>NC_084760.1:1213542-1817814 GCF_028858725.1 Colius striatus
TTTCTCCTAGTTGGTTTTATTTGTTAGCTGCAATAAAGTCAGATTTATCACTTGTAGTAGGGCACAAGTGCTGTATTAACTCTCTTTTATCTCTTCTTTTGAATAGCCATGGTCAGAGAGACACTGCACAAATTCTCTTGATGAGAGGAGCCAAATATTTACCAGACAAAAATGGCATTACTCCCCTGGATCTCTGTGTGCAGGTATTGAGTTAGCAACACTCTGTGAACTCTTTAACTGCCTGATGAATGTTGTCCTGTTGTTTTTAAGGCCCGTGAAGGTGGCAGTCCTTTGGCAAAACAGAAATGCAAAAATGAGTTGGTTTTGAAGTTAAATTTATCCCAATTTGTACCATTTGCAAAAGTTTTTAAAGACTCCAAGATTGGAGGTTGTGAGAGACAAAGAGTTTGCAGAACTCCCTTGGACTAGAAAGTTGGGAATCCTTGGTGTAATGGTGTAATAGACTTGTGAACAGGTAAACTGAGCAGCTAAGCAGAGTCAGAGGTCGAGGCATGCCGAAGGGAGTGACCAACACATTGTCTTCTTTCTTGAAGAGGTATTACTAATAAGAACAAGGGAAGCTTACATGGTGCTGACTGTTACTTTTCAAAGGCATTCCAAATCCTGTACATGGATGAGGAGCAGAAGCCTGAAGCTTTTTCAGCTACTGTGCAAAATGTCTTCCTTGCCTGGTGCCAGATGTTGTTTGTACTGCATGCTGGCACATCTGTTCCTGATTTGTGAACAGAAGTGTTTTGGTAGGGCCAGTGTTGGCCCAGTGTGTAAGTAACATAAAATGAATGGATGGAAGCTTTTGAAACCTTTGTTTCAGCAGAACAGAGAGCTGTGAAGTGGGGGCTGAAAAAACATCACCACAAGTAGTGGGCATTGTGTGACCTTGGTGCATGTCATCAGCTTGGCAGGATGAAGTTGAAATGTTCAGATCCTTTGCTGTACTGGCAGATGATTTTAATCTCAAGTTATTTAACTTCTGAAGATTGCTCATGTGCCTAAAACCTGCAGTTGCAGTAGCTGTGTGTATCTGCTGGAGACTGCTGTTTGCAGTACCTGTGGGATACTTTTGGAGTGTTTAACCCTGGAAGGCTTATTTCATAGACTATCTGTGGAAGGTCTTGGCCAAGTTACTTACAGCATTTCTTTTCAGATGTAAGAAATCATAGAACCATAGTAAGTCCTCAGCCCTAGTCACTTTGTTATGGCCAAGTGACTCACCATTACCATAACACCATGTGAAGCTTGGTGTGGCTTGTGAGGCTTTCTGCACTCACAGACCTGTAAGACAGTACAGTGGCGTGTACTTGATGATCCTATGTGTGGTTTTTGTGGTCAGCATTTCAAAGATCTGCTTCAGTCTCCAGTTTCACCATCTGTAGGGCACCACTTTGAGCATCAAACCGTGGCAGCTTTTGTTAGGTGTGAGTAGTGACACCTGGCGTTTGCTGCTCTGTAGCCATGGTCTTACTGTGTTAGAGATGTAGTTTACAAGTTCATGACAATAAGGAAAAAAGGAGAAAAGAGAATGTTTTCTTTCCTTTTACATCAAGGGTTTTATTCCTTGCTCAGAGTTTGGCTTTTCAGAGTAGATACACATTTTGAGAAGGCTAAAATCAGACGTTCATATACCTCTTGCCAATGTGGTATTACAATGATTTTCTTTTCTTGAAGAGCTGAATTTGGTTATTTCTTGGGGATTCTGGGTGGTTTTAATTGTAATACCTGATTTCCTGGCACCTGGAACAATGAAATGAATTACAGTGACCACTGAAACAAGTCATTAGCTGTCATTCAGAGAGCATTTAATACGTGAGTACGTGGTCATCTGACCAGCGCAACATCTGATGTGTTTCCTGGTGTTGTGTGCCTGCTTAAAAATGCAGCTGTGTTAAATGAGAGTTGACAGAAACCACGAATTAAAGTTCTGTTTTTGCAAAAGAAATGCTCTCAAAAGGTTGTGAAATGAGTCTGAGCTGTTGCTCTAACGCACAAGTGGAATCATTCCTCCCTATTGATTCTGAAAGTTAAATAACCCTGTCAAGGTTTCTCCTATGCCTTCCTTTAACAGGTTAGATTTGTGCCTTAAACATCTTTAGGAAAAGATTTGTTTGAGGGGTTAGATTCTGGGTGTAATTAGGTAGATGGGTGTAATTTATCAGCAATGGGAGGAGGAGCTAAGTGTTGCACTGCTTGTAATCTCTGCTAAATTGTTAGGTGAAGTCTAGTTCAATCCTGACTTTGGCTTTGTAAGCAGGAAAGTGTTTCAAAAAGAGAAGAGAGGGAGCATGTGTATGTGAGCCAGTGTGCCAAATGAACTTGATTCTGCCTTCTCCCAGGAGTTCAGTGGTATCCAGCTTTGATACGTTTCACATTTTCTTTAGGATTGCTTTTCCTCGTTTGCTGTTTGTATTCCTCTGTAGGTTTTAATACCTGTACCAGTGTCAACCCCAGTTCTGATGTTTCTTTTCATGAACATGTTTTTTTCAACTATTGCTTTTTAGGGTGGCTATGGAGAGACTTGTGAAGTCTTAATACAGTACCATCCAAGGCTTTTCCAGACAATAATTCAAATGACGCAGAATGAGGATCTCCGGGAAAACATGGTAATGGTGTGTCCCAGAGTTACAGAGCTGTCTGTGCTGTGGAGATCTGATTGCTTAATGGCACTGTCCTGATTAGAAGACACTACAAGGAGCTGACTGTCAGTTCCACAGTAGTTGACTATGTATGTATTGGGGATCTCATGAACATTGACAAATATCTCAGTGGTTGGGGCAGCACCTTTTTCTGTTGTCTCAAGTGACAGGACAAGGGGTGATGGGATGAAGCTGGAACCCAGAAAGTTCCACTGAAACATAAGGAAAGACTATGTCAGTGCTGAGGTGAGGGAGCCCTGGCCCAGGCTGCCCAGGGAGGGTGTGGAGGCTCCTTCTTGGGAGGTTTCAAGACCCACCTGGACACGTTCCTGTGTGACCTGATCTGGGTGGGACCTTCTTCTGCAGGGGGGTTGGACTGGATGATCTCTAAAGGTCCCTTCTAACCCTACCATTCTGTGATTCTGTAACAGGGGAGTGAACTGGGGAGACAGATAAATTATGAATGATGGAATTCAAAATAGACTCTTAGCTTTCAGAAGTTGAAAGTGCATCCCACTAATTTTTCAGATGAGAACAAGTTGTCCTCATGAATGACTAATGTGTGGTTAAACAGCATTTATAGCATTGCAGCAGATCCTATATCCTGTAGAATGTAGTCTGACACTGGGGTGTGTACTGTTTTAGTAACCTTTGTGAATTGTAATGAAACACTGAGATTGGATTCGAAGTTGGGCATTATAAATGCACATTTACATTGCCAGATGTGAATGCCTGGGTGCTGTGATGGGTGACTTGTTGATGCGATGCTCCCTGACACTGTGATTTCTGTTGTTTTAGCTGCGGCAGGTTCTGGAACACTTGTCCCAGCAGAATGAAAACCAGTATCTTAAAATCCTAACAAGCCTTGCTGAAGTTGCTACAACAAATGGTCACAAACTGCTTAGGTAAGTGTGAGAGGATCCTTAGTAGTTTCTAAGCTACCTGGTAGTTAATGCCACTTAGTAGTCTTCATCTAAAATACCTACTGCTGGGTGTGTGCTGGAGTAGATGGATCTCAAATCTGATTCCGTATGAGAGTGCTGGTTTAAGTCCTAGTCTCTGTGAGGACTTCAGCAGAGGAAGTTGATGTGCTTGTGTAGCTGCTGGCCTAGAAGCTTGGGTTGCAGAGAAGTCCTGTTCCAGCTCAAGAGGGACAGGGAAGTGCTGGAGAGAGGCCAGCACAGGGCCACCAAGATGATCAGGGGAATGGAGCATCTTCCTTATGAGGAAAGGCTGTGGGACCTGGGGCTGTTTAGTC
Organism: Colius striatus; assembly: GCF_028858725.1. Classification (NCBI taxonomy): domain Eukaryota; kingdom Metazoa; phylum Chordata; class Aves; order Coliiformes; family Coliidae; genus Colius; species Colius striatus. Next base: position 1,217,452 of record NC_084760.1, read on the forward strand.
TGGAGAAGAGGAGACTGAGGGGGGATCTCATTAATATTGACAAATATCTCAGTGGTGGGTGTCAGGAGGTTGGGGCAGCACTTTTTTCTGTATTAGCTAGCAACAGGACAAGGGGTAATGGGAAGAAGTTGGAACACAAAAGGTTCCATTGAAACATAAGGAAAACCTCTTTCAGTGCTGAGGTGAAGGTGCCCTGGCCCAGGCTGTCCAGGGAGGGTCTGGAGGCTCCTTCCTTGGAAGTCTTCAAGACCCACCTGGACATGTTCCTGTGTGACCTGATCTAGGCAGAGCAACTTTGGCAGGGGGTTGTGCTGGATGATCTCTAAAGGTCCCTTCCAACCCCTACCAGTCTGTGATTTCTATGAAGTGTATTGTTTGTTTGGTTAGTTTGCTGTCAGCTCTGGGAAGGGAAACTTTTTAGCCAGCTATCAATCATTCCTCTTTTTTTTTCCCCTTTGCCTTTTTTCTTCTCTCCCCCCTCTTTACTTTTCTGCATGCTTTCTTGGGATGTTGCAGGGGTTCTGGTACTTCAGGCACTTGTCTCATGTTTGCTGGCTCTGATTGCCTTCCACGGCTGCTAATGTACATGAGGTCAAAAAATTAACCTACCACTGTGCTGCCTCAGCACCACAAGCAGTGGTTTCTTGGCAAAAGACAGAAGATAGGCAAGCATATTCTTCTAATATGCTTTCCTAGTCTTTGGGCATCTATTTGGGGCAGTTTGTGCAAAATGCCTCATCTGCAATCTGTTGCAACACCAGCAACGTGTTATTGTTTCCCAAAGCTGGCAGAGTTTGCTCTAAGCTTTGTGCTTTACTGGAAGCTAGGAAAATCTGGACTGAAAGAGGTCAAGAGCTTGAAAAACATGAGTGGAAGTTCCTTACTGACATGTTTTGGATGGATTTTTGGAAAAGGGAGCTTGAAGAGCGTTTTTGTAACTAGAGAGGCCTGTCAGTGTGGGTTGTAGAGGAGCAAGGCTTTGATTCATTACAGCTGGGGCTGGGGTGTGAGAAGCCCATCAGTTAGGTGGAGACTAAATAACATGTTCTTAGTTCTCAGTGCCTTCTTTTTTTCCTTCCCCATCAGTGATGTCAAATGTGGATGGAGCTTGTAGATAACAAGTCACAACTCTTAGACTAAGAAATTCACAGCACCATTAATCACAGGCTTGTTCTGATGGATATTTGCCTTGATGAGTGAGCGTTGAGAGACTTAAACCCCTCACATGTTTGGGGGTAAAGTGCATAGACATATTCATCTCATTTTGTTGCTTGAAAGGTAACTTTTTGAAGAACTTTGTCTGTTGTTGAGCTTCAATTGAACTTGTAACAGGTTCCTTTTGTCTCCAGACAGAATAAAAGCTAGTAGATCTCCCACAAATAAACTGTGGCAAAGTGCAAAACCTTTGTGCAGGAGTTTGTCTTGCTTCCTATGGGGATATTATCAGAGGCTGTGGTAGTTGGATTAGATCACTTGAGACAGTATTCATTTCTATTTCTGTACCTTCATAGGTAAATTGAACTGATGGATGTGTTTAGATTTGATTTATTATCTTTACTCTTCTGTAGCAGGTAATGCTCTCTCAGCAGGGCTGTAGAAGAGTCTCTGTGTGCCTGTGCTGCATCTGAATTTGAGCCAGGATGTGCTCCTGTACTGCTGCACATGTCTCAAACATAGTGTCTCAGTTCTCAGTGTTTAAGTTAGGTTCCTGGGTTAGCTTTTTGTATTAACAGATTTTGGTATCTGTTGGGATTTTACATGATTTCCATTTCTTACCATAGATTATGGCCCAAAAGTTGTACTTTGTGTCTCAACTTGTCAGAATTCTTAGCATGTGGCTTTTCAAAGCTAACACCTTGCTGGGAGTCATTAAAATGTAGTGCTCAAAACAAACAGGCCTTTTGCTTCTACCCATGCCATAGGGAGAGTAAGGGCATTGCCTAGTAGGTTTACAGCATCCTCTAGCGTGTCAGTTATCTTCTGTATACTGATCTTATAGGTTAAAAAGCATGTTTTTAAGTTGCAAGTACTCTGAGGATAGAACTGAATATATGATTGCTTATGTAATATTTACAAGTGAGTAGAGTTCAGTAGATAATCTTTTAGTTCCCTGCAGCTTTTGTTACATGTTTGACAGAAGAATTCTTACTACTCAGAGTTTAAAGAAAGAGAACCAAGTTGGATTTGGTGGAGAATGTTTTGCTTGTGTATGAACTCATGAGTATCTTATATTCCACACTGTATTAGTCCAAAGTTCAGTGTTCACTGGTTCAGTTAAAGAGCTTTTAATACATTTATTGGATAAATAAGTAACATAGCGATGCTTTTGTCTATTGTCTTGTAGATTCTGTTTCTCTTGAGTAGAACTAGTGGTGTCTTCACCATCCTGATCCTTTCTCTGATGGAGGTAGTTAATGGGCATTTAGGATAATTGCCAGTTGAAGGTCATAGAATCACAGAATGGTAGGGTTGGAAGGGACCTTTACAGATCATCCAGTCCAACCCCTGAAGATGGGCTGTGGCAGCATGTCTGACTAGTCAGTAGGGTTTTACCGTGACCGCTCTGTTTTCTGGACTGAGTCACATTTTCATCTGGATCTGCTCCTTTGTTTCGCATGTTGAGATGTTTCCTGTAGGAAGGTGAATTTCATCCCAGCAGTTTGTCAGAAGTGTGCATGTAAATAAAAACAACTGTTTTGCCAGATCTGGATTTTGCTGTTCTTACTTCACAGTTAAAGTTGTGAACACCTGTTGGTAAAGTTATAGTGCTGATGTTTGACTTTTGGGGCTGGTGCAGGGACTGAAAGCTAAAACTCACCAGGATTTAAAGCCTAGGGTTTAATCAGCATATGTGTCAGACCCTACAGTTAGATTCCTTACTCCTTAACATACTAAATTGTGTTGTCTAGGAAAAAGAAACTGAAATATTGCATTTTTTCCCCCAGCTTGTCGAGTAATTATGAAGCTCAAATGAAGAGTCTCTTAAGGATCGTGAGGATATTTTGCCATGTCTTTCGCATTGGCCCATCCTCTCCCAGTAATGGAAATGACATGGGCTACAATGGAAATAAAACTCCAAGAAGTCAGGTGTTCAAGGTCAGAAAAGTATATGATGTTGTTAGGAAGATAGACGTTAAAGAGATGAATGTCACAAAGCATGCATTCATTAATCAGACATCTCATGAACAGGAAGTAAGTTTGGTTGGTGTCCCTATCCCTTTTTAAGTTAAGCCTGCCTCTTTCCTGCTCCTTCCTCTTTCCCCGCTGGATTTGTTCAGCCACTGATGCACGTCTCATCTTCTGACTCTTTATTTTGCCTTTCATATGTTGTTTATCAGATGCTGAAGGTTTAGTTACCCAGTTGGTTTTGGTGAGCTTTATTTCTGTTACTTAAGAGTGCAGTAATCACTAAATATGTACCATTCATGTCATAGATTGTGTTAATGTAATTGCACCGTGAGGCTTGGAGGTTCACTGGGAATTCCTTGAAAACGTGTTTTTGATGCTCCCTTTTGCTTTTTGGGATGAAGGAAAAAGCCTGCTGTACCTTACCTTGAAGCAAGCTACTGCCAACTCAAATGATGTCTTACCAGTGGGAATCTTTGTTAGTACCAGTTTTGGTCAGGTTTACATTTGTTACTTTTTTATGTCCCACTATTTCAGTTGTTCAGTTTAATCACAAATCAGGGAACCTTGCTGAAAATCTTACCTGACTGAGCAAAGTTGTGAAGCCTGTCACGTTTTCCCCTCATTTCACATACTCTTCTTTTCTGGAACTGAATTGTCTTCCCTTCTGTGACTCAGTCCCTTCACGGGTTAGTGATCTTCTGCTCCTTGTGTCTTAAAAGACTCTGTGTCACCTGGCCACAACTTCTGCTCCAGTCTGAACATGGGTTTGATTTGCAGCGTCTCACTTTCCAGATGGGTAAAGAGGTGGTGTTGTGTGGCCAGATCCTTGCATGTGAGAGGTGAACTGTGCAGCTGTGAAAGCTTGGTACTGAATCAGGCTCAGATGAAACAAACTCTTCTGAAATGGGAGATACGGCAACTGGAGATTGAGTTGAGGTTTATGTTCAATCATCTGAAGAATGCTGACTTGTAGTTTTGGGAACATGTTGATGATGGTTTGGTAGAATATGTCCATGTTGTGCTTGAAAAGGTCTGAACGTGGATGCTGACATAAAGCCCTGACAGCCATGGTATGGAGGTGGTGGGCAGTATCTAGAGTGTTTTATATCCTGAAGTTAGAGTAGAAAACAAGAAAGTGACATGTGGAACTTGGCTGTGCTTGGCTACACTTTGGAATGAGTTTGTGATCAGAATCTGGGAAATACAGCTTTGGAGAAACAAACCAGTTGGAGGGGTTCTGAAAGGCGTGCTAAATCCATGGGAGATTAAAAGTGAAACACAAGATAGCAACAGAAAACAGAATCCTAGAATGGCTTCAACTGGAAGAGCCCTTTAAGCCCATCGAGTGCAGCTTTTGTCCCAGCCCTGTCAACCACTGGACCATTTCCCTCAGTGCAACATCCACAAATGGTGTCTGGAAAGTTAAGCACTGACAAGTTTGGGAGAAGAAAATGACAATTTGGTGTTGTAGTAAATCACTGCCTAGTTTCATGTTGGTTTTGTGTTAAGGCAGCTGTGTTTTAGTTCTTCCACATATTCAATGAATCCTCTTTTCTGTTACAAAGCTTTTCTACTATATTTTGTGGGGAGGGTCAGCCATGTGGGTCTTGGAAACAAGCTCACTTGGTCTCACACAGCAGATGGTTATGTAGGACGTTGTATCTACACTGGAGGTATTTGGGTCAGCACCTAGAGGAATGTGTGTTCCCTAGGAGTGCAAGGACTGAGCACCATACAGTGTGTCCAACAAACCCTACCAGTCTTAGAGATAGGGCTGGCTTTCCCAACCATTCTCACTGGGATAAGAATGGAAGCAAAATGATACATTTTTTTAATGGTGGATTTCAGCAGCTTTCATGGGAAATAATTTGTTGTGGAGTGTGTTGCTGTGAGGTGTACTGAGAGTGCTCCAGGTAGCACAGGCTCCTGGCACAGTGTGCTGTCAGTAGCTTGTAACTTTTAAAGGCTGCTGTGAGAATGTAATTTGCAGTGTCTGCCAAGTCTTTGAATGCTCTAACTGGTGAAAAATGCTGGTGCAACAGTAATCTATGGAAAAAGGAGTGCATTTAGGAGCTCCCTCTTACTTTTGGAATGCTATGAAGGACTTGAGTCAGAGTGGCCTCCCTGTAGGGTGCATGTCCCTGTGCTCACTGGGCTGCATGCTTGTGAAATATCCCCTGAAGCATCATTAGGGCACAACACGCTCAGTCCTTGTGATTGCTTTTGGAATGCTCTTGAGAAAGGCACAGGCCTGTCAGTCCTTTCTCTCCTTCGTGGTACACCTGCACCTCAGAGCAAATGTGGTGATGGAATTGTACCAGGTTTCAATCATGTTGGTTGTAAGCTGATGGTAGTTAAGAGTGACTTTGTTAAAATCTCTAGCTTTAAAAATGAGTATCTATGAATCTGCTGATCTTGTTTCCATTTCATTAGGCTGGGTATGAGTGGCCCTCACTGTGAGACTTCTGGGCACTATCAAAATGAGCTGTATGAGCTCACTGTGCACAAAGCACACGTGCTAGGTATGTGCACAAGTCTGAATCAGTGGCGTTTTCTGGGGTTTGCTCCATCTGCCTGGCACAGGGAACTTCTTTGACTGGGGCCATAAGAAGAGCTGACGTGCTCTTACTCTGGAAGCTCAACGTGTGTGTTATTGCTTCTGTGCTTGGCTGCAGCAGTCAGGCAGCAGTGTGCTGTGTGACAACTGTGAGGCCAAACTGCTGAATAGTTCAGTGTTTCACTCTTTCTAAATTATCTTTATCTGCTGCTTGATGATTTTCCTTCTAGATGGATTTTCTCTCTGTGCTCTATGGCTACAGGAACAGATTTTTGAGGATTTGACTTTATGTGTAACGTGACTTCTAAGGGATCATTTAAATCTTTTAACTGTGCATGATACTTATTTAGAGGATTATCACATTATTATCTCATGCCAAAATGTTGCTTTTTTGTCTGTTTTTGCATGTGTTTACTGCAGCCACTGGAACTGCTCTGGCATTCTCTAGATGAATGGCTCGTTCTTATAGCCACGGAGCTGATGAAGAACAAAAGGGACTCTGCCAACATTACTTCTATTTTACTGAAGCAGAAAGGACCAAATCACCAGGATGCTGTTGCTACGCCTGCCTTTGCCACTGCAGGAGCTGAGGGCACAAGCGAGCTATCCGCTGACGCCGGCCAGTCAGAAACATCCGATGTTGCAGGGAAGCAGGAAGCATGTGCTGATTGCCAGGATGTTATCTCCATGACAGCCAACAGGCTAAGTGCTGTCATTCAGGCCTTTTATATGTGCTGCTCCTGTCAGATGCCTCAAGGGTAAGGAGAGGATCCTGTTTGTTACCTGTTACCCTTTTAAAACCACCTGTGACTTCTTGGAAGACGGGTGGTGCTGACCAGATGATATTAGTGAAAGTCAAGGGTAGGCTTCTCAATGCTTTCACTACCTCAGTTCTTAGAATGATTTTTCTCATCTCACCCCCCAGCTTTAATGGCACCAAACAGCACACTTTCCATAGTGCTGCTGCCACTGAGTGTAGCCGTGTTAGGGCAGACTTTGTACTGAATGTCCAATGACGTTTGGTGATCGTGTGGGATCCTTGCAGGTAATGTCATTTTGAAACTTAGCTCTTCTTGCTCTTGGTTCTTAAAGTGGAATTATCCCTGAATTTAATGTGATTGTCCAACAGGAAGAGCTGTATGCTCAGAAAAGCATGTGAGTTATCTCTGTGTATGAGAACAACATTGAGGACAAAACTTGTTTGAGCTATACTGCAGAAGGTTATAACAAGCAGAGTTCAGTGTCAAAGTAATGCTCACGTGGAATCTGTCCTGGGTTAGCAAACATGGCTTTGTGTGCAGCAGGCAATACAACCACCAGTGTCTGGTGTAAAGGGGAAAACACCATGTCCACTGCAACGGAGGTCTTTGTTCAAGATGGTTACAGATTGTATTTGTGAGCTTGCAGGGAAAGGATCCTTTGGGCCTCTTGACTGGAGGATTGGGTGAGCATGATGGTATCACATGCTCCTTGAGGAATCTAGAAGCCACATTCCCACTCTCTGACAACTCTGGGTTATTCCCAACCACTCTAAGGGTTTCTCTTACTCTGCCAAACCAAGTGGAGTAACAGCTTTCAAGTCAGCCAGTACTATTCCTCTGGGGGGCCATTCCTCTGTGGAGACTGGATCTGGGAATCATCCACAAGCACCTCACTACTTTCACGTTTAGTTTTATTCCACCTTGAAAAAGGAACTGTTGTTTAGCCATTTCCCTTGAACTCTCCTTTAAACCTTACTAAGATAAAATGCCAGTAAAATATTACTTACAGCAGCCAAATGAAAAGCAGCAGTGTTTATAGAAGTGATTAAGTATATTTCTTCCCCACTCAGTTTATCTCTTCATACCAAAATTCAGCCAGAGGGATGACTTGCTGATGGGCCTTGCCCAGTGGGTCTGTCCCTGTGCATAATTTATGCTTTAGGGAGAACTCCTGTGAATACTACCTAAGTTTAACCGAGACTTATTGTCACAGAAGCCAGGAGAGTGATAACTGTTTCAGTGACTAGTGGGAGAACTCCCTGGGATGCAGGAAAGCAATGCAAAGCACACCTGAATTCAGTGCTGCTTTGGAGGTCTTCACAACTGTATAAAGAACCATAATCTGATCCTTAGTCTGTTTTACTGAAGTTTAGTAAAAGCAAGTGGCAGTGGGACTGAGTTACACCACTGTGCCATCTTCAAATATCATTTGCATTACAGCAGATTGCATTCAGACAAAATGATTGAAAACAGCTCTAACTTCAGTGTCTCTGTGTTTAACGGAGGAAACAGAGCTCATGGCTTTCCGTTGTTCCTAACATAGAGCAAAGGCAGCATTTCATGCTGCTTAGCATGTGAAATACTGAGGTTGTTTTCTTTTACTTGCCATGACTGCTTTTCTTCTGGGAGTGCTGATATGAACCTAGGCATCCTTTGTTCATACACTGAAGTCCAATGTCTTCAGCGTAAAACCTCATACGTGTGTGTAAAGGCTTTTTGATTTTTAGATTGGTTCCCCTCCTCTTTCTCTGTATATTGCACCTTACAGCTTGTGTGGCAATTTACAGGCAGAGAGAGTTAATTTGCCTTCAAGGAAAACTCCTTTAGCTACTTCATACTTTCAGGTCATCTCTGAGACCAGAAGTGTGTTTAAAATGTTCGTATTTGGTCACTGGAAGATTTGATTCACTCGCTGTTTGTATACATGAGGGGAAGGGCGTGGTGAGACTTCTTCCTTCAGAATATAAGAGAGAAGAGAATTAGCTCAGTTTGAAGTAAAATGAGCATCTCTTGTCTCAATTAATGTGGGAAACAGGAATAGTTCTAGGTTTATTATCCTGAACTTCTTGAAGTACTATTTTTCACAGCCTTTCAAGGCACTTGAGAGGGTTTTCTTGTTTGTAAGTATTCATTAGCTTCTGCTGAAGCTAAAAGATCCAATTAAACATTTCTCTTTTTAAAAATGCAGAACAGAGATGTAAAGACATGGAGTGAAATTTGCACCCACATGAATCCTTCCCTTTTTCTCCAGATAAACATATAGGAGAAGAGACAAAACCTCTTACGTGCGAGACACTCGCCTGGCGAGTAACACTGCTTTTCCTTGAAGCCATTAAAGAACACCTTGCTCCCCATTATTAAATCTTCTAAGTTTGTAGTGTTTTTTCTTCCTGGGTTCTTCCTTTTCTTCACCACGGGTTACAAGGTGAGGGTGTTACACAGTGAGCGAGGGTACAGAACAATGTGGGGTCCTGTGCTATGATAGCAGTCCTTCCATACATGTGCTTCCATTGTACTGAAAGCTGGAAGCAGTCCATAGAAGAGCTGCATATCTCCATTAGCTTGAGCTTCTCTGGTCCACAGAGTTAATAACAGTTAGTGGTCAGGTGGCTTGGCCCCTTCTGCTTGTTGGCTTCTGCCTTTTCTGTTAGTTTATGGTGGAATCTCCGTGCTGAGGAGCGTTTCAGTTCACGACTGACCAGCTAAACAGTGTTGGTTTGGTTTGCGTTGGATTTCATTGAAAATGAACCCAACAGCCCAGCAATTCATCCAGCTTTAAAATCCAGGTTGATTAACCAGAAGCATCTTGTCATTTCCAACAGGATGACCTCGCCTCGCTTTATAGAGTTTGTGTGTAAGCACGATGATGTCCTGAAGTGCTTTGTTAACCGGTAAGCTGCCGCAAAGAGCCAGTTGCTCCTTGCCTTTTGGGGTTTATTTTGCCCCTGGAATAATACAAACCTGTGTTTTTCTTCTTACCTAGTTGTGTGTTTAGATTATTGTTGTGACATAGGTACCATATGCACTTTAATGGTCCTGCCAGATTCAAGGGAGTACGTGTCAATGGTTCAGAGCTCACACTTAAACCAACTCTTCTGCATGTGTGAGCCATCCTTTTGTAAGGGTCTGTGAGATTCTGGGAACAAAATCTCCCCCACAAAGCAACAGAATACTTCCCTTACTGGTTTCATTCCCCATCTTTGTTCCAAATAAAGCCTTTCGTTTTGAGGCAGAAGCTTTCATTCATCCTCAAATGCATTATATCTAATGACACCTTAAAGGAGTCTAAACAGTCTTTGTGTACTTGGGAACATTGTCTAGAAACAGTTTCTCTGGGACTGTCGAGTTTAATAACCTTGGTTCTGTCTGGAGAGCTGCTTGTAATCCCCCCTGTTCAAAGGATGAGATAATCTAAGTCATTGGAAACAAGAGTTAGGAAAACTACTATGAAATAGAAGAGTCTGCCAGAAAAGTGCTTTGTGAGTAACTGTGTTTTCCCCTTGATGTAGACTTCATGTATCGTGAAGGATTGTTGCCAGATCTCTGACTAACAGACTTCTAACCTATTTTTCTTTCAGAAATCCCAAAATAATTTTTGATCACTTTCATTTTCTTCTTGAGTGTCCTGAACTAATGTCCAGATTTATGCACATCATAAAAGCTCAGGTAAATGAGGTGCTGAGTTACAAGGTCTGTGAACAGGATGTAAGGAGTGTGTTCTGTTTAAAAACAGTAATACTTCAAAAAAAACCCCTTTGGGGAGGATGGAAGAACCCAAACGTGGCCTCCAGTGCTTCTGAATCTGGGATGCTGAAAGACCAAACACACCAGCCCTTCAAAATACATGTCTAAGTCTGCTTGAGAGACCACTATGGAGTGTGTCTGACAAGCCCAACTTTCAGTTAAACAGAGTTGACTCTATTACTAAATCTATTTATGCACATCTACTGGATAGGGCTTTAAAATGCTGTGCTGTTTCCTTAGCTGACTTATCTTCTGTTGTCTCCAAACGTGAACACACCACCGTTGGTTGATTTGGCCATAGTTAATTAGTGGCAACTCCTTCAGTGAAACATCATTTCTGTCTTGTTGCCTTTTGCTCTGTTTCTTACTATTTGCTTGCTTTTTTTAAGTAAAATGCTGATGCCTTGGATAACCTAAACTTAGTTTAACGTGGGGCATAAATTCAAGACTGGAGAGTCACTCTGGAAAAGACTGGTGTAGCTAAGTGGAGAAATCACTGAGCAAACCCCTTGCTGGACGTCTGGTGCTTTGCACAACACAGCAGTGTTGAGCATCTGTCACATTTTCTTCTGTTACCTTTAAAAGATCAGCTCAGGGATAGAGCTGTGTAGTTGCTCTGTTACAAATGAAAACCATCTGTGGGTGCTAATGAGCTATTTGGAACTCCTTCATTTGTGACATGCTGGTCTCCTTTGTTAGAAATATTCCTTACCTTAAACTCTCAAGGACTGTGCTGTAAATAGAAGTGAAACTCCTCTAACCAACTGGAACCTCCACTTCTCCCCTTCCCCTCCCCCAACTGTGGAGGGTCTGTTCCAAAGGCTTCAGGTCTTTAGTTGTGACCAGTACTGTGCCTGTATTTTCAGGTGTACATTGATTCTGGTAATCCAGTTCCATTTTTAGGACATAGTGTAGGTGTGTTGTTTCAACCAAAGAGTGAGTAAACGTGTCTCTTGGCAATTTATTGCCTATGAATAATGAAGAGACCCTGTTTGCTGTAGAATCACAGAATGGTAGGGTTGGAAGGGACCTTTAGAGATCATCCAGTCCAACCCACTGCAGAAGCAGGGTCACCTAGATCAGGTCACACAGGAACGTGTCCAGGTGGGTTTTGAAGACCTCCAAGGAAGGAGCCTCCACACCCTCCCTGGGCAGCCTGGGCCAGGGCTCCCTCACTGAAACACTTTCTCTTTATGTTTCAATGGAACCTTTTGTGTTCCAGATTCTTTCCATCACCCCTTGTCCTGTCACTGGATACAATAGAACAAAAGGATGTCCCAACCTCCTGACACCCACCATTTATATACTTGTAAATACATTAATGAGAACCCCCCTCAGTCTCCTCCAGACTGACAGCCCCAGTTTCCACAACCTTTCCTCATAGGGAAGGTAATTGTTAGATCAATGAACGTACGTGCTGTGAGTTGTGGTGGGTGAGAGAAGCCACACTTGTCTCAGAAGAACTGCAAAAGTCAGTCTAAGTACTGAGTCAAACAAGCCAGAACCTTCTCCCCTGGGAACTGCTTTCAAAGGCTTCTGGTTCCTTTGGGCTGTTTTTTAATGCCAGTCAACTTCATGACACATGTGACTTGTTTCTGTGGCTGATGCTTCGGTGCTCAGCTATGGCTGATAACCAGCAGTGTTGCAGGAGCCAGTGACTTCTGTATTCCCTCCCACCTTGTCCTGGAAGAAGTTTGTTGTTTTTCTTGTCCTGTGTGGTGGACTCAAAGAGCTATTTCTGGGTAACTAATGGTGCAGTCTTTCTGCATACCAGACCTCAGCAAGCACTCAAGGACACGCCTATCCCTCTCCTCTTCCCAAAATACTGTACAGCACGAGTCACTGAGCAGCTGTCTGCTCCCCTCAAATGAGTTGAGTACATGTTTTGCAGTCTTGCTTGTGAGAGAGGGGTGGATCAGTTGAATGCATCTATATAATACAGTTTACCTCTTGTTTTGTAGCCGTTTAAAGATCGCTGTGAGTGGTTCTATGAACATCTGCACGCTGGGCAGCCAGACTCGGACATGGTGCACAGGCCTGTCAATGAAAACGACATCCTCTTGGTTCACAGAGGTATTCTGTCCCAGATGGAACTAGTATCGAGCTGCAGTACACTGAGACATAATCTATTGAGGTTAAATGCTAACTGGTGCTTTGTATTTAGATTCTATTTTTAGGAGTAGCTGTGAAGTTGTCTCCAAAGCAAACTGTGCAAAGCTGAAGCAGGGGATTGCCGTGCGATTTCACGGAGAGGAAGGCATGGTGAGTAAAACTCTGTGGGTTTGCTCCAGGGTGTTTATACACGGAAACATTCACAAGTGTTGTTTCCAGCTAAATCCTAATTGAGAGTAACTTGTGGGCTCTATGAGGAACGGTGTGGTTGCTGTCGGAGCTGTGCAGTGCAAGGGCTGTGCACTAACGCGTTCGTTCTCACACGCAGGGACAGGGAGTGGTGCGGGAGTGGTTCGACATCTTATCCAGTGAAATAGTGAACCCAGACTATGCCTTATTTACCCAGTCAGCTGATGGTATGTCTCTGCCTTTCTTTGTTTCTCTGTAATTTTAGGGCACCTTCTACTGTAAAAGCGTTTTTATAATCGAGAAAAAAGTCACTTTATTAGTTTCAGAGTATAAGAGTTAACTTTTAAAGTAGCACTGGCAGCACTGAGCTCATTTATGTACGGAGGTCATCTGTCCCTTGTGTGTTCTTGCAACTACAGATACAGCAGAGATCCATAGAGATATTCAAAAGATGTGCTGATGAGGTGCTGAGGGACGTGGTTTAGTTTAGTGATGGGCCTGGCAGTGTGAGGTGAGGGGTTGGACCCAATGACCTTCTTTTCCAACCATAAAGATTCTGTGCATTGACAAGTATCTATAGAGTGGGTGTCAGGAGGTTGAGGCAGCCCTTTTTTCTGTTGTATCCAGTGACAGGACAAGGGGTGATGGAAAGAATCTGGAACACAAAAGGTTCCATTGAAACATAAAGAGAAAGTGTTTGAGTGAGGGAGCCCTGGCCCAGGCTGCCCAGGGAGGGTGTGGAGGCTCCTTCCTTGGAGGGCTTCAAAACCCACCTGGACACGTTCCTGTGTGACCTGATCTAGGAGGAATACCTTTGGCAGGGGGGTTGGACTGGATGATCTCTAAAGGTCCCTTCCAACCCCCACCATGCTGTGATTCTATGATTCCATGAAATTGGAAGCTTCCTTTATTTTGTGCTCTCTTTTGCAAGAGGAGAGTGAGTTGTTGGGTTTTAATGAGTCTGTATTATTTCTGCTTGGTAGTAGAAGGACTTCATGCTTTGAGAGCAGTATAGGAAGTGTTTTCCTTTCTTCTGTAGGAACACCTTCCACCAGCCCAGGTTGCTCCAAGCCCCATCCAGCCTGGCCTTGAACACTGCCAGGGATGGGGCAGCCACAGCCTCTCTGGGCAGCCTCTGCCAGGGCCTCCCCACCCTCACAGGGAAGAGCTTCTTCCTTATATCTGATCTAAATCTACCCTGTTTCAGTTAGAAGCTGTTACCCCTGTCCTGTCACAGCATGTCCTTGTAAAAGGTCCCTCCCCAGCTTGCTTGTGGGCTTTCTTTAGGTACTGGAAGGCTGCTCTGATATTTCTCTGGAGCCTTATGTTCTCCAGACTGAACAACCCCAGCTCTCAGCCTGTTTTCGTGGGAGATGTGCTCCACCTTTAAATGATCTCTGTGGCCCTCCTCTGGACTCACTTCAACAGGTCCATGTCCTCCTTATGTTGGGAGTCCCAGAGCTGAACATGGTACTCAAGGTGTGGTCTCATGAGAGTGGAGCAGAGGAGAAGAATCGACTCTGTTGACCTGCTGGTCATCTCTTTCTGATGTCTTTTTGGTGTAAACATAAAAAAACCCAAAAAAATCTTCCAGAACCCCAAAGCACAGCTCTGTCAGTGGTTTCAGGTGCTCAGTGTATTTGTTAAATGCAAACTGCACTTAAGTAAATAACGAAACAGGATCATTCTTTTGTTTTATAGGAACAACTTTCCAGCCCAACAGCAACTCTTCTGTAAACCCAGATCATCTGAACTACTTCCGTTTCGCAGGCCAGATCCTGGGGCTGGCTCTGAATCACAGGCAGCTGGTGAACATCTACTTCACAAGGTCATTCTACAAGCATATTCTTGGTATGGTTTCATTAACATCCTGTTTGTTAGTCTTAATAGTTGCCTGAGCAGTAAACCTTTCCCTTTTTTACTTGTGTGTGTGTGTTAAAAGTGGAAAAGTCTTGGAAATTCATGTCTTGCTAATCTTTTCTGTACATCAGAGTCATAGAATCACAGAATGGTAGGGTTGGAAGGGACCTTTAGAGATCATCCAGTCCAACCCCCCTGCAGAAGCAGGGTCACCTAGATCAGGTCACACAGGAACGTGTCCAGGCGGGTCTTGAAGACCTCCAAGGAAGGAGCCTCCACACCCTCCCTGGGCAGCCTGGGCCAGGGCTCCCTCACTCAAACACTGACACAGTTTGTTCTTATGTTTCAAAGGAACTTTTTGTGTTCCAGCTTCATCCCATCACCCCTTGTCCTGTTGCTGGCTACTATAGAAAAGAGGGATGTCCCAACCTCCTGACACCCACCCTTTAGATATTTATAAATGTTAATAAGATCCCCCCTCAGTCTCCTCTTCTCCAGACTAAACAGCCCCAGGTCCCGCAGCCTTTCCTCGTATGAAAGATGCTCCAGTCCCCTGATCATCTTGGTGGCCCTGTGCTGGCCTCTCTCCAGCACTTCCCTGTCCCTCTGGAGCTGAGGAGCCCAGAACTGGACACAGGACTCCAGATGAGGCCTCAGCAGGGCAGAGCAGAGGGGGAGCAGAACCTCCCTTGACCTGCTGCCCACACTCTTCTTGATGCATCCCAGGCTGCCATTGGCTTCTTGCCCACGAGGGCACGTTGCTGGCTCATGGTCAGTTTATTATCAACCAGCACTCCCAGGTCTGTCTCTGCAGAGCTGCTCTCCAGCAGGTCACCCCCAGCCTGTGCTGGTGCATGGGGTTGTTCCTCCCCAGCTGCAGGACTCTGCCCTTGTCCTTGTTGAACCTCAGGAGGTTCCTCTGTGCCCAACTCTGCAGCCGGTCGAGATCCCACTGAATGGCAGCACAGCCTCTGGGGAATCAGCCAGTGCTCCCAGTTTGGTGCCAGCAGGGAACTTAAGAGTCATACATAATACAGCAGTACTTGCTACTCCAGTCTGTGCCTCTCTTAGGAAGCGTTACAGTTGGGAAAATACAGAAATGCCTTAGTGAAACTGTGTGTGAATTTTACACACTTTGCTTCAAATAGCTCATCTTTCAGTTTACATTGGAATGTGAATTTTTGGTGATTCGGCCCTGGCTGGGTGCCAGGTCCCCACCAAGTTGTTCTGTCACTCCCCCTCCTAAACTCGGCAGGGGAGAGAGAAATGCAACGAGAGGTTTGTGAGTGGATATAAGGACAGGGAGATCACTCAGCAATTAGTGTCATGGGCAGAACAGACTCAACTTGGGCAGCAATGGTTTGATTTATTAATGAGCAATCAAAATAGAGTAGGGAAAATGAGAAACAAAAACTTAATCTTAAAACATCTCACCCCACCCCTCCCTTTTTCCTGAGTCCCTACCTCATCCCCTCCAGCCCTGTAATCCATTCATTACAGCCTGGGCTGCTGCTTCCTCTCAGGAGGAGGACTCCTAACACATCCCACTTAGGGCTGCATTCTTATGCATGTAGAACTGAGGCAGAGATAGAGTCAGAAATGAATAAGACCTCTTATGTTTGTTTTTCTCAGACTTCCTATCTGCCTTCTGCATAAGCAGGGGAGGAGAGGGTAGCTTCAGTACTGCTGTTGTCCACTTACTTTGCATTTTTTTCCTGAAGTAGCTGATGACCTTTCTGTTTGGGAAAGGAAACTTCTACCTCCAAGCCACAGAGACATAACAGATGAACTCCTATCTGTGCTGCCTGCTGATAGATTTAAGTCCCCTCTTTCATGGTGGAACAGAAAGTACTCCTTGAAGTGGCATTAACAAAAGTGAAGATTGATTTCTGGGTCAGTGTGTTTTGCACTGGAGGCCCTAAATCCTTGAATACTAACTGAACTTGTCTCAGAGTTCACCTGTAGGATTTTTAACTTCTGTGTTGCACAGATGTACTTATTTGTCACAATTATGCTCAGGTAGATTCCTCTTCCTTTTCCAACTACAGGTGCCTTAAGGGTGTATAGTGAGAGTAAGATACACGGTGTATTTCCCAGGATTCAAATGTTGTGATAAGTCTGATGCAGTTTCATGATAACTGCCTGGCTCCAGTCTTTGATTGGTAAAGTATGTGCCAAGCAGATGAGGGAGCTCGGTGCTTTGGTCTCATAACATGCTGACTGTAAGTGTGGTCTCATTGTAACACTCCAGCTCAGGTTCTTCTCTAAGGGAGTCTCTGATTCCTACTTTCCATTCTCCTCCTTTTCCCACGTGCTCTGCCTGTGTCCCTCAGACATCATTATGTGCACAGTTCACATGTGAAATGCACACATGCTTACTAGGTGGCAGAAGTGGAAGTCCTCTGGAAACTGCTAGACAGCTGGTAGGTTTTCTCCTTTGCTGAGAGAGATGACAGTGAAAATTCATCAGTAAGTTATCTGTCACTCCTTTAAACTCCAGTGTGGCTTGGTTTTGTTAGAAAAACAGCACCTTACAGCTTGTGCAGACACCATTGCAGCACTAGTCAGCTCTTCCAGGGAAGCTGTAGCACTTGTTACACATCTGCACTGGCTGCTAACCTTGGAATTATGTGTTAGTCTCTGGGGTACTGCTGCTGCAGTCCATAGCATGCAGGGGCTTCTGCTGCTGGGCAGCCTTGGAATCACAGAATGGTTTCAGCTGGAAGAGCCCTTTAAGCTCATGGAGTGCAGCCTCTGTCCCAGCCCTATCAGCCACTAGACCATTTCTCTCAGGGCAACACCCACCACTCTGACACCCCTCCAGGGATGGTGGCTCCAGCACCTCCCTGGGCAGCCCCTTCCAATGCCTGACAGCGCTGTCAGCAAAGAAATTCCTGCTCACATCCAGCCTGAACCTCCCCTGCTGCAACTTGAGGCCGTTTCCTTCTGGTCTATTGCTTGTTACTGGGGAGAACAGACCCACCCCACCTTGCTACAACTTCCCTTGTGACACTTCACAGTGCACACCCTCAGCCCCTTCCCCTTTTCCCAGCTGTTTTTCTGTCTCAGTAGAGTTCAAAGTTAAAGCAATTGAGGTTTACTTTCTTGAGTAGTGAAGAGAGCAGATCTCTTGGCATGTTTGCTCAATTTTGATTTCTGTGTCTGCAAAACAGCTGTAGGTGGGCAGTTCCTATACTTGGATAAAAGTCAAAC
The DNA here is from genome assembly GCF_028858725.1 of Colius striatus. Classification (NCBI taxonomy): domain Eukaryota; kingdom Metazoa; phylum Chordata; class Aves; order Coliiformes; family Coliidae; genus Colius; species Colius striatus. The sequence goes on from NC_084760.1 coordinate 1,235,017, forward strand.
CTGTAGCAGTCCTCTTACTGCTTCCAAATGACTTGGAAGTTCAGTCTGGAAAGGTAAAATTCCTGTAAATAACTTCTTTTCAATAGGTCTCACAGCACACTTGATGAAAAAGAAGAGAACTGAAGAGCAGAGGAGTTTCCTAAGCACTGAAGCTTGTCCCCACAAGTTCTAAGTCATTTTCTGGGGGAAAAGAAAAATATGATAATTGGGTTTCTGAGTGTTCTGTTGGGAAGTTTTAAGATTGGGGTTTTTTAAGGAGATACTTAACACTGTGGGCTCTGTATGCTTAGATGCTTTTACCAAAATCCATTAGTGAGCTGAAAGTGTGAAATTGTTCCTCAAGTGGTGTGCTGTTTGCTTCCCTGGGAAGAAGAGCCTACGGAGGAGACCTGCTTCTGTAATGCTTTTGAAATGGATGGAGTACAGTTCTGCTGCAGAGTACTCACCGTGAATCCTGTTTCCTACTCACTGCATTATTGTGGTTTCTCTCTAGAGGGCAACCTTCTACCACAGATTCAGCTGGAACCCTCTTTGCCTTACCCTGTTTAATTGAGGGGGTTTGTCTCTTTCTGTTTTTTTCTAGGCATACCTGTAAATTACCAGGATGTGGCATCTATTGATCCAGAGTATGCAAAGAACCTGCAGTGGATTTTGGATAACGACATCAGTGACCTGGGTTTAGAGCTGACTTTCTCTGTCGAGACTGATGTGTTTGGAGCAATGGAAGAAGTGCCACTGAAGCCAGGGGGTGCGAGTATACTCGTCACACAGGAAAACAAGGTGAGTGTACAGGTTTGTTAGGAAGTGGATGGTGTAGGAAAAGCAGCTGGACTGTCTTTCTGAATAACTGGAAGGATAAGAGCATAACCTGTTATGAAGTGTATACACAAATAAGAGTTGCCAGTACTCTTCTCCTATTTTCTAGCTGAACTTGTTGCAGAAATTGTACTGATTAAAATGTCCAGAAGCCTTTTGGGTTTGAGGTTCTGTCTGATTGAGCTTTTTGAAGGAAAGGTTTCATAGAATCACAGAATGGTAGGGTTGGAAGGGATCTTCAGAGATCATCCAGTCCAACCCCCCTGCAGAAGCAGGGTCACCTAGATCAGGTCACATAGGAACATGTCCAGGTGAGTCTTGAAGAGTCTCCTTGGCGAGTCTCCAAAGTCTCTCCAAGGTTTATTTTAAGCCTTGCAAATATTCCTGAAATGATGGATCCATATCCACCAGGGAGGTAGAAGAGCAGAAGTTGCTAAAAGTAATAATTGTAGGTAATGTTGCCCAGTGTGCTGCCTGCTCGGGCAGTCAGTGGCTCTGGATTGCTCTACAGTTAAAACACAGATAGTTGACAGAGCAAAAGGCTGCAGGAAGCCTTTTCAGCCATTTTCAGGTCACTCCATGTGTGTGGAGATAATGTACCTTTGAACTTTACTTCAGCAACAGCTTGGAAGGTCCCTGAGTTCTCTGATTCAACATCAAACGTGGCAAAACGCAGCAGCTTTTGAAATTCATCTAGAAATTCGGATAGACATCAGTCTAATTTGAGCTCTGCACTTACCTGCCAGATGGCTTTGAGTAACTGCAGGGGTGTCACAAGCAGACATGCAGCTTTTTTATGTATCATGGGCTGTTTTCATCCTTGTGTCTGCTGAGTGTTTTGGTTGTCGTTGGTGTTGAGCAAGCCTGACTGGCTCCACACACACAGCATCCCTTTCACACAGCTGCTGTTTTGGCCAGTGGCCACTTGGTGTCAGCGTTTGTTCTGGCAGTTCCAGCTGATGGGGGAGCAGTCGGCTCTGCATTCTTGTGCTCCCCCTCCTCGGTTTCAGTAAGGCACAGTGTCATTCCAGTAGAAGGAATGCATACTATTAACCCGATTCTGCACTGTCTCCTGCAGTATAGCCAGTCGTGAAAGAACAGGGATGGTAAAACAAGTCTCGCTGTGAAAGCAGGGGATGGCTAATGTCTTTGTTACCTAAGAGACAAAGCAAGGGTGTTGATTCTTGTTTCTGGGCTGCTGTAGCTTCTCAATATATAAAATACACGTACTTGATCTAAACTGTGGCTGTGTTACAAGTATTTAAATCCTGCTCTCAGCCAGCATGAGGTTAGGAGGTTGCCCACGTGAGGGCACCCTCAGTCATGAGCAGCTTAAATTGCTCTGTTAACGTCTGTCTTGGGGCATGGGCTTACAAAGTGTGGTTGGACAGATGCATCCATTGTAGCCCATCAGCCTTCCTCAGCTGTGGCAGGAGGGGACCAGAGCTTAGGCAGCCCTTGTTGGAAAGGTGATGAGATACAGATGGCTGTTGTGGCAGCCTTGAAACTTGGTATTAATTGACTTCTTTTAATGCGAAGCTGCAGGATGTGAATGCAGCAAGCATCTGCAAGGTGGCACAGTCACTGATGTCACAGTGCTGAGCCAAGCTGTAGATCTGTGTTTGCCTGTCGTTTGGGGATTGTTTTTCCCCGTTCCTTTAACATTTTGCAGTATATTTCAGCTTAGCAATTCTAACAAGTTGAACAGGAAAGTGTCTGCTCTACTTTACAAAACATCTCTTTTTTCCCCTGCAAAAGGCATATTTCCCTTTTTCCACCTTTACCTGAGGAATAAAAGATTGCTGCTTAGAACTCATCTGCTGGGAGCAGGAAACCCATCTGCTGAAGGAATTTGCTGTGCATGCACACTGGTGATTACCTGTCTGAAGGACAGCACTTCTAAAATGGAAATTGAGTGAATCTTTATTCCTTTAAAAAACAACCCCAAGCCAACAAACCCACCTGAAATGCCAAAAAGCAAGCCCACAGAAGCCACCCAAACAGCCCACCTCCCTCTTACTGAAAACCAAAATGAGTCAGTGCCCCATTGAGGAGCAGTAGTAACAGCTGTGTATGAAGTGTTGTTTTCTTTGCAGGAGGGGCAGTGTAAGAGGTGAATGGCTGTGGAACCAGCCATACACATATCCCAGTGTAGCGACTGGAGGCAGAGCCAGCTGCAGCATCAGTTCACTAGTGGTTCAGCCGGCTTTTGTCATGGTAATGAGACTTCAAAGGGCAAAGTCGGGCTTTGTCCAGTGTCCATGCTGTGCCTGTCTCTTCATTCTTTGCTGTGTGTGTGTTTGTAGCTTTCTGCTTTCTTTTTAGAAAAAAGCAGTTAAATGAAAGCTAAGCAAAATGTGGCTGTGCTGCCTTAAAAGGGTGCAAGCCTCCGCAGCCCTTCAGCTTCCTCTGTCCTCCCAGGACTTGCTTGTCTGTGAGCTGTGTTATTTAGCATTGGAAAGCTACATGTGTTCTCTCAAACAGCTTTGCAATGGAGCTGCTCTCCGAATCTGAACATCATAATGAACATTGGCCCCTGTCTCACAGCGTTACGGGGTCACGCAACCATGGAAGCGTGATTTCTGCTTCATTGACCTCAAGGGAAGATACAGAACAACCCCTCACCCAAACTACACTTTGTCATCACCTTTGATGCCTGTCTCACATGTTCAGTCAGATCTGCCCTCTTCAGAGGAGGCTGGATTGCACCTTTTGTGCTCCATGTGAGAATGCATGTGTAGATCTGAAATGAGGCAGATATTTCTGGTTTGCAGTGTGCTTCTAAGGCTTCTGAGAGGGAATAAAATGTAAACTAAGTTTAACAGAGACAAACAAATTGCCCAGGTTTTTTTACTGGCATACATGATGTAAATTCCATGGTGCTAGTCTTTCAGTATGTGCCAGTGCTCAGCTGTTGCAGGCTGTTTAAAACATTTCTTGTTGCATCTAAAGCACAACAACTGCTTTCCTTCCTAACAGTGTCCAATGTAGTGTGTTTTGTAATGCAGAAAGGAAGTCTTCATCTTTTCTTTTCCTAATGGATTGTCTGAAAAGAACATTTTTGACTTTCTAGACCTTTGTTTTCTGAGTAATTTGTGTAAGAGCAACTTAAGAGATGGAAACCAAGTGTTTCTGACCACTGAAGACCAGTGTTACCGCTGCTTCTGATCCCCACGTTGCTAAAGTTTCTGATTTCTTCCTGGAGCTCATAAAATGGGTTCACAGAGGCTGACTTCTGTCTGGTGCAGTTCATCTCCTTTGCCTGCCCCTCTAATTCCTTAGAGAGAAGTGTCCTCACTTGCACCATGAGTAGGAGCAGCGTAGGGAGGTGACAGCTCTTCTCTTGCAGATATGATTAGGTGATGTTCCTCTTCCTCAGAGCTTCAATTCACAAATTAGGTGTCTTCTCTGATAAAATGGTGGTACTGCATTTAGAGATATCTTCCAAGTGCAAAGCAAATGACAGCCCCTCTGTGTTTGTCTGAATGTCAGGAGCTGCCATGGAAGAGCCTTCTGCTTTCAAACGTGTTCTGCTCGTCTGAAAGGGAGGCAAGAAGGAATGCTTGGTTGCTTTTGTGCAGGTTCAGAACAGGAAAGCTTAGGTTAATGTACTTTAAAATGAAAACTGCAGGCAGTGTTTTTGGGAGGTTATAGTACTGAAGGAAGGTGATAGTTGAGGTGGGATACATGTCGTGATTCCATCACTAAAAGCCATGCTTGGGAAGTCAAAGCATTGCTCTGAAGCTGGTGCTTTAAATAACCTGGGAATACGGTTTTTGCTCAAGTGGGAATCTCTTTTCTCCAGCTAAACTCTGAGTTCTGTGTAGTTTGGTAGGTAAAACGTGTTCATAGAGCTTCGACGTAGGCACTTTTGCCTGTGTCTGTTAAACACCTTCCTCCATTAACTGCCCCCAAGGCTGTTTGTGTGTTCAGCACAGAGTTCTGGTGGATTCCTTCTCTAACTGGCGTCTTTTCAAGGGCACGGAGCCCACGGACTTGTGAAGCGTGCAGACTGGCATGTTGTCTGTTCCCATGCTTAGGACACAAATGCTTTTCTGGGTTTTTTTTTTTGCTTGCTAAAGACTGCTGAGATACTGGAAATTGACTTTCTGGGTTTAGAATTGCAATTGTTATCCAGATAAGATAGCTTGCAGAGGCAGGTAAGGTCTGCTGTTAGACTTCCAGAGATGGAAGGCAAGAAGGCTTTTCTGTCTCTGAGTGTGCCTTCAGGAATTTACCCTTTTTCCCTGACTTATGTCAAGCTGCTTGAGAAGAGTGTTTTTCTCTACAAGCACTGCCTTGTTTTGTGTCTTTAAAAGAGCACAAGGGTGGCTGTGTTAGATGCAGGCATGACAAACCTTCATTAACACTCCTGCTCTACGAGTCCCTGGTTTTTGACTGGTTTGTGTTACAACTTAGTTTGGGAATCGAATTCCCTTCAGGAGGAAGGAAAGGGGGCGAGCAGAAGGGGCTCTGAACTCTGAGGGGTCTTCTGAATTGTTTTGGGTTGCTTCCTTACGTGACAAGTACGTAATGACTCTTTAAACATATGGCAGTAGATGACATCAGTGGTGTGCTGAGGACCGTGTTTGTGTGTGTGAGTCTGCACCAGCACGGTGTGCTTTTGCCATTTCTATATCTTAATGTTGTTTTCTGCATTGCAGGCTGAGTATGTCCAGCTTGTCACAGAGCTTAGAATGACAAGGGCCATTCAGCCTCAGATAAATGCCTTTTTACAAGGCTTCCATATGTTCATTCCACCCTCTTTGATCCAGCTTTTTGATGAATATGAACTGGTAAGCAGAAACGACTTTGCTTCTAAAAACACTTTGTTCAGCAAACAGCATCAGTGGTGTAATGATGTAGAAGTGAAGCTCAGTACCCACAAAATAAACATTTTGTGCCTTTCACTTCGGTCTTTGCTTCCAGGGTATCTGTATCTGTCAGTGGGGATCTCAGTATGTGTATTTTACTGCTTATCCTAATTACTTGGAAAGACTGTTTTCCTGGGATGTGATAACTTCAAATGCCACTGATAAATGCCTCAGATTGTAATTTCAAATTAGAATCAGGATATTGTGGCTTTTCAGCCTTCCTGTGTTTGCTTTCAGGAGGACAGAAGCCCTTTAAAAGTAAGGGGCTGCTGTCTGTTGTCTTTTTCTGGGTCCCGGAATCAAATTCCAGTACATTTTTGGTGGTGGTTTTACCTTCTGTAACCAACACACCTCAGGTTTTGCCTCAAGACAAAACTCAGAGCTTTTTTTTCTTTAGGTTCTTTGTCTGTAATTTCTCTCTTGATGTTGTGTGCTTTAAATCAAACAGATTTAAACACAAAGTTACCTGAATTAAAGAATCTTCCTATTAGAATGAGCTACAGGTTCTCTAAGGTTGCAGCTGAACAGAAACAGCACTGTAGTGTTTATACTTCTCAAAGTATCACTTTTTATAATAGCAAAAACACTTGATATTCATGGTTGGTCAGGAGGACTAATCCCAATCTGTGTGCTTCCTCTGAAGGAGCTTTTGTTGTCTGGGATGCCCGAAATTGATGTGAATGATTGGTTAAAAAATACCGAATACACCAGTGGCTATGAGAGAGGAGACCAAGTTATTCAGGTAAGTGCTTTTTATCATGTAGACCACTATATTTTAATCCCAAAAAGGGTGTTTTTGTTGTTGGAAGCTTATTTTGGCTGAAATGGTGGAGGTTTTGTTCCTACATTAAGTGACTTTATGTACGAATTTCACGTGGCAATTTCCATTATTTAAGTAACAAACAGACAATATTCCATTTAGTGTTTTAGCTTTATCTTCTCAAGTGCTGCAAGTATTTAATGGAAAATACAACCTTATTTTTCATTTAGTGGTTCTGGGACGTCGTGGAAGAGCTAACTCAGGAAGAGAGAGTATTACTGTTACAGTTCGTTACTGGCAGGTGAGAAACTCTTCTGTAACAACAAAGATACTGTCTGGATGCTCTGAAATAGTCAAGAGACTTCAGGTTACCATGCAAGGTCACCTAACTAGAAGCTGGTTTGCACACTTTGGTGTTCTGTACGTTGATCAGAGTAGGCAAAGTGTGTTAACACTTTTGCTGCCTGCACTGCCAGCTAAGTGGTTGATTGCATGTTTATTGTGCTTGACTGCTTTGCAAGAGACCTTTGTTGCTGTCCCAGGCAATTTTTAACACGACAGTAGTGAATTTAACTGTGCATTATATTCTTCCTCCTGTTGCATATTTATGTGGCACTTGGCTTCTCCAGTAATCAATACAGGCTTTAGTATGTGGGATAACCAGGTATCACTTCAGTAAACAGAACATCCTTCTCCTGAAGCTGAGTTGAATTTGACATTAGTGCAGAGTGTCAATGAAGACAGAATCACAGAATGGTTTCAGCTGGAAGAGCCCTTTAAGCTCATGGAGTGCAGCTTTGTCCCAGCCCTATCAACCACCAGCCCATTTCCCTCAGTGCAACATCCACCCGGCTCTGAAACCCCTCCAGGGACAGTGACTCCAGCATCTCCCTGGGCAGCCCCTGCCAATGTCACCTGTGCTTGCGTTTGATAGGATTTCTGTCCTAAATTCCATCTGTTCTTGAGGGAAAGCCACTTGTATTTCCTTTATCGTTTGGAGACGGTGGAGGGAGGCTTTGAGCAGGAAATACCCCTATAAGCTGGGTGACTTGCTGAGTTTGTGTGTAGAGGCATTTTGCAAAGTGGACCCATGGATATATGTGTGGCACGTGAGCTCTCTCATCCAGGTCTTTTTCATGTGGCAGGAAGAGATTGCACCATCTTCTTAATTGTATGTTCCCTTCATGGTTGTAGGATTAGTGGAGTGGGTGACCTTTTGTTTATAAGCGTTTCCGTGGAGCAGTGGTAAAATCCAAATGAAGGTCATCAAATGTTGCCTTTTATACCAAGGAATGTCACACTCACAGATCTATAGTCACGTGGCACAGCCTTCACATTGTTAGTTGCACTTGATTTGTCATGAGTTTCATTGTCTATAGGGATCACAGACAGTTTAAGAAGTCAGTCCCGTGCACATCAATCTTTCCTTGTTGTCCCCTGCAAAAACGGTTTCTGCAGTGCCACCTGCACATCTGCTGCACGCCAGCCCCTGGCCTTTCATTTTCAGTGGGCCAGTCCATTTCACGGTGTTTGAGGTAACTTTCTGGACTCTCTGGGATGCTTTTGATCAAGTAAACAACCAGACTGATTAACACATGCTTGAGCACCGTTTGTTTTAGTCACAACTTGCATCCTGCTTTGTTCTTACCCGTTCCTTGTTGGTTGGAAAGAAATCTTTGGTGTGGTTGTCTTTTAAGAACTCTGGGATGGGATTGTTTAAAACAGTTGCTTATTTTGTGTCAGTGTTGGCTGGTAGGAACCCAGGGTGAGGTTTTTCTTCATGGGTGTATTTTTCCATATGCCATTACAGGTAACTGTTGGAAGTTACCTGCAGTGGTGGTACACAGCTGGCATTTCTGCACAGCAATCCCCAGACAGTCCTGGTTTCTAGGCATGGAAGATTTAGATGCAGAGTTGTCTGTGAGCTAAAATGCCAGGTGGTCCAGTACAGGCCAGTATCTTAAGGACAGTTTTACACTGGAAGTGCACCTGACTTCAAACTGTGATCTTTTTCTGGTGTCACATTTCCTTAGTGCATTTGTGATTGTCTTCAGTGTTTCTCTCATACCTAAACAGATCTTGAATTTTGCCTTTTTTCTTCTTCCTCCATTCTTACACCTCTTTCTTTTCAGTGTCATGAAGTCTTGCTTTGGTAGTTTCAGTGGAAATACCATTGCCTTCATCCTTAGCACCAGTTTTGAGACATCTCCTAGCAGGGAAGTAGTTGTCAAGAGCAGTATTTGAGTAGCAGTTAGTTTGTGTTTGGAGGCCTTAGCATCATCAAGAGGTCAAAATATTCTTGTGCTTCATGTTGGAGATCTGAAAGTTTATTTGTGTACCACCTACTTCTACTCTGCTGACAGCTGCTTGAGATAGTATTGCCAGTCCTTTCCCTTTCCCTTTCCCTTTCCCTTTCCCTTTCCCTTTCCCTTTCCCTTTCCCTTTCCCTTTCCCTTTCCCTTTCCCTTTCCCTTTCCCTTTCCCTTTCCCTTTCCCTTTCCCTTTCCCCTTCCCCTTCCCCTTCCCCTTCCCCTTCCCCTTCCCTCCCATATCTGTGTGGTATTTATGACCAAGTTTTCAGTTAACAGCTGGAGGTGTTGGCAGGTTATGATAAAGTCTGTTCTGCAGGTATGAGGGTTGCTGGTTCACTTCCTAGGGGACTGTAGTTTTCTGTTGGGTGATAAGCTACGTGCTGTTCTAAGGGAAATTCAGCATTTGTTCAATGTGATAGATATGTGTGACTACTTTCAAAAGTAAAGCAAAACATAAGGAAACAGGCTTAAAGCATTTCTTCTGTGCTGTTTTCACTTCAAGTAAATGTAGGCAAAAATCTCTTAAGTGGACAAAATGGGTAAAAAAGTTTGGATTCAGATGCAACCTTCGACATTTCGGTAGTGTTGAAGTGGCTATGAAATGGTGGTGTTACTCCTGCTGAAGGCTATTTGAACAAGCAGTAGGAGAGGTAACACGTTGTGATCTTGCACATATTTGGAAGGATTTCTTGACTACACTGGCAGTGTTTTGCTTGGAAAGGTAGCTCATTTTTGGAGGCATAAGGTAACAAGTGTCTGTTTTAAGTGCTCAAAGCCCTGATGGTACTGTAGAGCCTTGATCTGTCGTAGGAAAAACATGTTAATAAGCTGGATTGTCAGCACTTTCTTTTAGCTAACAGCAGGCTGAGGAGTTTTCAGTTAGGTCTGTGTTCTGAACGGTGTCTGTGAGCACAATCCCGTTGGTGTGTCAGAACTCGTATGCCGCAGGTAAGGGCTTCCCTCCGTGGCGCTTGCTGTAGTGCTGGAACTGCATGCAATTGCTGAGGTGGAGCTGGGTGATGGATTGATGTGTTGGGCACTATAACCAGCTCTCAAAGGTGTGTTTAAAGAGGCATTGCTGCGAGCTCTGTCCTGGCTCCTGACACTTGCAGTAAGGGCAGCAGCCCCTTTACTGGGTGGTTTGCTGTGAGCACAAACATCATTCTTTTCCAATCTTGCAGACTTTTTACAGTCCCTTTGATTGTTATGAGTGTGGGAGCATTGTTTTTAACGGAAGGCCCTGCAATCCAAGATTCTTAACAGCTCTTATGTGTTTTGTGGGAGGCTTATTTTGTGTGATCAGATTCTTTCTTTGCTGGCTACAAAATCACACTGCAGTTGAGGTTCAAGTGTCCTCTGGAGATGGTCTAGTCCAACCTCATGGCCAGAAGAGGGCCAACTAAAGCTGGATGCTCAGGGTATTATCTGGTCAGGTTTTGACTATCTTGGGGTGCTGACCCTTCATCTTCCCTGGGCAATTTGTTCTGGTGTTTGACCACTTCACAGGGGAAAGCTTTTCCCATGTTTAAACTGAATTTCCTGGATTTCAATGTGTGCCCATTGCCTCCTGTGCTGTTACTGAGCATCACTGGGTGCTCCATCTTCAGGTTTGTGCTCCACCCCATCTGTTCCTCCCTTCAGGTATTTATATACACTGATTAGATTCCCTTGGGCCTCGTTTCCTCCAGGCTGAACATTCCCATCGCTCACACGCTCTCCCTCTCTCTCCCCCCTCATGTGTTGTTTGTATGTTGTGGCCTGTAATGTTCTTGTAATGATGTAGTGTGTGTGCATTTTCTCAGCTCCAGGGTGCCTCATGGTGGCTTTGCCCATATAATGGGTGGCAGCGGACTGCAGAACTTCACAATTGCTGCCGTGCCGTACACTGCAAACCTTCTGCCGACATCAAGCACGTGGTATGGTAACTGCTCACCTTGAATAGCTTAAAAATGGGGCTTTTTCATGTAGGCTGCAGCTAAAAGTGCAGTTCTTATGGATATGCTCATTGAAAGGCCAGGAATATTTAGCCAGGTTGGGGAGTATTTGCTATCAAAGATGCAAATGGTGGGGTTTAACCCAGATGATGTTGTGTTTGCTCATTGTTTACTGCTTTGTTTGGCTTAACTAAAGGCAGTGGGATCAATCAGGGAATATCCAAATTAAAGGGTTGTGTTACTATGTACTGAAGTGGGGAAGCCCCTGAGCTCCCTGCACACGTTGGAATGCTCAGTGTTACTGTGATGCAGCACAGGTTTGTTTTCTTCCATGAACATGACACCTTCCAGGTTTTCAGTCTTTACCGTTGGCTTTCTGGATGATGGAACTGTGACGTGGTCTTTTCTTTTCAGCATCAACATGCTCAAGTTACCTGAATACCCCAGTAAAGAAATCCTTAAGGACAGGCTTCTCGTGGCATTGCACTGTGGAAGCTATGGGTACACCATGGCGTGAGGAAGGCTGGACAACTCGCCTGGCTACTGAAGCGCAATTCCCAGCCACACAAGCAGTTTTGGAAGCTGCCAATAGAAAAGCAGCTTAGATGCTGCAGCCCATTGCCAGGGCTGGTCTTTGGACTTCGTGCAGGATCATCAGCTTCTGCTCCACCACGTGTCGTCCAAGCCACAAACCTCTCAGTACGCCGTGTGTTCGTTTCTGAGAGTGGCAGGTCTCCGTGGAAATCAGTGGACACCCTTCTCACTGTTACTCCAGTCTGACCCCCAGAGCCTCTTTCCACAGCCCACTTGGGATTTGTGCAGCGGTGTGGGTGGCTGGCGTTTGCGTTTCTGGCTCCTTGGCGCTGGGATGCCGTCCGGTGAGCGGGCAGGCTCGGGCCTCGTGCCTCGCTGCCTGCCAAAGCGCCATCTATTTTTGCAGAGAACACTGCAGAAGGTTCCCCTGGGGCACTGTACAGCAAGCCAGAGCTGATGTATTTTCCATTTCTTTGCGCAGCACCGGGAGATTTTATAACTTTTGAGTGTCTGGTGGATATGGGATGTAAAGGTTGGACTGTTGGCGCTGCAGACGGGTGAAGCGAGCGGCTGGTTTCTATTCCAATTTACACTATATTCTACTAAATATTTAAAGCATTTGTGACTCTGCAGTCAACCTGCAGTTTGGCATTTGTAAACATTGTTTAAGATACATTCCCATTGGTTTGAATGCCTTTCCTCTTTCCTTGACATAATTGTATGCTCCAAAGCTGTTATTAAATGCTCATATTTTTACCAGAGCCTGAGTGTGGCAGCTTCCTGTGCCTCTGGTGGTGCCTTGTGCTTTTTCCTCACCTCCTCCCAGGCTTTTTGTTCTTGTTACTACCATATAAATTGCCATGGAAACAGCGTTGGAGGAGGCATTGGCAATGTATGTGGATGAGCATGAGCCAATGCACAAGGAAGGAACTTGTTAACTGACAAGACTGTAATAGTTCTCATATCAAAATGTATCAAACAATGTGTAAAAACACACAACAGTGGCTCATCAGCGTGTGTGTCAGGTAAGGAGCTGCACACTACTGGGGTCCATGATGTGTTTGCATAGCTGCTTGCTTAGAGACCCTAGGGTAGGTCTGCATGACTGTTTTGGTTCAGACTAGGAGTGGGGTGTCTGTTGTAGATGATTGAGTCGTGTGGGGTTTTTCTTCTGGTTTTTGTTGCTGTGTTAAATTAGTCTCATCAGACCTGCTTGTCATGCTTTTGCTTTGGAGAGTGCAGACTGGATTCTCTCTCAACAGGGAAACGTGAGCCAAAAGTGTACCAAATGTTAATGGATGAGCACCTAATTATGTCTGCAAGACCTAAATGATCTGGAGGATCTGAAGAGAAGAGTTAGTAGAACGAGTTCAGGCATAGCAGACCCCTCAGACACACAAATTTTAAGCTCCAGGTTCTCAGCACAAGCTTTTTTTTACTGATCCATTCATGTGTTCAGTGTTAACACACATGTAGCCTGTGTTCATCAGCTGGTCTCTCTGGCCAGCTTACTTGGTGCTGCTTTTTTAGGTTTAGTTTGTTTTTAATCTAAAACATACACAATCTGTCTGGGGATGTGAGAATAAATCTGATCACCCTCTACAGCTACCTGAAGGGGAGTTGTAGTGAGGTGGGGGTTGGTCTCATCTCTCCAGTAACGAATGATAGGACACGAGGAAATGGGCTCAAGTTGCACCAGGGCAGGTTTAGATTGGACATTAGGAAGAACTTTTTCCCTGAGAAGGTTGTCAGACACTGTCCCAGGCTGCTCAGGGAGCTGGTGGAGTCCCCATCCCTGGAGATGTCCAACAGACACACAGCTGAGGTGCTGAGGGACATGGTTTAGTTTAGTGATGAGCCTGGCAGGGAGAGGTGAGGGGTTGGACTCGAGGGTCTTCAAGGTCTTTCCCAACCATAACGATTCTGTGACTGTTCTGTGATTCCATGGTTCCATCAGATTCAGTGCTGCCACAGTAATGTTCCTGTGGGCTACACTTTATGCATAGCTCACTTGCTTTGTCTCCCTTCTGTCTCTGTGCATGTGTGTGCACAAATGTTGAAGCTGTCAGGAAATGCTTGTGACTGTCACTTAAGGAGAACACTGCTTTTGGTTAGCAGGAGCAGCAGACTCTTCCAGCAGGACAATGTAGTGGAAGCTGGTGGGACTGTTGCTTCAGTCAGTAGAGAGCTGCTGTTGCTCTCTGGTGTGCTCTGGGAAGCTCTTAGGTTAGACGTGTTAGATGGTTGAGGCTCTGGGGGTTTTAGCCCTAAAGCCCAGCTGTCTTGGATCTTTCAGGTAGCACTAGTCCTTGGCTTTTCTGCCCAGTTGAGCAGCACTTGGTCCCCTAGCTGATACCTGTGTGTGCCTCTGAGGGTGGATTGGATGGCAGGACAGTGGTTTCAGCAATACAGGGTATTTGTCTGCAGTTATGTGTGTGTTTGCTCTATATAAACTGGGTTTTTGTCTTTATCTCAGGGTTTTACTGTAAATACCGTTGTTCATTAACTGCTCTGCAGTCTGTGATTTTTCTTCTTTCTTTTTCATGTCACACACTCTGTTTCACTGCAACATTCTCACCATTCTAACATACCTCACTTTGCAGGAGCCTGAGATCTTGCATTCTCTTGCACAGTGTCCAAAGCATTTCATACTGCAAGGCTGAATGAACGGGAAAGAGAATCAGGTACTTGTTTTCCACTTTGCATTATACTGAGGGTGACACAAGTATCAACAGGCTGAAAAGGTGTTCCTAAATTGCTCCTTCCTCCCGTGTGCCAATGTTAGTCACATCCCCTGTGATCTATCTTGTAGTGTTTCTTGTGTTTTTGTGCTACCCCTGCAGCAGACCAGGGTGAAATCCTCTTCAAATCCTCTAGAAATAACAAAGCATGATGGAAATACATCGAAAATAGGAGCAGAGCTCTTGATACTGGACTCTTGCTGTGCCACTGACCTTGTTATTGCTTTGTTTTGAAGCGTGGTGGTGGTTTTTTTTCCCCCTGATGAAACACTAAACAGCCCTGTCTGCTGGAGTTGCCCATGTGAAGTCAGCAGGATTGGATTACTGCACCGAAAGGTGGTTTTTCGGACACCTGTGCCCTATTAGCAACAGGATATGAAAAGCCCGTTGAGAAACTGTAACTTCATATAGCTAATAGTTTAGAATGATTAATTGGTTTGTATTTGTTCTCTCCCACTGTGCCAGAGCAAGGCAGGGCAAGTGTTTTATCTCGGGAAGAACAGAGCAGATATCTTGTCAGATCATAGATCATGAGCGCTCATTAACTTTTATTATCTTTATGAAATGTTAGATGGCAAAGCCTGGCTTTTGATGCTTGAAAATGTGCATCTAATGTTGCAAAACCATTAAAGCCATAAACTGTGAAATGCAGCTTAATGACTTCTGCTGTATGTCCCATAGTCAGTAAGACTGAAAATGGAATGAGAGGGAGAAAGAAGGTGGTTGGCTGGAATTTTCCAAGGGCTTGGAGACTTCAGCGTGTGCAGTGGAGAAAGTCTTGGGACCACTTCTGCTTCAGAAGCGTGTGAGGAGGAGTATAAACTCACAGCTGTACTTGGAGTTGGTTTGCACTGTTCTTAAGGTCTAATGAGCTTGATTCAGCTCGGTAGTGCCTTGGAAGAGCTTTGCTTTTCCCCTTCCAGACCTGAGCAGCGGTGGCAGCTTTCCTCGTGACGTCTGAGCTGGATGTGCAGGGTGTAGATCAAGGAAGGGGGAGAAGATTGCTCAGCCTGTTTTTCTAAACCTTTTCAGTAAACTGATAAACCCCCTTGTTTGTCCCTGACAATACACAGAGCAGCAGTATGCCATGAGTGTTCCTCCAAGTCCCAACGTGTAGGTGACTTTCCACTAACCCTTCCATGGTGCTGCACAGGAGTCCAGGAGTGTAGGAATTGAACCAAGCCCTTGTTGTTGCTTCTGTGAGTGGGATGGATCAATCTTTCACTCAAGGAAAGTACTTCTTTGCAGTTCTGCTCGCTCAACACAGACCCCTTGATGTTGAGGCCATGGAAGCCTTTTGCTGGCACTGACCTCTTTCCATTCCTTCCAGTGCCCTCTGCCAGCACATTAAACAGGTTGTTGGTTCATGATTGATGTCAACCTTAAATCTCTTGATTAATCAACAAGAGACGAGCAGAGAAAGAAGACAGGATAGCTTCTAGAGGAAATGTGATGGTGTCAGGGCCTTACACTGGTCAGTGCCTGCCAACGCTTCTGATGCAAGGTTGTTTTCTAGGAGCCACTCACTTCACAGAAGGTTTGTCTGGAGTGGGTACTTTAGGAAGCCAGATAGCTGCAGTATTAAATGGAACATATTGCTTTATTCATAGAATGGTAGGGTTGGAAGGGACCTCTAGAGATCATCCAGTCCAACCCCCTGCAGAAGCAGGGTCACCTAGATCAGGTTGCATATTATTGACAGCCGTTCTAGCATCCTCTGATCCAGGCAGTGAGTGATGAGTTCCCTTTGCAGAAGTGGGGAAGCAAAGATGGTGCCTATCTCCATGGCAGCTTTTCTTGCATGGTGGAAAGAATGCCTGAAGAAAACCAGCTCATTAATTGACAAACTGATATATATGAGCTGTGATAAGAGGAAATGGGTGGCCTTGTCCTTACCAGTTGGGCATCGTGATCTGTGCTCAGCACCTTTCACCTCCCCAGGAAGCTTGTGGAATGTGGTGCAGATGGTGAAGAGTGGAGGGCAAGAAGGTGTTTTCCCAGGACAGCTTTTTGGATTTTGAAGGCTAGTCTCTTTTTTCTCTATAGTTTCCATGCTATATGATATCTAATATGTGACAGTAGAAGTTTAAGCAGCAATATATGTTACATGTGTGCATTCCATGAACCCCAAAGGCTTTGGTTATATGTAATACATTTACATAGACAACATTATTAGTAATGCTGTAGTAAAATGCTACATACCAGGGTGTTTTCCTCTATTAATGCTGTTCACTGGATGATTTTTGGATAGATTAAATCAAATAGGCTTTTAGTTTTAGTGTTATCATTGGGGGCTTTGCTCTGCAGGTGTTTTCCTCACCTTCCCTTTGAAATGGTGGCTGAGTTTTCAGTTGGGCTGCCGAAATTCTGGGCAAACCAGTAGTTTGTAGATGCAGCTCTTGCTGCTGAGTATTTTTAGCCTGTCCATAGAAGAGTATTTTCCCACTTAAGAAGTGAAATTGGCCGACTACTAAACTGATGCTAAGAACCAAAGCTTTAAATCAACTGGATTAAACTTCCTGGGGGATTCTGGAGTTGTAAAGATAAGTGCTTTTCAGGCCAGAACATCTGTTTGTACCCAGACTTACTACAGATAATCATACAGCTGATAGACTAGAGGCTGTGATATATGTTTTATACACATGCTTATCAATTCAACAGGGTTTTTTTCAGTCTCTAAGGACAATAACAGAGTTAATATATTTCTATGAGACTAGCTGTAGCTGAGAGGCAGTGGGAATCAAACCACACAAGGAAACGTGGGATAAGGTGACAGACTTCCTCTCACTTGAAAATAGCTCTGTACAGTAGATGAGCATTTTCTGGTTATGAGTGTAAAGCAGTTTTTCTAGTTTCAGTTACAAGAATCTGCATGCAATCCAAACGAGTCCCTGTGTGCCCTGCTCTAGGTGGTGCTGCTCTGGCTGGGGGGTTGCACTGGATGAGCTTTCCAGGTCCCTTCCAACCTTTAACACTCTGTGACTCTGTAATGTAATAAATTAGTAACTCACTTCTTATGCACCTTTGGTTTGGGTCTAAAGCAATGGCATTATTGCTTGTCTTTCCATACATGGCATAAAATGTAGTGGGGGCATGTTATTTTTCAAGTACTCAGTATATTTGAAGTGTCACAGACAGGCTCAAAGCACCCACTGCCATGGTCTGGCCCAGCCAGCATAGCAGCACCATGACAGCCTCTCGCTCGGTGCCCCCATCCACCCCCACCCTCATTAGGATGCAGAGGCCCCAGCCAAATGGGAGGAAAAAGATCACCAAGGTTGTTGTGGATGGAGACAAGGGCAGGGAGGGCTCACTGCCAGTTACAGTTCCAGGCAAAACAGACTCCAGTGCTCGACTGAGAGAGGAAAGGAGGAAAGTTTATTCTACAAGAACCAGAATGGAATAAAAGCAAAAAGGGAGCAGGATGATGAGAAAATTACAGCCAGCACTTAAAGATTTCCCTCCCCCATCCCTCCTTTCTTCCTGGGCCCAGCTCACTGCTCCCGATATCTCTGCCTCCTCCCCTCCTCCCCCTCTCACAGATGGGCTCTGCTGCTTCTCTCTGCTCAGATGAGGACAACTCCTGGCATTCTTCCCCTGCTCCAACACGGGGTTCCTCCCCTGGGACACAGTCCTTAACAAACTCCTCTGGTGTGGGTTGTTCCCAGCAGCTGCAGCTCCTGCCCATACAGGGTCCCTCCCACAGCACACAGTCCTTGGTGAATCTCTCAGGCGTGGGCTCTTTGCCACGGTTGCAGTTTCTGCCCATACAGGGTCCCTCCCTCGGGACACGGCGTCTTCTGAGTCTTTTACAAGTGCAAACACGTCTGTGCTTCACTGCTCCTCTCCACAGCATGCAGGGGGTCTCTGCTCCAGCACACCTCCTCCTCCTCCTCTCTTCCCTCACTGACCTTGGAGCCTGCATGGTTGCTTCTCTCTCTCTTCACTCTCCTTGCACCACCACCAGCTGGCAAAGAAGGAAAGCAAAAAGGAACAGGAAGAACCCTCCTTTTTGGGCTGCTGCTGCTGAAAAAGTGATGGTGGAGGTGTCTCATTGGCTCAGCATCAGCAATGGGTCTGGCCCGGAGATGGGAGAGTTTCAAGCAGCTCTTGGAGGAGTCATCTTTACAGCCCCTTACCAGAAACAGCTCCACATAAACCCAGGAGGGCTGCAGTGGTCCGTGGAAATGCCTCCTGTGAAGTCAGCGTCTTCCATCCGTTTTGGATCCCTCATGTCATGGACTCTTGTATGTTGTTAAACTTTCTCTTCCAGTGTCTCACCCAGACTTTTCTGGGCTGTTTTCTCTGGATGTAATGTGTGCCCAGGGGTGGCAAACAGTATCCCTGAAGGGGTTAATTTTCTTTTCCCCTGAGAAACTGTGTTTAAAATCAGGCATGCTGGTATGATTACAGTGATCAGTGCCAAGAGGTGCAGACACTCAGCAGGAGCACAAGCACCGTGAAGGCTGGTGTCCCCGAGCCAGCTGTTTGCAGCTGGATGTACCTGCTGCAGTAAGTGCTCGTGGCATTCAGTGCCAAGAGCTCAACTCCTGAGCTTCATCCAGGGCCGAGTGATTCACCGGCATTATTCGGGTTCTCCTGGGATGGCTTCGCTCTGCTGATTGCCTCTGACAGATCACTTTGCTTAGATTAAAAAGCCAATTGTTGCTGTCTAGTCGAATTTATAACCTCTAGTAAAAGGAAACTGAACCCCAGTGCTGTCCAGTGGTGTAAAAACACCTTGGCCTACAAATTATGTGGCATTAAAAAGAAAACTGAACACTTGAGCTGGTTTACATGCACCTGGGTGAAGAATTCACCAGCATCTACCCCGGGCTTGTCTGTGCTGAGGAGTTTATTCTGACATATTTAGCTGACCCCATGGATGAGCGTTCTTCTACTTACTGTCTTTGTGGAAATAAAGTGATGGATGGATGCTTGTGGGTGTGATGGCAGTATGGCTTTTAGGTGTATGTCACCTCACAGAGGGACTGTACTACAGGGACTCTAAATCCCAGCATAGCTTAGGCTGGGTGAGATGGCCCAGAGACAGCTCCTGCACTTCACTCCTGATTTGTGATGCCTCAGGTGTAAGACAGGGAAGAGAAAAGGGAAAATAAATGTTAGAAGCACTTCTGAGAGAAGAGTATCTTCAGGGAAGAGGTGAGGAGTGTCCTGAGTGGAAATGGAATAACAGGGCTGTTTTCAACAACAGCTGTTGGAAAGGAGGTTGGAAAACTGCCCTCAAGGTGTGATCTTTTGCTCTTCCCTGTCCGTTATCCCTCTGCACTGGGCCCTGGTGAGGCTGCACCTTGAATGCTGTGTCCAGTTCTGGGCCCCTCACTACAAGAAGGACAGTGAGGTGCTGGAGAGGATCCAGAGACAGGCAACAAAGCTGGTGAAGGGTCTGGAGAACAAGTCTTGATGGGGAGTGGCTGAGGGAGCTGGGGATGTGCAGCCTGGAGGACACTGAGAGGAGACATGATCACTTTCTGCAACTACCTGAAGGGGAGTCTAGTGGGGTGGGAGCCAGTCCCTTCTCTCCAGTAATGAATGATGGGACCCAAGGAAATGGGTTCAAGTTGCACCAGGGCAGGTTTAGATTGGACATTGGGAAGAACTTTTTCACCCTGAGGGTTGTGAGGGTTGGAAGGGGCTGCCCAGGGAGCTGGTGGAGTCCCCATCCCTGGAGATGTTCAACAGACACACAGCTGAGGTGCTGAGGGACATGGTTTAGTTTAGTGATGAGCCTGGCAGGGTGAGGTGAGGGGTTGGACTCAATGATCTTCAAGGTCTTTTCTAGCTATAACGATTCTGTGAGTCCCTGTCTGGTCTGGAGGCTGCAGCCTGCTGCTGCAGATGGGGAGCACTGGCTGGGCTCAGCAGGTCTAGAGGAGGGTCAGTGATGATGGTGCATTTTCTCTTTCACATTTGATGCTAGCCCAGAATGAGTCTTCTGCTGCCTCGGAGTTTTGAGTCTTCCCCTGTGCCTTAAGGCAGATTTTCTCAGGAGCATGTGCTAAAGCAAGTTGAGCTTCTACTGAAAGGGCAGGGCTTAGATTGCATATGAGGAGGGGCTGGCTTCTGTACAGACAGGCTGCTGCCCATGAAGCAAAGCATTGTGTGTAGCTACTGAAAGGTGCCTCTAAGCTCCAAATGTAAACTCTGGGCAGGACAAATCCAGGTTAATTACCGTATCTGTGCTTTTGGTCTGTGGCATGTTTTTAGGATGCACCTTTCTTCTGTTGCCCACGTGTCTTGGAAATTGTGTGTGTGTGTGCTTTTAAGTCAAAGATATGTTCTAAGTGTGAATTTTGCCTTCCTTGCTAGCAAAGAGCCGTTCTCCTGATCTTACTCTGAGGCAACTGGCACATAAAGGTGGAAAATCCAGTTGGGTTACATTCAGGTAGACATTGCTCCAGTTAGACTCAGTGTCCCTGTGGAAATAGATTTGTTTTAGCATCATTAGAATCTCCATCTACTTTTGACTGGATTGTGGCAGCTTTAGGACCAGTCTCAGACCAGACACACATACTTGTCTTTGCTATTCATGATGATACCTTTCTGTGTATGTGGTGATGATTAGCTGTGTCTGTGCTAACAGCATTGCCAGAGAAATGGGCTGAATCCATGGAAAAGGGCAACTGTGGTACCCTTTAATGTAAAGCTATGTGTTCCATCAGCTGTATTAATGCTGTGATTAAAACTGCTCAAGAGGACAGTGTGTTAATTACAGCTCATAGCTCTGTGTTCCTTACTTCTGTACATGTTTAACTACAGCTCATAGCTCTGTGTTCTTCTGTACATGTTTACAGCTCATAGCTCTGTGTTCTTCTGTACATGTTTAACTACAGCTCATAGCTCTGTGTTCTTCTGTACATGTTTAACTACAGCTCATAGCTCTGTGTTCTTCTGTACATGTTTACAGCTCATAGCTCTGTGTTCTTCTGTACATGTTTAACTACAGCTCATAGCTCTGTGTTCTTCTGTACATGTTTACAGCTCATAGCTCTGTGTTCTTCTGTACATGTTTACAGCTCATGGCTCTGTGTTCTTTACTTCTGTACATGTGTGGAAAAGCCTGAAGAAAATCTTTTCCTTGCCCTCTTTCACAGAAAGGCACCTTTGGCCACATCTTGTGCTGCTGGACTGCAGGGTTTATTCCTGCTTGTCTGTCTTGCCTCCAGTACCAAGCTTTTTTGTTACTCAGTCGTGGCTGGTTTGATGTGAGTTCACCAGGGGCTTTTGCTCTGTCGTGTGTCTTTGTGTTTAACAGCCAGCAAAGCTCAATGGACAGACAGATTACACAGAGACACGTGTTTGAGATCTGCCTCTGACACTGACCTGCTTTGTAGCCTCAGTAAATCGCTTTGTGGCTGTACATGGGCCTGTGCTGTTACAGTCAGACTGTAGGCTGCCGAGGGAAGGAGACAGCCTTTGTGCATCTGTGTGACGCCTCACAGGGCAGAGGAGTTCAGTAGGGACATCTGGAAGTGTCCAGAGCTAGTGTCTGGGTTTCATTCTGGTGATTGTTCCCTGGAGATAGCCCTTGAGTGTGGCTTCAGGAGTCTACTTGCTTTTCTTGTGCCTCACCATTCTGCTGAGCTCCTCTGGGGGCTGGAGCACCCCAGAGCAGATGGCTGTCCCAAGCACACACTCGGGAAACCCTCTTGAAAACGATCTTCAGTGCTTTACTGGTCACAAAGTTATGCACAAGGACTCAAAATCAGCCAAACACTCTCCAAGGTTTGCTTCTGCTCCAGTGTCTTGTCCTCCCCTGTCACTTTGTGCTCCGTAAAGTGTGGGGCAATAGGTTCATTCCTGTGATGTGTCTGGAAAACAGTCGTGTGTAGCAACTACTGAGCTGCTGGGGATGCTCCGTAAGAGCGTGACTCTGGTGAGCTGACTTGCCTAGGAGCACCACCTCTCATTGCTTTGTTGCTGGAGGCTTTTACATGGAGAAATGTGTTTGATGAGGTTGTGAAATCCCCATGGTTTGCTGTTGGTAAGCGTCTGGTTGTTGCTGTGCAGTTTCTGGTGCAGTTGGAAGGTTGCTTTTACACAGTAAGGGAAATCTCACATTCTCCTTGCAGCAGGAATTAAATCCACTGTCAGAGGCCTTGGTGTCAGTGTCACACTCCTCTCCTTTGGGTCTTTTTTGCGGGTGTTCAACATCACCTGGCAACTACTGCAACAAAACTGAGCACCTGAAGCTGAACCCACAGGCTGTCTTGTGTCAATTCTACCCATTTTTTCTTCTGCCTACAAGCACTCACTAGTACAATCCAAACTGAAGAGAGCCTGGGTTAGGAAAGCCTCCCCTGTGCCCTGTGGTGCAGCCCATGGTGAGGCAGCTGTGCCCCTGCAGCCCATGGAGGCCATGAGGGAGCACAGACCCACTGGCAGCCCCTGGAGGAGCCCACACCGCAGCGGGTGGATGCCTGAAGGAGGCTGTGACTGTGTGGGAAGCTCATCCTGGAGCAAGCTCCTGGCAGGACCTGGGAGCCCGTGGGGAGAGAGGAGCCCAGGCCAGAGCAGGTTTGCTGTCAGGACTTGTGACCCTGTGAGGGCCCCAGGCTGGAGCAGTCTGTCCCTGAAGGACTGTTCTCCTGTGGGTGACCCACGCTGGGGCAGGGTGTGAGGAGCTGCCCCATGGCAGGCCCCAGGCTGGAGCAGTCGGTGAGGAGCTGCAGCCCATGGGAAGGAGCCACGCTGGAGCAGTTGGTGAGGGACTGTCTCCCGTGGGAGGGACCCCACGGTGCAGCAGTGGCAGTGTGAGGAGGCCTCGTCCTGAGCAGCAGCTGAACAGATGAGTCTGTTTTGCCTGTGACACCAACAGCTGAGCCATCTCTCTGTCCTTACCTCCACTCACAAGCCTCTTGTTATCTTTCCCTCTCCCCTGCCCAGTTCAGGATGGGGAGTGCCAGAAGGACTTGATGGGCACCTGGCACCCAGCCAGGGCTGAACCACCACAAAAGCGAGCAGCAGTTTCTGGGCACTGTAGAGATCAGTAAGTACTCTGTCTTGGTCTGCACTTTGTGTGTAAGCTGAACAGTTACATACATGAAAGAGAAATGAACTCTGTGTTTGAAGCAGGCAGCCCCTAAAGGAAAAGCCAAAAACTAAAGGAAGCCTTGGAGCTGGGCTGGGGAGTTTCTTGGTTTTGCAGAGCTGTGCCAGTCCCTTCGTACAGGGTGCTCTCTTACAGCTCTACAAAGATGCTGGGTTGTTTCTTTTCAAATGTACCTCATTTTTCCATGACTGTGGGATATCAAACCTTTACATTTCATGCCAGCCTCCCCTTCAGACAAATGAAGCTTCTCAGCACTAGGGGTGCTTCTGAGCATGTCTGAGAAAGCAAGGACAGAAAGCAGTAAACCAGCAAAGAACCTGCAAGGTCTGAAGGTCGTTGATTCTGAAGGTGATATATCACCAGGTGGTGATAAATGCCCAAACATCAGCTCCTACCAGCCCTAAAAAAGAGAAGTGCCAGGTATAAATCTATCTAAAAGAATTCCATTGCTTTTTCTGCCTTAGGATAACAGCCTCCCCTGATCCTGGAGCACAGAGCTGTGCTGGTTCATCATGTCTGAACCTGCTCAGGGAAGGAAACCTAATTATTTGTGATTTTTACATTTGTGTTTCCCTGTGTCAAATGCAAAGACTCGTGTCAACAGAAGCAAGAAATCACACGCCTCAGATAGTTCCCCACGAAAGGTAAGAGCTGTGTATGCAGGTGACATCACCTCTCTGTCTCCAGTTACAGCACCAGACATTCAGATTGTGCTCTCATGGAATCACAGCATGGTGGGGTTGGAAGGGACCTTTAGAGCTCATCCAGTCCAACCCCCCCTGCCCAAGCAGGTCCCACCTAGATCAGGTCACACAGGAACATGCCCAGGTGGGTTTTGAAGACCTTTAAGGAAGAAGCCTCCACACCCTTCCCAGGCAGCCTGGGCAGATCTCAAAGTATAGAGGGCTACTTGTAAAACACCCACTTTTGCTGACACTTGTGTGTTGTCTCTTGACTGCTGAGGAGTTGAGCTGTTGGTGGCACCCAGCTTTACAAGTGCCAGCCATTTCATTAAGTATTATAACACATTGTCATTGCTTCCAGCTGTGTTATTTTGGCATATGAAGTTACATCAGAAGGTAAACATCTGCTTTTATTTT
Source organism: Colius striatus (assembly GCF_028858725.1). Taxonomy (NCBI): domain Eukaryota; kingdom Metazoa; phylum Chordata; class Aves; order Coliiformes; family Coliidae; genus Colius; species Colius striatus. The sequence continues at coordinate 1,259,161 of NC_084760.1, forward strand.
GCTGCATGCTTTTCATGCAAAGAATGAAATGGTATTATCAAGCAGTGGGAATGCATTTAAGTGTAATTATCCTGAATTATTTGCTGCTATGTCTCCCTTGCCAGCAGCAGAATGCCCTGGCTTCTGTCTCTGCAAGATGCCAAGCCTTAAACCTGCCAATGGCCAAACTAAATGTTGGCTGTCCTGCTCATCTGGCTGCTGTAGCTTGGTGGGTAAAGCGGAATTCTCTGCTCAGAAACCTTTGCTGAGCTTCCAAAGGTGCTTTTAACTTTTGGGAGAAGACATCACTTTTATCACAGCTTGGTTAAGAAAATGGTCCCTTGCTTGCAAGTTGGTGTAAGAAATAGCTGGAATGGGAGGATCATGCATCAGTACAGGCTGGGGGTCAAACTGCTGGAGGGCAGCTCTGCAGAGACAGACCTGGGAGTCCTGATTGATAATAAGCTGACCATGAGCCAGCAATGTGCCCTCATGGGCAAGAAGCCAATGGCAGCCTGGGATGCAGCAAGAAGAGTGTGGGCAGCAGGTCAAGGGAGGTTCTGCTCCCCCTCTGCTCTGCCCTGCTGAGGCCTCATCTGGAGTCCTGTGTCCAGTTCTGGGCTCCTCAGCTCCAGAGGGACAGGGAAGTGCTGGAGAGAGGCCAGCACAGGGCCATCAAGATGATCAGGGGACTGGAGCATCTTTCATATGAGGAAAGGCTGCGGGACCTGGGGCTGTTTAGTCTGGAGAAGAGGAGACTGAAGGGGGATCTTATTAACATTTACAAACATCTAAATGATGAATGTCAGGAGGTTGGGACATCCCTCTTTTCTATAGTAGATAGCAACAGCACAAGGGGTGATGGGATGAAGCTGGAACACAAACAGTTCCACTTAAATATAAGAAAAACCTATTTCAGTGTTTGAGTGAGGGAGCCCTGGCCCAGGCTGCCCAGGGAGGGTGTGGAGGCTCCTTCCTTGGAGGGCTTCAAGACCCACCTGGACACGTTCCTGTGTGACCTGATCTAGGTGAACCTGCTTCTGCAGGGGGGTTGGACTAGATGATCTCTAAAGGTCCCTTCCAACCCCACCATTCTATGATTCTATGATCATGCAATATTCCTCTAGATGTATGATATAATGACATGATATAGTGATAGGATCAGTCTAATTCCTTTTTCCCCTAATGACTTTAGTGTTTGTATGTTAGCCCTCTGTCTGTGGGAGGTGTGGCTTTCACCTTTGAGTACCTTGCTTTGTCATTTCTTGATTAGTGGCTTATTATTGCCAAACTATTTATGTTCTTAGCAGAGACTTAGCTAAATCTTTACTGAGCTCACCTAGTACACACAAGGACACTTGTCTTATTTTCCTCTCCTTAGATTACTTTTCCACATAGAAGAAATATGAGAGTTAACATCTGCCCACTCTGCACAATTTTACATGTACTCTTGAGGAGTTCTTAAACCCCTGAATTTTAAAGGAGCATGTGGTTCTGCTGATGTTGTCCCAAGACCATAATTCCTCTTCATGGGATGTCTGGTCAGCAGTCCCCAGGGAGAACATCAGTGTTTTGGGAAGACATTTCCTCTGCTACTTAGCAGGCTGGGAAAGAGTCTCTGGGGAGACATGGTGTGCACAGGTTGCTGCATGTGTCAGCATGCAACGTTGCTTTGGAGCTGGGGCTGCCAGTGCCTCTCAGCTGTGTGCAGTCAAACAGCTTTACTTGAGAGAGGATGAAATTAGTGTTGTGAGGGAGCAGCCCAAAGGGTAAGCAAAGGGACTATAAAAACCGTTGAGCCCCTGTGGATGCATCGACAGGAACAGGCTGCTTTTATTCCTAGTTGCTTGCAGAAGCTGCAGGGCTGTGCTGCAATGCTGCCTGTGGCATGGCAGCTCTCAGGTATGCTCCCCCTTTCTCCCCAGCCTCAGTGCCTGGGGCTGCCCTTCTCTCTTTCTCTGTTGCTTTTTCTTTCCTCCCTCTCTTTCTCTCCCTTGCTTTTCTGCTGAATGGGAGAATAATCCTTCCCTTTGTCACCAAGAATGATGGCCAAAGCCAAAGAGCTCTGTGGAAACAAGTTATGTTATGTTTTGCTCTGCATTTCATCTTCTCTAGTTCCTGCCACCAAAAGCAGCCTGAGAGACAGCCTACACCATAGCCTGCTGGACTCTGCTGTTCGTGTTGTGTGTGTGTGTGTGAGACTGCACTACCTGCAGATACACCCTGTCTGTGTGTCCTTATTAGCCTTGGGAAATGTTTATAGTGGGTTTTCTATATGGACAAAGCTTTCACAACTCTTTCCTGTTTCCATGATCAGCTCTGGTTACGAGGATGGGAACCTTAAAGGTTGGGATGTATCAGAAAATGCAGCAATGAAGATCCCAGTGATGCTGGAGGGGACTCTCAGAGACCACTATCAGCAGTGAAGGCAAGAATATTGAAGGCAAGTCAGTTCTTGCTGTGCTCTTGATTATATTCAGCCATTACATTGGGTTTTCCAGTTAGGTTTAAAAGTGAATACCGCTCCCAGCCCTCCTCAAAGCCAAGGTTTTGTGTCTGCCTTTCACTTTGTGACAGGAGTCCATTACATGGAGGGAGTCTATCCATAGCTACACAGGTTGTCTTTTCTGGTTTTTAAATGCAAATTGCATCTGAGTGAAGCAGGATCCAACTCATCCCAGGCTGATTCATCAAGAGGATTCCTTCCTTTTGTAGCACCTGGATTTGGGTTTGGCTGCGCAGCTGATGTGGATGGAGTGTCAGTGCCCAGGTGTGTGGCTTTGAATGCTCTGCCTAATGCAAGTCCAAATACATTGACAATAAGAGCCCTCTGCATTTGGTGCTGTGAGACCCTGCAGCTGGTATCTCTGATCTCAGTCCCCAGCTGCTGCTGTTTGTTGCACTCAGTGAGATGGTGATGGCCAGCAGTCAATACGGTTCAAAGGAGTCTGTGGGACAAGTGCATCTAAATGTTACTGAGATTGTGGTATTGTTGTTCTTCAAAAGGCTGTAAAACTTGTCAGGGCTGCATCACATCCTGCTGCCTTCTGCTTCTCACACCCTGCAATTGTGTTGCTGGCCATTTTCCCCTGGACTCAGCTTTGGTGAGGCTGCACCTCGAATCCTGTGTCCAGTTCTGAGCCCTTCTCCACAAGAAGGACACTGAGGTGCTGGAGAGGATCCAGAGGTGCTGCCAAGCTAGGAAAGGATTTGGAGCATGTCTTGTGAGGAAGGGCTGAGGGATCTGGGGCTGTTGAGCCTGGAGAAAAGAAGGCTCAGGGGAGACCTTCTCACTCTCTACAACTACCTGAAAGGAAGCTGCAGCCAGGCTGGGGTGGGTCTGTTCTCCCTGGGAACAAGCAACACAACAAGAAGAAACGGCCTCAAGTTGCAGCAGGGGAGGTTCAGGCTGGATGTGAGGAGGAATTTCTTTGCTGCCAGGGTTGTGAGGCATTGGCAGGGGCTGCCCAGGGCGGTGCTGGAGTCCCCATCCCTGGAGGGGTTTCAGATGGATGTTGCACTGAGGGAAATGGGCTGGTGGTTGATAGGGCTGGGACAAAGGCTGCACTCCATGAGCTTAAGGGGCTCCTCCAGACAAAAAGATTTGATGATTCTCTAATGTTTTGTCACCTGTGGTTATTAATTTTAAGTTCATGATGGTAAATTCATTGCAGAGACATTTACTGGCTGCACATTTGTCTCCTGTGAAAGGAAGGGGCACTAGCTTTGCAGAATTGTGTAGTGTCTGTTTCCATTCAAAGCAGCAGACACGGCGGGTTCGGGCACCCCGTGGAGCCTGGTGTATGCACTAAGAATCAGTAAGTGTTTTATTAGTGCCTGGAGATTATTTGGCTGTAAAGTTGGGTTTGGTTTTCTGTATTTAAAAAGAGAAATCCAACTGCTTAAAGAAGTTAACCCTCTGTTGCCTCACTTTCATTGCAAGGCTCGTGTTTACTCTGTTCTTTCCAGGTAACCAGTTTTTGTGACTCCAGTGTAGGGGCTTGGAGTGAAGTGGCTGTAAATTACAGCTCTTATTGATTCCAGGGGTTTTACACTTCCTGTTAGAAGTCTGGAAAATAGCTGCAGCAGCACCCAGAGAGAACAAGATTCAGTTTAGGAATACAGCTTCCTGCCCACTAAGGCACTTGGTAACGTGGGAGAGAAATGGAGCCTTGCGACAGAAGCTTGATTTAAGGCAGGAGATTAGTGCTGCTTTATCAGCCCATACCATGAGTGAGCCAGCTCACGAAGCCTGCTTGAAGTTGCTGAGCTGTCTTTTAGGAAGAGGTCTCTGGATGTTTATTTGGTCACTGCTGAGTGCTTGGAGTGGGCTCCTCTGCCTGAAAACACAGGAACAAACTTCACACCAGCCTCTCTTGTTTTACAGTGCCTTGTTCCTGGCTGCTCCTTGTTGTCCCCCAGGAAGCTGGAAGGCTTTGGAGGTCAGCTGCTGGCTCAGAGGAATCATTCCTAACAAACCAAGCTAGAATTCACAAATGGGGTTACACTGGGGTTCTCATTTCATGGATATTCACTGTGAGGTGAGGGAGCCCTGGCCCAGGCTGCCCAGAGAAGGTGTAGAGTCTCCTTCCTTGGAGGTCTTCAAGACCCACCTGGACACGTTCCTGTGTGACCTGATCTAGGTGACCCTGCTTGTGCAGGGGGGTTGGACTGGATGATCTCTAAAGGTCCCTTCCAACCCTGCCATTCTATGATTCTGTGATATTGAGGGCAAAAGAATTGCTTAAGCTGTGTTTTCAGTTGGAAAGGTTCTGTCCCAACACCTGTTGTAAATCATAGTTTTTAACACTAAAAGAAGCTTCTTGTTTCCATTCCTAAATATAGAAGTGTTTGGAGCACTTTGAAGCAGTTCTGAAGCCGGGCCTGACAGGTTGATGGATCTACAGATGTGCACAGCCAACAGAGGGAACTGGAGCCAACGTGTTGGGCTGGCATTCCAGCTCTGCTTCTGAGAGCAATTAGAATCATAGAATCATAGAATGGTAGGGTTGGAAGGGACCTTTAGAGATCATCCAGTCCAACCCCTCTGCAGAAGCAGAGTCACCTAGATCAGGTCACACAGGAACGTGTCCAGGCGGGTCTTGAAGACCTCCAAGGAAGGATCAGCATCATCAGTCATCAGCAATTACATCAGCATCAAATAAGAACCTTACCCCTGAACCCCCCTCAGCTATGGCAATCAATCCATTTCTCTCTCATGTGGCAGCTGTGCTCTATACCTGAAGGCACAGCCACCAAATGAAGTGGTGGTTGTGGGGATCCTGTGTGCTTTACTCTGCAAAGCAGCAATTGCACTGTGTGCATGCACAGATGTGATGGCTGTGTCTGTGGGTAGATGCACCAGGTATGCATTCATGCACACAGGTGCCTTTTCCTTCAGTGGCTTTCAGTTCTTGTGGGAAAATGTCTGAAGCAACTGTCTTGGTGAATTCAGCCAGTCCAAAATGCCGTCTGCATGAGTTTGTAGCTTTCAGTTCTCACTCCCCCTGCAACTGTCGCATCCAGGGGTTTATTTCCACATCTCTCCTGTAAATATGCCCTGTGCAGTCTGTGCAGATGAGGCTGCAGAGCTGACCTCCTGACACGTGTCCTGGGTGATGCTGAAGATGATACATTGGCACGCTAGGCTTGGAATTGTTGCCTGCAATACGGGAATGCCTCAAGCTGCCCTCTCAGGTGCTGCACTGCAGAGGCACACAGGAGCAGCAGCGTTCCAGATGGGTTACACATACAGTGACAAGTGCTTAAACACTACCTCTGCCAGGGATCCTAAGGAGCACCCTGTTGCTTTGGCACAGAGGAGAATCAATGGTGAAGAGCCCAGCGAGGCGTGTACGTTTTGCTGATATGAATAGCTGTGTTTCATAAAGCTGCAGGAGTGCATGTGCAGCGTGCAGGCAGATCAGCATTGACCTGCAAACAGTTTAAAGGCCGTTTGAGAGCATCAGACAGGACGTGGCAGCCATCTGATGGTAAAGACCGCTCTGCTTCCAGGCCTCTTTGGCAGGAGAGGCTGGGCTTTGCTCCGTGCTTGCAGCAAGGACGTGGAGTTCTGCTCACTGGGGCTGGGGTACCAGACCAAGGTCAAAGTCTGCAGCCTTGGGGGGTCAGGACAGCAAGCTGCTTAAAAGGGGCTGGCTCAGGAAGCAAAGGGCAGTTACAAGCCAAAACATCACCCTTGTTTGTTCTTGCTTTAGGATTTCTCCAGACATTCTGATACACTTCAACCCAGGCTTGAACTACCTTTGTAAGTGCAGCTGAAGAAGGCCCCAGTCTCTGAAGACTGCAAGGAGCAGGTGACAGCCACGTGCATCTTGACAAGGTTGCCACATCTGTTCCTGCTGATGGGCTCATGCCCAGCCAGGCTTACCTCTGTGTAACAGGCCAACAGAAAAAGCTTTGGGAAAGCTGCTGTCAGCAGAGGTGTTACCTTGTGAACTGCTGAGATTTCCTTCATGCTCCATTCCTGGGGACAATCCCCTGCCATCCAGGAGACCAATTGCCATCTGGCCCAAAGTTCATCCTTGCAATAGATGTTACTTTATGCTGGTTTCTGAGCTAATTGTTTCTGATCTGTTAAATATAGTTCCTAGAAAGGCCACCAGCAAAGGGAATTGAAGAGCTGGAGACTCCACGTTTTTCTTTACAGATGGGCCAACTGCCACACTACTGTAAAGGCTCACAGCTTGGGTGCAGCTTCAGTTTCCTTGACTTCAAATGCCATTGGAACTTGATGTTTTCAGTTCCATTCAGTTAGATACTCCTTCTGTAAAGTGTGCTTTCCATGTCCATGGCACTTGGAAACCGTGGACAAAGCCTTTCTTGCCTTTAATTACTTCTTGAGACTTTCAAAACTCTGTGCTCAGTATTGGGGAATGCTTGTTGGGGAGGAGTACTGATAGCCAAGAATACCCAACTCTGCGTGCCTTATCTCTTCCTATCTGTCCTGTAACAGTCCCTTCAGATCCTGTTTCACTTACTTTCCTCGCTCATTTTCCCATTTCACTCAAAATGTAGTTTATCAGCATCTTTTTGGTGTTTTATTGTCAGGCTATGGTCAGGGGAGTTACGACTAGTGCTTGTCTATTGGCCCCGTGAAATCCACATACAGGCTAAAAGAAAGCTCTTAGCTTGCTATTCTGGTTTTCAGATACTCAAGAGCTGTGATAGCATTGCTCTGTGGGTAGATAAACACAACACCTGATGAGAAGAGGTGAGAAGAGGCTGGGTTCCTTTTTTATGAAGGCAGACTTCCAGTCAATGCAGAGTGTTTGTGCAGGCACGTGTGAAACGTGGCAAATAAACAGGAGGAGTTTGGAGTCCACATGCAGTTGCAGCCTTGCAATATCTGTAGAAATGGGCTGGGGTAGTTTGCATGAGTGCAGTGTGCCTGGATCTAGTGAAGGGCAACACAAAGGGCTTCTATAAATACACAGGGAACTAAAGGAAGATCAGGGAAACAGTAAGGCTGTGGCTCAGCAGGACATAGGACCTAGGGACAAAGGACATCAAAACAGTTGAGATACTCAATACCTGTTTTTGCTTCAGTTTTTACTGGTAGTGTTGGTCCTGAGGCCTCCCAGGTCTCTGTGTCTAGTGGTAGAGTCAGGGAGAGTGATACTTGACTTACAGGAAAAGTGACCTGAGTAGGGACCACTTCAGTCAACAGGGTGAACACAGGGCTCTGGAAACATGGGTGCTGAGGGCTGGCTGATGCAACTGCAAGACTCCTCTCTACCACCTTGGAGAGGCCGTGGCAGGCAGGGGAGAGAAGACAGGCAAATGTCGTTGCCATTTTCAATAAGGGCAAGGAAGGGCACCCAGGGAACTGCCAGCCCATCAGCCTAACCTCAGTCCCCAGGAAGACTCTGGAGCCTGTCTCCCTGGAAGCCGTGCCCAGGCACATGCAGGATGGGAAGGTGACTGGGAACAGCCAGCCTGGATGTCCCAGGGACAGGTAGTGCCTGACCAGCCTCATCACCTTCCGAGGTGAGCAGATGGAGGGCAGTGGGTGATATTTACACTGTAATGCTATGAAAGAGTGGGAGGAGACAGAGACTAGCTGCAACAAGGGAAATTCCAGGCAGATATTAGGATTTTCTTTCCACCACAAGGATGGTCAGACAGGCTGCCCAGAGAGATTTTGGTGTCTGGACCAGACTGGACGTGGCCATGAGCAACCTGATCCAGCAGATCTGCTTTGCAAAGGGGGCAGATGACTGGACCTTTTCAGGTCTATATCAGGGATCTGAGAAAGACAGAACTGTCCCTGGTTTGCCCAACTGATGGTAACATCTCTGCCCCTTTTCAAGTGTCTGTCCCAACTGATGGGTGGGAAAGGGTGATATTTTCTTAACAAGAAGCATGGGAAAGACCTGGCTTTGTTTCCATACCAGCAAGTTTTGCAGGAGGTGGAGCTGACAGTTCTTGGGGGTTATCTTTTCCTATTCCCTGTTTCATCTCAAACCAATTTACTCCCGAGCAGATAAAGCCCGATAAAGTCGTTACCTAATTTATTCTGTGCTAACATATTTTTGCAGGCTAGGGGAAGCCAATACTTTTGGGTGAGGTTTGCTCTTATGGCCATTCATTTCAGACTCCTTTGACACTAACCAGAAAAGCAATTTTCACACCAAACAAATAGGACCTGCCTTGTGATTAAGGAGCCTGTGATTTCTGTGCTACTGATGTCATAAAGTGTATGAAAGTACCTCTGGTAGAAAGAAACAGTCTTCAAGGTTAAGTGTCACAAGAAGACATTGTGTTGTTTAAGCTCTTCTGCTTTCATTTGCCTCGAAGAATGTATTTTCAATAAGAGGCCCGAGTCTGCTGGCTCCTGCAGTCATGCTGATGTGTCCCTGTGGTCACCTCACAGAACAAATTCTGAGCTTTCCCTCCTGCCAGCTGTATTTCAGTTGGAGGAGCAAGGTGCAGTAACAGCTGCTCCCCTCTTCCTCCCACCACAAGACAAGAGCTGCCTTTTCTCACGCAGGGGACTGTGAGAAGCTCCTTGAGCGAATGGGTGCCTGCACTGCTGCATCTGCCACGGTGTCAGGCAGCAGCTGCTGTGCCTCCAGCTCTGGCAGCAGGCGAGGCCGTGGCTTTGTTGCTCCTCCTGCTGAAGCACGCGTTGTTCCTTGGCAGGGGAGACGTGACAGCTCCAGGTTGTCGGTGTTTTGCTTGCCGAGTGTTTTGCAGAGCACGCCAGGTGTGTGTCTGCAGCCTCTGCCCGCTGCCCAGCCGGGGTTTGGCAGGGACATGCAACACCTCCAGAAGAAAAACCTCTTCTGACTTCCCGGGCAACGTGGGAAGTCGCTTTGACCAGCAACCAGAGATGCTGTCCCTGCACACACACGCACAGCCAGTGCTCTGGGTGATCACAGCAGAGGGGGCAGGTGGGTGGAAGAGCTTCAGAGCTAGGTAAAGGTGTTTCATATTTGCAGGCACTAAATGCTGGAGACAGGGATGAGGTTTTTGTCACTTCAATCTGAAAACCAAACGGCAGGTGCTGAGGTTTGTTGGGGCTTGTTGTGCATCCCTGAGGCCAGCAGACAGCCCCCTTCAACAGGGGCTGCCTACACAAAGCTGAGCACTTGAGGGATTGAGAGTCCTGTGAAACAGGATGATGCAGTCGTTCACTCAAGCGGGGGCATTCAAAATCGGGAGTGAAGCCGTTAATTTTAGGGGCAAAGTAATTTCCTCAGGGGTCACGAAGCTGATCTGAACCTTCCGAGAAATACGTTCAGAGATCAAAAATTGCTTCTTTCTGTTGTAAGAGGAGGGGGCTGTGATTCAGCACAGGCATCAGGTTTGTACGAGTTGTGCCTGAGCTTTGCCTTTGCCATTTTACAGATCTCTGAGCCGTCTGTAAGAGGAGGAAAGTCAGAGCCGGAGAGACTGGAAGCGGGCAGCTGATGAATAGTGCCACACCACTCTGCACAGAGCAGCTGATGAATGTTACCACTGTATGTGAAATGTTTCTTTTTGATTCCCACTTTAATAGCAGCGTTTTGGGCAGCGCTGTCCCACACAGGGGACTGGCGAGGGAAGCAGAAGTGACGTGTGACAAATGCGGGTACAGCTCCAGCCGTCGAGGAGGTGCACGTTTGCCGTGTACAAGGCTGCTCTGGTTCCAGTGATAAATGCACTGAAACACGAGTGCCACTTGCTAATGCGGGTCTGTGCCTCCGAGAGGAGAGGAAAAGAGATGAGAAGCTGCGCTGCTCTGCTTCAAAACCACCTGCAAAGCAATTAGTTCTGAGATCTGCAAGGAAAAGGTAAAGAACCACGTTAGAGTGCAAGTCAATAACCCAGGGAATGCCTCTAGTAAATGGCTCAGTACATGTGAGGGTTGCTGCTCCACCTCAGACGCTGGAGCACCCGGCTGGGAGAGGTGCTGAAATGGGACAGGTAGTAATGACACCAATGAGGGCCGCTGTCTGAGGCACTGTGAATGCAAACACAGACCTCTAGGAGCGACCTTGCACGACTTGCTGAGTTGTGGCACGTTTTCAGTGCTGCATTGTAGCAAGGGATTAAACAAACTCTAGAATAAGGTGGAAAATGGGGGTTACAATGTCCTTCAGAGACTGGAAGCGAAGGTGGCACGCACTTTAGTTGTTGTTGGGCACCTGGATTTTGCCTTTTGGCCGGTGGGCTGCTGCTCGTGGTTGGTTTGTGATACACAGCACAGAGCAGCGTCCTGCCAAAAGCTGCTTCGTTTGGGGGTTAATTCCTCCCTGAATCCACGTTTGGTAACGACTGGGTTTGCATTTCTTGGAGCAGTTCAGGGAAGCTCGCGGTCACGGCTGGCTGAGCTGTGTGGCAGCGTGGTGTGGTGTTTCTGTAAGATTCAGAGATATTTTGCAGGGCTCAGATGCTGTTGAGCACACGAGCCGTGGCTGTCAGCTCTGCCATGGCCAGACCTTATCAGAAGGTGTTGTCAATAGGCCAGCAGACCGTGCATTGTCGTGTGGGCATGCAGGAGCTGATAACTTCCTTATGTGATTCTAATACGTGGAAGGTTTAAGAACAGCAATGTCTTAAAGTGTATGGAAGTGCTCTAGGATAAAGCCTAACCTGCCTGTCCCAAGGGCAGGAGCTTGGGGGCATTGTTTCAGCAACTACTTTTCTTACAGGTTAGGATAAGGACATAGGACATATCTGTTTTGAACAGAAGGATGTCAAAAGCGTTTAACTTGGAAATTCATCTCTCCTGGCTTTTGTGTTTTAACTGAAATGCTTTTCTATGCACAGAACCCTTTCCTAGACCCTGGCTTTAGGCAGGGCATACACACAGAAAGTGCCTGCTTGGCATCGTGTGGCACTCCACAGTTTCTAGAGTTTGATATTCTAGTTGATGTCGTTTTGGTGAGCTGAAAGGCAGATGCAGCACAACAGAGACCATGAAACTGAAGGAAAAACTCCAGTAGGCTTCTGGGGCTTTTATTTGATTGTTTTTTTCCACTCTCCATTTTGATCCAACACTGTCCACTTAATGCTTCGTGTGGGAAATCTTCCACTGTCCTTTGGCACCGAGTTTAATGCACTGCTGATCTCACCACAGAGCAGAGCTGCTTCCATGCTGTGCATCAACGCTCACGTGCATGCCTGCACCAGCATGGGCTGGGGATTGACCTGCTGGAGAGCAGCTCTGCAGAGACAGACCTGGGAGTGCTGGTTGATAATAAGCTAAACATGAGCCAGCAATGTGCCCTCGTGGCCAAGAAGCCAATGGCAGCCTGGGACGCAGCAAGAAGACTGTGGGCAGCAGGTCAAGGGAGGTTCTGCTCCCCCTCTGCTCTGCCCTGCTGAGGCCTCATCTGGAGTCCTGTGTCCACTTCTGGGCTCCTCAGCTCAAGAGGGACAGGGAAGTGCTGGAGAGAGGCCAGCACAGGGCCACCAAGATGATCAGGGGACTGGAACATCTTCCTGATGAGGAAAGGCTGCGGGACCTGGGGCTGTTTAGTCTGGAGAAGAGGAGACTGAGGGGGGATCTTATTAATATTTATAAGTATCTAAAGGGTGGGTGTCAGGAGGTTGGGGCAGAACTTTTTTCTGTTGTATCCAGTGACAGGACAAGGGGTGATGGGATGAAGCTGGAACACAAAAAGTTCCATTGAAACATCAGGACAAACTGTGTCAGTGTTTGAGTGAGGGAGCCCTGGCCCAGGCTGCCCAGGGAGGGTGTGGAGGCTCCTTCCTTGGAGGTCTTCAAGACCCACCTGGACACGTTCCTGTGTGACTTGATCTAGGTGACCCTGCTTCTGCAGGGGGGTTGGACTGGATGATCTCTGAAGGTCCCTTCCAACCCCTACCATTCTATGATTCTATGATCAAGACATGCTGTCTATGCAAATAAAATGCAGATGGTTATTGTAAATAATGATACCTCATCCTGTGCTTTGAGAACCATGAGGAGTAGGTGGCTGGGGATGGAAGAAGGAGCTGCCCAGCCTTTACTGCTTGCTGATGGTGTAACGCAAAAGCACTGCCCGTGTAGCTGCCAGAGTACAGGAACTGTCAGGTAACCATTAAATGCAGTGCACCCAGCTAGCAGTATAGTTTTGAGCTTTTGGAAGGGAACAGGGGAGTGGATGCAAATGAACAAGCAAAAGCTCATCTGCTTACAGCTGTGGAACAGAAAATACAGGAATGAAAGATGCATTTGTGATAAACAGGATTGCAGTTCCTTGGGAGAGTGTGTGTATGTGTTTAACCCCTTAGCATGAATGTATTTGTTTTTTTTCAGGGTAAACTACTGAAACCAACCATGAAGTACAGAAGCAAAGAAATATGAGGCAGATCTCTGGATTATAGTGCAAGTAAGTTCACAAACCCTCAAAATCTCTCTAAAAATACTGATAAGCAGCAAGCAGCATTAAACTGTGATATCTCTTAATAGAGAAAGCTTCCAAATAGATATTCTTATCAAGAAATGAACTATGAATACCTGCCAGGTTTCTAATGGATTGCTTTAAGAGGTGTTTTACTTACAAGTGGATGTCTGCTATCTCTCTGGGCTTGTTTCTGTTTGTTGTTTTTAAGTAGTTTGTAACAGCACGTAACATTTCAGTGTCTGATATCTGGGCATACTCATCATAAACATCTTCTCTGCACTTGCTACACACATGATTGTACGTTTTTCTGTCAGTTGTGCAAAACCAATCCATGCCCTTGGAGGAAAGCTGAAGCCCTGCTCTCAACATGCACGTGCTGGAGGAGACATGGTAGAGGGCTTGTGTCTGGGAGTGACAGTGACACCCCTTTGCTGGCAGCCCAGTTTCTACTGGTTTCACCTCCCAGCAAGTTTCACAACCGTCACAGGGTATGTCTGCTGCCTTTTGAGCCCAGGTGTGCTTTAAATATAGTCAGGCTCTCTCAAAAGCTCCAACCGCAGTCGTGTTGTGCTGGTGGTAATCAGAAACCAAATGCTTCCTCATGTCAAGTTTCATTCTCATGCTTTTGAGAGCTCAAAACTGATCACCTTAAAGAAAAAGATGGAGCAAAATGCTCTGGAATTGTAAATAAAAGCACTTTTTTCCTCTCTTTTTTTGTTTCTTTCTAGATCAAACTGCTTCTAATGATGTCAGGAAGTCAAGGCAGAAGCAGCAGCTGATTTTTGGCAGAAACTTGAGTTTAGTCTGCGAAGCGACATCTCAGAGTTTAAAAGGAAAAATAAAGCCTCAAAACACTCCAAACACTTCTTAGATCAGTGAAAGAGGTCAGCAACAGTTTCTCAAAAGTGGGAGAACAAGAAACTTTTCTTTTCTGTGCAGTTTCTTTTCAGCATGAGTGAACAATTGCTCATCCCCTGCGCCGGGTGCCTTCCATCCCTCCCCAGGGCAAGTCGAGCCGAGCACGTCGGATATAAAAAAGCACCTGTGTAGTTATTCCTCCTTGTTCTGCTGCTGGTTACTAGACCCCTTGCTTGTAGTCTTCTTCCTCTAGCACAGCAGTAACTCGACTTCAAGACCCTAAGCTGGCAGCTCTTTTTAGTTTCTGCCTCTTTACAGGCGCTCTGTCTTGTTTTTGAAAGTGCCGGTAGGCTGAGCAGGGCTGGGAGCAAAATGCGGAGGAGCTCTTCATGTGGCATCGCCTTCTGAACACTGCTGGGTATGCTGTTTGAAAGCAGGCATTCAGCTGCAGTGGCCAGGTCTCTGTTTATCTCTCAGTCGTATTTTGGATGTTCAGACTGGGGAAAATATTCAGCGAATCCCCAAACCCCGTTTGCAGGCTTTCAGGAGGAGAAGAAAACTAAAAGTCTTGTTGGAAGCTGCTGGGTCTGATAACCTCTTGCACTTTACCCAGTTAGACATTCTTGATGGGACTTATTTAAAACCTGCCTTCTTCCTCCCTGCAGCCCCCAAAGGCTGTGGCACTGGAGCCTGTGTTCTGCCAAGCCAGGGACCGCTGGCAGCTTCTGACAGGAAGAGCAGGGTTGTGTAGTGGCTGAGCTGCAGGTAGGGCTTTCTTTTCTGTCAAAATCCACTGGAGAAGGTTTTGCCCTGGAGGGTTTTTTTATGTGCAATGAAATCTTGCCTGAGTGTGAAAGTTGTTCTGCTCTAACTGTTTCAGGGAAATGGTAGGGGCACAAACGTCCCTCCTGTACAGACCCAGAGACACTGCAGTGAAGGTTCCTGATGGTCCTACCAATGTGGAGGCTCCTTCCTTGGAGGTCTTCAAGACCCACCTGGACATGTTCCTGTGTGACCTGATCTAGGTGACCCTGCTTCTGCAGAGGGGTTGGACTGGATGATCTCTAAAGGTCCCTTCCAACCCTACCATTCTATGACCACTCAGTGAGTCCTGAGCCACCTGCAGCATGTCACTACAGGATCCACTCACTGGATGATGTTTGGCTGGACGTTGCTGGGGCACACTTGGGTGTGGATGGATGTTTTGCTAAGGCCCAGCCTGCAATGGAACCCTAGGTTCTGAGCAGGTGTTACCCCCTAACCTTTCTTGTCACTTGTCCCCTCCTTTCCCTTTGGCTTTCTGACAGAAGACACGTCTTTATCTCTCTCAGTCATAGGAGCTTTGTGCGCCTCTCACAGAGCCAGTAAGGCTGGTTGTCTAATTGGAAAGGAAGGAAAAGAGATAATGTTCATGCATGATGCTGTGATGATGCAGCTGGTGCCTACATCAAGGGTAACGCTGGTGACTTGTCAAAAGTCACACCTGTAACTGGCGTAATTCTGTTTTTATAACAGAGTGTGCCCTGGTACTGTGGAAATGTTCTGGGAAGCTGTTGTAAGAGATGACAGAGCTGAAAAAAAATCTCAAATGGCACCTGAATAATAGGCTGCAGGGGCAGGAAGGAGGGGGAGGAATCTCCCCAGTTGACGTTGGAGGCTAAACGTTCAGTATATCAGTTTTGCAGCACCACTGAAGTGATGTGGGCCTGTTTCTCCGACCTCTTTCGAGACAGCATTTTGCTTTCTGTATCTGGAATCGTTCCTGGATCACCTTCTGAAGACCTTTCTAGTTCAATCTATAGAGCCTTATGCAACTTTTGCTGTTCCTGAGTGAAAAGCTATTTGGAAAGGCAATGAATCGTGAAGTGTCCTGATAACTACTTGGCAGAGGCAGGATGCTCCAGTGCCTGGGAGGGGAGCTGGGTGTTTGGATGCTCAGGTGGACTCCTTGAAGGATCATAGAATCTCAAGGGCTGGAAGGGACCTGGAAAGCTCATCCAGTGCAACCCCCCTGCCAGAGCAGCACCACCTAGAGCAGGGCACACAGGGACTCATCCAGATGGGTTGGAATGTCTCCAGAGAAGGAGCCTCCACAGCCCATCTGGGCAGCCCCTGCCAGTGCTCCCTCACCTCAGCAGGGAAGAAATTCTTGGTCATGTTATTTAGCTTTGCAGCTCATGGAAGTGTTGTGGGCAGGGCCTGTGAGGTGATTGGTGAGAGCAGCAGGGAGTTATATAGATCTGAGCATGCTCTGTCGTTATTTCTTCTGATTTTCGTTAAACACGCTGCCGACTGCAGTCATTTTCACACCCTTTCCCAAGAGGTACTAAAACAGACTCTATTTTTGCAGGACAAGGCCTCATCTCCTACTCCAGTTGTGACACCCAGAGGATGTAACTGGCTCCAAGATCTGTCAGAGTCTTTTGAACATCTTCCCTACTGCTGCACTCCCGTCGGCATGGCACGGCAAGGTTTCGCCAAGGACACGGTTGTCTGCATCTTTGCAGAGTGACGGAACAGACCAATTGTTTCTATTTATTAGCCTCCAACCACTTTGGACAGCATTTGAATCCCTGGAAAGTGATAACCGTAAAGAAATGATGCTTGACAATTGTCTGCCTTCGGTGCAATGGATGGTGAGCGGTGCCATCAGATATTGTGCATGACAACTCCAAGAGGTCAGTGGTTGCTGACAGCCTTCCGTGGAGCACATGAGGCTGCAGAAGTACTGTTTGTCTTCCTGCTGATTCATTACTATCATTTTCTGTGCAATTTCAATGTCATTTGCTCGTCCTGATTTCATTTCTTGATGCAGAGAGGCATTTGCTATTAGCACAGGTAAGAGGATTTTTCATAGCACTTATCTGCTGAAAGTCACCCTGAGCAAACACACGTCTGGAAGCAAATGTGCCTTCAGACAGCATTTAACCCAGGCAGGCAGGCTCCCATGGAGTGAAGGCCAGAGTCTGTGGCGTATTCACACAGTCCATGATTGTGCACAGAACAGGGGATCTCCTCACTTTCTTGGCTTCCCAGGAAGCGAATGCTTCTCCCAAGAGAGATACTCCTCAGCAGCACTGAGAGCTTCATCAGAGTGTCTGACTTGTGAGGCTGTTTGTTGATGTCCTGAGGTCTCTCTGTCTTGGCGTATTCATGCTGGCTTCAGGAAGGCTATGACAGGGGTCATCTTGATGCTACTCTCCTTCCTTTTCTTTAGCTGACCCCTTCTACAGCAAAATTTAAGGAGAAGCGGCTAGTTTATCTACACAGGTAACCTATTTGTACAAACTGCCTCGTGGCATCATGTTGGTTGGGAGCTAGAGGCTCTGTCCATTGGAACAAAACGTTGGTAGTGTCAGAAACCAGCAGCATTAGGCTGTGCATAGGTATCTATGTGGTGGACAAGGTTACTTCTCATGTTGGTTGGACTATGGGGACATATTAGGGAGCTGGGGCTCTTCAGCTTGGAGAGAGGAGGCTGAGAGGTGACCTCATTCATGGTTGCAAATACATAAAGGGTGGGTGTCAGGAGGATGGAGCCAGGTTGTGCTCAGTGATGGCCAATGATAGGACAAGGGGCAATGGGGACAAGATGGAACATAAGAACTTCCAGAGAAACACAAGGGAGAATTTGTTCCCTGTTGAGGTGAGGGAGCACTGGCAGGGGCTGCCCAGATGGGCTGTGGAGGCTCCTTCTCTGAAGACATTCCAACCCAGCTGGATGAGTTCCTGTGTGCCCTGCTCTAGGTGGTGCTGCTCTGGCAGGGGGGTTGCACTGGATGAGCCTTTGAGGTCCCTTCTAGCCCTTGTGATTTTGTGATTCTGTGACATTTATGAGAGCTCTCACTCCTATTTGCTTCAGGGAAAAACATACCTCTGGAGTAATATGAGCTAATGGATTGGCTTGAAACAAGACGCAAGGGCTTGAACAGGTTTCTCCACTTACAGACTGGCAGGGACAGCAGGCTCCAACAAGGGAGAAAGGTGACCAGCAACTGTGACGGTTGCCCTTTTTTTCTGGCATAGCTGTCTGGAAGAAGCTATGGTTAACCTCTGCTTGAGGCTAACTAGAACTAACTTCAGTCTGTGTTTCTTAACACAGCAGAGTTGTTAGAGAACGATTCAGGGCATGAACAGCAGTGGGACATCACCACTGCTCTGCAGTGTGCGGGCTCATTGATTCACGAGCTCAGCTGCACATCCCCTCATCTCAGTCTGTGACAGGCAGACAGCTCTGCATTCATGTCTTTGCCACGCAGCAAAGCCTGAGGAAGGCCCTCAGAGAAGATTACAGTGATGCTTGACAACAGTCAGTGAAACTAAGGCTGATCACAGGTTTGACACTCGATTGGAGAGCACACAGAAGTGACGGGTTTCGCAGCAGAAGTGCTCAGTGCTTCCTGGGGGATGTTAATGGGTGATGTGCTTTTTGTCCTGGGAGGTTTCAGCAATGACACTGCTAAAGCTGCAGATGCCAAATAAGAACTGCTGCCCCGAGTTGTATCTCTCTCCTTGCAGGTGCAGCTGCGGCACGCTCTAGGCTTGCTGCTCACTCTTGCTCCCGGTGCTGGAAGCACTGCAGCATGGGTCCTGCATGGTTGCTTCGTTAAGGCAGCAGTCTTAATGACCCATTTGCTATCTTGCAAATGAAACCCTTGTTAGTACGTGCTGGAATAACTTTTGGTTCGGGTCCTGCAGTTTCACACTGCTGATATAACTAGGGTTGGTTTGCCTCTGCCATTCTGAGCTCCCAACAACCCTCAGATCTCTAGGGTGGGAACGAATCAACATGTTTACAGCTTTAACTGTTGCATGGGAGAGCTGTTCACCTCTGAGATCCATCCACCTCTGATCACTGAAGCACAGGAGCTCTTGAGTAGAATTATGAGGGAAAAGTGAGACTAGAACAGCTAGTTTGTGTCTTGCCCAAGTTAATTGACCCAAAGCCATAGTTGTGTGTCCTTTTCTGTAATTTGGTGAGCTCTTGAAAAGATGTCTTGCTGAGACTTGGGCTTTACCACTTTGCTTGTCTGATGGCCATTTTTATGATAGCATTCAAAGAAATGGATTAGTACCTAACAGCACCAAAGCACTTCAAATCTTCTAGTTCAGATGTCAATCTTATTAGCTGCCTGAGCCTTTTCAAGTAGCACAAAAGCTATTTATTTACAGACTGACACAGAGCAGCTTGCTTCATTCCTTCTCCTTCCCCTAAAAAGAGATACTGTTTAATCAAAATCAGCTCTCTTTTTTTGGGTATAAATCCTACAGAACACTTCCTATCTCCAAAGCACTACAGGCATTCTTTTAAGCATTGACTGCTTTTACGAGCCATTACTTCAAGCTGAAATGATATTGAGTTAAAATAATCTCTTAATGATGATCCCTTCCTCACAGGACTTAATGGTTTTTAAATTGGGTTTTGGCAAACACGAGGCCAGGCAAGGATGCAAACCTGGGCTGTCTCCAAGACCCGTTTAAATCAATGGAGTCATCAGGTTGTTTAAATGCATGATGCCACAGCACAACAGCTAACACTGAGGGGAATGTTTGCAGAATATTACAGCATCTATAAAATATGGATGAAATGTACCTGAGACACAGCCAGCTTCCTGGCAAACAGGAGGTGAGAACTTGTTCAGGTTGACTCTGTTGATCTAACTTGCTGCAAGGGGCAGAAAGTGCCAACTTCCAAGCAGTGAGACTCCTTACAGCAGCCAGGCTTACAAGTCCCTTCACAATGCACTTTCCTATAGGAGCTTTTGTTTCCCTTTGAAGGTTGATGGCTTAAGGGCTCCAGGGACTAACATCCCTTTCTCCTCCATACAAGTGGAAGATGCTGAGGCTTGCCTGTTCATACCACCGCCCATCCCTGAATGGTCAGTGAAAGGTTGCACCTTGTCAGGGAGTGATTTTTATGCATTTTCTGGCTTTCATCATTTGTAATGCCTTTATGTTTCTCTTCACACTTCTCAAGATTTCGCAATTCAAACAAATAAGCTGCCTTCAGGTGAGTAAGTCTCAAATCTGAGTGTGGTCTGAACTGCCAGGAGCTGGATTCTCCTGCAGATGTGAGACTGTTGAATGAAAAATACATTCCTTAATCATAGACGCCAAAGATGTTTTGTATAATCTTAAAAGTAAATGAAAGCTGATCAACCCCTTCAAGTCCACGTTGTGTTTGTGTTCTGAATGAATGAAAACATTCAACACATTGCTGGAGAAACAGTGCTAAGGGCGGCTTGATGACAAGTGGGGAAGGGACCAGTGAGAACAGGAAGCTCTGAAGCGATCAAGGGAGAAGGGAGCTGCTCCCAATGAGGGCAGAGTCTTGAGCTCCTGCTTTTGTAGGTAAATTTTGGATCCTCCCTTGCTCCTCTCTCTCACTACATGTATCAGGCAGTTTTTGATAGAGAAAGCAGTAGTTTTGCATGGCTAGCATGCAGAGCCAGAAAACGATGTTGCTTTTGTGGAAGGTGAGATTTGCTGATCCTCTGTCCCTTAGTGCTCTGAAACAACCATATTTTGTGGGAAAGCATGAAAACCTCAATCTGGAAGAAACTGTCCAGTGCAGGAGCCAATGACTAGAGGCAGCAAAGGTGTGGTGTGGGAGCTGAGCATGAAATAGCTGAGTATATCACGCTTGTGTTTGTTGTGAGCCCTTGGTCTGCACAGCCAGAATCTCTAGGAGCTACTTTTGAATCCTTTGTTTTGGAACAAAGCACACACTGTGAAACTCCAGTCCTGAGTGTTCCTTGGGACACCTTGCAAGCAGAGGCAGGACTTCTGCTGGGGCAGAGACTGAGGCAGGATTGCCACCCAAACAGATTGCAAGTGGTGTGATTGCCCACAGGCAGTGTGAAAGAGGCTGTTTTGGAATGATTCCCTCCTTTTCTCACTCTGCTCTTTCAGACCAAGTTATATTTGCATACACAGTCACTGTTTAGTCCTGTGACAAGACCACAGGGAGTGGTGGTTTTGGCTGGGAAAGATGCTACATTTGTGGGGGAAGGAGGGCAGGATAGTTGTGCAGAGCTGAGGTTCCATTCTTCCTTGTTCCTTGATGCTTTGTTAAAGTTTGCTGTTGATTGTCCCGTGTGCTCTGTAACTTTTCACAGTGGTTTCTTGTTTGTGCTTTGTTAACACTCATAGTTACTGCCATTTTGCATCCTTCTGCTTTACCTCAGGCAATTACATTCTGTCTATTGAAGTTTCCCGTGGCTGGATCAATAGAAGAAGCTTAGTCTTCGTTTCCTTCATGATGGCTATTGTAGAGTGCTGCAGAATGGCTGCTGCAGCCAGCTGTAAGTCGTCAGCAGATGAGCAATCCCGCAGATTACCCAAAGACCTTATGGGATGAAAAGCAATATGATCATTATTGGGAGCTCTATTGCTCCTTTGACATCTCCTGTATTACTTGGGGATTGGAGGGTTGTCTGGACATAAATGTAGCTTCAATCAATTATCTGTGCATTTTCCCCATCCCATCTGATGATCTCTTCTGTCACAAACCACTGGTATCCCACAGGGTCCCTTGACTGAACTCCAGTCTACAGCATGTTGTGCCTGGTTCCCTGCTGCTTCCCAGTCGGCTGACGCCCCTCCACGCCTAACGCCCTCGAGGTTAGGGTTGTGGGTGTACTTTCTCTCTCAAACAGCTGGTGTGTCATTGCTGCTGTCTCTAGACATGGAGCAAGTTGGCCTCCTGCAAGCCTGCTGGCAATGTCTAGTGCATAAAGTTACGTGCACAATGACAGAGAAAGTGTTGAAGCCACCTAATAATACAGCTGCCATGATACCAGCTTCTGCCTTTGAAATAGGAGACCTTCTCAGGGCCTTGGGTTACAGATCAAAGCCTTTTATAGTTAAGAATGTCTGGGCCAAGCAACAGGAAGAAATGCTTGTATGGCTGCATGGCATTGAGGAGCCAAGGCATCCTTGGTTTTCTGTTAGCACCGTGTGTGAGCTGGCACCTACGATCATGCTGTCCCCTTAAAGGCTTGGCAGTATGAATGGTAGGGGTTGGAAGGGACCTTTAGAGATCATCCAGTCCAACCCCCCTACAGAATGATGCCTGTACCACAGCAAAGAATAAGTGGAAATGCTGCTGGAACGCAGCACCAGTGTTTAATACCTGACTGTTAATGGTTTCCATGGCTGTTCATGTTTTGGGTGGTGTTTGGCATTTTTAAACCCTGTCTTAAAAGAATAACTGGGGAGGTTTTATTACATTGCACAGCCACTGGTGGAATCCAAAGAGGTGCTACTAAGCAATTTAGCTAGAGAAACAATGCTGGGTGGCTTGCAGTGAGGATGCTCCAAACAAAAGTGTAAAGGAATGCATTGTTTCGGTTCAACTTTCGTGAGGGATGTTAAAGAAACGAGCATTTACTCTAAGAACCAGGCCAATGTCACGTTGTGAGGAGAGGTAAGGAGTGAGTAGGACCCAGATTTGGAAGGCTGAGTGAGGCATGCTCTCCACAGTCATTAAAAACCCCTGAGTTTGTCTTGTGCACATTTGTGGTCATGCACAGAGGATTCTCGGGGCTGTAAATGAGCTACTGCACAGAAAGCACGTTTGTAAAGCGATTTTCTTATTGCATCTGCTTCACCATAAAACCTTTCAGCTTAGCCTTTTTATAACTCCCCTCTACATATGCATCTCATGCAGACTATTTGCTCTGGAGTGTGATAGCGGCGTCTACTGAAAACATTAAATAATAAACGGCGCGACTCTCTCCTTCAGGTGAAATGCTTAACAGGCAAAATCCAAGCACAGCTTTAATTCACCTATAAAGTACTTGGGCATCTGAATTACAGGTTTAATCTGCAGCAGCTGAGTTATGTCCTATTGTTACAATATATTCAGGAAGGGAAGGCTGGACAGGTAGAACCCTCTTATTGTACAGATTGTAGGAATAATTTATACAGACAGCTACCAGTCTGGTCCTACTAGGTGGGGAGAATTTATTGCCAGGGCTCAGGATCTTGCTCCTCTTGTCACTGGTGGGTTATTAACTTGTTCTTCCCCCTACAGAGCTGATCTGTTTGGGTTGCAGCCTTGAGCTGACTACAATACTACCTTCTGGAGAGATGGGCTCGTGATGTGAGGGAGGGATTGTGCCTGCAGGTGCTCCTAACCAGGAGGGATGCTCAAGTAAGTTAGCTTGTTTTTTTCATTATCACCAGCTAAAACAGACAAGCTCTGCTGCTGTTTGTGCTGTTGGCTGGCATGTGAAGCAGCCATACAGAGAGCTGGCAGAATGCATGTCAATATATATAAACAAGAGGACTGTCGTGGTCCTATATCTGTAAGGCATGAACCTGCAAACCTTTCTGCCAAACACTGCAGAGGTTATTCAGCTGGAATATAAGCTGGCACCTCGGGATGATAGGTACCTGCCCAAACTGTTGGTTGTTCTCAGCTAAATGACCAAGAGCTGAGTGCAAATTAAGAGTATTGTTAAGCTTATGGTGTGATTAACAAGGTTTCCTTTTTCCTGGGGGCACCCAGAGAGACACAAATCTTGCTACTTGATCAGGTGAGTTTTACAGGCAAGCAGGGTCTCTGACAGACAGGGGAAAAGTAACCAACTACCAGGTACTTTTGCCCACGAGTTGTTCTCCAGCCCCTACAGACTCCTGAGCAAACAGACAGGGTTGGAAATCAGAAAGGGCTTCACTCTCTGCAAATATCAACACATCACGAAGGGCCCCCTGTGTGGCAGCAGCTCAAGAGTTGGGGGAAAAAGTCCTTTGAACAGACTTCTGTGGCTGGCTCAGGAAAAGAAAATCCCTGTGTTTGCATTCTGACCATACAGGGCATAGAAAGATAAAGGACAGAGAATGAAATCTCGTTTGGTAGCGTGTTAACTGCTTCTGGTGAATATCTTCATACCTCAAAAGCCACTTGGGATTGTCAGATGAAAGACACTATGGAAGAAGAAGTTGTGAATGCAGGTTCTGCAGCGTGTGAGAGAGTTACACAGTGAAATCTGCTTCTGAAAAGCAGCTGGACTGAAACTTCTGTGTTTTGCAACACTTGCTGGGGGAATGGAAGATGCAGCAGCCAGGTTTAATGTCGGAGCCGTGCTGTTCTGTGGAGTGCTTTCCCGCTAATGTACAAGTCTGGGCACGCAGCCCTTAACTCATGGTTACTAAAGATGAACTAGATCATTCCCAGCTGCTTTCCCAATTAAACTTAACCTTAGACTGGTCTGGGTGATTTTGATAAGACAAATCACAACCTGTCCCTAGAACAAGTGAACAAGGCACCAAGTGAGAAGTGTGAACCTGGATGTAAATAAAATACTTGCACCTAACGGAGCAGTTCAGAAGGGCTGGTTTCCATGGTCTTTGAGAAACGCTTTCAACTCACAGTGATTTATTTCTGCTGCCCCGTGAAGCTGCATGAATAGCTAATATTCTCTGATAAAGGCTCTGTCCTATTGAGGAGTCAACTTTATGGTAAAGGCGAAGAAGAACACAAAAAGTTGCAAAGGCAAGGTAAAGCTGTCAGCAAATCTCCATTCCAAAGTCGTTCCCTACTTGCTGTAGACCACTTCTATCCAGGGAGCTGCTGCGTGCTGCCCTTAGTGGGTAACATTTGCCTTCAAACAACAGGGCTGTGGGTGGTGGCTAACCACAAAAGGCAATATTCTCTCTTTTAAGAGCCTGCAGAGCATGCTTTCATGTTCCAGCGTGACGCGTTCAAACATCAAGTGGACTATTTCCAGGATGAAAACTCCGTTGTTTATGAAACTCTCTCCCCCTGTCTCGTTACTCCCCTCAAAACAACTGGATGAGGGTTGAGGTTCCTCTTAGAATGGTAGGGGTTGGAAGGGACCTTTAGAGATCATCTAGTCCAACCCCTCTGCAGAAGCAGGGTCACCTAGATCAGGTCACATTAAGTCCCAGTTGTCCTGGAGTTCAAAGGCACACGCTATGGTTAGCAAGCTTTGGAAGAGCTCTGAGCAGCCCCGTGTGATGTGCTGAGGGAGGCAGCAGCTCGTGCACACGGGCACATTGCTGCCTACATCGCTGGGCTGTGCACACACCCACACCAGACAAACCAGGCTGGGGTTAACCAGCTGCAGCACAGCTCCATCCTGCTCTCTGCCCCTCACAAACCACAGGCTGCCAGGGGGAGCTGCTGCTTGCTGATGGTGGTGGTTTAGTAGTAAACTGTCCTAAAAGCCTGAAACGAGGATGTGTTTATGTAAGTATGTTGAAATATGAAAAGCTTTGGGCTCGTGTAAGGCAATGAAAACCTCCCCAGCCTTTCATTCCCTATCAAACATTTACTGCATTGCAGGTCTCTCCAGCTCAGTGGCGACGTCTGTTTCGCACACCTCCTGCACACCGTGCTCTATGGAGTCCTGGTAATGTACTATTTGAAGTCTTCCTTAAACCTGTGTTCTGCTTTTATAGAACTGATTTTGATTAAAGAGAATATAGAAACACTTTTCTGATGTTTTCAAGTGTGACAATTTATGAGGGAGAGTAAATGCTCTGAGCTCCTATGTTATGGCAGGATTCATGGCACTGGAGGAAAAGTCCCTGTGCACAGCTGGGGCTGCTCAGTGGAACAAGCCCAGCAGAAAGCACTGAGCTCCCTAATCTGCTTTTAAACGACTCTGTTTGCAGGTGCTTTGATTTGGGGCTTTTTTGTTGAGCAGTGAAACTGCAAAGCAAAAGCCTCTGTATTGCAATGCCATGGCTCGCTCTTTTCTGAGATTCTATTAAACAAAACCCACTGAAATCTCCTGTCTGACCACTGAGGCGTGTGTTGGGGGATCATTTTGTTCACCATCAAGTGAGAGAAACAGAATCTTCGCCGCTGCAGGAGATGAGCAGTAAGAATGCTGCATCTAAAAGGCATTTGCTGGTGAATTTAGAGAAGATGCCACAGAGAAGCGAATGCAGTTTGGTTTTGAAACCCAGGGGAAGTTATTGGTTTCATGGGTTCTCAGAAAGCTGCACCTTTGCTCATACCCTGTTCTGACATTCCCTCTTCATTGCATGACAGACTGGGGCAGTTTCACACCGAACACTCTGAAATTCACACTGAAATAGCTCAGTCAGCAGACTTTGGTTTGTGAATCACCTTACAAAGAACATTGTGAGGTCACTTCCATTTCCCCACCTGCTTGGGCACTTATGTCTCAATAAGTGAAATGTTTTCTGGAAAATACAGTAAAATAAGGCTAGGGGAAATACCTGTGTGGCCTCATCTAGGTGGGAGCTGCTTCTGCAGGGGGAGGTGCACTGGATGAGCTCTAAAGGTCCCTTCCAACCCCCACCATGCTGTGATTCTGTGACTCAGGCAAGAAAGCAGAGGTGGGCTCTGCTTTGTGGCACCTACAGCCCTTTGAAGAGTCTTAAGTACTGGCCTGGAGCAGGTTTTTCTTCTCAGCAAAATCGAGCTGGCTTTACTGGGGCTACCTGGAGCACTATGCTGGAGTCAGACCTCACAGGGAAAACTGCCTTGTTGTGGGTGTACAGCTTGTCAGCAGCTGTGTTCCTAAAGGTTCAGCCACCATGTCCCTTACTGCTACCATTTGCATGCAGTCCCAGCTCTGCCAGCATCCCATTTCACTCTTGTCTGTGTCTGGAGACACGACATTTGTTCCTTTGGTCATGCCTTGTAACTCCTTGAGTCGTAACTACAAATACCCAAACTGTTCCCTCGCACCACGTGTCACAGTTCTCGGTCCCTATGATATTTTCCTCCTTTATTGCTGGTAGAAGCAATTTAGCCTCTGCTATATTTAAAAGGGGTAGATGCCCAGAAGATGAGATCTGAGGAAAAAATATTTTGCCTTTCAAATAGACGATTCCAGGATTAAGATCTGGGATAGTTCATTTCCCCCCTCCCCAGTTTCAATCATTCCTGTTTCTCACATACCCTTCCTTGCTCTTTAAAGTGTATATATTCTGGGTTTTATGTGTCTGGTAAATCAGAAGCTGCAGAACTCATTTTAGCCTCTTTAAAAAAAGGAGAAGAATCACATCTGGACTGAGGGCTTTGTGTGCCAAGCTTTACAGCTTCGTGCACAAACTGGGATGAGTTAAAGCCCTTGAAAGAGGGAGGAGGTTTGTAATGGGAATGCTTTTTGGAGTGGAAGTATGAGAGGGGCACCACTATAATAAATCTAGAGAACAGAGATAAAAGGGGATCTTGTGATGCTTTCATGCAATTTGGCAAAAAGCAGTTTTGCATCTGAGTTCAGCTGATTCTGCCCAGGAGAGGCTATTAAAGGTGTACTTCTCAAACACTTAAGTTCCATCACCTCCTTCTTTTGAGGGTTTTATTCCTTTTTGATACTTTTTTTGCCTTTCCAGTGTGAAGTCAGCCACAAAGCCAATGAGCCAAAGGCAGAGCTGCGCTCCAGAGGTGCTAAGGATGGGATGTTAGCCCTCTCCACCACTCTCCCCCAGCTCTGGGCTTGCTCTGACCTGTGCCAGCTCCCCTTGGGGCTGCTGCACCGCTGCTCACCCTGAGCCAGTTGCATTGTGCAGATGTTTGAGCAGTTTGGTGGTGATGCAAAATTTACTATGGCATATCTCTGCCTTTTAGGAGCTCCCTCTAAATACACAAGAACTCCAAAGGATAAAGAAGGCAGCTTTATACCCCTGTATTTGGAATGCTAGGGGAAATACCTTTGTGACCTGATCTAGGTGGGACTTGCTTTAGCAGGGGGGTTGGACTGGATGGTCTCTAAAGGCCCCTTCCAACCCCTGCCATTCTATGATTCTATGTTTAGGCAAAGCACTGGAGCTGTTTATGGAGGCTTTGTGCTCTCTAGAAATGCCCAGGCAGAACTTACTCCAGATTTTGGGCTTCATTGTGCCAACAGAGAACCACAATTAGCCTCGATGAGACAAAAAACTGCAGCCTTGAGAACTCCTGATTAGGAGCAGGGCTGTTTTCAGAGGTCCTAGTAAAGACTGGAGCCCTGCTGAGTCTGGAGGAACTTGGCATCTCTGGGAAGTGAGAGTCTAATTTTGAGGTAAATAGGTTTTTTTAACCTTTGTGACAGCCTGAAAGTGCTTGATTTAAGCTTTTGTACACTGGACTGACCAAAATAGAAGGATTAGAACAGAATGAGAAGCAATCTGCCCTGGTAAGTGCAATTATGTGGGAATCCATCTAAAACCAGCTGTCTGCAGGAGCAGAGCAGAGGAGGCATTTTTAATACCTCGCCAGGCAATGGGAGAGCTGCACCTGTGGCTCAGCAGTTGGAACCCTGATCACATCAGCACCGTGTCACTGTCATTTCAGTTGCTTGTTACTCCTCTGCATGAAAAGAATCAACTTGACTAGCAGGAGCCATCGGGAGCAGCAGGGAATCCTCCAGCTGCACTTGCTGAAGGAGATGATGCCCAAGGAAAGGGTTGGGTTGTTGCTCACCAGAGCAGGGAGCTGTGTACTAAAAATGTTGTCAGGACAGGGTGCCTAAAAAACCTTTTGCTTCAAATTTTCAGTGCAGGCTCAGGTACATTCTAGTTAAGTTTGGGGAGGTGGATAATAGTCACCTGAAGTGCAAGCTTTTGAACTGAGTGCTCCTGCAGGGCAGTAGAAAGGTTAGCACTGGCATATTTAGAGCCACAATGATCCTGGAGCCATAGGAAGTTCTCTCTGGAAGCTCAGGCAGTGTGGGTGAGGTTCTGGGAGAAGGTCAGGTGGTGACTTCTCATGGATGATAAAAGGAATGGTTGGAAGAGCTGCTGAAGGCCATTCCACTTGGGTTCAGCTGTGGGGAGCCACAGGAGTAGTGTGCCTGCTGGAAAGAACACAAAGCAAACCCTTGGAGTTTGTGAGGCTTCTGAGTCTGTCTTGTCAGCATTCTTGAAAGCGAGCTGGGAGTTATGGACTGGAGGAAATGACTGCAAGGTAGATGCAGAACACGTTAGAGAAGTGCTCAGACAACGTTTCTGAAGGAGAGTACATCAGCAGGGGTCTGTTCTTGTTCAGGTACAAGCCAATGCTGTCATTAATGTCCTACTTGAGAGACAGGAAACATCCAATTGAAGCTGAAACAAGAGGAAGGGAGAGCAGCCTTGTGAAGGGCAGGGTAAAGGGTGTAGGCAACATGCAGAAGCAGGCTAAACACAAAGAAGAGAGAATGACAGAGGCAGGACTCTGTGCTCCTGTCAGTTGTTTACTGCCTCAAACAGAGTAATGCTCGTGGTTTAGGTGGGCTGATGAAGCTTCTTGCCACAGCACTGTGTGGGTGCTGCAAGTTGACCTGAGTTTAAAAGATAACCTGACAAATGAGATGGAAACAAAGTGCCCCGTGCGAACAGCAGCATTTTAGTTAGAGGCCTGACAAAGTCCTGGGGAGATGTTGCTACGTGTTTGTGCTTATCCCTTCAGCGTGCCTGAGCTAAATGAGCTTCCAGGCTGACAGGCTGCCCGTTCCTCTCTTCTGCCGTGTTCTTAGAGGCTGCAGTGAGGGTGAGGGATGGGATGCTGGGAGCATTGGCTGTACCACGAGATGCCAAAGGCTGCCAGCAGCTGCCTACTCAGTACTGGAGGGCCTGTGGTGAGAGATGGCTGGGCAGAATGACTTGCTGGACTGATGGGTTTCCTCTGCATAGAGCTCCCGTGTTACCTCCACACCAGCCCTCCGTCAATGCAAGTCCTTCAGTCCAATCTGCGCCCTCCTGGCCGTGTCTCAGGCTGAGCTGACACTCCCTTGGGACGTCCCTGTGCTGCAGTAACACTGCATTTGTGCTGCAGTAACACTGCATTTAACTTTGCTGGTGCCCCCATCCCGAGGTGAGCTGCTAATCCAGGCAGGTGTCCAACGTGGTGTTGGGATTTCTGCTTTGACAATCTGCCTGAGCCGAGCCGTAGATTACGCTGGTTGTGAAGGAGATGTTGTCCTTTCTTGGCCAAGTCCTCAAAGTTTTATATGACAGATTAAAAAATAATAAAAGGAAGAGAAATACTAAAAGAGAGCATGATAGTAACAAAGGAGCAGAGCAACCCAGAAGATTCAGGCTCCAGACAAAAGCCAAGGGCAAAAATCCATCTCACTCCACAAGGTTAGTGCTGCTTTTTTCCTTGTAACCCTTTTGCTTTGGTGCATTTCACTCCTACCCTTTGCAGGGTGTGGAAGCTGAACACCACACTGTGGTGGCTGAACAAAGCCTATCACATTGTTTATTTCAATCATTCCCTCACTGGACTGAAG
This sequence comes from Colius striatus, assembly GCF_028858725.1. Classification (NCBI taxonomy): domain Eukaryota; kingdom Metazoa; phylum Chordata; class Aves; order Coliiformes; family Coliidae; genus Colius; species Colius striatus. Next base: position 1,289,060 of record NC_084760.1, read on the forward strand.
GCTTTAGGGATTTCTTTCACAATAACTCCCCGGATCTCATTCTTGGTCATTACAGCGCAGCTGATTGCCACTAAGCAGATAGTCCCTCCCTTTTATTCTTTGCTTTCAGTCTCATCATTCCGTGCTTATCTGCACTGAACTTCATTTGCATTTATTAGCTGTGTTGGTATTTAATGTAACTGCTCTAAGACCTTCTTTATCTGTCTGCATTGTTTCTTATTATTTGCTGTCTCTCCCAATTTAACTTTAACTGCAAACTCGCCATGTTTGTTCAAAATTCTTTGCACAGTGATTGTCAAACTCCCTTGCATGAACTGCTGAGTGTGAACCTGTGCCCAGTTCCCAGCTACCCAATTCTTTCTAGTGGAGAGGCTGCCATTTCCATTCACATGTCTTTCATGGATCTCCTTTTATCTCCAGCTGGTTTCAATCTCTTGTTCCTCCTTTCCTCAGTGTCTGGGGTGGGGGTGAGGCTTTTCAGTAGAGCACTTGTCAGGGCAGGGCTGCCTCTTGTTCCTACTGACACACTCACTCATGTCCCTGAAAGCTTCCACCGTGTAATCCCTGCTCAGGTCCCCCCAGGCTGGGATGAGTGTGTTGCCTTTGTGTCCATCTTTCCCATGGAGAGATGTGTATCTTCCAGAGAAGGTAAAAGCCATCCTGACAGTGCTGGATTGAGGATTTCCACGTGGTGGCATCACTTGTTTTCTCTGTATCAGAGGGAATTTGGATAGTGACTGAAGGCACACTGCAGATCTAGGTGGGACCTGCTTCTTCAGGGGGGTTGGACTAGATGACCTCTAAAGGTCTCTTCCAACCCTACCATTCTGTGATTCTATGTGGGTAATAGCAGCCAAAGCATGGAGCCTGCTTCCAGTTTTCTCTTCTGACATAGACTTCTTCCACAATTTCAGGCAAAGAAGTCTCACTGCCCTGGTTCCCCCTCGTGTGAAATGGAGGCTGCTGTGCTTATTAGCAGAACTCATCTTTTCCTGTTGTTGTTGTCCTTGTCTCACATTTTAGGAGGCGTGTTGTTCCCAAATAGAGCAGAACTAAGAAGCTGCAAGTCCCAGGATGGTCATGGGGCATGGTAGGGCTGCAGTACATGCCAGTGTAAATGCAGCAGCTGTCACCTAAAAGCTGTGATGGGTAAGTAAAGGGTCTATGGGAGGGGATCAGCTTTAGACTGAGTCTCCAAAACTCAGGTATTTATGGACCAATAAAATAGCACTTGCCTGTAGCCATAACTTCAGCATCTCTTCTCCTTGCTCCCATCAGAAATCCTTTATTGTTTAGAGCTTGCTAGTGCTGTTGAATATGATAGTCTTCCTAACAAGTGAGGTCAGAGGCCAGAGTCACAGGGGGTACAGGTTTCTGCACTAACACCTACACCTCATGGAATTGCATATGGGTCCAACATTCCAGGCAATGGTTGATCACCATTTCATCTAAGCCAATCAGTCAGAACTGAACCTATGCTTTTAGGGTCTGATTGAAAGTCCAGAAAAGTCAAAAGATCATTTCTGTTGGCACTACAAGGCTACAGCAGTCCCAAGGGCACAGTGTTGAGCAACCTGAAGCTGTTGTTCAAGTTCCTTCCATATTTTAAGGCTTAAAGGTTTCTTTTACCACACTAACTATTCAAGGCAGAGTGTTATAGTGGTAGGCAAGGACAAAAATATCCTGCACTCTGTGGAAACTGAAAAGCAAATGAGGAAGACTGGTGTCCCTGATGTCCTCCTGTGAAGCTCTGGAACACAGGAGACCATAAAATACTATTTCCATTGCTGTTAGCTAAAGCATCTGTTTCTTGTGGCTTCCCCCTTCCCTAAGAAATTAAAACTCTCACAGTCTTTCCCTCTTTTATTTTAATTGTACAAGAAAATTATAGTCCATCTAGAAGATAGATGTGGAGAGTATGAGAGCTTTGGTTTTGGAAGAGGAATTAGGTTCAAGTTGTGGAAACAGTGCTGTAATTTCCATTGCAAACATCCTGAGAGCTGCTTTCTGAAACTGCCAATTGTTTCTTTAATATCAGTTCTTCAGAACCTTTATCTCTGAGTAGGCAGGAACAAAGTACGTGTCTGAGTATGCTAAAGCACCCTGAGTGGTGGAGACCAAATTTAAACTCTGTCAACTAAAAGGATGACAAAAACCTGCCGTATTTTTATGTGGAAATAGTTTCCTGACATCACTCCTTTTGAACTTTCTCTGCCAGCGTGAACTCTTTGTTGTTCTTTGCTCATTCTCCAGAGTGTGTAGGGTTTTACACCTTAATGATGATCTTGCTGTTGTGGAGACCTAAAACAAAGGTCATGCCTGCACGCTCTTCTCCTTTTAGTACCTTGTTATGGCATGTTCCCCCCTCCTTTCTAATAGGAGTTTGTTAGCAAAGTTTTGTGATCTGTGGTGCATGAAGAATACCATCTGTGAACTGTTTGGGACTTAAATGGCCTTTAAAAAACTTGCTGACATTGGGCTTCAAAAAAACAAAGATGTCACCCCTTAATTTTGGTACCAAACAAGTCTCTACCAATTTGCTTCGATTAGAAGGCTGAGCTGACCAAGTCTGCTTTCATTTCTTCACTTAATGCGATCTTGATAACGAATTATCGTCATATCAAAGAAATAATCCTGCACAGTGTGGTGCTTTAGCCCAGTGTCCACCCAGTCATAGAATCACTCCCCTTCCTAAACTGGGCAGGAGAGAGAGAGAAATACAACAAAGGGCTCGTGAGTTGAGCTAAGGACAGAGAGATCAGTCGGCAATTGGTGTCACGGGCAAAACAGACTCAACTCTGGGAGGAAAAGGTTTGATTTATTAAAGAAGCAGTAAGAGCAGGGAGATGAGGAATAAAACTGTCTTAAAAACACCTCCCCCCACCCCTCCTCTTCCCAGGACTCCTCTTTCCTCCCCCCCAGCAGCACAGGGGATGGGGGTTGGGGTCAGTTCATCACAGATGGACTTTGCTGCTGCTGCTGCTCAGGACGAGGCCTCCTCACACTGCCACTGCTGCACTGTGGGGTCCCTCCCACGGGAGACAGTCCCTCACCAACTGCTCCAGCGTGGCTCCTTCCCATGGGCTGCAGCTCCTCACCAACTGCCCCAGCCTGGGGCCTGCCATGGGGCAGCTCCTCACACCCTGCCCCAGCGTGGGTCACCCACAGGAGAACAGTCCTTCAGGGACAGACTGCTCCAGCCTGGGGCCCTCACAGGGTCACAAGTCCTGACAGCAACCCTGCTCTGGCCTGGGCTCCTCTCTCCCCACGGGCTGCCAGGTCCTGCCAGGAGCTTGCTCCAGGGTGAGCTTCCCACACAGTCACAGCCTCCTTCAGGCACCCACCCGCTGCTGCGTGGGCTCCTCCACGGGCTGCCAGTGGGTCTGTGCTCCCTCATGGCCTCCATGGGCTGCAGGGGCACAGCTGCCTCACCATGGGCTGCACCACAGGGCACAGGGGAGGCTTTCTCCCAGGGCCTGGGCACCTCCTCCTCCTTCTGCACTGACCTTGGTGTGTGTGGAGATGTTGTCACATCCTCACTCCCTGTTGCTGCTGCAGTTCAGCACCTGCACAACTTCTTCCCCTTCTCAAATCTGTTACTCACAGAGGTGTTACCTCCATCACTAATTGGCCAGGCCTGGGTCAGGTGCAGGGTCCAGCTTAAAATTGACTGGCCCTAACCCTGTGAGCTACAGGGGGAGCTTCTGGCAAGTTTTTGGCCAACAACTTTCCTTTTAGTGTTTTGGGCTCTTTTGCTTTTGATCATAATAAACCCCATCATGCTTGCTGAGGTGTTCCGCTGTGTGTAAGTTCTCCTGGAGGTTAACCTGTGGTACAGTAAGTCAGTGTCTGGAGGTGTGTTTAGTTTGTTTCACATTTTGCACAGGCCCTTTTATTCTTTTACTGACAGCATCCACAGCTTTCCTGATGTTACAATTCTGTTTACTTCATGATGATTTCAGTAATAATTGTGCATTCATGGTTGCCTTAAGCTATTGATGAATGTGTCTGCACACATACAGACCTTCAGGAAGGCATGGATTAACTGTCAAGGCTTTGGGAAAGACTTCTGGGGAAAGCTAACACTTAATTTTTTGCACTTTTCTCCTTAACTTCTTGGCTGAGCCATAGCAGAAGAACTTTTGTACCAGGGTTATCCCACATCCTTCTTTTTTATCCTCCTGACGCACTTGTGCTGCTGCCCTAGACCTGTGCCTGCTCTCCTTGGCTGCTAGCAAGCCTCAGGCCCATCTCTATTATCCTCATCTGGTGCCCAGGTTGGAGACCCACCAGGCATTCTCTGGTGCTGCAAAAGGCTGATACTTGAAATTTTTGCTTCCTGGCAGGTTTGTCAACAGGACAGAGTAGAGGAAGGAGTTGAAAAGAGGTAATTTCCTCATGGTCTATGAGCAGACTGGGATAGAGGTCTTTGAAGACTAATGGGTTCATCCTGGGGTCTTCTCGAGTGGAGTGAGAAGAATAGGGGAAGATGTGCATTATTTTTTCTCCTCCAGTAATGCAGCCCCAAAATAGCCAAGATTTCCAAAGGAAAAGGTTCATCCTTTCTGCATCAAATCACAACAACAAGGAATAACAAGTGTCTGGAAGAGGAAAGTTAAATAGAAAGACACTCTTAGAGAAAGCATAAAGTCGGCTAGAAAGTGATATCTAGTGTAGAAAAACCAGATAAATTATCAACTTTAGGACTTGTAACTGACATTTTCACTTTGATTGTCTTGATACATGTTTCCACTTCTCTCACTTCTGCAATTAAAAATCAGCAAGACGTTCATGACAGGTCCTGGCTATGAAAACTGCGTGACAATTTGCACAAAGTGCTAGTAATTACCTTTCAGAGACACATCAGCCTTTATGTAAGGAAGTCTTTTAAATCTGTACCATATCACAGCATGTGACAGCTGTCCATCCATTGTTTCAGTTGCAGTTTGGTGGAGCAGGTCACGTTTCTTGCCAATTTAAGTCAGAACATGAAAAAATGTTGATTCTTTCTGTTACTGCAACTCGTTTTATTGCAGATATTTGTGGTGAAATGCAGCTCTTGGTGCTAATGAACTTTGAAAATGTCATTGAACTTAATTGATGGAGTGTTAACATTTATGTCAGGGAGTTTTTAGGTCCTATGAAGCTATTTTGGGAACCTCTGGTCTGTTTTAAATGAGCTCACAGGGAGTCTACAAATAGGAGAAGAATGATTGTCATGTGCAGACCGAAACAGCCCTGTGTGCTGTGGGTTTGCTTGAGGCTAGATTAACTCAGGTGGAAGAGGGTGGTATTTGTAGGATTGCAGTAAGACTAATGGAGCCCTGAGCTACTGGGCATCTCCTATGAAATTCAGGAGCTACAGGAACCATTATGACTACCTGATTATGCATCTAGAGTAGTACAGATAGGGAATTTCCTGACAGGTTTGATGCTCCAATCCGATAACTTCTGGTGCATTGGGAGCGTGGGTGGCTCTAGCAAAGTTTCCCAAAACTTCAAAAGAGTCTGTTTCAATATCTGAAGCTTAAGAATCTATTTTTAAGCCTCATAATTCATCTCTGCAAGTGATGACCGTCTCATAAGAGGCATGAAAACTTCTCATCATCTGCTTCCTGATGATAAACAAGTTCTTTGACACATGTTTAACTGTAGAAACCTGCAACAGGCTCCAGTGTCAAGAAGCAGTTGCAGCTCCATGAGCACCAGCTTGGAGTCATTTAGTTACAATCAGTAATTAAGTGTTCCACCAAGACAGCTTTTTTTTGGGGGAAGCAGAAAAGTTGCCATGTTGGTCTTCTCACCCTGACAGGGATGAAAATCGTTAGCTAAACTTCATGAACATTTAAAGGATACTCTCCCCTCTTTTTTTTTAAACACAAGCTTCATTTTGTTTAGGTCCTTCGTCATTTTGGTCTTGAGGCAGTGACAGCAGTATGTTCTGTACGTTCTTTTCATGTGACTAAGGGTGCACACAGATGTGGGAGCTTCCCACAATTGGAAGGTAACATGCAAACCCCTAAACTGTTATGGATATGTCCTCAGAGATCTAAGCAGGGGAAGCTTTAAACTCTTTGTCATTGTTACAAGAGATTCTGGTTGAAAGAAAAGTCGCCCTTTTTTGACAAGGTAGAGACAGAATCATGACAAAGACGAGTCATTCCTAAAATAGCTTTGTACAGCTGATATGGCTTAGGAATCCCATTTTGGGTGAGCTGGGAATCTTGTAATCACAGCTTGAAACATACATTTGATGTGCTGTATAAACAGGAGTAGTGCATGTAAGGCACCCAGGAGTGGCTGAGCGAGTCTTCTGACCTTCTGCAAGGAGTCACCATGCTCCTGGAGGGAAACTGACAACTGGAAGCCTTGACTTGGCATCTACTCCTCACTCTGTCCTGGCAGAGCAGATGAGGTGGAGGCAAGGTGAGATGATCCTGCTAATGTGTTCCTGCTTCCAAACAGCAGATCTTCAGCAGGGCTTTGCTGTCTGAGCAGTGCCCAGCTCAACACAGCCCTTGGACAGCCAACAAACTCAGAGCACAAGGAGAGCATCAGTGGTTGGTGTGACAGGTTTTCTTTCCCTTCTCTTCACCTCAGTGAAACCCCCTTATTTATTTCCTGTGGTTTGGGTTTTCTTTTTCCCATGATAACCACTCTGTCTCAACACCCTCAGCATCTGAATTTCCAGTCTGGGAATGGGGAACTTTAAAACCATTAGTCAAGTTCCAGAAGCTTGCCAACTTCTTTGCTTTCTCCTACAACAACAGGGCACACAGTTCTGCTTAACCCCCCACCCCTCTATCTGCTCTCTTCCTGTAACCTATTTGCTAATCACGTTTTGGTGACTGACTTTTTGGGCACGATCCCAGGAATTTTTAAGGCAGCCTTTAATAACCATTAATGTGCCTGCATACAAAAGCAGATGATTATTATTCAGGGGTGAGATTACGCAGAATTAAACTCCCCAAAGCTGCAACCACCATCCGGCTAGACGTGAAAGTGAGATGAATTTCCATTCGGTTTGCTTCCTTGCTGAGCCTTCAAATTATAAAGTGAAGCAAAGCCAAAAGATTAATACAATGAAAACAAAGATTGGGAAATTAAATGACACGATGCAATTTTCTGCCTCGTTGGGCTGGCACCAATAACATGCAAAGGAAAGGCTGCTTACTGTTGGTTAGCTGCTGGGTAAACGTGGGACAATCAGTCTCCTTCTCCAGGGAAGGTATTTTCTCGAATCATATAGCCATTGACTCTTCCAATTACCAGAGACCCCATGAAGAGCTTGAGACCTGTTCTATTTTCTCTTTCTCTGCTCTGCCTTGCCATATTACTGCTATTAGAGTTTACACAGGTACATGATTTCTCGTTGTCTCTGGTGCTTTAGCGACAGATAGGGAGAGCACGTAGCAAGGAAAGAAGGGAAACCCTGCAGCCTGCTGCCACCTCTGTAATTAAATATTAATATTTCAGAAAAAGTTGCTTCAGGCAGCCCAGAATGGACTGTCTGTTAATCATCTCTTTCAGTGTGCTTTTCATCCATTCCATATTCAGGCTGCTCTTAGGGTATGACTGGGAATGCGTCATTTCTTATACCTGCCCAGGGAGAGGCATCATCCTCTACTCTGCTGCTTTGGGTTGTCTGGGGATTAAAAAAATGAGTCATTATTTTAAAGATTTGAAAAAAACCCATGTTTGAATTTCTGCTCCATAGCTGTGAGCCCCAAAGCCTCAGTCCCAGCTGGTCAGGTTTGAGTTTACCCCTGAGTCTGCAAGACTCGTGGCCTTGGGTGGGAGGATTTGTTATCTGTGACTACAGAATCACAGGATCTCAAGGGCTGGAAGGGACCTGGAAAGCTCATCCAGTGCAACCCCCCTGCCAGAGCAGCACCATCTAGAGTAGGGCACACAGGGACTCATCCAGCTGGGTTGGAATGTCTCCAGAGGAGACTTCATAGCCCATCTGGGCAGCCCCTGCCAGTGCTCTCTCATCTCAACAGGGAACAAGTTCTTCCTTGTGTTTCTTTGGAACCCATTGTCCCCATTGCCCCTTGTCCTATCATTGGCCATCACTGAGCACAGCCTGGCTCCATCCTCCTGACACCCACTCTTTATGTATTTGTTAACATGAGTGAGGTCACCCCTCAGTCTCCTCCAAGCTGAAGAGCCTCAGCTCCCTCACCCTTTCGTCACAAGGGAGATGCTCCACTCCCTTCATCATACAATGGTGTTCTTGCAGTCAAACTCAGCGAATTAACATTGCATTATGTAACTATGGAATGCTTGAACCTTAATGTACTTAATGTTCCTTGTAGTCTCCTTCTCTGGAGACATTCAAACCCACCTGGACAATTTCCCATGTGACCTGATCTAGGTGGGACTTGTTTTGGCAGGAGGGTTGGACTGGATGATCTCTAAAGGTCCCCTCCAAGCCCTACCATGCTGTGATGATCCTGTGTGATTGTCTTAACATCCTCTCCTGTGTTATTGTATATTTCATTTCCTATTAGTCCCATAGTTAGATGTGTCTTGAGTAACATCTACTCAGTTACCCCAATGTGTGCTTTTAGCCGTTCCACTGGGCTGCAGCCAGCACAGACTGCTCCTTGTGTGCATGAAATACTGGCCTTTGAATGTTTTTTGTGTGATTCCTTGGGTATGTATTGCAAGCTATTATTGCAAATCAGCTTGCTGTAAATACTGTGCCTGGTGAATATCACTGTGAGCCTGACTCATTGCAGTGCTGTATAATGTGTTTCTAAGTTGAGTTACTTTGACAAAGCGACGGTAATAATCAAGTATCAGCAGGTACTGGTTCTGCCTGTGTTTGTATAAATCAGGCACCAATTGCTGCCAAGCCTCTATTAGGTGCATCAGGAGCTTTCATTGCTCCTTTGCTGGGTTTTTTCCCGATGTTTTACATAAATTAAACAGTCTGTGAGAATTTACGTTGCTTGTGAAGCCTTTCTGGAAGATTCCTGTGCTGTTGTTTGCACAGTGCCACATCTTAGTGCCCCTCACAGACTTTCTCCCAAATGACAGGAGGAAATAGTCTCTCGAATCCTTTGTTGTTGTCTCTTACAAAGATCCTCTTTTGGACTTGTTCATATTCCACTTGCAAACCCCCCAGTTTGGTTTGTTTTAATCCGGGAGCCACTGATGGCCACGCTGTGTGCCTCACATCCAGGCCTTGCTGGCTGTATGAAAGAGGAATCAGTAGTGTCTGTGCACTGTGCTTCCCTTCCCATTTCATGTTTCTGTTGGCTGATCATAGGTGAGAGTGAACATCTGTGCCATCCCTGATGTATGCCATCATCCTGCTGCATGAGAAGACAACTGCTACGGGATTTTCCTGTCTTCTGTGACTTGCAAATTGAGTCACTTGAGTGTGATTGTCACCCTTTGTATTTTGGATGCTCTTGTCCATCTCCTTCACTACCAGTTGCTCTCTCTTGTCCCTCAGGTCTCATTGAAATGCTGACATTTCCCTTAATCTTTGTGTAAACACTCTCAGGGAGTCCACAGCCTCAGTGTAGTTCAGTTCTTTTGTGGAGGCTGACGCTTTAAACCCTTGCAGGTTTTCTCCTTTGAGGATTAGATCAGATCCCTTCTCCTAATCTTACCACCTCTTCTAAGATATGAAGTGCTTCTAATGTATAGAAGTGCTTTCCTCTTGGTGCTGTAGTGGAAGTAACCTCTCTGCTTCCCCCAGCAGACTCCCAGTTGCCATGCACTGACCCCAGCCTCTGTGGAATCCTTGCACATTGCCTCTGGGAGGGTGGCTGGGGTACAATTGCCAGTGCTTTTAGCTTTGTGTGGGTCCCAAGGGTCTTTGCACATTCAGATTGCCTCAGCATATGTTTGTCTTCCTATTACTTGCAGCAATCAAGCTGGCCCATTTGGAGGGTTCCTCCACCTCTCCAATTACACTTAATGAGGCTGTGTGCTGGAGCTACTCTCCCACTCTGGCTGTCATCCTATTGACGTTGCTCTGCGTGTGCCACCGACAGCTGCAGGTCTGCAGTGTCTTAGCAGATGTCTCACGCCTTCCAACGTGGCACTAAACCTCTCAATTTCCAATGCCTTGAGCTGTCCTTCTGTGGGTTCCACTGTCTATTGCCAACATCAATGATTTTTGCAGCTTTCAGGAACAGGGCTAAAAGTTCTGACACTTTTCCCCCTTTCCCCCCGTTGTGCTAATGAGAGTGAGGCCGATGGATTTGACACTTCCTTCCACACCACATTCCCTGCTACTTGTGACAAGTGCCTCCTGTGTGCTGCTGTTGTCATTCACCTTCATGCAGTGCTTGGGCCCAGAGGTTGACTTGACTCTCCTTTCATTCTGTCTCCAGGATATGATTTACTGAAGTCTTTCTGGAAGATCTGAGGCTTGGTAGCACCTTTTCTGGATCTATTAGGATGCCAATTTAGCTGTAGCTTTCCTTCTTCTGTTTCATAGCTTTGGGGCTTCTTGGCTCCAAAAGCAGGAGTGGGCTTGCATGGGGTAGTTTCATCACAGAATCTCAAGGGCTGGAAGGGACCTGGGAAGCTCATCCAGTGCAACCCATCTGCCAGAGCAGCACCACCTAGAGTAGGGCACACAGGGACTCATCCAGCTGGGTTGGAATGTCTCCAGAGAAGGAGCCTCCACAGCCCATCTGGGCAGCCCCTGCCAGTGCTCCCTCACCTCAACACTGAAGAAGTTCTTCCTTGTGTTTTTTGGAACCTCTTCTGTTCCAGCTTGTACCTGTTGCTCCTTGTCCTGTCATTGGCCATCACTGAGCACAGCCTGGCTCCAGCCTCCCAACACCCACCCTTGATGGATTTGTAAACATTAAGGTCTTGTACTAGGTTTCCTTTGAGGAGATATTTCTTCATTACTATTTATTCACTTAGCAGCAGAGCCTTCTGCTGGCTCATGGTTCCCTGTTCTTATTCTGCCAGCTCTTCTGTTGCTAGATGGAAAACTACCTGTTTGTGCCAAGGGCACTGCCATCACTGTCCCATAGACAAGGATCTACAACCAAGCAAGCAACTGAACCCCAGGAACAGAGCAAGCATGGTCTAGGTGGGACCTGCTTCTGCAGGGGGGTTGGACTGGATGATCTCTAAAGGTCCCTTCCAACCCTGCCATTCTGTGATTCTATGATTTGCAGTTCCTGTGCCTCACATGGGTGTAATGTTGTTATTCCAACTGGATAAAATCCCTCTGTAAATTTGCATTACATGGGTGGACATGAGGACCTGGAGCTACTTATGCCCAAGGAAGCCCAATGCTTAGAAGACTTTTTTCTTCTATTGTATCTCTTTCCTAGATGGCAAAAGACTGGGATGGAGAATGTCTGCTCACCTACCCCAACTGTCAATATATTTATCCAGCCTAGCAAATCTTCACATCCACCTTACAACTGCTTTTCACTGCTGTGGTGTTTCAGAGCCTCTGAAATTCCGTGTCTCAGGTAAGCAGATCATCTGTTAAAGGAGCTGTTCAAGTGGGGGAGTATGGCGAAGAGAGGAGGTTTTTCTATCTAAATCTCTGGCTTTCTAGCCACTGCAGCCCTGATCATGGGACTGCAAGTAAATAAGGAGAAAAAATATCACTTTTCTTCATAAATTGACATGTAATGAAGAGTGATCAACTGATTTAGTTCCACCAACTGAAATGGCAAGCCTGAAATTTTACAGGGGGGTCAGTGCCTGTTTTATGTCATTAGCTTTGCTACAGCTGTAGCTAGTCTGACATGTGTTCTCCATTAGTGACTACAATAAAGGCACAGTGTAAAGTGACCAGTAGCAGGGTGTCTCGGCTCACTCTGTAAGGGTGGATGGGGTTTAGGCTAGGGCTGTTCTTAACCTAGTAATCAGAAAGTCTCTGTAGTAAAGTCAGGCTAGATGGGCTCTGCTGTGGTGCACAGGGAGGCACTACTACTGCCAACTGAGCATCCAAAGAATCAAATGAAGAGGTGCCTAAGCTCCCACAGGTGCAGCAGTGGAAAGCTTTCTGTTCTCTAGCACAAGTAGGCAAGCATGCAGCCCTGGACTAGAAAGGAATGCTTTGCTCTTCTTTTTGGATAAACAGACACAAACCTGTTTCAGAAACCAGGGGGCTTAATTGTTTCTTAAAATGATGGGTTTGCTCTTGGTTTTCCTTCCTCTACATCAGAGACTCACTTGATGGGATGCTGTGTTTACTTAGGAGCTGGAATGTGGGATGTTGAGTAGTGTCTGAATTCCCTGCTGGCTAGGCTGTGGTGTGGGTCTTCCTCTGCTTAATCATCCGAGTCAGAGACAGTGAGGATTTGAACTTGATCTCTGATATTCAAACATGCTTGCAGGGTGTGTCTTCCCACTCTTGAGACTCTTACCAGACAAGAGATCTCAGTCAGATCAGTGACTGTAATAGAAGTATTTGTGCATTGCAAACTGTACAGTCAGCATCTGACAATAGCTTGAAGATCTAAGTTTTGGGTTGAGTCACCTGAAGGTTCAATGAGGTCACCCAGACAGACAAAACTTTTCATCTTGCCTTTCTTCTGTGTGAGAGCATCCCAAGCAAACAGACTTACTGCCATTTCAGACTCTCACAGTCTCTGTCTTGGTGTCCCTACAGCTTAGTAACACCTGCTTCAGTTAAACATGTTTAGCTTTGCATTTCAGAGGCCTGAACTCACTGTCTTAGTCTGACATCATAATCACTGGGGTTGGAAAAGACCTGTAAGATGACTGAGTCCAATCATTCCCCCAGCACTACCAAGCCTACCACTAACCCACGTCCCTCAGCCCCGCAGCTACATGGCTTTGCAATCCCTCCAGGGATGGACACCCCCACCACAGCCTCAGGCAGCCTGTGCCAGGGCTTGGCAACCCTGCAAGTGTTAGGGCTGGGTAGTAACTTTCCCTGATTAATGGTGTCAGCTGGAGAATCTCTGCATCTATATGATCCTGTGTGCAGCTGGTGCTGGTACCTTGTGGTGAGCGTGAGCAAGGTGAAGTTGCATACCTTCAGTGATGTCATTTCACTGCTGTGCTGTTCTGATTCCCTGGTTGAAAGGCCTGATTGTGCTTCCTGGAATTTGAAGCAGACCTGAATTGATGCTGGACATTTGGTGAAAGCAACAGTGAAAAGTGAGAGGCAGAGAGAAGTTTCAGCCTGTAGAGTAGAAGTGTGGAGGGACTTTGAAACCATCTTCCCTGTAACTGGAAAGAAAGAGATAATTTAGAAGGTCATGTCCATTTTAAGTATGGAGATGGCTTTATCTGCAAGGACCAAGGCAGTGTCAGTCTATATGCAGAGATATTCTGCAGTTACTCTGGATGTAAGCATGCTATGGGGCTCCTCTGACAAATGGTGACACTTGCTGGTACATATTCTCCCTTTTTTTTGGTGAGATGACTATAAAAATTCCCTTTTCAGCACAGAATCACGTATTGCTCACTTTGCCCAAAGCTTTAAAAAACAGAAAGTGAAAACATAATGAACGGGGCAACCTGGTCCTGAATCCTAACGGCTTTCTGACGAGGTAAACAATGACTCTTAATTAGAAGCTAACATTTTTAATTAAGATGATTCTTCAGTAATTATCTCAGTTGTCTGCTTCACTGGATTTTAATGCAAAAGATTGATTAGGTATAAAACCAGTGGCATAATTAAACATGCAGGGTCTTGGTTACCGAGGTGAAAGCAGCGTGATTAACTTCCAAGTGCATTTTTCAGCAAATGGTGTGAGACAGTGAAGCCCATTTCAGGTGCCATGCTGTCCTGTGCAAGCTCTCTCCCTCTCTCTCCCTGCCTGCCCACATTTCACAAAGTGAATTGGTAGGAATGTCATTTTTAGGTAACAGTTATGCTGAGCAACAGATACCAACGGCACGCTTCTAACTAGGGCAGTCAGAGGGGTGATAAACTCCCTGCGTCAGGGAGCTCTAGTAAATGGACTGGAATCTGTCACACAAGGCTTCAGACCCAAGAGTAGACTTGGTTTTTGTTCTTATGAGAAGTGTGAAAGAAAAGAGTTCAGCAGTTCTGTTTTCACATGCACTCAGAACATCTGCTAGGACCTGACCGGAGAGGGAGGCATTTCTGGGGTTGATATGGCTGCAAGGATGCTGCCCATCACCAATCTCATTTCTGCCTCCTTTACTCTCACTGAGCAGTCCCTCAGTTTAAGAACAGCGTCACTGGCAACATGAGTAAAAGCTTATTGATGTGCAAAGTTTGCTCTGAAGAGTAGATGGCTGCTGTGCTTCTGATAGTGATTTTATAGCCTTACTACTCTGTGTTCAGCATCCTGGTGGTGATGGTGATTAAACCTTGTAGCTCAGTGTCCCTGTGAGGCAAACTGGGGTTGTCTTTTCTTCTGGAAGTTGTTGCCATTACAGCTGGAGATGAAGAGGTCTGTGCTGAGAATGTGACCTTAAGGAAAGGCTGAAACCTGACTTTCAAGTGTTCATCCGTAGTCATGACCTCAGTGAGAAAGCAGCAACTATGGGCACGTGTGGAAGGAACCTGGCTGGCTGCTTTCTTTTTTGCTTTGTGGCAGAGAACTCAGGGGCCCTATCTGGAATGCAAAGAGTTTCCCAAAGCCTTTGTTGTGGATCAGTCTACTGGGAGTCATCCAACAATGTTATGCCTCTTCTCAGTTGCCAGAAGGAGGAAATGTAGAAGTACCAAAAAGGTCTGTATGTACAGCCAGTGCAATGAAAGGCTGCCTCACATTGAGTCATATTCTGCTTCATTTTCCCAGCACAAAGGCAAAAGATGTTCTCCTACAGTTTCACTGACATCAGAGGAAAAGCCTTGGAACCATAGGATTGATTCTCCTGTTCTTCCACCACATCAACCCACATCAATTACTGTTCAACTCACCTCTTTTCTCAACTTCCTCAGCTAACGAAGGAGCCAGCAGATTAGATTTTACACCTTCCCCATTAATTGTTGGACTATTTCTCTTGGTGCTAGACAGTGTTAGTTAATTATTAGTCACATTAGCAATAAAGGTAACACTTCTTCTCTTTCTGTTGTTTGCCCTGACCATCAGAGTTAATGTGAGAGGAGCATGATGAAGGAGCGCATACATACAGAAATACTCAAAACCATCATCAACATGATTCTAACCAGACAGGCAATAGGCTGCATGGAAGAAATTCTACCATGTCCTTTCCTTTTTCCACCCTTGAAAATGTATTTTTAAGCCTCTCCCTCCTTTTTTTTTACATTAGATTGTGTGTCTCTGTGGTATTTTGAGTGGACAAGACCTGGCAAAATCCTGCCTATCTTACCCACATGGAAAGAAAATTAATGCAAGGACAATTCTTTGCCTTATCTGCCAGGTAACCTAACAAATCTAACCAGCTTCCAAGGCTTTAATGAGCCCCTTTTTTAAGGGATCATATATTCTGGTAACCTCTGTATAAGGACTCTCTGCTTGGGGACTGTTGGATTGGAACACACAATTTCTACCTCATGTTTCCTTCAGGTTTGGAAGGTCAATAGATGTTTTGTGTTTACTCAGCAAACAAATCTGGGAACACATGAATCATGGAATCATAGAATGTTAGAGGTTGGAAGGGACCTTTGGAGATCATCCAGTCCAACCCCCCTGCAGAAGCAGGGTCACCTAGATCATGCTTGCTCTGTTCCTGGGGTTCATGAGATGCCCCAACCTCCTGACACCCACCCTTTAGATATTTGTAAATGTTAATAAGACATGGGAAGATCTGCAATTTGTTTCTGGAGGACACTACACACCAGTTTTCACTACCAACATCCACAGCAAGCTAAAAATAACTCAGTGGAGATGTTTTTTTGGCAGACAGCTCTATTTAATGAGGGAGACCTCTCAGTAGACCCTGGCATGGCTCCAGAGCAGCTGGAGGTTGCAGACTGTGTCATTGCCACTGGGTAAGGTTCCCTTTCTATCACGTTTGGAGCACAGCCTGGCTGACTGTGTTACTTTCTCTGGTGTAACCCAGCTGACTCTCACAGCTCCCAAATGTTTTGGATCATTTTCTTAAACACACCCTTTCACTTCTTCCTTATGGCAACGATACAACAAATGAGTGAAAGTCCAGTTTTCTAATGAATGTTGCAACCCATCACCTCTTGGAAAGATGAACAGATTAATGGTCAGCTCGAGCCTACACGAATCGAAGCACTGGAAAGGAAAGAATCCAGCGTTTGGCCATGTAGCTGCTTAAATTTCCTATTGAAGAGTGTGCTGTGTGATTAAAAAAGGCCAGGGCATACAGTTTTGTGAGGACCAGATTAATCAGGGTCTGAAATCTGTTGTGGCCCAGCTTCCTGGAACGCATTTGTCATGTTGGGCTTTTGAAATCCATTGAAATGTACCTTTTCCTCCCGCTACACGACGTGATGGATCGGTAATAATCAGATGCTATTTGTACAATGCCAGTCTAGCTTTTCTGTCAGCAGTGACTGAATATCCTTTAAGCACCGTTGTGGCATTGCTCCTGAATCGAAACCTAATGAGAAAACTTTATAGATGGACTAAAGTCGTGTTTCCAGTTCCCAGTTGTGCACTCAGTACAGACACATCTTGCTTTATCTCTGCACTTAGCAGGAATTGTTTAACAACCAGCTCCTGCAAACTGTCAAAGCCAAATACAGGCTGCACACACAGTGCTTTAATTCACATCTAATGACTCTTTCCTGATCAGGCTTAAAATCCCCTCTGTGAGAGTGATTATAGGTAATTCTTTAGCTGTAACAAGATCATTTGATAATAAGGCTGATAAAGGAAAGCAATTATTTAAATATCAGCAGCTTAATATCAGTAATGACTATCTCCTTGCTCAGGCTTTGTGCAAGTGTGTTAACACAGAGTAATTGTGATATTAATTTGGGTGGCAGCTGGGAAAGAACATGAGCACAAGCAGAGTGCAGCTTTCCCAAGGGAGAGGGATGTCACACATTTGGTTTCTCCTACTGCCTCGCTCCAGCTGATGGCAAGAGGCAGCACATGCATATGCAGAAGTTACCTGGTTGCTGTAATTGTTAGTAAGGAGGAATTTTTCTTGCTCAGTCTGGTAGGATTAGCCCATGAGGCTCTGTTGTATGCTTTGCAATGGCTTCTGGCGCATCAGGAGAAACAGTTAGCTTGTGAATCTTCTCTGCTTTGAGGCTTGTCCAGGGTTACATCTCGTGTATGAAACTGGAGACAGCCTTAATAATTTTGGTGGAAAAAGTACTGTAAGATTCCTCTTTGAAGCCACTCAAGTTAGAGGCTACTTATGATTGGCTTGTGCTCTGGTAGGAACTGTGCTCAGGAAAATCCGACCCTGTGATTTTGCAAAGCGAAAGTCACTTGCTGTCTTGGGAGATTTGAAGCCAATTCACATGGACTTCAGCTCTTTGTGCCAGAATCAATGCCTTGTGCTAATGCTTCGGAATCTGATCTTGAAAAGTTGATATCATTTTCATCTTGGTGGCCCTGTGCTGGCCTCTCTCCAGCACTTCCCTGTCCCTCTTGAGCTGAGGAGCCCAGAACTGGGCACAGGACTCCAGATGAGGCCTCACCAGGGCAGAGCAGAGGGGGAGGAGACTATATGTAGTAGTATCCAGCAATAAAATCTCTGGGAGATACTTGTTGACTTGCTTGGTGATTGGCTGGACATTGGTTGGCTGCTGATAAGCAATTAGGGGTCTTTGCATCATATTTTTTCCCCTTCTCTTGTCTTTCTTATTAAATTGTCTTTACCTTAATCAGTGAGTTTTGTACCTTTTGCTCTTTTGATTCTCTTCCACACCCCGAAGGGGAGGAGCAAGCAAATAATGATGTGGAGCTTAACTGCCTCCTGGGGTTAAGCCACAACACCTGTAAAGGAACAATGCCACAAAGTCCCTTTAGAACTTATTTTTCTTGCTTGCTCCAAATTCTGGCCAGCCTGACTGGCTCAGCTTTGGCACAAAAAGCTCTTCACTGGGGACCCTGGGACTTTACAAGAGCTTGATAGACCTGGCTTGTGTATTTCTGCAAACTGAAGTATGTCTGAGTGGATAACCATAAGGTCATATCTCAGTTACCAAAGGTAGTGGAGCATGGGGAAAAGAGGGGAAATAGCCCCTCCTTTGTTTGCAAGGTAAACCAGAATTGGAGACAACATGGAGTGCATACACCTTAGACCAGAAGACCACGATAGGGAGCAGAAAGGGGAATGATGGCTGAGGTGCTTTTGGTGAGCACCATGCTGAGACATGACATCCCCTCCACGTACCCAGCAAATGCATCCTGCCTGCCCCACGGGGCACGATGGCTCCTGCAGAGCCTGCACTGATGCCTTTGCAGGCAGGGTAGTCTTCACACGTGGTCAATAGTCCATGGAAGATGGAGGAAAGGTGGCATGGAGTTCAGCCCTGCTTCCACTGACTTGAAGCAGAGCAGGTGAAGTGATCCTCAGTCCTGCTTTTAGCCATGGAATGTAATGCTCTTCTATTTAAGACTCAAGCAGTCAGATGTTTTTGCTCCTTTTATCCAGATGTACATTGGCATACATGTAACCATAGCAACAGGCTGGAAAACCTGACATCTGGGGGTTTTGAAACTGCCTTCAGAGTAAGTTTGACAATGAAGCTGGAAAGTAGACAATATACCTCATGGAAAGGTAGATGACAAAAATGGAAAGAAGTGTTATTGCTAAGCTCACTCAAGCCAAAAGAAGTTGTAATGTGTGAAGTAATAGCCTTTCCCACTAAACAGGCAGTTCTAGAAATCATTAGAAATCATCTAGAAATTTCAGCTTTGCCTCCAGGCAGACCATCATGTTTTTTTCTGACATAACTGATATCACTTACTCATATTGACTGTTTTTAGATAGAAGGTTTTAACTCAGCACGTGCTGACTTAACAGGTCAGCTGAGCTTAATAAAAGTGAGTGCTGCCTGCATGGCTTATGGGTTTAAACAAGGACTTCTTCAATTGTACTGTCCACCCTGTTTTGAACCCCACTGCCTGTGCCTGAACAAGTCTCTGAGCCCATATTTAACAAAGCAACTTAAAACTTGGATCCTCTGGTTTTATGCACTTGACTTAGAGGCAAGGAGAGATGTTCAAAGTGCTGGACACCCCACAAGCAGCAGATGTGGACAGGCTTCTGCTGCACATGGCAAAATACCAGCTTGGTGCTTTTAAGGTTCAGAACCACTAATAACCTGCAGTTTCTTCCTTTTGGAAATATAAAGTCAAGGCACCTTAAATCACTTGGGTGGTTTTGGGAATCCAGGCTGAACTCGACAAAATGCAGCAGTTAGTTTATTGCACAGGTAATATCCTTGTAATGCTTCTTGGAAATGAAGAGGTAGTAAACCAAAGTGCTGTGCCTTTCTGTGTCAACAGCTTGAGAAGATCTCTGAGATAATGAGCAGATGAATTAAACTTGAAAAAGGTTGAATGTATGCCATACATTCCTACTCCTTAATGTAGAAGGCTTTCTTCAGGAGAACAAATGAATCTTTATCTATCTCCCAGGAGCATCTTTGCACATAAATAAGAAGAATGTAGCTGATTAAGACTTCCATCTGCCAGAAACTGGGCTTTTAAAAATCAGTCAGTGCAGAGGAATGCTACAAGTATAAGGACACACTTAAAAGACGTTTATAAGGCTTTATTAGCTTGGTGTGCAATCTCACTACTTCAGCAGCAGCATCCTGGTCTTTACATCCTGGGGCCTGATGCTGGTAGGAGGAGGAGTACACAATAATGTGAAGATTGCTAGGGAATGAGAGAGATCTCCTAGGCATGAAACCTGCTGTGTCAGTTTGGGGATCTTGGGATGCTGGATACAAGTAGCCTGAAGTCTGGCTGTCTCTGCTGCATGGCTGAGGGGCTGGAGTGCCCTGGCAGAGGGAAGGAGTGGTGATCCTGGTACAGCTGTTGTGGATAAAGAGTTTGTAGGGAGACATGAGATCTTTTATTTAACTATCTGATACTAACAGAAGGTAAGTGTCAAGAGAGACTGCTTAATTCAGATGTAAATTAGGGTTTCAGATAATGAAGACTCAGAAGTAGCTCCCTGGGTATGGGGCAGGGTAAAGCACAGCCTGAAAGTGCCTTTGTAGGTTTTAGCTAATGTAATTTCCCACCATTGGTGACAAGGCTTGGCAGAATAGGATGGATTTGAAGGTAAAAGTGTTCAGGGAAGATGTTTAGCTCTTGACTCTCTCTAAATGAGGAACTTACATGTTAGTAGCAATCATAAAATGTTGTGATCAGGTATTAAATACATGAAATTCAGCATCCCATGGGGGTTGTAGCTGTGAAGTGAAATTAGCTTGGAGAGCAGAATACCCTAAAACTCTTTTTCATGCCATACAAGTGTTTTTTTAAGTGGCATTTTTAATTCTTAGATGGCTAAAGTTAAAGGTTACTTCTTCCACTGCATTAACAACTGGAGTGTGGTCAGTCAAGTCAGCCTTGAGTATTATTTAGCCTTTGATGTCATCAATAGTAATGCATGTGAAAAATAAGTCCATATGGGTAGAATTACTCACAGTGGTAGGGCTTCCCTAAATAGGCCTTTTCCTCCTGAAGTCTCTCTTTGTTTTCAGTAGGTGTCAAAGAGTAAGGTGCTTTCCTACCTGCACAAATGTTTTAGCCTGTCATGACAGCTTGGATTTCCCTTTGCTTTTCAGGATGTTTGGCTCGTTGTGCTGGTCTTGTCCCAGGGCACGGGGCAACTGTGGGACTGGCACGAACCATTTAGTTTGGCACCAGAGTAGTTGCTAAGGAAATGAAAGATGGCTCAGACAGAGGAGGAGTGCAGTGCTGGGTCACTGGAGCTGAGCAGCAGCTGTTCTAATTTTGGAGAACAAAATGCCATAGACCTAGAAAGCAACCAGCATGGTCCCAAAGGAAATGGGAAAGCCCCTGTGCTCAATGGCATATTTCAGGAGAGAGAGGGAGATGGTAAATCTCTGCTGTACTGCACCTCATCTGTCATGCTCCAGCACTCTATTTGGATACCTTCAAAAATGGATCTGGGTGCATCTGTCTTTGGCATTTTCCCTTTAACACTTATTCCTTCAGTCCACAGACAGATTAGTTGAAATTTTGTCGTATCATGCCCCTCTCTCATTTTTCGGTCGTTGCTTAGGATGACATAAGGCAGCACTGGACCTGCAGCTGTGCTGTCCCACTTCTGTGCTGATCAGAGACCCCTGGGAGCGCCTCGTTCCATCACTGCTGCTCTCCCCAGGCAGCAGAAGACAGCAGAAACGGAAGATACAGCAGGAGCTGAATGCACGCAGTCTGAGTTGTGTGACAAAAGCAGGCAACGTGCCATTTGCTTAGTGCAAAGCCATTCCTCATTGGGTACTTAAGGAAAATTATTCTCTGGTGGATAGGGGGAGGTCCATGTTACTGAACAGGACTTTTAACTCTTGTTTCGTGCAGGGTCTTACTGGATGCCTGTTGGGGTTTAACTCCAGTTAGCAACTAAGCACCATGGAGCCACTCACTCACTCTCTACTCCCTTCCCCAGCAGCATGAGGAGGAGAATCAGGGAAAAGAAAGTCTAATATAGGGGTTGAGATAAGTGGTTTAATAGCTAAAATGAAATAAGATGTAATAATAACAGTAATATTATTATTAATGCATAATAATAACAACAACAATAGTGATGAAGAGAGAGAAGAAGAGAGAGCATAATAAACCCCAAGGAAAACAAAAACCAAAAACCCAAGTGGCGTGAGAGAGCTCCACCAAAACTGATGCCCAGTGCAATTGCCCACCTCACATTGACTGATGCCTCAGCAGTGATCCACCCCTCCTGGCCAGCTCATTCCAGTGTCAGCACTGAGCATGCCATTCTGTGGTACAGAATAACTCTTTGGCTAGTTCAGGTCGGCTGTACTGGCTGTGCTCACTCCCAGCTTCGTGTACCCCCCCAGCTCACTTAAGTGGCAGGGCAGGGTGAGGAGCAGAAGTTAACTGTATTGAAACAATGAATGGAGAAAAACATGAAGAACATGAGGAAACGGGTCCAAGTTGCACCAGGGGAGGTTTAGATTGGACATTAGGAAGAACTTTTTCACCCAGAGGGTTGTGAAGCATTGGAAGGGGCTGCCCAGGGAGCTGGTGGAGTCACCATCCCTGCAGATGTTCAACAGACACACAGCTGAGGTGCTGAGGGACATGGTTCAGTTTAGTGATGGGCCTGGCAGGGTGAGGTGAGGGGTTGGACTCGAGGATCTTCAAGGTCTTTTCCAACTCTAATGATTCTGTGACTCTTCTATGATGATGTGATTTCATAAGGTTAAATCTTGTTCTTTTATTAGCCATCCCATTAGTGACTACAGTATTTTATTGTGAATCATTGTTTCTTTCTCCACAGAGAATCTGTGCTTATATATTTTGAATAATAAATCTTGGAAGTGAAAAAGGTTACCAGATAGGAAATCAATAGGAACATTTACTTTTATTGTTCATGTCAGCTGTTGTTTAGGAGACATAAAAATGACTGTGGTGTTTATACAACAGCCCTTGCTCTCAGATCATTTCCAGTAGTGTCATGTTTTCATGAGTGATGTTTACTAATATTTTCTTTTCTTTGTTCCTCAAGAGAATGAATGAGACAGAAGAGGCATTGATTCATAATCAGGATAACTGAGTGAACAGACTGAAGTGTTGTCACAACTGATAATTCCAAGGGCTCATTCCAAAAACCTGTTGTTCTTAAATCAAAAAGGTCCTAAAGCATCAATTCATCAAAGCTGAGAAAGGTTTCTGGCTTTCCTCTAAGATGATTCAAGTAACTGAAGTCTCTACATGTGCTTCACATTGTGTATTTCCAACAGGCTGTGCCAGCCAAGCAGCAGTTCCTGGGGAATATTGCTTCTGAAATGTCCAGCTGAGTGGTGGCATTGCTAATGATGGGAGATGAAGTCATTGCTGGCTGAGCAATGAAAAGTGCCAAACTGATGTCCAAAGAACTAGGACTGTGTAGGTGTTTCTTGTGCTGATCAAGGGCATGTGGCAGGAAGAACTTTCATCTCTGCTAAAGCACCCACCAAAGTCACTCTGTCACTTCCCTCCTCAGCTGGACAAGGGAGAGATAATATAACAGAAGGCTCATGACTTGACAGGACAGGGAGATCACTCAGCAATTGCTGTCACAGGCAAAACAGACTCAGCTTGGAGAGATTAGTTCATTACCAGTCAAGTCAGAATAGGATAAAGGGAAAACTTAAACAACATCTTAAAACACCTTCCCTCACCCCTCATTTCTTCCCAGACTTTACTCCCATTTTTCTCTACCTCCTCCCCTCAAGTGGTGCAGAGGGACAGAGAATGAGGACTGTGGTCAGTTCATCACACACTGTCTCTGCTGTTCCTCCCTCCAGGAAGAACTTCGACTGTGTACATGTTTCTTGTGCGGATAAATGGCACGTGCCAGGAGGATCTTCTAGCTCTGCTGTTGGCTACATCCCTGAAGATGCAGAGTGGTGGAGGCACTTACAATGCCAGACCTTGAATTGGATGGTCTACAAATCACCTTTGTCCTAAGAGGGGCATTAGAGAGAGGATTTTAGACCAAATAGCCTGTCGCTGGCAGCACATTTGCGTGGAGAACCAATGTCTGAATCATAAAAAGTAATGGGAAGTACAGCTGCCACTGTGTGATTTAAAACTCCCTAAGCAGAACAGAAAGAGATAAAGGAAGCCAAGGCAAGTGTCCTTGGAAAGACAATGGAAAGGATGTTGCAGCTGAGGTAGAAAAAGCAACTTCTGAGGTAAGTGGAGGTGGTATCAGACTTCACTATAGAAGGTGACAACAGCAAAGACTCTGTGAGCATTTGGAACGTGAAGGAATTGGATCTGCATGGATTTCTTACCATGTGTCATTCAGTTACCATTGAATCTGCATGTCTTCAGTTTCCCAAGACTTTCCACATACCTGGACAAAAGGCTGGTGAGATCTTGTTAGTGCAGGCTACAAAATTGATATTTTTACATAATTATACATGATTTGAATACATCTGCTCTGTTAGAGGGTGGAGTGTCTATTTCAGTGAAGGTTTCACTGCCCTGATTTATCACTTGGCCAACTATGCTTGTAGAGCTGCTATTCCTTCTGAATAATGTTGTTTCCTGAGAGTTGTGTGTTGGTACAAAGTGACAACAAGTCTTATAGCCAGATTGCAGGGTTTCAGCAGGTTTAGAACTACGTTTATTATTGTGTCATTTGCTCCTATTATTAATATCCATTGAGAATTTTGGCATACTGAGATTCTTACTGTGACTGATTTATGGCCTTGAATGTGTTTGATTGGAGACCTGAGAAGATCCTCAATAGTTATGAGAGTGAACACATAAAAATCAGGAGCCTGGAGTCAAAAGGATGGTGAATTTTGAGAGTGAACAGAGTTTTACACACCTCTCCCTGGTTTCCCCAGCTAAGATTAACTCTTTTCATCAGATGCAAGCCCATAGATAACCAGGACTTGCACTGCTGAATCATTTAGGTTCAAATCATGCTACTAACTGCTGTGGAGGTCCATGGTGCAGCCTTGGTCTCGGGTAATGTTTTCCTGGAGGTTGCACTGGATACTCAAGAGTCACGTCCAGTGCCGGGTTGCTCGTGTGGAATTAGAAGTTAGAACACTTGAGCAGTTCATTGATTGTTTTCAGAAGAATCGTTATTTGTAATCACACAGCTCTGCACAACTGACATACTGCAGCTTCAGAGGAGTGATGCTGTCCTGATGCTGTGTAAAATGACTAAACACAGGCAATGAGTGCTCTCAGCCCCTCACTGGGATGGAAAAGGCCAGCTGGTGAGCCCAAGGACTATTGTCTAGAAAGCTCTAGTGTTAGAGAACGAGAGCAATTATGGTGTTCTTGGAGGTACTTTGCATATTGCTGCTGGATGGAAGACCATGAATATTCCACTAAAACTCCTGTGGCCTTTTCTAGGAAAACCATCTGCCAAAATCTGCCCTGTCTCTGCCACATGAACTATTTTTCAGCTGTAAGGATAAGTTAGACGGCTGAATTCAGAGGGTTTGGTGATGATCAGTTTGTCTGGCCTCCGTTTCTTGTGCTTTTGTTTCAAGCAATTGATTCTTATTCCATGAAACACTTTTTTAGGGGGATAATTTCAAACTCCAAAGCTCTTTGTTCAACATCTTCCATGTCACAGCTGACACACAGCGTCGTTGCTTTATTCTGTCCCCTGGAGTACCTGTATCCACAGAGCACTCACACCTTCATTTCTGAAATACTGACAGACTTTATCCCGGGACAGAGAATTTCTGAGTGGGAAAAAACCCCAAAATTAATGATTTACTCTGGCTTAGAGTTAATAAATAAGTAACTTATTCTGCCTCCCTGTTGTCAATGCTTGGAGGAGAGAAAGAAATAGAAACCTGATGGTGTAAACATAATCCTCCTCAAATGAATATTTATATGGTGACAGTGGAAGTGGGAGATTTTACAAGGCTGTTAAACACCTGATCATGCTTTTGAGGTACAGAACTCTGATTAGCGTTAGTACTATAGTCACAGGTGTGAGAGTTGACTCCCTTAGGAGCTGAAAACTCAGGGGTGATGATGAGTGACAGATGCAAAGCCATGCACTTGGAGACCATTTTGGGGAAAGAAAGTTCAGTTTCTGTGTTTAGAAATGGCAGCAGACTGTTCCTTTGCTTACACTCCAGCCTCCTGCCTGTCCTTTCTCTCTCACACACCGGGTAAGTAGCCCATAGCACCGTACTGGCAAAACATTTCTTGCACGAGTGGCTTGAAGGCTGCTGCTCATGCTAGCTGCCTCCTGCTCAGACCAAATGGAGGCAAAATCACAGGCTGCTTTAACTGTAAGTGAAGAGCTGCACTTGAATCCCATTCCCTTGCACCTGTTGAAAGCTCTATCTGGCTGGGATTTGCTTGTGATGCAAAGCACAGGTAGCTCCCCGTTGTTTCAGCTGATGTTAATGTTTGTCTTGTCTTTCATTCAGCCTGAACAAGGGTAAGTAGCATGCTCCAGAATTAAATCTGTTTGCTCAAATTTCAGCTTCTAAAATAGCTGCAAATATTAATGTGTGAAGCCCCACACTTTTTTTTGACAGATAAATGTAAAGGTGGTTAAAAGACTGGAGATTAGACCTATACAGCCAAAGGCTAATCTTTGTATCAATGAAACATAGAATGGAAAATGCTGAAAGCATGCTTTGGACTCTGTAAGGGTGTAATCTGTGTATGTTTCATGGTAGGTTTTTTCCTCAGACTTAATACAATGTACTAAAAAGACAACCCTTCTTAGATATAAACATGATTGAGTCAACTCAAGAGCTGTTTGAGCCTTGGTTGTTGAAAGAATCAGGGCCAAAGGAGTTGCTGAGAGCAGAAAAGAATGGCTTTTCTCTCCCAAGCTCTCTAGTAGCTGTACTAAGAAAGGCAGATAGAAGGGGCAGATTTTCCTTCAGTATTGCACTGACTGATCTGCCCAAGCAGGAGTATTCATTTCCCCCCAGTATGTTTCTCAGTTTGCTTATAACAGCGATTTGGGTGAATGGTGATGGAGATGTTAATTAGAGGCTGACAGAATTAGCAGCTCTGCTTGAAAGATGCCAGCAGCACTGTTCCCTTCAGCAGGGTGCAAAGTGCTTACCCTGCAAGGTGCCGTGGCTGGGAGACACTGTGCAAGCATCCCTGTTGTCCTGGGGGACTGTGCTCTGATGGAGTCTCAAGGGGGAGAAACGGAGGAACCACACCTGTGACAGTCCCTTTTGCCAGGTACCTCTGAACAGAGGTAAGTAACCTGTCTAGTCAGGGGTTCTTAGGCTGGAGCTGCACAGCCTGATGCTCCCTGCCATGAATTATGCAACGGTGATGGGAATAAAACGGTGTGTGTAGCCTCATTAGCCTAATTATGATCCACAGAGCATAGCCTAGATCAAGAGGTGCAATCCAATCTGAGAGAAGTCAGTGGTTTTACAAAATACTCATTTCCTCTTGATTACCAAAGTTCAGCTCTTCAAACATGTTGTTACTCTGCTTATTAAGACAGCACTGTTTTCAGCCAGGCATACAGAGAGGTGAGGGTGAAAAATGAAACACTAAGGGGACTGCAGGACATCAGACAGACTCATTTTTATTAAACCTGATCTTTGTTTGCATGGAAAGGTAAAGCAGCTATGGATGAACCTTGTCCAAGATATTAGTCTGCTAATAAACTATGAAAGGATGCTGAAATGAATCTCTTCATCTTTTATCACTGGCATCATAACAAGGCACAGCGACTCTCCCTCCACTTCCTCTGTGAAGAATAGTTACTGATACCAGCTCTGACACTTTCCATCTTTGTTCTTTATGTGCCACTTAAAAACCAGGACTTAAATTTGATCAACTGTGGTGGCTTACATGGACAGGTAGTCAGAGGCACTCAGAGAATAAGATTTTATGCCCTGATACATGTACATCATGTAGTTTTCTGAAGACTTGGAATAGCTGGAAGGAAACAGAGATCATTTGATAGCATTTATGTTTACAAAATGCTTGTGGCTGTGCCATATTTTATCCTTTTCATAATTATCTGATATTTCTCCCCTCTTGCTTGCCTGCCAGGAGAAATTGTATCAGATGTCTGCTTTTCTGATATTTGAGTTGCTTTATTATACACCAAAGAGGTGTTTGGGAGGGTGGGTAAGCAGAAGAATGATGAAATGAGCTGTGAAAGTTTAACAGGCATAAATAAAACTTGAAAACAACAGCTTAAGGGTTTTGATCCTCGGATGACCCTTTGATTGCTTCCATCATTCACTCCTGTGTGAAGGTATGAGGCAAACAGGATGGGAGAGGGCTTGAGAAGAATCAGAAGTGGCATAAATAGAAAGAGAAAACCAGAAAGAGGTCAAGCTGGATTTGGCCACTAGAGTGAAGAACCCCTTCTTTGCTGTAACTCGCATTTGGCAAAGGCATCTGTTGAAGAACAGGCACTCGGCTGAGTTAGTTCCTCCTGCTTTTGAAAACTTGGAGATTTAAAAGTTGTGGTCCAGGTCTGTTTCTCATGGGCGCTCCTTCCCCTGCAAGACTTGCCATCCTGTTCCCTCAGGTGGGGGCTGTGAGTGAGGAAAGGTCTCTGGCTGCTTGTGCTGACATGTGCCGGGTATATTTGGAAAGGTTTTGGCCACCTGTTTAGATTTTAGGATGGAGAAGTTACCCTTAAGTTGAAGATCCACTGCATTATCCTGGAAAGATTGTGTCTGTGAGGGGGAAACGCATTACGAGGCCACATCAAAGCAAAGTGGTGTTACGAATCTGATGAAGAAGACAGACAATGAGTAGTGTTACCAGGAAATCACAGCCAGAGACAAGCATTTGGATGATACTGGATTCAGGTGATCAGTGGGGCAGGGTCTAGCTGGAGGCCTGTGTCTAGCAGAGTCCCTCAAGAGTTGGTGCTGGGACCAGTACTGTTCAATCTATTCATTGATGACCTTGCTGAGGGAACAGAGGCACTGTCAGCAAGTTTGATGATGACACTGAACTGGGGACAGTGGCTGCACCCCAGAGGCTGTGCTGCCATTCAACCAGCCCTGGGCAGGCTGGAGGGTTGGACAGAGAGAAATCTAATGAAATCCAACAAAGGCAAGGGGGGAGTCTTGCATCTGGGAAAGAACAACCCCATGTACCAGCTCAGGCTGGGGAATGAACCGTTAGAGAGCTGTGCAGGGGAAAGGGAGCTGAGGGTGCTGGTGGGCAGCAGGATGAGCCTGAGCCAGCAACGTGTCCTCGTGGCCAAGGATGCCAATGGCAGCCTGGGGTGGATGGGAAGGGCTGTGGGCAGCAGGTGGAGAGAGGTTCTGCTCCCCCATTGCTCTGCCCTTGTGAGACCACATCTGGAATATTGTGTCCAGCTCTGGGCCCCTCAGTTCCAGAAGCACAGGGAGCTGCTGGAGAGAGTTCAGTGCAGGGCCACAGAGATGATGGAGTGGAGCATCTGCCTTGTGATGAAAGGCTGAGGGAGCTGGGGCTCTGCAGCTTGGAGGAGACTGAGGGGTGACCTCATTCCTGTTACAAACCCATCAAGGGTGTGTGTGAGGAGGCTGGAGCCAGGCTGTGCTCAGGGATGGCCAATGACAGGACAAGGGGCAATGGGCACAAGCTGGAACAGAAGAGGTTCCAAAGAAACACAAGGAAAAACTTGTTCCCTGTTGAGGTGAGGGAGCACTGGCAGGGGCTGCCCAGATGGGCTGTGGAGGCTCCTTCTCTG
This sequence comes from Colius striatus, assembly GCF_028858725.1. NCBI lineage: Eukaryota > Metazoa > Chordata > Aves > Coliiformes > Coliidae > Colius > Colius striatus. The sequence goes on from NC_084760.1 coordinate 1,318,289, forward strand.
GGGGCACTCCAACCCAGCTGGATGAGTTCCTGTGTGCCCTGCTCTAGGTGGTGCTGCTCTGGCAGGGGGGTTGCACTGGATGAGCTTTGCAGGTCCCTTCCAGCCCTTGAGACTCTGCGGTTCTGTGATTAATAGTTACCAGACTAGAGGTGACCTTCAAACAGAAGGTACAAAAGTTCGACTTGAAACTGAGAACAGCCAAAGGCAAAGTCATTTCACTTCCTCTGTCCTCAAGGAAAGGCTGATTTGATCTTCTGTGAGAGCCATGCATATTGACAAACAGAGACCAGAATGTTCTTTATTAATGACTGCAAGGTTGTGGTGTTAAAATTTGTCTCAGTCTTCAATGCACTGCAAATATATTCCTGCATGGCAAGCCTGAAATTGTAGTAATTCTGTTTTCTATGATGTTGTAAATTGACCTTCTGCAATAAAAAGGCAGCACAAGAGGACAGCCTGGATAATGCTGCAGTTGCTGCTTGGATTTCTCAGGGGCTTGATGCTCCCCACCTTTGGACCTTGTGAATTTTTCAGCTAATAAAGAATAATAAATACCTTGTGCAGCTAAAGTTCAGGATAGTTTACATCAAAACTAAGAGGGGGCTGTGACCAACTGCAGCTGAAATTTAAATGAATATAGGACTATTAGAACCACTGATGTCTTGAATCCTAAGTTCTATATTAAGGTCATGGTAATGGCTTAGTGTTTTATGAGCCTTTGTAGTCTCAGCAGCACCATCTCTTTCATCTTAACTTCGCCTCAAGCCAAAATAAATCTCAATGCTGTAAACTGTGTTGTAACATAACTGCCTTGTTCAGGAATGATCATTTGTTCTAAATGCCACTAATATCTTACTGTGGCAAAACAAGTGAGGAAATCTTTCTCTTGACATGGCACATCTGGAACTCTTGTAGTGTTTTTGTGTGAACTGAAATCTTTACTTCTGAGCATTTTATCCCCAGCATTTTGAGCTGGTTCGGTTACTGCCATCACTGCATAGTAAGAAAGCTCAGTGCCACCTTCAGTGCACAGCTTTTTTTGTTTAAGCATCTGTCCTATCTCCAGATGGATTTGAGTAGATCAAGATTGGGCGTCATGAATGTCTGCCTGAATGTTTGATAAAGTACTGCCCTGGTCAAATGGAGGGAGAGAAAGTAGCGGGTAGGGTATGGACTTTATTCAGCAAGTGTCACAGCTCTGCAGTTTTGTTGCCCTTCAAGATGTAAGATAGTGTCTATGTACAACACATAGTACAGAAGAGTTGCCAGAGGAGCCTCTCTAATTTTCCCCAGCATTGTGCTGCTACAGTTCTTTTCCACAGCATTTAATTTATCTTCTTTTAATGGGGTACTTTGTTGTTAGGTTTCTTGCATTGGCGTGTTCATATTCAGCATCTGCTCCTTGCTTTCAGGATCTTCAATACTGAGTTAGCATTTAGAAATGCAGCTAACTCCTCCACGGTCAGCTGTGGCTGCAGCTGTAAACTCAGGCAGCATCCTTCCACGAGATGTAGGGTACATCCTGGATTACTTTGTGCATCAGCCGATTTCCACGTCGCCAGCCACCCCTGGGGAAAGCTGGTAACAAAGTGCACGGATGGATAGGTATGGTAATTGTTTGCCAAAGTCAAACAAACAGTAGGTAGTGTTTAATAGGCAGTTTAGTGCCTTGGGACTGTCTCAGAGGAACACTGTGGGCAGAACGCATCTATGGAGCCTGTTCTTTAGATAAATAATAACTTTACATTCAGCCACGCTCATATTCTGAGTGTTTCTCTGAGTCACTAAAATGACAAGGATGGCAATAAAGTTATGTTTAGCTGTATTGATTTTTCCCCCTGTTTTAACCATCCAGGCACAGAAACCCTGGACCTGGACAGACATGGCCAGAGTGGTCATTCCCTTCTGCTGTGGGTTGTGTTATCACGGGGAGTGACTGCGAGAGGAGTCTGTGACACATCTGTAGGTAAGAGAGGCAATGAAGAAAGGGTATCCATGCTAGAGGAAAGGGTATCTGCCCTGGAGAAAGCTGGTGGTGTTATCTTGGCTAGCAAGCACTGTATTTTATCTGTATATATTAAAGATAAAGAGCTAGTTGTTTTGTTATAACAACAGGATCTCAAGAAACAAGGTTTAAAAAAAGCAATACAAATGGGTAATGTAATATATTGCCTTTTGGTCCAGAGTGCAACAAACAGAACACTCAGCCTCAGACACTGTACTGAGTGAATGAGCTTTGTTTTTTTGTGGTTTTAGTGAAAACTTAAGTGCTTTCAGATGAGGAGCTGCAATTCTGCCAGCCTCCTCTCCCTTGTCCTTTCTAACCAATTCATGGCATAAGAACTTCTGGGTGCAGAATGCTTTTGAAAGAAATTTGTGCAGTATTAGGACAATAAGATTCCAACCCTGTTTGAGATCTGCTGGAGTTACTGCATTGTTTATAATAATGGTCTGAAAAAGCACTGTTAAAGCTTAAAGCCCCTGGGAACTTCACCTTAGAGATGTGCTGCATGCAGGCTCACCAGCTTACCTCTGCTGACATTCTGATCCATGCTCTTGAGGCAACCAGAAGTCTTTTTGCCTTAGACATTTAAGCTGTGTAACTTAATCCAAGCTAATTTATGATGACGAGGAGAAATCTCTGCCCTGGGGAATAGGTACTGTTAGGACACCGACCCAGATGGGCCACTGCCTTAACTGGTTGTGACAGCTACTGTACTCCTACCAGGTATTGTCCCCAGTCTAATTGCAAAATGATCTGTTTCTAAGAAAACCTTGTTTAAAGTGTGTCTGGTGGCAGAACTTGATCAGTGACGATGTACCCCAATCAGCTGGTGGTAGCTCACAGGGAATAACAGTGTGATAAAGTCATCTGCTGCTGCTGAGCACGGGCAGCTGTCAGGCAGCTGCTGGCTCCTGCAAGGAAAAGTCACTGTGTACTCTGTTGTCATCACTTCTTTCTGTTATATAGCGACTGGAAAACATTTTGCAGTGGCCACTGAAAGCCAAGTCCCTTAAACACTCTTGTGTGTTTCCCACTGGTCACATATTCAGAGGTAATAGATGTGATTCCTGCTTGGCTGCCTGCAGAGAATGACCAGAAAGAGTAAGAGCTGTGAAGCCTGTGGTATGCCAGCGTGAATGCTTGCAAAGGCAAGTGTAAAATGTGCTTTCTGTCAATGCCTGTGCAAATAAAACCTGATTTTTCCAGTCTGGAACTAAAGCAAATGTCAAAGGAGCACAGAAGCTCTGTCTTTTTTTTCCCTCCCATGCAGGGTAAAATGTCCATACTGATTTTTGTTTTACCTCTGTGTTGTTTATCTCTGTCAGATAACTTCTACAGTTATATTTTGTCAGGTTGCTCATTCCACTGTGAATATTGGAGGAGGATATCATTTGTGTTCCTCTACCATGTGAGTTGTCCAACTAAAAGACTAGCTAGTTCTCAATATTTTTAAGTTAGAGAAATTAGTGTGTCCAATCTTCTGTGTCCAATCATTAAGGGTAATAATTTAGACAACTAACTTTTTCTTACATGTAACAGAAAAAGTAACTTTTGACTAAAGTAATTTGATTTTAAACAGCCTGATTTTTGGTGGGTTTTTTAATAGGGTTGGGTTCCAGTAAATAAAGGAGTCTATTCCTTTAACTGTGGCTGGTTTTATCCTAAACAGTCCTTGGAATTTAATAGCAAAAGTAAATCAATATTTTTCTAAGTAGTTATTGTAAGTATTAGCACTCTTGTCATTGCTACCACAAGGATATAAAGATGCAAGCCAGCAATTTCATGGAAGTGTTATTCATATGTATATGTCATTAGTAAACACATATTAGGATATACACACTATTATATATGTGTATCACTAGTATGTGAGAGCATAGGCATGGAGGCACTGGTGTTAAATTGACAGAGCAATAACAGTATGTTGTTCCCTGAGAAGTCTTAAATGTTCCAAATCAAATAGTCACCACTAAGAATCTGCCTATTTGCTCTTTTATAATGGCTCAGACAGTCAATGTAAGAACAACCCAGCACGAGCCAATTAGAAAAGCCCCAACCAACAGTGACTGGGAAGACACTGAGTGACAGTTTGCTAGAGACTGCCTTGGATAGGAAGGATTTTGTGCTCACCCTGTTCTTAGGCTGTTCCCTTTGGAGGGAAGCAGCTGCAGCAATTACTGTTGGCCAACACAAGCTGGAGACGGCGTTTTGGGTTTGGTGACCGTGGTGCACCCCGTGACAAACTGTGTTGTCCTGTGGGCTGGCAGCAGAGCTGTGTAACACAGTCTACTAAGTGAATAAAGATGTATGCAGAATATAAGAGCCACAGTACCAGTTTGGGCCAAAGGTCCATCTACCTCAGAATCTGGTGTCCAGGAGTGGCCTCTGGAAAATGAAGAACAGGCATGTGTATACATATGATCCTTTCCCTTAACAGTCTCTGTACTTCAACTATTTTCTGTTCAGAAGATGTTTTGATTCTGCTAGTTTTTGTCTGTCTGGTAAAACACATTTCACACAGCCATTATCCTTTGGGAAGTACTTCTATTCACTGCAGGAAGAACCCCTTCCTTTTCTTTGGATTGACCCTGGCTCCTACCAGCTTGATCTGAGATGATCCTTGGCTCTTGTATGGGGGACACGTTGAGCTGATAATACCTGCTCACTCTTGCCGTGCAACTCTTGGCTCTGCAGACCTCTGCCCTAAATAAGATATTCTCTGTTCCAGGCCGGAGACGAAACACTAAACAGCAGTTCCTCGTTCCTCACTGCAAGGCTGTCTTTCATCTCTCTTACTGCCTTCAGAGCTTTTTCCATTTCAGCTGCTTTCTTTTTACCTTCTCTGCGATGAAGGGATCAGAACTACTCACAATGTTCAGTGTGGGCAAGCCATGGATATACGAGATGGTAGGCTAGCTTCTCTTTTTGGTATTTTTTTAACTGCCTTTCTAGTTATTCCTCCTATTTAACCCATTTTTTGTGCTACTACTGAGCATATTGACAGTGCTTTTGTGGAACTATCTGCCACAGCCTGGAGATCTCACTACTAAAAGCATCCTAGAGTCCTTTATTATCTGTGTGCAGAGGCATTTTTCCATAGATTCATAGCTTTTTGATTATCTCTGTTGAATTTCAGCTGCCGTTTTTGTCGCATCGTGCGTGGTGCTCTGCACAGCATCACAATAGCTGTGAACTCACCACACCACTCCCCTCTTTCTGATATCATTTACGAATACTCTTCATACCACTGTAAATAGTAATGAGGGCTGCAGATACCTCTGAACAACAAAACAAGAACTAGAGCAGCAGAAGCAGTTCGGTGTCCCCGTGATGCACCTCCACGTGCTGCTCTCTTGGCAAGCGAAACCCAAATTTTGGTGATTATTTTTTTTTGCTATAGGAGTGAAAAATAAAAGGCAGAAAGTTAGGAGATAAGAAGTTTCTCTCCTGCCTGCAGGATAACAATCCAAACCTTGGCTTGCTAACATCAGGTTAATAAGATGTTTTGATTCGTGGTGGAAGGAAGTAGATGCGTGGTCAGATGAGGAGAAGCTGTTACTGTAGAAATCAAATGATAACGATCCTTTCAAAAGCTTTTAGGTTGAAGAATAAATATTTCTTCTGATCTCCAGGGAGAATCAAACTATTAGTTCAGAGGTGGCGTATTTTTGGGAAAGAGGAACATCAAAGTTTAACATAACACGACATACTTCAGACAAAACTTCCCATGTAACACTTTGTGAGTGGACAGTGTTTGGCAGCATTTTAGACCTAGGGAATGGCACAAACTTTTCCAAACAGGTTCTTCTTTGGTGTCATGGTTTCAGAGACAGGACTTAACTATCCCTGCAGGTGTGGGATGGTAACTCAGTGCTGAAATATCATTTTGGAGAGGGGTGAGATAAAGCTGATAGGGGGGAGAGGGACTTTTCCGAATAGCTGTGCTTCATGAACAGAGAGCCAGTTGCCTGGGCTAGTGTGCGCTGCAAGAGGGAACAAGTTCTTTTATATGTCCTGAGAAACAGCTAATTTCTGGTGCTACAGAAGAACACAGAAATGTAAGTTACAATATATACATAAGTCTTTGTACTTGATGATCAAACAAGAATTGACTGAAAGAATCCAAAATCCTTTTCAAAGTAATTAATTGCCTGCTCTGAAAGAAAATATGAATTAGAATCTTTATGTTTTCTCTTGTAGCATTGATGTATCAAACATAATCAACCAGCTGGATGAGGGGACAGAGTGACCCTCAGCAAGTTCCCTGCTGGCACCAAACTGGGAGCACTGGCTGATTCCCCAGAGGCTGTGCTGCCATTCAGCGGGATCTCGACCGGCTGCAGAGTTGGGCACAGAGGAACCTCCTGAGGTTCAACAAGGACAAGGGCAGAGTCCTGCAGCTGGGAAGGAACAACCCCCTGCACCAGCACAGGCTGGGGGTGACCTGCTGGAGAGCAGCTCTGCAGAGACAGACCTGGGAGTGCTGGTTGATAATAAACTGACCATGAGCCAGCAATGTGCCCTCGTGGGCAAGAAGCCAATGGCAGCCTGGGGGCAGCAAGAAGAGTGTGGGCAGCAGGTCAAGGGAGGTTCTGCTCCCCCTCTGCTCTGCCCTGGTGAGGCCTCATCTGGAGTCCTGTGTCCAGTTCTGGGCTCCTCAGCTCCAGAGGGACAGGGAAGTGCTGGAGAGAGGCCAGCACAGGGCCACCAAGATGATCAGGGGACTGGAACATCTTTCATATGAGGAAAGGCTGCGGGACCTGGGGCTGTTTAGTCTGGAGAAGAGGAGACTGAGGGGGGATCTTATTAACATTTATAAATATCTAAAGGGTGGGTGTCAGGAGGTTGGGACATCCCCTTTTCTGTAGTAGCCAGCAACAGGACAAGGGGTGATGGGATGAAGCTGGAACACAAAAAGTTCCATTGAAGCAGAAGAGAAAGCTATTTCCCTGTGAGGTGAGGGAGCCCTGGCCCAGGCTGCCCAGGGAGGGTGTGGAGGCTCCTTCCTTGGAGGTCTTCAAGACCCACCTGGACACATTCCTGGGTGACCTGATCTAGGTGACCCTGCTTCTGCAGGGGGTTGGACTGGATGATCCCTACAGGTCCCTTCCAACCCCTACAATTCCATGATTCTATGATAATCTATCTGAATCTCTGTGTATCATTCATTCTACCCAAGTTGCTGTATTGCATTTGCACATGCTTATATTTAGGACAATTTGCTGGTCTAACTCTCACTCCTCAGGCTGAGAGATTGCTTATTTATTTTCACAGTGACCTCTATACTTTGTTTTAGCTGCCTTTTCAAGATGACAAAGAAGTAATCTGACAGCCAAGAAAACAGGTAGACGTATTTGTGGCAAAATCATGCCATGTGTATGTATTTGTGCAAGGGATGTGATTGGACTTGATGTTTGTTTTCTGTTTCTTTTTTATTGCCATGACTTGTCTGCTTGTGTTTGTGTGTGCAAGGGCAGGGAGAGAGACTGAGATGAATCAAGAATACAACCCTTTGAACTGTGCATATAAATATGTGTTTGATGGGCGGCTGCGTCTGACAACATTCGTGTTTCTACCCAAGTGTCTGGCTGAGCAGCCCTGTTACATGTGTGATGGTTAGAAAACACTTTCCTTGGGGATATATTATATCTGAAGTTACGTTCTAGGGCACTCACAGCTTGCAATCTCTTCTCCTTTCCCTTAAAACAAACTTCTGGGAGATACAGCATGCCCAGCACTCTCAGGCTGTGTGTTCTGCCCTGGGAACAGAACACTAAGCTGCCTGTACAGATTGCATATGAAGGAGTTTAGCTGCCCAAGCTGCAAGTGACAGTGCTGGCAATCAACTCAGGTAAGATTAATGACAGAAGGCTGGGAGAATGTTCTGTGAAAGCGACCCACTTTGCCTGGTGGTACTAATCATTGTAATTCATTACAGGATAGTTCCAGCAGCACAGCAAACACCGTTGCCCAGCTTGTTAATTCCCCGAGCTTGTTTACCCACTTGTTTAAGGAGATTGCATCTTACTGCTGTTTATTCACACTCCCCTCTATCGTTTTCCTAGGACTAGTTTTCACTCTTGCACGTTGTCCAGAGCAAGTTGGTAACTCTTTGCAGGATTTGACATGGCAAAAACTGCTGAGGAGGAGGAGTCAAAGATCTTAGCAATATAAAAGTACTAGGTCTATATAAACTGGAAGGTTCACTTGAGCATTGAAAGGTAAATGAATGCCCTGTGATAAGTAAAAGTAGGACATTTATAATTGCTGATTTTTATCTTATCTCTTTTTTAATGATATCTGAAGTTATGTGAGATTTATGAAATTGCACCAAAAATTAAGTTGTGTCTAATTCCTCCACTAGCTTCTACACATACTAAGTTTTTAGGATAACCATGATGCTTCTCTGTTATCACTTCCCCTCCAGGTCTCTCCACACCGATGTGCACAAATCTGCTGGATGGGGCACATCTCAGAGTGCTGAGGAAACTGGCAGGAGTGCTCACCAAGACACTGCCCATCACTTATCAGCAGTCCTGGCTGACTGGGGATTCCCATCTGATTGGAAGTCAGCCAATGGAACACCCAGAGATAAGAAGGAAAGGAAGGATCACCTGGGAAATTACATGTCTGTTAGTTTGACTTCAGTGCCCGGGAACCTCATGGAGCAGATCATCCTCAGTTCTATCATGCAGCACATGCAGGACAACCAGGTGACAAGGACCAGTCAGTGTGGGTTTATGAAGGGCAGGTCCTGTTTAACAAACTGATCTCCTTCTATGACAAGATGACCTGCTTGTTGGATGAAGGAAAGGCTGTGGATGTTGTCTACCTGCACTTCAGTAAGGCATTTGACCCTGTTTCCTACAGTGTTCTCTTAGGGAAATTGGTTGTTCTTGGCTTGGATGGGCAGACACTTTCCTGAGTGGAAGATTATGTTGTGCTAGGAAGTTGCTTGTCTCCTCACATTACTGCAGCATCCAGAAGGCTTAACTGAAGCTTGGTAAAGGGTACTTTAAAAATGTTGTATTGCCTTCTCAGAATTCAGGAATCTGATTTCACGTCAGTCAGAACCAAAATGAGGTTCTTCCAAAAGCTGACAAAGAAATCCATGCCACGTGCTCTGTTTGGTCAGAAATTAGCTATTTCATCTAGGACTCGGCTGATTTCTGAGGATCCAAAGTGCCTCAGGAGTGGAATTTTGAAGGCTGAACGTTTTGAACACAATCACCTGTTAGACTACATGGAGGCACATGCTTGAATTTAAATTCTGTGTGAAGAGTACAAGCATTTGGGTCACCAAATCTCCCGTTTTGTCTAACCGGGAAGTAATTCATGATCCTAAACTCAAGCTGTTTTCACTGTTTTCAGTGCTGAAGGTGACTCTATGTCAGCCGTTGCTCTGTGCTCCTGCCTTCAGGAGCCCTCCTCATTTATACTTGCACAAACATTTCCAAACTGTTTCAATGGCATGTTCCAAGCAGAAACAAAACGAAGCTTTTCCACGCTCTTGTTATGATTAGTTTTAATCCAGCTCAGGGAATAACGTGCTGTTTACAAAGGATCCCCAGGAGTAGCTACACTGCCACAGCTGTGAACTGCAGCTTGAGAAGAGATTGGGGTGTCTAGAAAGGAGGGAAAACACAGGCAGGGAGAGGGGAGTCAGGTGCATTTAAAATTGGCTTGTTCCCAGACACAACCACCTAAACAAATGGTTCTGCCAGAGGAAAATGGGATCATTATCCCTGCTTTAAACCTGGAGATCTAAGATGAAGAAAGGTAAAAGCAGCCCCGTAAGCACCTGAGCGACTTTGGCATGCCTTTTACATCAAATGAGTGGGTAATCTTATTGCTGAGCCAGGTTTTAAATCACACACTACTTTCCCTAGTCTCTTTCTTATCTCTTTCAAACAATGTTTGACAGCTAACAATTATTTGAAAGTTCTCCTACTTTCATTATTTCAGTGGCTCTTTTGGAAACATTTGATCTTCACATATTTTCCAGTGAAGGAGATCTTTACTGCAGACCTTCCCCATCCCTTTCTGCTGGTTGTTTTCTAGTAACCACAGGAAAAAACCACTGAGCGCTGAATGAGGATAATGGTCTGAATTAGTTGTCTTTAGCTCACCCCTCCTTTTCTCTGTTAGAAAAGCCATGGGAAGAGAGATTCCCAGTTTTGCAAGGTCTAACTCAAATTGGTCTCCTCTGAGCAGAAGGTTGAAGTACCTGGCTTGTGGAGGTCCATTCATCTCACATGGACCCACCACTCTTCCTCTCTTTGCATGAAATGTCCTGTTTTTCCAAGTCCTACCGGATTTCTTTATGTTTCTATGAAAAAGGTGTGTGGGAGAAAAGAGTAGGTTTTGAGAGGGGAAAAAGAGATGAATTGTGAGAAAAGGGAGAAAGGGTGCAGTAGTAAATACCCAAGGCTTTATTGTTATAAACCAAGTGTGAGTAACAGGCACAGCAGGCTTGCACTCCTTTCATACTCAGTGAGGAGGTTGACTCAAAGACTCTTGCTCCAAATTGCCTCCTGGAGGAGTCTGTCCCTCCACACTGGCTTTCAAGGAGCCTTGTGACACTAGCTGGATAAAGTGAATGATGTGAAAGTTAGCCTCAGTGGGTGCTATTTTCCTTTATGTATTGCCTGTAAACAACAAGAGAGAGACTGTGTAACATTCATATGGTAACTGGTATGAGGGGAAAGGTTTCACCAGGCGACCTCTTCTCTGCTGGCACAGTGAATCAATAACAATGAAGGAATCTCACACTTGAAACCAGTCATCCAGGCCAACAATAGTTATCACTAATTCTTTTGCTTAAGAAGGTGCAGTGGGGTCAGTGGTGAATAGAGTCATTGCAAATGTCCCAGGTAAAGCTCTGCTGACAATTCTGAAGGGAAACACCAACCAAAACCCGAAGGGTCGCGACCAAGCTGCTGGAAAGGAAAAAGAAACCACAACTTGGGGCAGCAGTTAGAATAACCAGAACTGCTCTCCTTTCTTCAAACTCTGACCATGTCAATAAATTTGATGCCTGACATCTAGTACTGAGAGGCTGGAAGAACAGGGAAAAGCAAAAAAAGCCCTGACAAAAATCTCATCAACATATCTGAGCTACGATCTTGCCCTTAAATTGGATTCCAACACAGCAGGCTGTTCAAGTGACCCCTTCATAAGGAGACAGACAAAAACTGCAGTAAATGGAGACCTGTGCTGGCCTCTGCTCTCTCTGGGTAATATATACCCTGGAGAAGGGAAATAACTCACAGCATAATCAAGTTAGATCTATAATTTCTAGGGCATTTTGTGCTGTTCTTTCAGATAATGTAAGGTCAGCAGATAAATCTAAACCAGCAAAATGTCAGAAGGAGCATCAACCTTGTCTTCTGCACAAAGGGACCTTGCCATACTCCCAAACAAAGGTTTACAAGATCATGTCTTTGCTAATAATGTTACTGAGCTTTAAGATCACGATGGTTCTGTAGAGGTTTAACGTGGATGACGGTCTACTCCGTTACAAGCAAACTGGGGAGAACTGGAACTCTCTCTGTTTCCTCCCACAGGTCAGCCAGCAATGTCAGTTGTCTGCTGCTTTGGACTAAAGTTTACCTTTTCCAACACTTTCCCATTTTGCTTTCCTTACCTTGAAACAAGGTTTCTCTCCTGATTCCTATTGCTGTTTGTATTTTGCCTGAGCTGCTGGACAGTGATGCCGGGGAAGGTCTCTCACTTATAACCATGCAACTGAGCTTCTCTTAAATCTGGCCAGTTGTTGTGTTTCAGACATGCAGGCATTCCTCACTATGCTTTCTGGAAAAACATGTGCTGTGAACAGAAGTATCTGTAAAAGAAACAGGAAATTAGAAAGCTAAGAGTAATTCCTACCATAAAACAACCAGTAAAACTCGTTACAAGGACAGCCACAAATCTTTACCATGCAAGGCTACCTTTGCAGGCTGGATTGCTTCACTGAAAAATGTCCCATCCTCTAGAGTTCTTTCCCACCCCATTCCATAATATTTTTGGCAACAACCTTTCTCTTTTTGGAGTGATTTTTCCTTCTGTACCTGTTTTCGTTAGGTGGGCCTAAGCCTGCACTTCGATGTGTATTATAGGAACTGAGGTGTGAATTCTGGCCATCCCAAAGCCATAGCTTATTAAGGGAGTTGCACACCTAAATAGTAGCTTGGGTGTAAACACCTATATGTATGGCTAAACTAAAAACAGACTCCCAAGGTTTTATCATGATTTTAAGCAACTGCAGCGTTCTCTAATTTCAAGACCTGATTTATTCTCTTTTATCTTTTGGTTTGAAATTAGACACAAATCCCTTTTTTTTGTTCAAATGTCTTCAGATTTGGGTTCTAACTCTGAAGTTAGATCTGGAAAACAGCAGGATGAGACTGTTCCAGCTCACTGGTGCTCACAGGCTGTATGAGTAAGCTTGAAAAATGTTGGTTCTGCGTCATCTGGGTGCTACCCTGTGTTGTAGGTATCCCATCTGTGCTTGTCATGGGCTTTACTTTGGCAGGATAAAGTCCAATTTCCAGCTCTTAACCCTTATGCAGAATCACTTGCCCTGTAGCCCACTTACAGAATATGTCTGATCTTCCCAAACAAACTGGGGTGACCCCTTTCTGAGTGTCCATTAAGCTTCTTTTCCAGGCTCGTACAGGGAGCACAAACTCTTAAAAGTTCCTGTGAAACTTTGGCGAGGGCTCTGATAAAAATCAGAACTTTTGAAGTTCATCAGTTGCTACTTGGAATAACAGGAATAAGGGCTATTCTTTCTTTTTAATTAGCGTTGGTGGGTGAGGCACCGAGAGATAAAGTGCTGAAGCTGGAGAGTTGCACACACTGAAGTCTGAGTCAGTGTTGCCACATGAATACACGAACAAATGACAATGAAAACCCTATAAAGAAGAGCTTTTTTTCCCCCTCTCATTTCATTCTAATATGCCATAATGCAAGCCTGTGTGGTATGGGAAGCCTTTTCATACAGAATTACACTGTTGAACACCCTCCCCCTCCCGCTCCCCAGATAAAAATGGTAAATTCTGAAGGCCACAGAAGGACAGATAAATGAACAGCAAATTCCACCGAGCGCTTTATCAGCTTTCTGCCATTCTCTGAGCACCGCCAGATAAAAACCCCAGCGCTTACAGGTCTTGAGAAAGGCTGTGCATAAGCTTGTAAAATGTGTATTAATTATAGACTGTGCATTATAGTCTCCTCAAATTTCCTTCAGTTTTCTCCAAATGCACAAACATCTCCAGCATTTTCTGATCTGCCCCAGATGTCTGCGTTTAGAACCAAAGTTACAGACTGGCCTGTACGGCATTAACTGGCTAATGAGCCTTATTATTTGCAAATAGACTTCCAGCTTCTCTCCTGCTGCTTGTCATACCTCTTTCTGTTTGGTGTAGGATGGAGCAGGTAGTGAGATGAGCCCTTCACTTTGTTCAACACATACCACTAGAAGGTACTGCTCTTGAATAGCTATTCATCTATCAGACCTCATCACAGGCACTTAGAATCACAGGATGGTAGGGTTGGAAGGGACCTTTAGAGATCATCCAGTCCAACCCCCTGCAGAAGCAGGGTCACCTAGATCAGGTCACACAGGAACGTGTCCAGGTGGGTCTTGAAGAGCTCCAAGGAAGGAGCCTCCACACCCTCCCTGGGCAGCCTGGGCCAGGGCTCCCTCACCCAAACACTGACACAGTTTGTTCTTATGTTTCAATGGAACTTTTTGTGTTCCAGCTTCATCCCATCACCCCTTGTACTGTTACTAGCTACTACAGAAAAGAGGGATGTCCCAACCTCCTGACACCCACCCTTTAGATGTTTGCAAATGTTAATAAGATCCCCCCTCAGTCTCCTCTCCTCCAGACTAAACAGCCCCAGGTCCTGCAGCCTTTCCTTGTGTGAAAGATGTTCCATTCCCCTGATCATCTTGGTGGCCCTGTGCTGGCCTCTCTCCAGCACTTCCCTGTCCCTTTGGAGCTGAGGAGCCCAGAACTGGACACAGGACTCCAGATGAGGCCTCAGCAGGGCAGAGCAGAGGGGGAGCAGAACCTCCCTTGACCTGCTGCCCACACTCTTCTTGATGCCCCCAGGCTGCCATTGGCTTCTTGCCCATGAGGGCACATTGCTGGCTCATGGGCAGTTTATTATCAACCAGCACTCCCAGGTCTCTCTCTGCAGAGCTGCTCTCCAGCAGGTCACCCCCAGCCTGTCCTGGTACATGGGGTTGTTCCTCCCCAGCTGCAGGACTCTGCCCTTGTCCTTGTTGAACCTCAGGAGGTTCCTCTGTGCCCAACTCTGCAGCCGGTCGAGATCCCGCTGAATGGCAGCACAGCCTCTGGGGAATCAGCCAGTGCTCCCAGTTTGGTGCCAGCAGGGAACTTGCTGAGGGTACACTCTGTCCCCTCATCCAGGTTGTTGATGAAGATGTTGAAAGACTTGGGCTGCATCTTTTCATGATGGCTATTCATCTCACCATTTTTTTCCCCCTTTTCCCAGAGAGCCTCAGCTGAAACAATTTGCTTTCAGAATATGAGATTAGGGAAACATGCTATTCTGTCCTTCCTACCAAAAATGATGGTATGAAAACTCTGCATACTTCAGTGTTTAGTATTAGATGAAAAGGGGGAGAAAGACTGTATGGAACTTACACCAAGAAAGATACTTTGGGTAATGATTTGAAAACAAAGTTCTAAGTCTGAACAATCAGAGGAAAAGAAAAGGTGTATGTCTGTGATTTTTATAAGATGACTGTTTCCAAAGATTGAGCACGGGACACCTACCAGTTGTGGCACAGCCTGTGCTTGTTGGGGAGAAGGGAACAAAAGTCCTTCCCTGAAGCTGCCTCTCCTAGAAGAGCTGAAGTTGGTCAGCGACAGGTTTGCTGCCCAGGGGGTGAAGTCAGGGGTGGGCTCGTGTTCTCTGTGGCTCCCACTGCTGCCCTTGTGGGAAGAAGAGAGGAAAGAAGAAGTGCAGCTGGAATGCAGAGTTTAGGAGAGAGAAGAAAAACAAACAGGGCATGAGTTTGGGGGAGAATGAGTGAGGTTGTGGAACAAGTGGTGTAGGAAAACATCAGCAGGTCAGGCAGAAACGGGAGATTAGAGCAGAAACAGAGAGAATCCAGTCAAACTCTCTGTCCATGAGCATCTTACAGCATCTTCCTGGATGGGAGGAGCTACTTGGCTTGGTTGGTTTTGTTTTCTATTTTAGGTCACATTTTTGTTGCTGTGGAGGAGATTCATTTGTGTTTCTCTGACATTTATCAGGTTCACTGGATCATCTTTTGGCTCGTTTGCAGGCTTTTTAATTGCTTTAGAGGCAATTAAAGCTTGCATAGTCACAGTAGCTGGCATCCATACTACACTGCTATTCCTAGAAATAGAGAATGTCAATAAGACTTGGTTTTCTTTTGCTGACTTGAGACCTTGTCTTGGCACTCTTTAAAATGGTTTTACCAGGCTTAGGAGCTGGTACACACACACATCCTCCTTTCTTTGAGGAGGAAGAAAGCCATTCTCCATTTCTGCAGTGGCAGCTTGAATGTGAACAAAACCATCTTCCCTCCACAACGGATTTATGCTGTCCATGCATTTCATTTTTATCTCTGCTTACATTCTTGAGCAGCTGCATGTTTGACACATAAAGGCATGATACCTTTGCCTCCATATCAAGCTACAGGTTAGGCTTCTCCTTTACATCAACCAGTCCCTGATTAAGCCATGTAATGCAGCCTCTGTTGCTCCATCACCACGGAGCACCACTGTCCTTATTTCTTCAGTGCCTGTAGCTACTCTCTTCAGGTCCTGACACATTCAGGATTGTCCTGTCTCTGGTTCTGCACTTCAGTGTTAAAAGGCCACAGCATGCAAGATCCACCCCTTCCCACATCACCACTGGACCAAGGGGTTTATCATACTGAGTAGGGAGCTTGTTGAACAACTAGTCAATAGAACAGTCTCTATAGGAAGACAACACATGCTGCATCTTTTGGGAAGAAGACCTTTAATACTTTTCTGCAGCATCACACTGTCAATCAAAATAGGTTTTCTCCAGCCTCACTTGCTTTGCTTTGCACTCAGCTTCGTCTAGGAACTAAACCAGAGTGGAG
Organism: Colius striatus; assembly: GCF_028858725.1. Classification (NCBI taxonomy): domain Eukaryota; kingdom Metazoa; phylum Chordata; class Aves; order Coliiformes; family Coliidae; genus Colius; species Colius striatus. The sequence goes on from NC_084760.1 coordinate 1,334,428, forward strand.
TCTTCACCTGAATTGCTTCAGGTAGGCTAATTTGATTTTCTTCTTTAGCCTGTGCTCAGGCTTATAGTGGATCATGCAAACAGGACAGTGAACCACAGTCTGGGCAGTGAGGTGGCAGCTCCAGCCGAGTGCATTGGGCTTTTTTGCCTGTGTGTAGGCACTTGGCTGAACCTGGTGCCTGGGGTAGGAGCCTCAGATCTCAGCAGGAGGAACAACTCTGCCTCTGTGTTGGACTTTTTACCTGGTTTTTATCAGAAGCTCGTTTCATTGTAAGTTACTACTTACATCTTTAAAGTTGGCTATTGAGGCTTAGGTAGCTTTACTAATGTGTTTTGTAAACTCCATTTACACCTTGCATATCTTAGTGGGAGGTTGGCATTCACTGTGAACAATAAAATGTCTTGCTCATGAATTTTTGTGCTTTGCCTGGAGCACTTAAAACCAAAACAAAGGTCCAGAATAGTGCCTAGAAACTGGTTTTTTGGTTCCTTTTGCTCAGCCCTGTTTTCCAGTGGCTCACCAGGTTCTCTCTGGAGAGTGGAGGATGAGGAGTGTTCATGTGGTGGGTTTTTTGCTCTTAACTGACCTTCACAATTCTGGTTTTCAGTTCACCAACAGCTGAAACAGGTAGATGAGCTCTTTGCTAAGTTTTGTCGTGGCTGAGTGTAAATTGTAGAGGTGCTGTCAGCTGGTCAGCTGTGGGTCCAGCTTAGAACTGACTGGCATTGCCCCTGTCAGCTGGGGGGGGAAGCTTCTGGCAGTTCTTTGTTTAAAGAAGCCACCCCTGCAGCCTCCCGCACTACCAAAGCCTGTCCCAGGCAAAGCCACTACACTGTAGGCACCTTCTTGGTGTAAGCTTGGCTCGGAGCTGGCTTCAGGCTTTACAGACTCTTGCTCTTGTGATAGGGAAATGGGGTCTGGATTTTGAGAAGCTACTTTGCCTTCCTGAATATTATTTTTTAGCTATATTCAAGTGCTTAGGGATAATTTCTGTGCTAAAACAAGGCTGTGGATGGGTGGTAGGAGCATCTGCTTGGACGATGCTGATCTGCCCCGTGCCCTTCAGTTCTCCTGCTTGTAGCAATTCTGATAAATGGGCTATCAGAGCTGTACCATTAGTTCTAGAAGCAGAGTTGAGGAAGCCAGGGAGATTGCTGCCTTGCACCAAGGCTGTATTGATTGTTCTTCCAAGGTCATGAGATGTTTCTATCCCATCTCTGAACTATCAGCAGTGGCTACATGACTGGCAAACGCTCCCCAGCGAATTGGGTAGCTCTTTCTGAGCTCACACACATAGTGGTATGCTGTTAAGAGGGACAAGGCTGGAGATGCTGCTTCTCTAGCAGCTTGTGATCTGTTAAGAGCTGCATCTGTCTCAGTGATTCATCACCCCAGTCGGTGTGAGTGCTCACAAACAGCCTTGGCTGCCAGGGTTGGGTCACCCAAATAACACTGCAGGGACCTGGAAATAGTCCCTGTAACTACTCCTTATGAATCCATTCCCACTGTTTTTAACACCAGTGAGTATTGACTTGCAGCAGTTAATCTCCAAACCAGGCAAGTGCAGCTGTTTGCATTTCAGAGGCCAGGTAGGAACACAACTTCACATTGTTCCCCTCACCTAGACACAGATGGTTATGGGAGGCTGCTTTCCTGGCGAGGCCAGCCTAAGATCTCTGACTTTTCCTCTTAGGCACTAAGGATGAAATAGTTTGCTGCCAGGGTGAAGCTTCAGCTTGCTCACTCTGTCTTCCTCCACTGAACTATTTTAATAGCCAAAAAGCTATTCTTTGGAATGGCTTAATGAAGGCTGTCCAGGTTTATGCCATGGGAAGCTGATGCAGCTGATGTTGATGCTGCTGAGTGCTGCTGGGGATGAGGATGTGTGCCTTCCTCCCACAGGGTGACTGGTTGGCTGCCTTTTGCAGAGGCTTGAAATGATATACTGAAATTAAGAGTCCCTTTCCTAGTGAGAAATCCTAGATTTAGACCAAAACTCACCCATTTTGAAATAAGGATTTGATGTGGCCCAGGTAAAACACAAACTCTCCATTTAGTATTTTATACCAGCTTTAAAGTGTGTGCCTTTTTATGCCCTTTTTATTCCTCTGATTGCCCTAAAAGCATGGCATGGATTGCCTTTAGACAACATTTTTCACTGGTTTCTGTAGCAAAATGAGGAAAGGCTGTGGGACCTGGGGCTGTTTAGTCTGGAGGAGACTGAGGGGGAACCTCATTAATATCGAGAAATATCTCAGTGGTGGGCGTCAGGAGGTTGGGGCAGCACTTTTTTTTCTGTTGTATCCAGTGATAGAACAAGGGGTGATGGAAAGAAGCTGGAACACAAGAAGTTTCACTTAAATATAAGGAAAAAGTGTTTGTTTCAGTGAGGGAGCCCTGGCCCAGGCTGCCCAGGGAGGGTGTGGAGGCTCCTGCTCTGGAGATCTTTACTAGACTAGAATGTCTATTCTAGCATTCCTGTTTGGTTGCTTCTTTAACTTAGGCTATATCCTGATTCCTGCTATGGTTCCTATTTTCAAGTAAACAGGAATTCATTTTAGTTGTGAAAGTTTTCCTGCTTTTTGTCTCCAGTTTGAAGGAGAAGAGTTCTGCAAGAGAATCAAAATACCTACATTTCTTTAATTAAAAGTAATATGCTCACAACATCTCCCAGGCATCCTTGAGCTGAACTGACAGAAAGTTAAAAGCCACAATTTGTCATGGAAAACTCCAATCTGTGTTAATTTCTCAAGCAGATTGTTGCAAAGACTCCAAGTTTGTCTGCAGTAAAAACTCAATTAAACAAACTACATTATTAGGCACATCGATTCAGCAAGGAATATGTTTTTGAAGCAGGAATGTTAATGAAATCTTTCAACTATGTTGTGATACTCAGCTGACTTTCAAACTCACCCATCTCACAGGGCAGCTGCATAAGCACAAGTTCTGGTAACTCATCTTTGTAGAGAGACCAAAGACAAGTCTGAGGATATTTATGTCAGCTGGGGCTCTGTTCACATGGTTCTGCTTTAAGAGGTGCTTCGTTTGAAAGAGCTGAACTTGCATAGCACAGATGGGGTTATTTCCTAATTTGTAGCTTATTTGTTACTTAAACACTGCTGAGACAGACAGCCTTTCCAATCCATCCATGCATCTACATTGCTAGTGCAGGTTCTCTTCACATCTTTATTCCTGGAATCTCTCTCTTTGGCATCTGCCTTCTTGCCTTTCTCTCTTCTATCCATTCTGAATCAGCTGTCTTTTGTGTTCCTCAGCTGCCACCCTTTTTCATCTCAATCAAACATGAGTCACTTGCCTTTATTTTCAAACCCCTTTCTCATCTCTCATTGCATGTTTACTACTGAAGTGTCAGCTTAAATCCTTGATTGGTTGTGATGCCCTGGTGAACTGGAGATGGAAACAGACGTGAGTTTTGTGTTTTGAATCATCTTGTGTCTTCCAAATGTGTATTGCAAGATGCTGCTGCAAAATGAATAAGTTTGTAGGTGCTTCTCTCTCTAATTCAGCAATTACTTCCATGGGTGCTGATTCCTTTTCAAACAGAAAGCAGCAGACTTGTGTTGAGAAAGTGTTGGGAGCTGGAATTTTAAAGACCCAAGCACTCTGTTCTGAATATGTTACACCATGGAAAATGCATTTTGAGATTTTTACAGGTGATGGGAGCAGAAAAATGTCTGTTGTAAATCAATTCTGTATCGTTTTCCTCGTTCCATTGAAAACACCACAAATGGAAAGACTCTGCAAACTGATGAGAGGGAGAGAATTGGATCAGAGGGCTTAAGTTCTGTCTGAGGTGTGAAACACTCTCAGGTCCTATTCTTAACCCCAACCTGTTATTCCCAGGAGCTGGAGCACGTACCCTTAGAGCTTTTTTGGGTCCCAGTGGATAACTGTGATTGTTTTTGAAGGGTCTAAGTTTCCTCTCCCTTCTTCACCTCTGGGGAGAGGAAACAATCCAACAATCCAGACATTCACCACTGCACTAACCAGTGCATTGACTTTCCAAACAGGCAGGAGTGCACTTGCTAATTTACTCACCAAGAAATGATTTATTCTGCAGAGCCATCTAATTTAATTACTATTTGAGCTTTCTAGAAAGGCAGGACTGGCTAATTATTTTCATTGCCTCCTTTTGGCTGCTTGTGCTGGGTAGATCTGCTGTTTAATGAGTCACTCCAGGGCCAGAAAGGAACGCTGTACTCCTGAAATATAAGGTGTCTAGACAAAAATGCATGAGTAAACATTTCCACTGTAAGCAATGAGACAGTGTTTGTCTGTGATAAACTGGTTCTGATTAATTCATTTCTAAGCTTGAGGTATACACTTTTGCAGAGCCTCGCTGTGTCAGGTGCTGCAAACACATAGTAAGAGACAGTTGCTGCAGTTCTATGTAGTTCTATGCAGTATTAGTAAAGTTAACAACAATTCTTTGCCAGAAATCATACAAGTGTGCACTATCCTCCCACAATTGTTCTTGGCATAGGGTTTTTTTAATTGGCTGAAGTTTTTATTCAATATTTACATGACAAGCTGCTGATTACTGCTTTTCACTACTAGTTAACACAGCTCTCCATGCTGCCTTTATTTGCTTTGTGGATGCACTGTATCAGACATGGGGCAACACAACAGCTAGCTGTGTGAGGAGCCAGCCGTAGCTTAAGGGTTTCTCTTTTAAACCCTGCACAAACGTGGTTGTACAGGGCTGGCTGAGGAGCAGAGCAAGTGTTGTAGTGCTGGGGGCACAGGTAGGAGTGAGTGATGGGCTGCTCTGTGCCAGGGTTTCACTGCTGTGCTGGGCTGAGGCAGCAGCCCTTCGCCAGCCTGTCCTGTGAGCTGCTGGCTGCAGGCGCTGAGCAAGCTCACTCAGGATAGCACACAGCCTGCTCAATCATTCCCATGCCTCACAACCCTGGAAACACTTCATATACACCACCTACAGAGGCTGTCAGCATAAGAAGAAGAAATCAGCCAGAACTGGGTTTGTGCTAATAAATTCTGCTGGATGTGAGAGACTCTGAGCTGTTGCTCCACTGTGTTCCTCTGAGTTTCCCTTGAACCTGCACTTTCTACCCTTTTCTCCATTTCCCAGATTGCCTCAAATCTCTCTCCTCTCTCTGATAACGTAATCACCTGCTGCAGGTCTGAATAGGAAGTAGTTTTCTTATTCTGTGGGAAATTTCCCTACTGCTTCTGTCTCACAGATTGCCAAAGGTTATTTCTCTTTCACTCAGCTGTGTTAGGGGGAAATGGCATCTTGTTTTGACCCCGAGCACTTGCCTGATTGTCTGCCTCTGAAAAGAGTCCTTAGAACAGGGCACTGTCGACGTTGATTGAAGAAGTTTGATGAAATGGTGAGGGCATGGTTGTAGGTAAAATGATGGGGTGCTTCATGGTTCTCAGTTGAAACAGAAGAGAGGAATTGAAATGCTGGGCCTGTGGGTTGTGTACAAGGCTGTGTGTCTTGCCTAAGTACCATAGGAAAAAAGGAGATATTTGTGTTTACTGAGCCCTAAAGTGAGTGAGCACTATAGAATTGTTTTGGTTGGATAAAGGGCTTTAAGGTTGAGTACAGCCACTAACCTCAACTTGACCACAAAATCACTTCCCTCAGCACCTCAGCTACGTGTCTTTTAAATACCTCCATGGATGGGGACTCCACCAGCTCCCTGGGCAGCCTCTGCCAGTGTCTAACAACCCTCTCAGTGAGGAAGATTTTCGTGCTATTCAATCTAAACCTCTCCTGAGGCTATTTCCTATTGTCCTGTCACTTGTTACCTGGAGAAGCTACTGACACTTGCCTCACTACAACCTCCTTTTGAGCATTTAGTTGTAGAGAGTGATCACGTCTCCTCTCAGCCTCCTCTTCTGTAGGATAAACATCCCCAGCTGCTCCTCATCACACTTGTGCTCCAGACCCTTCCCCAGCTTCGTTGCCCATCTCTGGACACGCTTCAGCACCTCAGTGTCCTTCTTGTAGTGAGGGGCCCAGCACTGGACACAGTATTTGAGTTGTGGCCTCACCAGAGCCAAGTACAGAGGGGCAATCCCTGCCCTGGTCCTGCTCTTCACACTATTTCTGGTACAAGCCAGGATGCTCTTGGCTTTCTTGGCCACCTGGGCACTCTGTACTGAGAGAAAAAGGAATGCATGAATATGAAAAGTAGTTCTGTGTCCTCCCACCATTCAGGGATGTTTTCCCCATCTCCAGGGTCATTCCTTGTTTTCTGAAGTGTGTGTTTCTCCTCTGGCAGTTAAAACCATCTCTTATCGTATGTGATGGAATGATATCATCTCATTCTCCCTGCCTCTAAGCTATCACACACACTTAGGAAGAAACTCATCAATAGAACCGTTTGTGTCTGTGTCTGATTGGTTTCTCATGTTTAAAAAGGAGGAAAAGGGAGATTGATTGCAGAGGCCATAAAAGTAATGATGCGTTTAATGAAAACATACATTTTATAGGCAAAACACGCTTAAAAATTACTTGATGCTGCTGCATGTGAGTTAATGAAATTAACTGACCTTAAAAGTTTTGCTGATTTGACCTCGGGTTATCCCTTTGAGCCTTCAGCTGGTTTTACATTTAGTTGCACGCATGGCACTTATTTCTGTGCGTTTGGTCTGTCTTGAGAACTTTCAGCTCTCCCCATCAAACACAGTAGCTACAGGCCACACTGCAACAGTCACACAACGTGGGAACAGGGCTGCTGGCTCTCTGACTGTTCCTGGAGGAGCAGTTACCCTTCTTTTCCCCAGTCTTTCACGTTATGGCTTTGCCATTAACCCCTTCTGAGGAGACAGTTGCCCTCTAAGTAGTGGTCTCTTGCAAGCTACTGCTTTTCATACCAGAACCAAGCTGTGACCAGTTCCAAACTGTAATGTGACTGCACAACTGAGTTTCCTGTGGGAAATGACATCAAAAGGTCTATATACAGGTGAGTAATTAATATGGCATCATCCCACCTCCTTGTTAGCCAAACAACTTTTTGGTTGAGATTACATCCAGTGTCAGGCTAGTCCAGCTCTCAGAGGTGGTGCTTGTTCATGGAAAGGAGTAGAGGAACATATTCCAACCCAGCTGGATGAGTTCCTGTGTGCCCTGCTCTAGGTGGTGCTGCTCTGGCAGAGGGTTGCACTGGATGAGCCTTTGAGGTCTCTTCCAACCCTTGAGACTCTGTGATTCTGTGAAAGTCCAAACTATGGTCATATCTATGTTATGTGTGTGGTTGGGCTGGTATGGTTTAGTTTAGTGATGGGCTTGGCAATGTGAGGTCAGTGGCTGGACTTGATCTTAAAGATATTCTCCAACTGTAATGATGTTATGATTCTATGACTCATCCATCCTCACGACCAGTCTCATGCCAAGTGATATTGAAGGGGATTTGGACTCTAGTCATTGCAGCCCTTTGGGCTTGAAGATGGTGTGATAGTAGCAATTATTAATTATAATGATTTAATTAATTACTTAATCGCTATTACTAATTAATATTGCTTTTGTTTGTTTGTTTTCAGTTGTAGGTAAGTGATGGCTGTGTTGCAGCATGCCAGAATGGTGTTTCTGTAGTGTGATTTCCCAGACACGTGTTGCACACTCTCAGCTGTTGCATAAGCAGAGTGGGGAAGTTTGTGACCAGGATCAGACAGAGCTGGGAGGCAGCGTGAGGTGCAGTTGTGTGCACAGAGAATCAAAGAATGGTAGGAGTTGGAAGGGACCTCTAAAGATCATCTGGTCCAACCTTTCTGTCGAAGCAAGTCCCATCTAGATCGGGTCACACAGGAATGTGTCCAGATGGGTTTGAAGACCTCCAAGGAAGGAGATTCCATATCATCCCTGGGCAGCCTGGGCCAGGGCTCCCTCATCTCAACAGCAAAGCAGTTTCCCTTCCTCTTCCAGTGGAACTCTCTGTGTTCCAGCATCTGCCCATCACCCCTTGTCCTGTGACTGGACACTGCAGAAAAAAGTGTTGCCCCATCCCCTTGACATCCACCTTTTAAATACTTGTAAGTATTAATGAGATCCCCTCTCAGTCTCCTCCAGACTGAACAACCCAAGGTCTCACAGCCTTTTCTCATGAGGAAGAAGCTCCAGTCCCCTGATCATCTTGGTGGCCCTGTGCTGGCCTCTCTCTTAAACATATGCTACAGAAGTTAGTCCTCAGAAAGAGCTATGTTCTGATCCTCAGCTGGATTCCTTTGCCAAGGGAGCTAGAGCCTAAGAGTGGGGAACCACATGCATGATAAGAATGAGCAGGACCCCACCTTTCATGCTTGTACCAGTGACTGCAGCTGTGTGCATTGGCTCAGGCAGGATGGATGTTGTACCTGGTGTGGCACTAAGATCATAGAACGGTAGAGTTGGAAGGGACCTTTGGAGATCATCCAGCCCAACTCCCTGGGCAGCCTGGGCCAGGGTTCTGTCACCCTGTCAGATCACCTCCCTGCTGTAACAAAGACTGTATTGTGGCTCTCTGCTTCACTGACCTCCTCCCCCCTTGCATTCAAAGAGCTGCCTCATTCATTTATGCTTTAGAAAATTCATACATATATTTGGAAAACAAATTAAACTTATGAGAAGCTGAAAACTTTCCAGAGGATGCTGTTTTCATGCTTCTCATACAGATTTCCTGCAGCAGTGTGATGCAGTGTACTTCTAAACCCACTCTGGTAACTCATCAAAGCTGTAGCCTTTCTGTGAGAAAATAACACAGCATTTCTAGATAATTCTGTGTCAGCTACTGAACTGAATCCTTGGTCTTTAGTCGCTTGTCTAAGTAGCTGGAAGGACATGAGAGACCCAAAATCCCTACTGCTGTACAAAGGGACAAGTCTTGAGCAACGATTCTGTTAGATCACAGCCTCTCTGACATCACTTTGGGAAGGAAGATTTGGCTGTTTACAGGAAAGGCTACAGTTGTCCTGAAACCTCAGCACAGCTGCAGGTAACTGGGAGAAGGGATATTCTGTGCTTTCCTCTGACCATTGCATCACCCCCGAGCACCAGATACCACAGTGTATTTGCTACAGCAGGGGATCTGGCTGGGAGCAGCAGGGAAGCAGCTCACTCAGTCACCCCTCTCACCTGCAAAGGATCTGGAGTGGGACATGGAAGCTGTATGGTTCACCTTGATTTACCTGATTCACAGCCTGACGTGGCAGTAAGTCTGTGCACAGCTCTGTGAGGCTGTGTGTCTGCCTCTCTGGGAAGTATCATCTCATCATCTCTGAGCTCTCAAATGGGGAAGAAGTATGCCATAAAAACCATGAGGATCTGAATCCAGTCTGCTGGCCACATAGAAACCAAGGGAAGCACGTGTCCAGTAATCCTTCCTTACTGTGTTTGCCTGGCCTCAGACAACCAGGCTGTTGGAACAGAAACTTTGTGCTGGGGTACATCTCTCTTTCTCTTGAGGTGGAGAAAACAGAGTGGAAATTCTTTCTCATTTCACCTGGCTTTAATATCTCTGAGTAAACCAGAAAACAACCCTTTGTCAGGTTATTTACTTCTGCCTCTCTCTAAGCTAAATAGTAGCCTGTTTAAACTCAGAAGGGTGATATCCGTCTTCTAAGATGCACAGTGAGCTGCTGGAGGAGTGTTTTGCAGCAGATCAATGCTTTTTTATATTACTCTAAAGTTATAGTAAGGTTTTTGGTTTCTGGACAATCCTTTTTCTTTACTTTTTACACACAATCCTTTGCAAGAGTTTACGGAGGGACGACAGCTTTTGAGGTGTGATTTTCAACCACATGAAGGTCTTTAGATTTTTTACCACAAATCCCAGTTTACTATTTATACCCAGCTCCCCCCTTCTGGTAAAGTAATTCAGACATGATGGGAGAGGTCACTGCTGTGGCTGCAGCATGTTCCCTCGTGCTTGAGATGCGTGGGGGTGTCACCTGTTCTCTGGGAGATCTGGTGTCTGAGATGGAGGTTGGACCCATGTCAGGGGAAGAAACCAGTAGAAGTGATGGTGTTAAATTCAATGCAGGGTGAAGGCCAGCACCTTCTCACTTGCCATCCCACAGCTGCTCCTTAGTGAATGGTTTTCTTTCCTTTCACTGCCTCCCCTCTGTCCCCTCCAGATGCCTGTGTCCCCCTTGGCAATTTTGCTCTCCACCTCCATGGTGCTTGCATCTGTTGAGTGCTGTGAGGTGAGCTGAGGACTCCAGATATTAACGATCAGTGAATTTCACTGTGCAAACAAGCCCATAAAACCACAGTGCACGAGTAGGGTTGGCATATTGCAGCACGGAGCTGCTTTTGTTCCTGAGGTGCCCAGCGTGGACTCTTCATTCTCTGGGCTCTTTCATCTTCCGAGAGTGAGCCGTGGACCTGGAGTATTTTATTCTGGCATCCACAGAATTTACAATGCCTGTTTTGAAGTAGTCTTCCTGATAAGATGCATTGAGAAAACAAGGAAATAAAAGTAGACAAGGTACTTAGTTCAGGCATTATTCCTCACAGGCTCTGAGGCTGGTGCATTTTCCAGCTCTCAGAATAGCATTATTATCCCTTTAAGAAACTTTAGAACAGAAGAAGTCTGAGGCCCATCTGGGTCAATCCCCTCAAAATCTTCAGACATTATGTGATTGTTTTTAAAATATGCAGAATGTAACAAACACCTTCAAAAGCATTACAAATCTACCAGAAAGCTTTAGAGAAGATCTTTCTGGAAGCCTGTGCTTCAAAAATACCTGTGTCAGTCCTTGCTATCGGTTTCTTCTTTATGTCACCGGGTGCAGTCGAGCTACTACATAAAGTGGTATAAAATTACAGGTTAAAATTGGGCTGAGAATCTACATAGTGGATTCCATGTTCTTCTGGAATAGCCACGGGACACTCGTTTCTGTCTTCCAGACCCATTATCTTCTTAATGCTGCAAATTGTACGGCAATTACAGACAGAATAACGTGGTCTCTTCAGCCATTAGCACTCTGCAATTTGCAACAGCAGATGAGTGGCCGTGTCCTACTCTAATGGCAGAGGGATTTCCGTGCCCAGAGCGAGCCATGTGTCAGCAGGAAGGACGAGCTGTAGCAACACCGTCAAATGCAGCAACTAGGAAGGAGGTGAGGAAGGCTTTCTGCTGCTTGGGGCATACTTCAGTGTTTTGTCAGACTTGTTTTCAGATGTGCCTGCCATGGGTATAACACAGATGCTGCCTTTACAGCTTTGGTTCCTACTGGTCTCGTGGAAGGTGGATCTTTGCCATAGGTACTCACATGTTCTGCTCCCCACAGTGCATGCTCACGTATTTCTTTCAGCTAACACATCCATTTAAGAATTTTCTATTTCCTTTCATCTTTATTTCCCTCTTTTTGATTACAATTACCATTTTCTTTCTTCTGCTTGGACCTACACCTTAGAAATTGGTCCCACGGTTGCTTCCAGGCTTGTTTAATGTCCTGCAAAACACCAAACGCTCCTTTCCAGAGAGTACTGAGCAGGGGAAGACTGCAGAGGAGATTGCTCCCCACCTCATTCTCTCTTTGGCATATTTTATTTGCTCTTTAATTTCTGGACAGGCTGGTTCCAGCTCTATGCCCCTATGCCTTCTGTCTAGAAGTCTTAAGGGGAGCTTCTAGACAGGGTGTGGAGACTGGCAAATGTACACTCAGTACAAAGCTCTATTAACTTTGTGTTGATGCTCACAGCACAGGGAGGAGTGTAAAGCCTTCATTTGACACCAGGCAGGATGACACAGAACACACAATGAACCTTCTGTTTCCTCTGAAGCGCTTCTTCCAACACTCACCTCTGACCTTGGCTCCTCTCTGGTGCCCGAAGGTGCAAGGCACTGTGTTTCTGGCAGATGATGAGACCATGGGACACACAGCAGGCTGGCTATAGGCACCCAGGTGTTGGGGTGCAGAGCTTGGTCCACTCAGTGATGCTGCAGAACCTGTGCTGTGGGAGCAGCAGTGACACAGTCCCTATGGTATGGCTACAGACATGGTAACTAACTCAAGCTAGTCATCCTTGCATGTCCTTAGCATGTCCATAAGGTGGAGGCTACTGGCCAATTTTCCTGTTATTTAAGGTATGATAACTAGATTTTCCCCATCACATAGGACCTAACTCACTTCCATCATGCCTGTGTGGCATTTTGGCCTGGATATCTAAAAGGAGGAGTTCTGAATCACTGCTGTCTATGATTGCTTCACAGCTGCAGTCAGCCCTCTCTCTGAGGGATAAGTACTAAGGCTCTCTGAGGCTCCAAGTACTGCTCATGAAGAGTAGGTCTAGAGAAAACACTGATGAATGCACAGGATAGTCAGAAGCATTTAGATATCTCTGATAAAATCTAGCTTTGGTTTCCACACTGGCTACACACAATCAAACAGATTAAATTAGGCTGCACTGATCTCTGGGCTGCCACACCAGACTGCTTCTGATACCCAAGCTTGCTTGTTTAAAGTTAGCTCAGAAACCTCTACAGGCTATTGTGTTTTTCCATCTGCAGTGCATTGCCATAGACTGATAATATTGTCCCCCTGAATAAAACCACACACAACCCCTGCTCTTCACTACAGTGAGATAGAAAGTGCTTAAACTGTACACAGGAGTAGAGCATGACGTGGTAGCATCACCACCTCTCCCAGTGAGGAACATTCCCTGCTTTCATTGATCCTGGCTAGCAGGAAATCAACCCCAGATCCCAGACATCCTTATGCAAAAGTCTTTCTATGAAAGCTAAATGATGTTCTGGAATGAAAACATCTGTGAAATGCAGCTAAGCTCTGGTAACAGCAATTGCTCTGGTGGTTCTGCCAGCCTGGGCTAAGTGCCCTGCCTGTGTCAGGCACTAGGCTGATGCATCAGCCCAGTCCTGGTGCAAGCAGGCTCAGAATGGCCAAAGGCTGCTCCAGGTGACTCAGTGATGTACTTTTCTAGAGTATGGAAATGTTGTCAAAGATACCTTTCTGCCATGTGAGACCCAGCAGCTTTAATGAGTCTTTCAACACAGGCTGACACAAGCTCTTGTTATCTTAGCTGCATCCTACTCTATGGGCTTGGCAGTGTGAGTTGACTAGTTGGACTTGTTGATCTTAAAGGTCTTTTCCAACCATAATGATTCTGTGATTCTCTGGCTAATTTACAGTTTGACTTTTTGGAGACTATGGCAGTTAAGGCAAATCCTCACAGGCTCTTCAATGAACTCCCTGGGTAAGCCTCGCTCTCTCTGCTGCTGGGAAGTACAGAGCAAGGAAAAAGCTGCAAAAGGTATGATGCAAAATCCTCTTTCACTCATCCAGGTTGATCTTGGCCATTGTTAAAGCCCATCCAATGACCCAGAGTTCCCAGGCCTCCTATGCTCCTCCTTCAGCCTTCCTGGAGCCAAAAAATTAAGGAATACAGTGTTTAAAGATGTGGAACAGAAATAGATTTAATGGCTTTCTCAATCGAAAAGCATGTTTGCTATCATTTCAGTCCTGTCTCTCTCACCAGGTCAAAATGAAGCCTGTTGTTATGTAGCCAGGGCTCATTTAACTAGGCTAAAAGCAAAGTTGTATTTTCCCCTCACGGTGTGTCTGCTCTGTGTAAATTTATATTCTGGGAACCTCCTGAATATCCTTCACCAAAAACAAGACAAAAAGAAAAGGTGTAATCGAAATGACAGCTCAGAATGAGACTGCTGGCTGACATGAATGTGTGCAGTTCATGTGTGTCTGTATCCTCTAGTTCTAGGCACATAGTGTGTTTCCCCCTTTTTCTGTCTCTTCAGAAAGAGACAGAGGAAAAAGCCCCATATTTGCAAAACAAATTACTCTTTCTGGGCACCTTGGTGCCCGTGTGCTCTATTTACAAGCTTTTTAAAGCCCCCAGTTTTCAGAGGGCACCTGTCCTCCCAGAGTGATGGCTACCTGATGTGGCAGGGCCAGCTGAGCCTCTGCCATCACTTGTTATTTTGGGAAACTTAGGCCTGATGTGTTTACTCTTCCTCACATTGTTGTTCTCTTTCAAGAAGCTGATGCAAGGTTTGCTTTTACTTGCCTGAATGGTTTTCCCGTTGTTATTCTCACCTTTTTTCTCGGTGTGAGGCTGGATTTCTGGGGTGGTTATATCCATCCACGCAAAAATTAGAGCTTGCTACATTTGAAGAGGGAATGAATCTTAACCATTGATGATGGTACAATATTCTGAGTAGGTCTTAAAACCACCAAAAGTGACACATGGATCTCTTCCTCCCTCTACTCCCTTCCCAAGTTCTTTGGTCTGTTTTGCCTTCTGATGCCTCTATAGCTGTATATTTGACACTTCGTGGATGGAAGACAGTGGAAAATAGCACCACTTAATGCTCAAGCAGCTCCAGTGTTTCTAAGCACCTTTTATTCCTGTGAAAAATACGTGGTGTGCCCACAACATGAACTGGCAAACTTATGAAGCACCACTTGAAGGTCCAATGAGAGAGGTTAAAAGTGTGTGGTCTTTTTAGGACAGGCACAGTACTCACAGCACTTGGATAAATACCTCACACAATGTTAATTGAGTAATAACCACCTTGAAGTACAACCTCTGCTAGCATAGGTGTTGTCTAGAAGGTCCTATTATTGTAGAAGGTGCTGAACCTTCTGGGTGGGATATATTCCTTGTGCTCCTTTGGAGTTACCAGAGAAATACATAGAATGGAATCACAGAATGGTTTCAGCTGGAAGAGCCCCTTAAGCTCACGGGGTGCAGCCTTTGTGCCAGCCCTATCAACCACTAGCCCATTTCCCTCAGTGCAACATCCACCTGTCTCTCACTTTGGATAAGCTGTATTGTTGCTGCCTTCTCATTTCAGCCCCTAGCAGCATCCCCTGTGTATGTGTATAAATATTGGTATCTAGGATAGATGTTAAGTATGCATTAATATTTGCTAATTCATACCGTTTTGTGGTATTATGCCTTGTAATTAGTTGAGACATGTTTCAACTCTAAATCAATTCCCAAACAAAAAATAATTGAGGGTACTTAAAAACTAGTTGGAAGTGGCTGATCAGACTCTCCAATTAATTAGGAACAAAATCAAAGGGAAGATGGAGCATGTGTTGCAGAATCACAAGTGACTGCACCAAATAAGCTCAAATCAACAAAAAGCTAATAAGTAATCACATAATTACCTGCAACACACTCTTGAAAGACAAGAGGAGCACAAAGTATCTACTGCTTCCAAAACAGAAGGGACCGAAACAGGGGAAGATGCTCGGCTGTTTCAGTGTGCTTCCCCATCAGCAGTGAAGTATGCCTTCTGCGTGGATGTGGGGACACAGTAGAACGTGTCATAAGTATATGCACGTGTTAATTAATAAAATGATTAATCTTTAATTCTTATCTTGCACAAAAATCAAGCTGAGCAAAAGAACATCTAGCTGGAGACGGCACTTGGGTGCTCTCTGCGTGTACAGACACATGAAGGGGATTGTAGTTCAGTCCAGACTGAAGTAAAGACACTGGTTTTGTTGAATGCCAGAACTCACTGCAGTCTTGAGGAAAATTAGAGCTTTATCACTGAGATTAAAGCCCAGGGTCATCTGCATGTAGAACAAAGGAAGGTGTTCAACCTGAGAAAGGGTAAGCTGGCAAAGCTTTCAGGGGATAAACAACAATCCCCCCATCTTAACAAACTGCCTGCTCATAAAAAAACTTCTCTCGTTTTCATTTGACTGGTTAACAACCAGACATCAAGAGACAGTAGCTCTAAGTCCCAGATATAAAATGCAGATCTATCTCCTGTCTGAACATCCTATTCAATACAACAGCAAAGGAGGAATTACAGTTCCCACTGAAGCGTGGGGACAGCAAGGAGAAATGCGCTTTTGCTTCACCACATTAGCAGACGTGCCCCCCCTTGCCTGTACAGATTCCTCGTGTGGTTAAGCATCTCTGTTTCTGAAAACCCAACCAGAAACAATCTTTTGAAACCTCAACAACGTGACAGAGAGTAAAAATTAATTATAGACACATGGTTTTTCTTTTCTTCCCCCTCCTCTCACTGGTCTCTAATAGACAACATTCTCCAAGCAGAAGAAAGATGTTTTTGTTTCCATGGCAGCAATATGCACTGGTCTCCTTTCTGTCACAGACCACGCTTCCAGAGCGTGTTTAGGAGAATGGAAACGTTGGTGACTCAGAATGGTAAAGCCAAGTGCAGTAAATTTTCATCTAAGTAAATATTTGTGTTTGGTCTTGTATCCACTGGCTTTGAAAATTTTTCAAGGTCAGGGTATTTGTTTGCTGTGCTGATGATGTTCCCGTTAAGCACTTAGTCCTGTTCGCATTGAGAAGCCTTATTTGAACGTGTCTGGAATGTTGCTGATGCTACCCTAAAAGAATTGGGATAATTAAAGCAGGATGCAGCTCTGCATAGCACTCCTCAGAGCAGCAAAGCATGCCACTAGTAGCACTCACCTGAGGCAACTGGTGTACGCAGCACACAAGAGTACATGCTGGAAGGGTCAAGTCTTTAATTTATAAGTGGCTTGAGGGTGTCTCCTCTGGACAATGCTAACAGTGCTGTCAAAGTTCAGCAGCAGGCTGTGTAGAAAACAGTTGAACTGATCTGCTCAGGCTCTGCTTTCTTCTTAACTCCTCGGTGCAAACCTCTCGGCTATGGATTCAGTCTCTTGTCTGTTGGACTTGTTTCTCTCTGAATAAATTCTTTACACTCACGGGGCCAGACTCTCAAGCCTTGACTCCAGAAACATTTACTTGTAGACAACGAAAAGATTTTAACAAGAGAACCTGAGACCCCCCGCTCACAGAATACACACCGTGCTAGAACTTGGCTGGGTGAAGCTGTGTACAGATGCCAAGCCTCAGCATCAAGACAGAAATGAAGTGTTTTTATTGGAGTCCTTTCAATCCAAAGCAAAACATGGTGTTTTGAATTGTTTGGGGGTTTTTTGATGGGAATAAACACCCCCCTCCCCACGCAGTGTTGTCCCATTTCAGACATCACGTACAGGAAACGTTCACCGACCGTAGTTTCTCATTAAAAGAAATGCAGAGAAAGAAAATGTCTCCACTGTTTCTCTCTGTAACTTTGATAAAGTGAACAGACAAACCATAAACTGTTGAAAGGGCTATAAATTAAGACACAGAAGTCATGCCTCTGTTGTTGTAGCCCTTCTGCCTGCACACCCGTTTGAGTCTGCGCTGCACCCGGAGCACAGCGCGTGCACTGTGTCCTCACCTGGTTGCACAAGCAGCCTGTGTTCAGACCATCTCTCTCAGCAGACTGATTAACTCATCTACAGGTGCAAGGTGACAAAGGAAACCCATGAGGCTTCATGACTCTATCTGACCCTGTCAGCTTTGTGCTGAAGTGTGGCAGCCCTGGAAGCATCGTGGATGCTGCGGTTAAGCCGGTTAGGCAGATAAGCGGTGGCAGGTAACGGGGAAGACAGAGTTTTCTCTCCTCTCATCATCTCTTTTCACCTAAGAGGTTTGTTTCATTTCTTTTTTCTTTAGTTTACTTGTTCTTATATAAAAGACATCTTGGTTATCAACTCCAGTACTGACTTCCAATTAACCACCATCTAAGAATGTTACAACACCTGCTCAGATGAGATAAAGGATCATCTAAGTTGAAACAAGAAAGCACAACTGTGCTGTTCCAGGCTGCCCCTTGCAGCAGACAGCTTTTTACAGGCAGCTGCTCTGCATCTTAAGAGGTCCAAACTGTCTCTAAAGTTGGGCATAAAGGAAAAGCACTACAGTACATGGGTTTATCCTAACAAGGACTGTGACAGCTTTTGCATGCTCAGCTCCCCATGTCGAGCTATTAATGCCTCCCTGAGAACAAACCCATCTCTAACTGTTGCCAGGATCAGGATCCTTGTTAGGGTTTGTCTTTATTACCACGAAGCTGTGTTTTACCTCAGGGTACTATGTACTTCAGGTAGCCTGAGGTAAAAACACAAGTCAAGGCAATGCAGAAGGTAAGTTTGCACAAGGGTGCAGATTTTGTCTCCACTGTATTTTTAGCTCAGAATGCCTGATGCACGGTAGATACCCTGAGGTGAAAAGGGAAGCTTTGCTGGCAGGGAGTCTGAGGCCTCTTTCTTGTTTCTTTTTTTTCAGAGAAATGGCAGAAGCACTGCTCATCCTGCTTGCTGTAGTTCTTTCTGATATTTAATGCTTAGTACTGAAAGTGAATCAGTGAGAAAAAACCACCAGGGGTGCAACATGATGGATGCAAAAACCTCGCCTTTGAGTTGAGGCACTGAATGAGGAATTGCAATTGAGTTTTATTGCAAGGCATAAAACCCCCCTGAAAAGTGGGGGTTTGTAATGGAAAGGCTATTGCTGACACAACCTTAACTTGAACACTTCCAGCGGTCACACTATCACTTTATACAGCAATTTAATGGCCAGCTTTTTGCCTTGCCAGTGGGAACACAGCCAGTTGAGGTGATTGGGTTTGCATGCCATAAAGCTCAACCTTGGAATGCACTGATGTAAAAGCACTCGTTCTTCATTAGCCAAATTTGAAATAATGGCCTGAAAAATAGAAGCATGTGACCTGGATGCTGTGTTTGCACTGAGGCTGGGTAGACAGAACTGTCACCTCATCTCTGGAGCTTAACAGGCTTCATGAGAAGACAGAGTGCTTTAGGTAGTCCGTGATGGGCAACTGCAGTGTCAGTCAACAGCTGCAATTGGCATTTCCTACTTGGTGGTAATCCATGTTGCAGCAGAGCCTGGCCCACAGGAGCTGCAGCCTTTTACAGCCCAGCAGTACTCCTCAGCCTGCTCTGTTTCACTGAGCCATCACACCTAAACCAACTGCTTCCTTTTCTAAAGCTGATGCGATATCACACTGTGAAATGTTTTAGATGAAAAAGAATGCCATGATTTAATGAGTTTATTGAAACAATTGAACATTGAAAGGGGTAATTGAAAGGGGCAATTGAAAGGGGTGATGGGATGAAGCTGGAACACAAACAGTTCCACTTAAACATCAGAACAAACTATTTCACCATGAGAGTGAGGGAGCCCTGGCGCAGGCTGCCCAGGGAGGGTGTGGAGACTCTTTCCTTGGAGGTCTTCAAGACCCACCTGGACACGTTCCTGTGTGACCTGATCTAGGTGAACCTGCTTCTGCAGGGGGGTTGGACTGGATGATCTCTAAAGGTCCCTTCCAACCCTACCATGCTGTGATTCTGTGATTCCATGAGTTGTTGGAAATGTCTGGGATGATATCAGAGTGTTTACATCACAGACACATAACTTGAGCTGTCTATATACCCAGGAATTACAAATGGTGAAACTGCCTCAAAAATGGGTGGGTAAAGCAGTCCTTTAAACTTCCTCTTGTGTTTAAGTACTGACTTAACTGATGCTTTAGTTTTTGGGAGGAAGTTGTCCTAGTGTGATTTGTAGCTGTTCATGGGCAGAGAGGTGCAAGAGGACAGCAGGAGCTTGATCCTGCTGCATATTACAGGCTTTGACTGCATCCTTCAGGGACACCCTGCTCCCACCCCTGCCAGCCTGGCAACCTGAGGTGTGTGAGTGTGCACCATTAAGTGCTGGCAAGGATGCGCAGCCACCATGCACGTCCACCTTGACATGCCAGCAACGATTCATCTTGTCTTCTTTTTCATTCAGCAAGAATCCCAGTGTGGATTAAGACTGAAGAACTTCTGAGAAGTGAAAATAAGAATGAAAATAACACAAACCCAAATCTGTATTGATTTTTTTTCCCTGCCAAGCACATGCAAGATGAGATTTAACTGTATTTATGCAAATACAGCTTATATAAAAAAGCTTTTTCCTTATTCCTAATTGTGAAAATCCTCTTGAGGCTCTCAATCCACAGTGAGATATGTTGCTGCTTTTCATAACTGAGGTACTTTGAGTTATCTTGGAAATCTCAAGCTGACTTCTGCTTGATGCTCAGAAGACTGTGCTGTAGCTCTGCTCAGGCTCAGTTGTTCCTTAAACTTCTTTTGGGCTCTATTCAACATGACAAGCGAATCAATCTTTTAAATTCAGGTGCTGATGAAACTCCACATTTTATAAAGTGTGGCCATGAGAGTATGAACATAGTAGATGGCTTTGAGGTCTATTCAGTGTCACTTTACCAGCATTTCTGTAAGTGCAGAATACTAGCCTATCTGGGTCTGTTCATAGAATCACAGAGTGGCAGGGGTTGGAAGGGACCTTTAGAGATCATCCAGTCCAACCCCCTGCAGAAGCAGGGTCACCTAGATCAGGTCACACAGGAACGTGTCCAGGTGGGTCTTGAAGACCTCCAAGGAAGGAGCCTCCACACCCTCCCTGGGCAGCCTGGGCCAGGGCTCCCTCACTCAAACACTGAAACAGTTTGTTTTTATGTTTAAATAGAACTTTTTGTGTTCCAGCTTCATCCCATCACCCCTTGTCCTGTTGCTGGCTACTATAGAAAAAAGTGCTGTCCCAACCTCCTGACACCCACCCTTTAGATATTTATAAATGTTAATAAGATCCCCCCTCAGTCTCCTCTTCTCCAGACTAAACAGCCCCAGTTCCCGCAGCCTTTCCTCGTATGAAAGATGCTCCAGTCCCCTGATCATCTTGTTAAACACAAGTAACCAGACTAAGCCAAATAACGGGACATCCTTTTTATAATGATATGGCTCTGTGACATACTTCTGGCTTCTCTCACCTCTATGTGTATACATAGACATTCAAACACACTTTGCACTTGAGAGCTGTCAGGTGCTTGTATATATGTGTGTATATATATATATATACACTACCAGGAATAACCAGATTTTATATAGTGAGGAGCTGTGAATGAGATGATGTGATCAGTAATTATTTACAATTAGATGACTGAAAACCATTTTACAGAATCACAGGATCTCAAGGGCTGGAGGGGACCTGGAAAGCTCATCCAGTGCAACCCCCCAGCCAGAGCAGCACCACCTAGAGCAGGGCACACAGGGACTCATCCAGCTGGGTTGGAATGTCTCCAGAGAAGGAGCCTCCACAGCCCATCTGGGCAGCCCCTGCCAGGGCTCTTGTTATCAAAATCATTGTGAGAATTTCAGTATGTGGCTTCCACAATTAGGTGGAACAGGGAAGAAGTTTTTCTTTGGAACCTCTTCTGTTGCAGCTTGTCCCCATTGCCCCTTGTCCTGTCATTGGCCATCACTGAGCACAGCCTGGCTCCAGCCTCCTCACACACACCCTTGATGGGTTTGTAACATGAATGAGGTCACTCCTCAGCCTCCTCCAAGCTGAACAGCCCCAGCTCCCTCAGCCTTTCATCAGAAGGGAGATGCACCACTCCATCATGTCTGTGTCCCTGTGCTGACCTCTCTCCAGCAGCTCCCTGTCCTTCTTGGTAGTACCACAGGGTGACATAAATTTATAACCTTGCTTGAGAATCTCAGCACCTGTCTGTCATTAACACTAAAACCTCCATGCTTGGTGAAGCAACTTATCATCATAGTTTACAAGGCAGGCAGCTGGGTTATCCTTTCAGTACTGATTCCTGAGACCCTCTCTCCCCTGATAAAGCAGTGTGTGAAGCTTTGCTTCTGGAGGACTCCATACTTTGCAGTAAGTGCTTGCTTAATCTTCACGATATAGGACAGGATGCTATCTCATGATAGTGTATTTGAGTGGGGTTATGTAGAACAAGGTGTCAAAAATGCTTCACAATGTTAGGTGTGTAGCTGTGGGGCATTCAGCAAAGCAGAAAAATCAGATTTTCTGAAAATTAGGCATTTCCAAGGCATCACAAGTTGTGCACCAATAGCACCCTGTATTATACCAGTTTCATGATCAGCTGTGGACTAAGGGAGTCCAATAAACAGCCGAGTCCCTTGGGTCTGGAAGCCCTTCCTTGAGAAGCTCTATGTATATGGAAAACTCATCCCTCTGAATTTTATTAGCAACGATTCTGGATTGAGCCATGTGGTGTGGTTTGAGATGAACAGGAAGTAAATAATCCTGGAAATCTGTGTCATTGTGCAACAGAGGGAACTAAAACTTCAGCACAAAATATCCACCCCCCCATCAGTGATCTTTTTCTCTGGTCCTCACCTGTCCCTTTTATTCTAACAAACACCTGAGGTTGGTTATTTGGTGTTGGTATTTTTGGTGACTTCTCATCCTCTCTTTATCTTTACTGATTGGTGTCAGGTGAACCCCTTCTCCTGTTCTATTTCTGTTCTTCCAAGTAGCAAATGTGTTGATTTTGTATTTCTGAGAGTCATTAGAGGGAAATAAAAAGCCCTGCTGGATGAATGTGTTCTCATGCCTCAGATGTTTTGGAGAAGGATCGAGGGAGAGAGTCGAGAGACTTTTTCATTGCATACCTTTACATATAAAGTAACAATCCTTTTTGAGAGAGTGATGGCTTCAGTTTTAGGACACCACTTGAAACGTTTCAGATTTTCAGCTTTATGGCTAAGAATGCTTCCTTCCCACATGGTGAATGTAGTGAGTTATAAACTCTGTATGGCTTCGAGGTCTGTTCAGTTTCAATCTGCAAATAGCTCCCACCAGAAAGTGTCTCTCTCATGTGCTGGAAAGTTTTGGATTTCATTTTTTCTCCATTAGCCCTTCAGCCAATAAGAGCTTCTGCTGTCCTGTTCTTCATGCCTGACTGGAATCTGAGGTTCAGGTTAGCTGAGCTTACAGTGACTTCCAGCCAAAGTCACGGGAACCGTTTGGTCTTGTTGTGGTTTAGTTTGTAATTTCTTCTTTTGTTTATTTCTTGTTTACATTTGTATTGCATTTTTATGAAGAAAGATGAAACCTGAACAGGCAACACACATAATCTAGTGTTTTACCACATTATGCAGCGTTTACAATAGGAACAGTAGGCACTTACTCATGGTTTAGAGTGAAGTCAGTACCCAGCTCAACACCTGCCAGCACTGGGTTTTAACCAACCCAGGGTTATTTCTCCTCTCCAAGAATGATTTACTGCATGGTTATTTTCACTAAATAAGTGAAACTGTTCCTGGATTGTTGCCAATAGCAAAGTTCAGACTACTGCTTCTTCTGGTTTTGATCTAATGTTTATCTTTTTGTGAACCTCCAGAATCCTCCTCTGAAAATCGATAAAGTACTGTTTTCACCATTTATTTATTCCACGGGGTGAAACTCTTTAACAAAACATGTCTGTTGCTGAGGCTTCAAATGTGGAAAACAGTGTTGTTAGGTCACTAAAATCTGTGACACAAGATGAGATAGAGTACAAGTCTATTCTTCCACAGCAGACTTCAGACTTTTCCAATCTCTTCCTTATGGTGCTGTGAGAAGGACAGAAAACAGCACAGACAACACTGAGCTAGTGGCAATGAACCTGTGAAGAGTGGTGCTGTCCCAAACTTATGATGTTAACACTGCAGTTCAGCAGATTCTTTTGGATCCTAAACACTGCAGATGATTAAATAGTGTTTCCTCTTGCAATAAGTTATTGGAAATGGTGAAGGGGTTGCAATATAACACTTGGCAGAAAGACTTCTGATGTAACTTAGCTGTGGTAGTTACATATTCTCAGGTTGTCTTTATCCATATGCTTATAATCTCCTGCAAGTTTGGCAGGCCCAATAATTCAACTCCCAAAGATGCTTACACTCAGTATGTGCTTAAATAGAGGGATATCTGGAAAGGGCTTCAACCTAATGCTTTACAGAGAGGTCATCAGGAGGTTTCAGACCAGTTTCTATTGTACAATTCTGTTGTTATACTTTAATTCCTGTAACATTCACCTTTACAGCATAGCTTTCCACACTTGAGAGAGTATTTGGATTCAGCAGAATCCTTTCAGCTGCCTTTGGGTCATAAAAGAATCCTGTTTGACTATACAAAGCAAATCCTGCTTTCTCGTCCAGATGGGACGAAAGGGAAATGTTTCAAATCAAACAAAGTTTTAGACTTTGAATTGTTCAAGTACAATAGCTCATAATGAGCAGCTGGACCAATCTGAAAAGATTTAAGGAAGTGTTCACATCATCCAGTCTTAGGCAGTGGGTATGATCCACCTGTCACCCAAACTATTGTCAGGCTCTCCAGAGAGCTGGTCTGAATCACCTCTTGGGAAAAAGTGTTTCTCCCTCCACTTGCTACTGGCAAGAATATAGGGAGAATAGCTTAAATCAGGTGACTAAAGCTGGGTGGTATGAATACCCTTCTTCATCAGAGGGTAGAGAAGCTGTCAGTGTTTAAAAGTGTGCATGAAGTGCAGTCATCCTTTCCCAGGCTTTCACAGAGTGAATGTAGCATGCCGGAATGGTGTGGGGAATCCAGAGCTTAGCATTTAGGCTGCTGGATTCAACAGCATATTGCAGGTCATGAAGCTTGTTCATTTATGGCTGTTCAGATACATTCACAAAGTAAATACATCTTCTTTTGTCTTGTGCTCATCAGAGATGGGTTTGCCAGAGAAACTAAGGAGCTCAACTCTCCTCATCATATCACCTATGGCTGCATTGCTTACTTGACATCCTATGCTGGAGGAGTAGTTCTACAGCTTATATTTTGAGGGTTTCTGCAGCTTTGGTACCTTTTTACTCCCCCTTTCCCCCCCCTATTAGACACCATTCATTGTTTCTCAGTCACTGACTTGTGCTTGTCACAGATTTGGTTTGTGATGAACACATGGAGATGCTGTTTGGCTCCATTTTTGCTGAAGAAACATGAAAGGCAACCAGAAATGCAACCCTGGTGCTTAAAAATAGTCTATAGAGTACTTAAGGATAAGAATTAATACACCAAGTGTTTTCAGCCACGATTTCTGTCAGGAGGCAAGAAATCTTGACTGAACCAATTGCTGGTTTTGGTCTTGCACTGTTGTTTTACCTTCATATTATTTTCTTTGGAAATGATTGTTACTTCTTGTGAGCTACAGAGATGTTGATTTCCAGCTAAATGTAAGCCACACGTTGCACCTACACGCTGCTGCTTAGTGTAGCATTTATCATTCAAATGTCAAATGCCATTTCTTGTTTATGGGCTGATACTTTTACTGGCTCTTTGTGCCAAACGACTGTGGAGGGAAATGGAAATGTTATTACATTTGAGTTCTGTTTAATTGCAGGAAGTGCATCTTTTAACACATACGATTAATCAAACAAAATGATTTAAAGTACGCTGGTGACGTATTTTCAGATGATGTTTTGTTGTTTGAGTTGATTTATTAGTGAGGAAGTATTAACTGGAGTTAGAGAATTAAACAAGTTTCTTATGGCCACGATTTCCACAAGACTTTAAAATCAGTAGCTTTTAGTCTTGCACGGTTTGCTTTTGTTCGTAGATTGGATGAGGAAGACAAACTGTTAGCTTTCAGTCCCACTTAGTTGTTATACTTTGAAGGAAGTGAATACTGTGTAAAACTGCTAAGCCAGAATCAGGGGAATAAAAAAGCATCTTTCAGCACTTCTTGAAAAGAAGTACCACTAAACTAGCTGAACGCTTCAGAGTTTTACACACGATCTCGCCTGGTTCTCCCCATCAGTTTGCTGGTTTTCCCTGTCATGAAAACGTAGCTGCGAGTATGTTGTGCTTGTATGCTGTTTTTAACTGATGAAAACGGTTTCTATGACATTGTAAGAGGACTAGCCCTACTAATTATTGCAAATTTAACTGTCAAATCCTTTATCTCTTTTGTGAGCTATTTTAATCCTTTTGTTTACATAACATTTTCTTGGATTCTAACCTCTGAGTCGTACCCAAATACGTCAAAAATCACATGTTTTCTTTTTAATTTCTTCTGCAGAGAGTGTTGACCAAACCTGAATAACTTACCAGGATAGGTTTTGTGCTAAAGATGTTTGAAAAGCAACTCAAAGAGAGCGAAGAGGTTTTGCCCCAGTAGTGTAAGGTACCAACACAACTTCTCAAACATATAATTGAATTGGATTTAATGTGAAATCAGCTGCATAGGATTGATTCCTACTGAAATCAAAGAGACTCCAGAAAAGGGTAACAAGTGACTGCTTGAGTCAGGAATGCCAAAACTCCTGCAAATAATTCCTAGGCATTCATTAGATGAATTGAAGGCTGTATCAGGAAAGAATGTTTGGATGTATTTTTCCCTTTTGAATGCAGAAATTTGTGCAGGAAATGCTCTTCTTTTGGATGAACTAAGACAAAAAAAGTAGAGTTTTAGCTCTGTGTTTTTACTAATGTGGGTGTAGCTGTGAGAAACAAGGAAAGGTGTTTAATGGTTCTTATCGTGTGGAAGTGCAAACTTTTTAATGATTGTACTCTGGATATAGGGAAAATACTGTAAAGATCTGTAAGTGGTTCCCCAGACTGGCTGGGGATTATGCCTCCTACAGTGTCTGTGTGTGTGTGTAAACCTGTCACAGTTAATTATCGTTGCAACTCTTCTCTTGCAACACAAGTGATTCTCAGGGAGGATGCAGAGCCGGTGTGCCACTAGATGTTGCTCTAAGACAGTCTCTAACAAAAGAAAAACCCCCTAAAAACCATGCAGTCGCTAGTATTTGCATCCTTCTCAACAATTCTCTTTAAAAATAGCCCACAGATTAAACGGTAAGCTTTTGAAACGGGTTCAAACCAAAAAAAAGAGGGGAGAAAAAGCATCAGGGACCGCTGTTAAAACTTACAGTATCAGAGCTACTGCATTGCTGAGAACAGAGCAGGAATAAGAATGCTGTTTTTTTTCCAGAAATCTTTGTTTTTTTTAAGGCAGCCTTATCTAATTCTTGAGGCATTTTCTGGTAAATAAATTCAAGCCCTTTAAGCAAGCAGAGTGTAGATTCCTTCAGTCTTCCTATTCCAAAATCTGAGGCTTGTGCCTGCTTGTTTAAATGTTTGCTGGTCCTGACTGAAATACCATGGATGCTCCATAGTATTTAGCTTAACTTCATCTTGGTTACAGGCACTTACAAGTTAAAGAGAAGAAATGTTAATTAGGTCAATATATAAATAAATCTGCAGAGTTGTAGGAAGACGTTTGCACAGTGTCTGCTGAAGCAGGTGAGGTTTTAGTCTGGGCTGGCAGTATTTCACTTGCAGAAACAAATAGATTAATAAAAGAGAAGGGAAAAAACCTTTGGAAAGTAGAGAATTTGCTCTTAGGGGAATCAGTGAAGGTTGGGACCAAGGTAAAGCAGAACTGGAGGAGAGATGTGTGTAGAAGATTTTTGCAGGACAACAGCATAAAATGTCAGCAGAGCATCTTGTGGCACAGCTGGATCATCCCTGGGCTGAATACTTCCTTTTGCTTTGGCCCCACAGAACCATTCTGGTGTGTGCTCAGCGTTGAGTGGTCACATTGTTTAGATTTTCAAAATGTTCTCCTTTATACTTGACCCACCCAACTGGAACAACTCCAGCAACATCAGGGACAGGCCTTTTGTTAGCTCTTGGTTAAAAGTGAAGGGGGCGTTGAAAGATCATTAACACCATGAAATGGATTTCTGTTTCAAAGAACCCTTGTACCCTTGTTTTTTAGCTCTGTGGTGGGTCTGAAATGAATAAAGTCTCTGCTGATGGTTTAGTTCCTGCTTTTGGAAGTGATGTATCCTACCAGGAGATGATTGGAATGAGTCTTCATTAGTTCATTGACACCGTACTCCTCTGCAAGATGGCAGCTTGACCTCATTATAGCATCAGGATCTGTTAAAGAAATTAGGTCAAGGGCTTACAAATAGGTAATTTTAAAAAGAATTTCAGTAAAACATGAGTATTTTCAAGAGCTTTACAGAGTGCTGTCCACATACAGTAACATAAAACTCTCCATACCCATTTTACAATAGTTTTTCAACCTATAGTATGCAGGAATGCTGTAATCTGTACTAAGGCATTATAATTACCTTCTACACACCTGCCTTTTCTTTCTTTCCTTTGCAATCCAGGCGGGAGTAGAGCTGTGTGTGCACACACGGGACCAGACACCAAGTTGGGAGCTCATAAAGACATCAGCCCCTGCGCTCTGTTATGAGCTGTGACACAACACCAAGCACCCTGCCTTCTCCTGCTATTGTCATTTGCTGTAAGTGCTAGCTGTGCTTTGCTGTTTCGTTAGCTGATGCATCAACGCTCTGCACCCAGGAAGAGATTGGATAAAGTCAATGAATTAGGCTCCCCTTTTAGGCAGCGAGGAAGGAGTGCAGCAGCTGTCTAGGGCCACAGTCCTGCACAGCTTGCGTCGTTCTGCTTCCCAAAGCCTGATGGGCATGCTTGGTTTTGAGGGGTTAATGGAGGCAAAGAGGAGTGCTGAGGTTCTCAGCTCCTTGCAGGGCTTTTGTACCAGGATTTGTTTAGGTCAGGACACGTGTCTCCTGAGAGCACTGCCAGCCATGCCAGCACGCAGGAGGAGGGAGAAGAGGGCTGCCCGTGAGCAAACCCAGCTGAGGGAGAGTCATGCCCCATTTTCCAGAGAAGCAGTAAAAACCACCGAGGAGGCTTCTCCATCTGCACAGCTATTACACATCAAAGACAATGCCTGCATTTTCAGTCGACAGATATATAAAGCCAGTGCGTTAGAGATTTATTTCTGGCTGGTTAAAATAGTTTTGTCTTCTTTTGGACTGAGTGTGTTAGATAGCTTTCTTGCTTCTGTGATTCAGTAACAGCATCATTCTTTACAGACACAACGTGCTTGTTGCTGACATTGTTCCAAAAAACAGATGGCCCAGGGCCACCTTTGGGGAATTCTCTAACGGGAAGAATCAGAAATGATCATCTCACGCTGGGTGTTGAAGCACCGTGTTTGCATGCTGAGAGTGCTGAAGGAGGACCTGGAACAATCCCTCTGCATGCATTTACACCCCAGACTATTGCTGCTTTGAGTTGTCAGCCCCGTGGTTCACTCTTAAAAGCCTTCAGTGGGTATTTACCAGAGTTTGCATTGTAAAGGACCTGTAACTGTGTGCTGCTCACAGGGAGGAGACCAGCACCCTCTCAGCATTACTGCAGGAGCAGGGATGCAGTTTGGGTTCCTTACATAGTTTTCTCCTCGTGACAGTGTGAGAAACACTGGGACCTTGTTTGATGGAAATGCTTTCTCCCCTCAAATCTAAATGCAGCAGGAAGAGTCTTTACTGCCACATGTTATTAGAATTACTGGAGACTTTTTTTCCCCTTCTCCACCCAAAAGAGAAGCGCTCCAGAGAGCACAGAGGCAGAGGAAGGATGGGGGTGGCATGGATTAGTCACATGGAAGGTACTATGAAGTGACTTAAAAAATCTCCTTTCAGACTTTTTTCGCTTCCTCTGTTATGCAGGAAGGGAAGGGGAAGCAGCACGGTTGGCTCTGCATCACAGAGGCTCAGTACTCAGTCCTGGAGGCTCCTGTGGAGCAGCCAGCGTGGGGCCAGTGGTACAATTTCTGCTAAGAATTGACATTGATTTTCATGTTTGAAGAATGGCTTGGTAGCTTCAGCTCAAAGCTGGTTGGGAAATTAAGTAGTTTGTCTTCACTGCTCTTCCCTCCCCAGTTTGCATATGGCCTCGTTGGGACAGGCTGCTCTCACATGCACAGTTATGCATCCATGGCTTTGGCTGGCGAGACACAATCACACAGAGAATCACACAATCATTGTGAGTTGGAAAACATTGAGTCCAACCCCTCATCTCACCCTGCCAGGCCCATTACTAAACTAAACCATGTCCCTCAGCACCTCAGCTGTGTGTCTGTTGAATATCTCCAGGGATGGTGACTCCACCAGCTCCCTGGGCAGCCCCTTCCAATGCTTCACAACCCTCTGGGTGAAAAAGTTCTTTCTAATGTCCAATCTAAACCTTCACTGGTGCAACTTGAATCCATTTCCTTGTGTCTTGTCATTCATTACTGGAGAGAAGAGATTGGCTCCCACCTCACTACAACTTACCTTCAGGTAGCTGTAGAGAGTGACCATGTCTCCTCTCAGCTTCCTCCAGGCTGCACATCCCCAGCTTCCTCAGCCACTCCCCATCAAGACTTGTGCTCCAGACACTTCACCAGCTTTGTTGCCCATCTCTGGACACGCTCCAGCATCTCACTGTCCTTCTTGTAGTGAGGTCCCCAGGACTGGACACAGCATTCGAGGTGCAGCCTCACCAGTGTCAAGAAGAAGGGGACAATCCCTGCCCTGGTCCTGCTGGTCACATTATTTCTGATAAAGTTCCCCGAGGCTGTGCATCACTGGAGACAGAGAGGTGCACTCTTATAGTATTTTAGAAACTCAAAATTGTAAGCTCACCCATCACTACCAGTGTGTAGGATCTGCAAGAAGTTGCTGTGTGCTGCAGACAGCCGTCAGTGATGAAGAAGGATAGGCCCACCACGTAAACAAAGCAAATCCATCTCATTTTACATGGATGGCCAAACAGCCACCTTATGATAACTCTCAATCACTGCCAAAGTGAATCAGCCTCAAACCACATGAGGAAAGCAAGTTTCTCTCCGTTTTCTTTGGGTCTGCATTGCAGAAGCCTGAAATCAGCTTGCAAATACGCTGCGTTGTTGTGTGCTGTAACCCACAGCTTCGTGGTACCAATGAGTGTCCTGTGTGCTGCTGTAATTCCTAACCACAGTGAGAGCATCAAAGTTTGACTGCAGCCTTAGCCCTGACTTCACTGGCATTTAAAAACAAAGCAGAATAAGAAGCTGCGTGCGTTACAGTTAATGCTGTCCTCAGCTTCTGCTTTATTGCTGCTGGAAACACATTCAGTTTAAGGTAAAATGAAACAAAAATAGCAAAACAAATAACTTGGAGGCATTTGGAGGGGAATGAAAGCTCTTTCTTGCTCCAAACACCTTCATTGTTACGGGGCTTTAAGTGCATAGCAGCCTCATGCAGCAAATGTGATAACCAATCTGAACAGCACCTCCAGGGCAGCGGGAGCCTGTGGGAAGAACAACAGCAGATTACAACAGAGGTGCAATAAATATGCATTGAGTTATTTATCACAAGATAAATTATGTATTGACACAAGGAGTGACGCTGTAATTTGCTGTTGGAAACGCTGCACAAGTAAATCTCTCTCTTTCTGAAGGGCAGGCGCGGAGCCTTGGTCCCGCCTTTGCTGTCACGACATTGAGCTCTTTAGCATGCAGGTGCACCCTCTGGGTTTCATGCAATAACTGTCTCCTTTCGCTGTGTTTACAGGTAATCCAGCAAGTTTGCAGGCCAAATGGCTCTGTGGGTGTGAGCCCACAAAGCAGTGTGTGAGACAGCACGCTGCTAGGGGAAGATCCCAGCACGGCTAGCCAGAAGCTACCAACACTGCCATTGAAACCAATAAAATGGCTTGAAATTGTTTGTAACACTGACCATCTTGGCAATTAATTGTAGGCAATGTTGCAGCCACTCATTATTCTCCCCTGTCTTGTTTTACAGCAGCTGACCCACGTGGCCAGCATCATGCATTCGAGCTCCTGGTTTACAGAATGAGTTATCCTGCTCTGTGGGGAGCCAAGCTGTGTGAAATGGGGAACCCTTCAGGAGCTGCAGGCACAGCAGAGACTCTCCTGACTCCACTTTGGGACTGAGCAGCAGATGAAATGCTATGGGGAGAGGAGGCCCTGGCTCTTACAGCTCTAGGGAGATGCCTTTTCCAGCACTAGAAGGACCCTGTAGATTGTTGCTGAAAGGGTCTGTGCTCAGGTCTGGCACTAGCACAGAGTTCCCAGGAAGCTGATGGTGGTATCCCTGTGCCCCATCTCTCCAGTAGCTGCATGGGTGTAATGTCTCTGTTTCACATTCTTGTTGGGAGGGTTATCTAACCCAACCCTTAGTCCTGCAAGGGATGAACATCAACCTAATGGTCTGGGTTTCTTCTGTGTATAGGAGAGAGAGAGAAACATCCCTGTCCAAGCTGGTTTTTAAGTGGTTAAAGTTAGGTGAGGCAATTCAACGGGCTGCACCCTACTCTCCTGTTAAAACTGTCAGCCTTTAACCCAGGGACTGTCTTCTGCCACCCTGAGTTTTGCTGTGTGTCTAACATGGCACAGTCCTCACTGCAGATGGAGCACCTGCAGCTGCAATATCAGGAATTGATAGGAAGGCTCTTAGAGCTGCTGGTTGATGTTTCGTACCCAACGACATCACCTTATGCCCATGTAAACAGACGGGCAACAGAAAGCCTCTGGATATTAACCTAGCACAGGTTATGCAGCCAGTCTCAGACAAAAAGAAATATCATGCTTTGGCAGCTCAACAGGCTGCTGCATGTCTGCATCACCTTATGTGTGCTGACCTGGACAGCGTGCACACAAATGGATGCCTCGGACTGATGCACTGGAGCTCGTTAAGCCGCTGTTGCAAGGTGCCTCAGTCCACAGACAACCCCCACACCGGGTCTTTTTTGACTTGGGTTTCATGCTGACATGGGGGATTTATCAAAGCATGCTGTACAGCTGCAGAGATTTGCTAAATATGCAGCAAGAGTGGACGTGTGGGATGCAAGAAGTAGAGCAGAGTGGCTATCAGAAAAAAAAGTTCAGCGTCTGTTTGGTGGGTTTTCATGGATGGTTTGATAGGTAAAGGTTATCAGAAAAGTCAATACAAGTGTGCTCAGAAAACATAACATCAGTTAAGCCTCTTGACAGGTCCATTACAAAGCAGCAGCAGCAGATTATTCAGAGCTGACCGGCAAAATTCCGCTGCTCCTGGAGGTAGAAATGCCTTGTAATGCCCCTGGGCTGCTTTATGAACCTGTCGCTCTGCTCCCAGAGGGCAGGAGCTGTGTTTGAAAAGCCAGGCAGTCCCTCTCGTCTCTGCAATGTGCCAGCTGAACACTCTTTGAAAGCAGGTGAATGAACATTGTTTTAAAATAGGATTTTTATGCTTGTAAAAGATGCCAACTTGAGACTAATAGAAACGCAGGTTCTTTGCTTACCTCTGGAGCTTGCACAGCGTGAGCACTGGCGATGCTCACAGCACTCACATCGCTATTGCTAAACTCTCATTAGATGGAAGTCACAACAAGAGGTACCTCAGGGTCCATTTCCATTCTCCTCAGCGTGGATATTGCCATTCCCTTGGCCTCCAAGCCTGTGCAACTCAGACTCAGCCCCACAGGGCTTCTGCCTGTGAAGGTTTTGGGTTTTCAGATAACCTCTGGAGGTGAATGTGGTAGTTAGGAACAGGAGAAAGGTGTGTCAGGTTGTGAGATGTAAAGGTGCTGTGCCTATGCAAGAGGAATGTGTATCTACCTGAGGCCATGAGATGGTCCACGGCCATGTGCAGTGCTGGATTCCTCCCGTCTATTTCTGACCTTCACTCCCAACTGAGAAGCCTCCTCCCTCAATACTGTGCAGTGTGCTGCTTGTTTCTGCTCCTGGCCTTATAGGGAGGTGGTCTCATGTCAGCACCATAACCCTTTGTCAAGTGAGTGTCTAATTAGGTCTGTTGGACTGTCAGAATGACACAGCAGATGATTTGCTCCTCGGTGTCTTGAACAGCAGAGCCGAAAACCTGGTTTACTTGAGTTGTCCCCTTGCCCAGGGAGGTTACATTTAAAGAAGTTCTGCTCCTGTTCCTTCTATGCCACCTGAAACCTTTTCCTCTCCCCATTCTTACTGCTGTCATGTGAGTGTGGAAGCAAAGGACCGAGAGGGAGGCGATCACTCCTCACGTTGACAGCCAGAGTCAGAAGCGGCGCTCCAACGGCTTCCCTCACTGCGCTTGTATTTCAGGCCACTAAACCTTCAGCAGAAAGATTTGTGTTCCACTTCAATCCTTTGATGGGTCCAAGTGCCAGATGTAATAGTTTTTAATTATACATTTAGAAATCTTTATACACTGGTGGTGTTACTGAGCAGAAACCCAGCCCAGGGAAGGCCGTAAAGTCTGCCCAGGGAGGAAAATCTTTATAAATAAGCATCCACTGAAAGAAGGAGCAAAGTACCTACTGCCTCCAGCTATGGATCAATGTGTTCCTGGCAGGTTAAGGCCCTGAAGCAGTCGAGTCTTTAGGAATATGCCTAACTTTAAGTGACACTGGCTTTGGTTATAGGTGCATCAGGAGCTTGCTCTGTCAGGGCTTTCTGTCATGAATCAAATTCTTACAGTTCTGTTTTAGTCTGCTGTTGTGGCCTCCATGCAGCGTGCAAACAGTGCCTAGAAGAGTACAAAATGTAAAGGAGAGGAGGCAAGGGTGGGAGTAATAGCAATACTCCTGCATTTATCAGTGTGGGAAACTGAGGCTTAAGGACACAATTCCATGTAGGGCCACACAAGCAGCATATGGCACAGCCAGGAAGCAGATCAGCTCCCACCTAGATCAAGGGGCACAGGAACGTGTCCAGGTGGGTCTTGAAGCCCTCCAAGGAAGGAGCCTCCACACCCTCCCTGGGCAGCCTGGGCCAGGGCTCCCTCACCCAAACACTGACACAGTTTTTCCTTATGGAACTTTTCGTGTTCCAGCTTTATTCCATTATTCCTCATCCTGTCACTGGATACAACAGAACAAAGTGCTGCCCCAACCTCCTGCCACCCACCCTTTAGATATCTGTAACTATTAAATGAGGTCTCCTCTTCTCCAGTCTAAACAACCCCATGTCCCACAGCCTTTCCTCACATCTCAGTCTTCTGAGTCTTATTCTATTTAATCCTCCAGGGTGTATCCTATAAAAATGAGAGTCCTTCTGTCTCCTCCTCCTTTAGACCTCCTGCTAACACCCCAGTAAGTGGAAGGGACAGCAGAGTTAGAGATAGCTAATATTTCACTTACTGGGGGTAGGTGAATATACCTCTCATTTAGAGGCTTGAGTATGGCATGCTTTTGAATGAGGTATGATGTGGGATTTTGCACAAAAATCTTCCCATTTCAAAGAAAAAGGCTGGGTTTTCTTTTTTTGCTTATTCATTGGCTTATTCACTTGGGTGATTGTAGCTGACAGTGTCTCTAAGCAAGCACTTTAGCCAGTCTATTGCAGCTCATTTCATAGTATGGGAATGCACACAATGAGAAGCAGACTGCCAAAACTCAAGTAATTAAGTATAAGTAGAGCAGTTTAATAAACACAAAGAAAACACTGGGTAAGTTTTATGAAAGGAAAAAAAAGGTGTCTTCACTTCAGCTGAAGGGCACCAATAGCACAGACACTGATGGAATAGGGGGGTTTATGTGCTTATTCACTCAGCCATTCACAACAAAAGTCATTATCTTAGCAAATGCCACACTGCATGATGATAATCGAGCTACTGTGCTGTACCTCTGAGATACAGAACACCTTTTACTGAAAATCAAAAGCTCTTTTCTGAACAGTTAAGAGAAGAACTTGATGGTTCTGTGATGATATGTCCACTTGCTTGTCTTTTTTCCTTTCCCTAACATTTAGAGCTGCCTTTGAACTCTTTTTATCGTCGTGAAACATTCTGGGATGTTTCTACTGGCTCTTTGGCAAAGTAGCTGCACAGTTAGTGCAGAAACTTTTCGGATGCCCAGCTGAGGTACATCTGACCACCTCAGCTCTGAGTGACAAGCTTGCAATGTGAAATGAATGACAAAGATTAAAGTATGCTTATGTGTAGTAACTCTCCCTTTTTCCATCCCTCCTGACTGCTAGCAAAGGGTCTGTTTGGCTTCTGGTAGGGAATCTCCATTTAATGAACAAAAGGGGTTACCTGGCTGTGGAAGAAGAAGCTGAGGAATGCTCAAAGGGTGTCAAAATTGGCTAGAAAAGCAGCAAGAGACAGGACGTCTTTAGGATGAGCAGCCCTGTGACTCGTATTGGAAGTAATAGGTAGCCAGTTCTGTTTCACAGGCACGGCAAAGTACCCTTGCTTGATATTAGCCTCATCAGTGCCTCCTCTCCTCCATCCCCCAGCCCTCTCCCCACTTTTTTTCTTCTGCTTTTTACATTTTTTTAGGACAGATGGATACTGGAATAGCTTAACTGAGGACGAGCCATTTTCAGCCTCTGCTGTCTCTGTCTCCTTGCCATTCTGGTTGCTGCTAGGCCAGGGCATCTCGAATGATGACCAAATTCAGAACATTAACTTCACTTGAAGGGCTGATATTCCTTCACTTTCGTATTAGTGTCTTTGTCCTAATGACTATAATCATCTCCATCTCAATTAGATTAGGAAAAAAACCCCTCTGAAAGTTGAGGAAGAACAATCCCCTGCCTCCAGATGCAAAGGGCTGACGTATCAACCTGCAGCTGGAATGTAAATTGCAGTTATCTGAGACTGTTTGTTTCAGCATTAGAATGTCTCTGATGGATTGTAAATCTATTCCTGCATTTCCAAAAAGGCCTCACATACACCAGTTCGCCCAAGGCTGTGGGGCATAAGAAAATAACATCATCTTGGCTCTGTCATTTCCATTACAGATCAGCTGCAAATGTTTAAGGAGCCTTATTTGCTGATGTACATTTCGTTCCCAGTTGATGTGATATGACAGAAAGAAAACAAAAGCTCTAAGCACTTTGGGATGGCCAGTGTGATTAAACTTGCTGCCTGTGCCTGTGCTGTGGGTTATGTCAATGTAATTTTTGGGGGTCTATTTCGTGTTAGATGCAGTGGTATTAATTAGTCTCTAATATAATGTTTATCTTGGGCATCAAAAATGTCACTCTGTTCACCAGATGTTTTAAGGTGAAAGGAGAAGGGATGCAGGTTCTTCTTCTATATAAAATCCAACATCTGCTGTGTCTATGGATAACAGGTTCTCAGGTGAACTGCTGAGTGTGTCACAGTAAGCCCGTCAGGGTTAAGTGTAGAAAGTCAGTCTGAGTACATGCTGTAATGGATTTGACCTCAAAGAGCACTACAAAGAGAAATTGCAGATAACCATCTGAACTGACTTCAGAAGCCTGTAGCCCCGACTCCCTGGATACCAAGGGAAAAGAGGAGGGCTAGATAAACGGAGTGAACAATCAGAAATACCAGATTCAATAAATGCTTAATATTTGAAGTGCTGGCAGTAAAGAAAACACTGAAGAGCAGTACATTTCCCCACTTGGTCTCAATCACATTAGGAAAGTAATATTCCTTAAGAGACAGCTTTGTAAAAATAAGGTATGGGAAATAAGAAGGGTGGTGTGAAAGTCATGTTGCAGCAACGACATACAGCTGGGAAGATCTTAAGCACCTTTCCATGGCAAATAATTAACTGGTTAAGAATATTAAGGAGACAGGAGAAACTCCTGGCATGGGAAACAAGAGCTGCATTCTCCTCAGCAGCACTGAGGTCAAGGCTTCAGCCTTCAGGGCAGCAAGGATGGATCTGATGGGGCTCTGCCACAAATCCTTCACAGCACCATCATGTGATGGAGCATGTGGGCTGTTAGAACAGTAAAAATTAGGTCAAGTTTTTCTAGAGCAGAGTGGTGTACGTTTTTGAGCACCTTAAATTCAGAGGCAACAATTAACTGTTCTTGCTAGTTCCTGTCAGTTGAAGAGTGAGAAGGGATGATCTGAAGTACAAGAGGTATGCATAAATGAAAGTGGAGGTGGAAGCACAGCTGATGGATGCATAAATGTAAAAGGGTAAATATTTGGAATGAGTATGATTCTGTTTGTTTGACTTTCCTAAAGTTACCTTTATAGTGCAAAAACCAATGAGCTCCTGTTCTGAAATGGGAGGTGAAGACAGAGTCTGTGCTTGTAGTCCCAGAAAACACTGGGACAGAAGTGGGAATAGAGCCCAGCTCGTATTGTATCCACTGCTTCTTTCCACGGGCTTTCCACTTGGTTATTCTTCATATCACATTTATTAGCAAAAATAGGTATTAGAAGGAGCTTTGAGGTTCCTCTGGGACTGGTGACTGTTGGGACCAAGTGCGCTTTCTTCTCTGTCTATTGTTTAAAAAGGCAGGGATAGAAGAGGGGATGTGCACACGTGTTCAGCGCCACATCTGCTCTGCAAAGCCCTGAGCCAGAGTCAAAATAAGCCTTTAAAGAGAATATAGACAGCAGCGTATTTAGTTTTGATTTATTAAAATAGTTTTCAGACTGCAGTCTTATTTGTCCTGTGAGAACTGCACTCCCTGGTAATGGCAGCATTGAATTTTCATGTGAAACATTTTAGAGAGAATGTTTTTTTCTCCCCACCTACAAGAGTGTGACAAGAATTTGTTCTTGTACGATGATGTGCAAGTTATTAGAGCTGCTATGCTAAACATGTATTTATGATCACTGCTGGCACGGCTGCTGTGTGCTTTGTTTATGTTGTTACAAACCCAGTTGTGACACGTTATAAAAAATACATCCTTTTGTGGTAGTCTCACACTGAGGCAGAATAAATCATGCCTCCTACCTCTGCTCTGGCTTTTCTGAGATCGCCCCTTTGGTTTTCCTCACCCTGGAATGTCTGTGTGAGTCTCAGTCCCATACCAGATGATGTCAAAGGCCTCTCGAAAGGGCAAAAATAGATGCTTTAATACGGCTGGCAGAGAAACAAGCCCCAAACCACAGTATGAAGCAGCTACTGTCCTTCAATCAGAATAACCTGCTTTCATTAAATGCTAGTTTGGGAACAGGCTAGACATGCTTTAAGCACGTGAGGAACAACATGATGAATCATTTCGAAAGGGGGAAAACAAAACAAAACTAGAAATAAAACTTTCAGAATGATCAAGAGCTGGCTAGATCCACAACTGGGCAAGAAAGACTGAAGCCTTTCATTTTCCCTGCTCTTTCATAGCAGCATGGACAAAAGACAACCACTAGCTCTGTGTGCCTTTGTCGCAGACCCCTCTTTGTGATCGTTTCCTTGAAATAAAGCAATGAAAGCACTGCCACAAAGTTTCTAATTCTCCAATTTTGATGTTTTTAAAGAAGATTTGTTTCTTTTTATTTTCCAAATTGGTATTTTTTTGGTTTTGCTTAATTAGCTGCATAGAATCATAGACTCACAGCATGGTAGGGGTTGGAAGGGACCTTTAGAGATCATCCAGTCCAACCCCCCTGCAGAAGCAGGGTCACCTAGATCAGGTCACACAGGAACGTGTCCAGATGGGTCTTGAAGACCTCCAAGGAAGGAGACATCCTAAGGTTGTTTTTGGTAGGGTGTCATAACCTGCATTGCATGTCAATGCCCTTCATAGCCATACTCTGTTTGCCTGTCCATGTTGCCACTGACATCAGGGCTGCAGGACCAATCTGTGTCGTTTGCTGTTTAAGGGTCTGGGCTCATGCAATTCCCTTTCTCTGCAGGGTCTGTGGAGAAAAAGGCACTTTTGCCTTTGATTTGTGAGTAGGGTTTATGCAGATATGTGTTTGCAAAACTGGTGCCTTAGTGTTTAGTTTGCCTTCATATAGTAAGCAAATGTTATGTGAAAGCAGCTCCAAACTTCAGGTGTTGTGGATGCTTTATTGACTTCCCCAATAGCTGATATGGCTGGGAATGGATCCAAAGTGACTGTCATTGAATCCTGAGGAAGACATCGTGGCAACTTTAGTAGAGGCAACCTTTGCTATCTGTTACCACAGGTGTTTTCAAGCTTTTCTCTTAACCCAGAAAACAAATTGCTCTCATCTGTTATGTACCACTGAGCTGCAATTTTGGGTTGATGCTGAACGTTCAGTGGTGTACATGTACAGATTCTTCAGAAAACAGCTGGTTGTGAGGCATTTTGTTTAATTATACCTACTTGTTTTTGACTCTCCTGTAGTGTTTCTCATCCAGAGCAACGTAGCTGAAGATACAGGTCGATGACCCCTTTATGCATTATAATCTGACACGCTGCCCCGTGGGAGACTAATGACCTAAATGGAAATGTTATTCATGACTTCTTGTGTGCTGCTGTTCTGAATGGCTTCCTCACAGAGCTACGGGAGGAGACGACTAAGGTCAGCAATATTTTGTGTAGTCAAGTCCTTTTAGATAAATCCTTGCAGCGTGATAAGGGTACTTTTCATGCCATGCAGCACGTCAGACCTCAGCAAAGAGAAGGTAAGGGGATAAAACGAGCACAAGCAAACCACAGAGCAGGAAAACTGTTGAGCGTCCCTAAATTTCTTGTGACACTTCCTGGTGACTGAAAACACTGAAATATGTTTGTGCTGATCTGCTGTGAAAATTCCCCGTTCGATAGCTTCCAGAGCTTTTCATCTCTTACCCACAGTGTTGGTAGCCACACCTCTGACCATGGGCTCCCTTGCAGAGTGTGAATGGATTCCTGAGTCTCTCAAAGACATTTAAAGGATTTTGTTTCCAAACTCTGTTTCCAAACTGCACCTCTACTTTTAATCTCCTCAGGACAGGAAATTGTCAATTCGTTGTGCCATTCAGGAGAGGCAAAGCTCCTCGCCTCTGGGAGTCAGCAAATGAGTGAACAAACTCCCCAGACTGATGGTAA
Source organism: Colius striatus (assembly GCF_028858725.1). Taxonomy (NCBI): domain Eukaryota; kingdom Metazoa; phylum Chordata; class Aves; order Coliiformes; family Coliidae; genus Colius; species Colius striatus. The sequence continues at coordinate 1,374,645 of NC_084760.1, forward strand.
CTGGGGCGTCATAAACAACTCTGCATAAGGTGCTTTGACAAATAGCATTTCATTGTAATTTGAAGTAGCAGCATTTGTCAAAATAGTGATTCATTTTTTTTGTGTGCTTAAGTGATATTTTGGCTGCCTCACAGCTGGGCCCAGGTACAGGAGGTCACAGAGATGGAAATGGGACACAAGGTCATTTAATTTGCTGTCCTTGACTTTTGTTCAACATCTTCATCAACCACCTGGATGAGGGCACCGAGTGACCCTCAGCAAGTTCCCTGCTGGCACCAAACTGGGAGCACTGGCTGATTCCCCAGAGGCTGTGCTGCCATTCAGCGGGATCTCGACCGGCTGCAGAGTTGGGCACAGAGGAACCTCCTGAGGTTCAACAAGGACAAGGGCAGAGTCCTGCAGCTGGGGAGGAACAACCCCATGCACCAGCACAGGCTGGGGGTGACCTGCTGGAGAGCAGCTCTGCAGAGAGAGACCTGGGAGTGCTGGTTGGTAATAAACTGACCATGAGCCAGCAATGTGCCCTCGTGGGCAAGAAGCCAATGGCAGCCTGGGATGCATCAAGAAGAGTGTGGGCAGCAGGTCAAGGGAGGTTCTGCTCCCCCTCTGCTCTGCCCTGATGAGGCCTCATCTGGAGTCCTGTGTCCAGTTCTGGGCTCCTCAGCTCAAGAGGGACAGGGAAGTGCTGGAGAGAGGCCAGCACAGGGCCACCAAGATGATCAGGGGGCTGGTGCATCTTTCATACGAGGAAAGGCTGCGGGACCTGGGGCTGTTTAGTCTGGAGAAGAGGAGACTGAGGGGGGATTTTATTTCCATTTACAAATCTCTAAAGGGTGGGTGTCAGGAGGCTGGGACATCCCTCTTTTCTATAGTAGCCAGCAACAGGACAAGGGGTGATGGGATGAAGCTGGAACACAAAAAGTTCCATTGAAACATAAGAAAAACCTGTTTGAGTGAGGGAGCCCTGGCCCAGGCTGCCCAGGGAGGGTGTGGAGGCTCCTTCCTTGGAGGTCTTCAAGACCCACCTGGACACGTTCCTGTGTGACCTGATCTAGGTGACCCTGCTTCTGCAGGGGGGTTGGACTGGATGATCTCTAAAGGTCCCTTCTAACTCCTACCATTCTGTGATTCTACGATTTTTGACTAGAACACTGTTGGTGATCTCCATTGATTACTTTGCTTGGAAAAGAATTCACAGCTTAATGCTAATTCCAAGACAATGTACATTTCAAAGGGGATAGAACAGGTTAAATGGAAATGCTGTCACATTGTTCTTCTGTTCATTCTCTGCTCACAGGAGCAGGTGACGATTACTGTAAATTAATTGGTTATGCAATCTTTGGCTCCTGTGTTTATAGTTGATGGAAGGAATCAGTCTTTTTGTACATTCATATTTTAATGATCCTTAGGACATAATGACAGAGTAGAGTGATAGAGACACAAAGACTATCTTTAGCTGGGGAGGTTTGGAAACCTCTGCATAGCTCTGAGCATTAGCTGAATCTGTCTCTTCACATTTTTTTTTAGGTTAAAGCTAAAATCTAGAAAAGCCCCTTTAAGGCACACTGGCACTCCTTGGTTTGCTAATTCTTAGTTTAGAAGACAAATAAAGTGGGTTTTCTGTTCAATCTAGAAACGTAAATCTGCCAAGATGTACCAGTAAAGACTGAGTCATGGACAAAGCAGTCTGAGCAAATGCTGAATCCGCCTGAAAGTGCTGGGGTAGCTTCAAAGCAAGCTGTGGTAACTCATCCCCATGCAAACTCTGTTTGCCTGCAGATGCCTCATAGTGTCTGTTGGATATGCATGGAACTCTGACATTCAGTGTTCCGGCACGACGTTGGTTAGATTTAGCTTTGGGCTCAGCCTCGGTTTACTGCTGATGAATCAGAGGATCGCTTTGCTAAAGCATCCAAAAAACCCAACGTTGCTTGCTGAAGCTGCACTTAATTTCCATCCAGCTTCCACTGAAGTACAAATGTTGATTAGCTCCCTGTGGCTCATTTAGCCATGTAAAAACTGTGTGGGAAGGCCTTTTTCCTTTTGGAAATGGATCATGGAAAAGAAGCCAGTTGGATTCCCACGTTGCTCTCCTGGAGTCTCAGCAGGCTGCCACTCAGGGCTGTTGGCAGCCCTGCTTTTCTACCAGATCCTACAAGGCAGGCAAAATAGCAGCTTCTGCCTCCATACAGCTCTACTTCATCTGTGTCTCCTGCTAGTTCCAGACAAATGGAAACCACACATATTTTATTGCACATTTTTGGTGTGTGGGCAAAGTGCAAAGAAGGAAGGGTAATCAGGCTTCAGGGTGGTGCCTCCCTCTCGTGTCGTAAATCAAAGTTGTTTAACGTGGAATACAATAGCATGTCACTAAAAATGGTTGGAAATAGAATGACAGTAACCAAACTTGTTTTCATAAGTTGTTTACTACAAGCGAAGCAGAGCACAAGAGGAAACGGGAAATGTGGTAACTGTGCACTGAATGCTTTTGGGCAGTTTTCAGAACTCTTTCACAGCTACCCAGATGGCTTTTACAGTGCTTCCTCTTGACATGCCTGTGGATGCTCTATCTAAAACCTCATACTATTTTTCCCTGGATTATTCTCCTCTGTCTTGGCTGAACCTTTCTTTGAGGCTGTTGAAACTTGGCAGTATGAAAACTTCAGACAACGAAGCTGACTTTCCTTCCCTTACTCCCTTGCCAGTTTAAAAATATGAACACCACTTTTAGTGCTTTACCATGTGTACAAATCAAACTTGCTGTCCTGTGACTGACTCCATTGGAAAGGCAGCGTGGTGTAGGGGTTTTCCTATCAACCAGCTGTAGGGGGCCTGCACTCAATGCAATGAAGTCTGCTGAGGGTGGCTATCGGTATCTTTCCTTGCTGCAGCCTCTACACAGCTGGTGTCATGACTGATACACCTTTCTTATCCAAAACCATCAGAGAACGCCTTCAACCCTTTATGTACAAGTCAGCAGTGACAGTTACATGTGAGTGGATACCAGCATCTTCTTTTCACTTGTGTGATATTAGAGCAAAGCAATTCCTTGTGCCATATCATCCTTCTGACAGGAAGGCTCTAATTCTGAGAAGCACCAGGTCACAGGATGCATAAGCATCAGCTCCCAGAAAAAGGCTGAATGACTAGAGGCATTTTCTGCAGTTCTCTAGGTTTTCCTAGATGTGATGGTATATTTAATGATTTGTGTGAAAACGTCTTTGGGGGATGGACAGGTCTTGGCATCTGGCCTGGAAACTGCAAAGTTCTTTAAGTGTTGCATATTCATGGGGACATTTAATTGTTTTTCCTCCTTTTCTCTGGAGAACTATTGAACTGAACAGCACTTAACACTGAAAACGAGTAATCATAGCCCATGGTAACTTTTTCCCCTGCTTGTCTGTCATATAAAACCGTTCAAAAAGGGGAAAACTCTTCCTTCTGAGCATTAAGGGCAGACTTTGCATTCTTATCCTAGAGTTCTAGTTGCATAAACAACATACAGTATGAGTGTACGAACTTCTCCCTGAAAACAAGTGAGTTACACAGAATCTCAAGCTCAAATGCAGTGATTTAGAAACTAAATGTATTACATGTGTATGCTGTGGCATATTAGGATAACAGTTTTACCCTTTGCTGCCTTTTCACCCAGGGAAAAAGAGGGCTGGGATATGGCTTGAAAAAATATGACATAAGAAGCAGAGAAAATGGGCTTAGTGGAGATGCTGGTGTGAAACCCAGGAGGCAGATCATCGAGTCCTGCTGTGCCAGAATTGGATTTCAAAGCTGTTTCTGTCAGCTCATGAAAGCCCACAACACTTTGTGTGCTGAGCATCCTAAAGCTCTTGTAACTTCTGCTCAAAGTTGCCTGTCCCTCATCCTTGTTCCTCCAGACATTCCTGCACACTAAGAAGCTGGCAGGATGTTGACAGGTTTTGGTTGCATAACCCCTTGTCCTTTTTGCTCACCTGACAGAAGTGAGGCTGCCAAGTCTGGGAGCACCTCACAGGGCCAATGGACAAGTATAACGAAATGCACTGGAGCTGCATGAAAAAGTCGCTGTCTGTTCAATCAGACTGATTTCTCCATCTGGTGCTGCCAATTAATTTGCCCAGTTCAACCTTTCAGAATGTCATTCTTTGCCCCCTCTTAAGGAGAACTAACTAATGCATTTTCCCCTCTCTTGACTTCCCAAGAGCTACTGCCCTTCCCATGGCTGTAGGAAGGTCTCGGGATGATTGCGAAGAGGAAAAACTGTGTTGCAAATGCAGCTTCTCTCCTGGGGAGGGACTGATCATTTTACCCCTCTTGCAGCCATGGTAATGTAATTCACCTAGTGCTTTTAATCACCTCAAAGTATGAAAATGCAAAGCACTGAAAAGGAAACGATTCCAATGCCCATTAAAGGCTGGCTACTGTTTATCTGTGGCATGGCAGCCCTGTTGGCATCTTGCTTTAATGAGCATTATGAATTCCTCTCCAGTTTAGAAAGAGAACCCCATATATCATGCTGATGCATCTGTAGACCCTGTACTTTTCACAGTTATGAATGTTGTATTATGTTAGGAGTGTACAGTTCCTCCTCCTTCCCAGAGACATTTCACTCTGAGCTGTGATGACCATCAGTATTTCATTCAGGGAACTATGAAAAATGATGGTACTAAATGCTTTCTGAAGGGGCTTTTATTCCTCCTGTTGGCCATAATGCAGGATGACACGATTAGTAATGATTTTTAACTGCCTTCTGAGAAGGTGTCATGTATCAGTTGTGTCAGGGGAATTAGTTGTTATGGTAATGATGGGGTATCAATTATTCCCTGGAAGGCTGCGTTAGATCAATTATGTAATTGATCTGTCTTGTTTCTTTACCCGTGTGTTTCTCTGGTAGCTGTTGAGAACGCTGCTGTTATCAGAAGCAGTGGGTGTTTAGCTTGTCTGATCTACTTGCACTGAGTATTCTGTGAGGCACTTTGACTCTCCTTTTCTGACGAGCACAGGATCATTGTACTCAGTCCCTGAGTGCTTTTGGGTTGGATTCTCTTCATAGATTTGTTTACATATTGTTCTTTAAAAGCACAAGTTTGTCAGCTGCAGCTTTTCTCTGGCACAGTAAAGACTGAAGGGATTTGCTGAGGGAAATCTGAGAGCCCTGGCAAGGTCCCCGTGACTCCAGTTTTAACTGCGGTCCCTAGCCATCAAAGGTCAGGCTGCTTTTCTGCCCCTGGTGCTCACTTATTCTTGCCTACACACTGTCCTCGTTTGAAGGAGGAATGGAGACAGGTTCAGCTTTTAAAATCTTGGTTTTCTGCATACTTTGCTATGAAGTTCACCTCTGCCCAGCTCTTCTATGCCCAGCCACCAGCTCAATTTGGATCCAGCCAGGCTTGGCTGCATGGAAGAGTAAGTGTTCTCCACAATTCCTCATGCTTTGCCTACACCAATGTTAAACAAAGACAGATCTGCATCCTCCTGAAAGGGGGAGTGACTGAGTTATTTGCACACACAGAAGACAACTGTACTTATACAAACTATTCTGAGACAAAGCCTGTCCTGAGTTTTCTCCCCAGAGCAGAGCACAACAGCTCAGTTTTCTGAAAATGACATGGTTTGGTTAAAAACTTATTTACTTAGCTTGGAGAAGAGGAGCCTGAGGGGTGACCTCATTCATGTTTACAAATGTGTAAAGAGTGGGTGTCAGGAGGATGGATTCTCTGGGGACATTCAAAGCACAGCTGGATTGTGCCCTGCTCTAGGTGGTGCTGCTCTGGCAGGGGGGTTGCACTGGATGAGCTTCCCAGGTCCCTTCCAACCCTTAACATTCTGTGATTCTATAAAATACCAAAAATTCCTGCAGAAAGCTCAATTTGGGACATATGCAGCCTCTATAGGAGCATTTGTGTTCAGCACACCTGGCTTTCCTCTGAGGTTTAGGGAAGGATAGGACAAACCTGCCTTCTAAGTCATGTCACCTCACACAGGGAGGGATAGCTGAAACACAAAGCCTTACAGAAGAGATGAGAAATACTTTTGATGCAATGTTTGTAAGGATCTTCAAAGCAGCAAATGACAGAATACACTGACACACTTCAGTAAGTGGTATCCTCAGCCAGCCTGAGTTTGATAACTACAGGGGTCACGGTGCTCCCTCTGAACTGTGTTGTGAGAAGGTGTAACAATGATCAGCTTTGGTCTGACAACAACTTGAGCCTATTCATGTGCCATTATCTCAATGTCCTGCCTAATACAACGTTGTTTAAAATACAGAACGTTGTGAGAGATTTCTCATGGACGTTGCTTTGCATTTGCTTCAATATTGGTGCCATATGTTTAATATTTGGTACCTGTACATGATTTCTCATCAGGGGACTACTAGAAAGTGAGTGTCACTAGCACATCTTGAAGATGTGATACTGAGAGTCCAGAGGAATAATGTATTTTATGAGGGGTCAGTAGTAGAGAGCAAAACAGGAGCTCAGGCTCTCAGCTTCTAACTCCATACCTGAACCAAGTTATGCTGCCATGATTTAGCTTAGCTTGAAAGTGGTGCTGGTGTAGCAGTTGCATACCTTCCTGAGGGAAGGCATGATGTGTAAGCAAATAGATTGTCCAAGGAGTACAAAAAGAAATACTTTGTGGTTATATTACAGTGTGTTGGGTTAACACTGACTGGGCACCAGGTGCCCCTCAAGCCACTCTGTCACTCCCCATCCTCAGCAGGACAGGGGAGAAAAGACAATGAAAAAGAGCTCATACATCAAGGTAAGGACAGGGAGATCACTCACTAAACACAGTTACAGGCAAAACGTTCAACTTGGGCAAACACATTTATTGCCAATTCATAGCAGAGTTGGACAGCAAGGAATAAAAAGCTTAAAGCCATCTTATCCCTATCTCTCCCCTTTTTCCCAAGCTCACCTACACTCACATCTCTTCTGATTTCTGCCATGGAGTAGTGCAGGGGAGTAGAGGTTGCAATCAGTCTACAACCTTTTGTCTCTGCTGCTCCTTCCTCCTCATGCTCTTCCCCTGCTCTAGCATAAAGTCCCTTGCACTAAAGGCAGTACTTCATTAACTTCTCCTTCACATGAGCTGCAGTCCTTCAAGAACTGTAGCATAGATTTGCATTCAGCTGTTTCTAGTAATGAGGAAGGGGCTGTAACAGTGACACCTGTAAGAAGCTGCCTGCCCTTCTCCCTGGCCCTTAAGGCAGACCCACCTCTGGGGCTGAGCCAATTGGCTGTCTCTGCCATCACTTTTTAAGAAGCAGCAGCCAGGAGAGTGTTTTCTTTCTGAGGGGTGGTGGGAGGAGTTGAATGAAAGAGAAGTAACCATGCAGACCTCCAAGTCAATGAAGGAAAAGAGAAGAAAGTGTCCCACTTGCATTCCATTGTGCAAAGGTAGCTGTTCCCCTGCAACCCATGGAGAGTAGGCATCTGTCTCCCTACAACCTACAGAGTGTAATGGTAAAGCTGAGACCTGCTGGCAGCCTGGGGTGGAACCTAAGCCAAGAGTGTGCCTAGAGGAGGCCATGACTTTGTGGGAAGGCAGCATCAGAGCAGAATGTGCCTGGAGTTGAGTGGGCTACAGAAGAGATCCACCCTGGAGGCGTTTGAGGAGCTGCAGCCCTCAGGAAGGACTCGTGATGAAGAGGTTTGTTAAGAATTGCATCCCATGGGAGGAACCTTGTCTTGGAGTAGAGGAAGAATGTGAGGAGTTCTTCTCCTCCTCTGAGAAGAAAGGAGCAGCAGAGCCCATATATGACTAACTGACCATAGCCTCCCCATCCCTGTGTCACTGAGAGGTAGATGGAGGGGAGATATCAGGAGCAAGCAGATGAACTCAGTAAGAGGGAGGGATGGGGAAGAAGATCTTAAAGTGCTGGTTGTATTTTTATCATCATCCTGCTTTCTATCTGTTCTGTTTCTAGTTGACAGTAGATAAAACTATTCTTATTTCCTTCCTTAAGTCGAGCAGTTGAGTCCATTTTGCCCAGGACCATAATTGGCAGTGAGCTCTCCCTGTCCTTGTCTTGGTCCACAAAGCCCCTGGTTATCTTTTCTCCTGTGTTGCTGGGGCTGCTGCCATACTATAGAAGGTGGATGTGTGTGTGTGGGGGGGATGAGCAACAGGCTGTGTGGTTCTTTGTTGCTATCTGGGCTTAAATCATGACAAACTACTCTAACATGGGCTATTTTTCTCCCATTTCCTTGCTCTCACACTTGCTGCACAGTGGTTTTTACCCTCTCTTAAATGTTTTCACAGAGTTGCCACCAATACCAGTGATGGACTCCTCTTTGGCCAATGGCATTTCCATTTTGGAGCTGGGTAAAACTGGCTCTGTCCAACATGAGGAAGGCTTCTCAACAGGATGCATCTCTGAAGTTTCTCCACTACCAAAACCTTCCCAGGTAAATACAAGACACATAACAAAGAAATGTGCCTCCTCCAACAGTTTGCCTTGCTTTTATTTTGTTCTGAGCAGAAGAGTTATCACCATCTTTGAAAAGGATGGTCAAAACCATCTTCTTCAAATACTGTTGAAACATAAATGGTAGAAAATGAGTAAATTGCAGCTGTGGTTCTTGACAGTCCTGTACAGAAACTGCTGCAAAACCTTTCTCTGCAGGGTGGAAAGAGTTCTTTTTTCCCCTCTCAATTAGCAATGGCTGAAGTACCAAAGCTAAAAGTATGTTTGCCTTGAGGAGGTGAACAAACAGAAAAGATCTACCCCAAAGCTGAAGAAATTCCCAAGCTTCAAGGGTGTGTGGAAAGCTTTTTTCTGTGGTCGTAAGGACAGCAGTTAGTTACTCTAAGAAATCATTGTAAACCTGCTTCAGAGGAGAGAGTAAGTATATGTGACAGCTCACTGGGTGAAAAGACAGGAACTAGGATTGGGACACAAGTCTGAATTTCCCCATCACTGTTCTTTTTACCAATTAAAAGCTATCATTGCAGCCCTAGGCACCACCAGCCAGCCAACACAGGGCTGGAACCTCAGTGCTGTTTACAGAAGAAGTAGCAGGGTAGCTCCATAGAGACCTGTCACTGAAATGATAAGGTGTCTCACTCCCCTGCACAGGTTTGCAAGTATAGTCATCAAGAGCTAACTGTGGAGCAAGAGGAAAGTGTGTTGCAGCTCAATATTTGTCTTGTGTGACTACAGTAATCAAATGTGAAGCTTTACTCTCTAGTTTAAAGATATTTTACAGATTACTGTGCTGGCATCTCTTAAACACACTGCTTGCTTTTACAGTATTTTTAGGTGATATTTTTCTCTGCTAAACAAAAGAGGCTTCTCCCTTGGTTTTGCGTTTGCTGACAATATACATCTACTTGCTGTGCAAGGGTTTCTTTGTCAAGGATTATTGTAGTCAAGTGTGGATGTGTAGAGATAGCTTCTCAAATTAAAAAGAAAGAAAGAAGATGTTTATTGTCTCTTACAAAGCAACTTTCAGCTGTCTCAACTAAAGGAAAATGTGTTTCCTGCCATCCACATGAAAAAGGATGGTAAGAGGAAAAATCAAATCCATCATCTGCACACAAACAGTTGCAACTTTAGTTAAACTTCAGAGGCATTGGCTTGGGGGATTTGCAAGAGGATATGCAGCCAGCTGTTCTCTAGAGCCACCCTTGGCCACATACATTAGCATCACTGTGCTTGCTTGGTTCCTTGAAAGCCAAAAAAGGTGATCTTCATGTCATAGTAATCATAAGTTCAATTTGGGAATAGTATAAGGTGTTGTAGAACAATTCCAACTGTCAAATGCAGCACACAGGATTTAAAGATCCTTTCATTGCTCATGAGCCGTTGCCTGATGTTTGCTGTTCTTTGACTCCTTGAAGGTAACGGGGTAGTGTGTAGATGAAATCTCAGAGAAAGCCTTGCTCTTCTGGCCTCCCAAAACTCATTTAGATGTTTAGAGCTGTGAGAATCTTATGATAAGTGTTTTATGTCAGCTTCCTCCTTTTACTTCTCGCCTCATCACGTGCCAATCTAGTGAAGTCTCTTCTCCACCCTCTGGAAAGGCTCCTGTCAGTGAGGTGCCTCCAGAGTCACTTTGGGCTGGTGAAATTCCTATTTCTTGTCCTCCTTATAAAAGTTGTTTTGCAGTCATCACTTTTTAGCTGGATAAAAGAAGTAAAATCCTGTTACTTAGGAATAATGTTGGTTGGCCAGATCTAACAGCATTCTCTTGGAGGAGTTTCTAGCACATGAGCAAGGAGAAGCCAGCTCAAGGTTTCTCAGCAATACAGACAAAATTAGGGTTGGAAATGCAGCTGTCAAGCTACTGTGGGCTTGAGGTCAGCCATAGAGGCTCTCAGCACCTGGCTATGCTTTTGCTGGTCTTGGTGGTGCTGTAGATGTGCTGGTGATGGGGGTTAACTGTGAAAGTCATAGAGTCTGAATTCTGTTGTCTGCCTGGGAAGAACCTTAAGTCACTGTTTCCTACTTTAATGTTGCTTTTGTGTTCTGCTTTAGTGTTGGTTGGTAACTAAAAAGTCCTGTACTCTGCAGACTGGGCAAAGATAGTCTGAAAATGCTTTAGGGACAAGAAATACAGATGCAGATGGGGCTCTCATCCACAGGATGGTCCTCAGAGCAATTAAGCTGAGCTGGGTAAGAGGCTGTCTACTTTGCACAATGGGAATATGTAAAGCTTCTGAAACATCTATCAAATGCCAAATGTGAGGAATGCCTCAAGAAGAATGTAGAGAAGGAAGAAAACTGTTATTAATCTGGGTAAAAAAAATTGAAGGGTTTTCTATCATTGCAAACAAGTTCATTTAGTCTGAAAGAAACAATATTTACCCTGAGGAGTGACCTGACTCACTTTCTCCAATAGCCATAAGGAAGCCTGAGATAGGAAGTTTATACAATCCCAGAAACCTCTGAAATGTCAGCTGGGACAGAAAAGATGCAGGTTCAGATTTCCTACAGTAAATTCATATTGAAGACTGGAACTCCAGCCTCTTAGAATTAAACTAAAGAGGTTTTTAAGTAGTATCTTTGTTACATTTTTCTCTATTCCTTGAAATGATATTGCTCAGTTTCGTACAGACCAGAAGCTTGGAAGCTACTCCTTCAAAAGATGTCTTAAGATGTTTCCTACAGCATGGAGTTGCTGTAAAACAGCTCTGTGGGGCACAGCTGAGGATTTCTGAGATACAGCAGTAAAGCTCATTTGCCTCCTGTCTGTTCATTTACATAAGGAGCATTTCGAAGGTAGAAGCAGCAGAAAAGACCCCAGTCTGTTTTATTAGATCTTGGATAGATTGGTTTGATAGCTGTCACTTACATACCTGACACTTGGTAGCTGTCAGGTGATTTTAAGGTGTTTTTGTACTTCATTTGGAACCACTTTGGCCATTCATGAACTTGGGAGGGGCAAAGAGTAGTGGCATTTTTTTATAACCTATATATATATATATATATATACTTACATAGACATATATTATAACAAATATATAAATAGATATTATATTTACATATTATAAACAGATACATAATTAAAGTTTTTAGCACTCAACTTTCAAAGTGTCTTATTTGAAACTCTGGGGATATGACATTAATTTCTCAGTGGCTGCTGCAGCTTTTCTGCTTCCAGACTATTTGAGCACAAGGTCAAGAAGGAAAAAGAATAAAAAGTTATTAATCTGAAGGTTCTGTTCATAACATTTGGACTGGTTTTGTGTAAAGTTTTCAGAGACAGTTTGTGTTATTTCTTGTTCTAAATAGGCTAATTAGACATTGTCTTAGTATTGTGTTTTAGTGAATTAACTCAAGATTCCATCAGTGCTCTGGAACAAAGCAGAATATTGTAGCAAATGCTGAGAGGAGTTGCATGTTCATGCCTTTAATGTGCATCTGAGTAACACTGGAATGTTTTCCATCTGTGTTTTCAGTATTAATTTAGTTTTTCTGTATACAGCCTATGCTTCAGATCCTTATGCTTCCATTTGTCTTTCCAGTTTCTCCACGTGCTGATTGCTCTGATTCTCACTGGTTCTTCCAGGACATGTTGGCTATTCCCTTGGCTACACATTGTTTAATCCTTGACTGTTGTTGCTGCACTAAATCTAGGGGACCTCAGAGCCATAGATCTGAATGTAATCCCTAGACGTTCCCGTTCACACTTGGAGTGTACACATTGCTAACGTTGGCTCTTGCTATCTAGGCTGGGACAGCTAGCACACGTTATTCAGCTTCATGAATAAGCTTTAACAGGCTGAGAAATAATAGGGCACAGTGTCTGTGGCTGACTGTTGGGGATATCACAGTTCTGAAGCTGGGTGGACTGCAGGAGGTATGGTCTAGCAATTGAAGCTGAAGACTAGAGATCTGGCAGGGGAGCTGCACTGGATGATCTCTCTAGGTCCCTTCCAGCCCTTGAGATGCTGTGATTCTGTGATAACATGGAGATCTGCATTATCTTTTTTGGCTGCACATTTATGGTATATCCTCAGTGAAAAGGGATTTTGTCAAGTTTAAAAGCATCTTAATACTTCTCCTAGAACTGCTCTAGTAGTGATGCATTCAAAAGGGAAAAGTGTGTAAGTGTGATGGCTCGTAACAGCCTGGCTGCAAGTTCTTTAGTGGCTCTTCAGAAGAGAAGGAGCTCTAATCTGCAGAGTGTAATCAGTAAGATGTGTATGTTACAGTGCCCTGGTTGTGCTGTCTGAAGTCCCAGTAGAGTTTGGTATTTTAATTTTCTCTGATGAGTTATTGACTTCTCACTCCCAGATGCATCCAGCAACTGTTTGATGCGAAAGCAGCAGAAATAACATTTCATTTAAGCAAAAACTTTCACGGCTCTAATTTTTAAAAGCCTAAATGCATCTACAATTAACTTTTTTTGCCTGCAATTTGGGGCACAAGTTGCCATATCAAACACTGTAAGAACCTCTCCTGAGTTTTGCCGCCTTACTTTGTTACCCAGCCTTGCTCAATAGCTGTCATTGTTGCATGGAGATTGACATCAGAGTTACATTGATCCCTGAGCTTAGACAATTAACTAGCAGCTAGGTCTTCCTTCTGAATGGGATATATCAGGCCACCAAGATAGTTCCAAGTGTTGCTCAAAAAGTCATTCATTTATTCACCAAAAGAATAACTTCACACGAGTAGTTTCTGCTGGCTGTCTTCTCTATAAAAGCTTACTAGACAAAACAAAATGTATTTGATTTAATGATGCTCTGAAGGCCAGATGCATTCTCCTGGCCCCTTATGAAAAACAATGAATAGTGATTCTCCACTTGGGAGGGCATGCTTGTAATGCCACACTTCCTTTGAGATTCAATGACTGGCTGGGATTTGAAAGGGAATGCATCTGGTAAGACTCACCCTAAGCCACTGTGCCGGCTCTTTTGGGCCAGACTTGCACAGAAATATTCTTTTGGGCCACCGAGGATTTGTACTTGTGGTGTTGGAGCAATTGCACAGCTCTGAGATGGGGAATAAAAGCAGAGTGCAGGCTTATGGAAGCTCTACAAGTTTAAATAGATACATATATTTCTAGTAGTTCTAGTTGGACAGAAATCTCTCTGCATGCTCTTTATAGTTCCTTAAGGGGACATAAGTATTGATGGAAAGAAGTCCCAGTGTCCATTGTACATTGTATCTCTAAGCAGTCTGCAGGTAGCTTGTATAAATACTTATGCACGTCCTTAACAATCACTGATTTGAGAACAGCCTCTAATGTTCTTTTATCTGTTGAATTATAATTAAGACTTATTTGAAAGTCATTGCATGTATCCCCACTTGGCTGGGTGCTGGGCCTTGCTGATATGAATTTTAGATGCTTCAGTATGATTATGTGCAAGGTTGCTCCCAGACCTACAGTCACGTCTGCGTAAATCACCAGCCTGCACACATCCATCACAAGTAAGGATTCCACATTTACCTAAAAGTCATAGAAAAGCTTAGGTGGAAAAGTACTTCTGGAGCTCATCTCATCTGCCTGCAGTGTAGGGAGATATGAATGCAAACATCCAGTATCCTCTGCACTGAGTTGGTTTTTTTCCCATGAAACTGCAGAGCTAAGGGTTTTTTTTCCTACCCTTCAGCAGCTGGTCAGAAGGTCAAAAAGTTTAGATATGCATCTGAGCTTTTGAAGAAATGTATTTATTACTCCATTGTGACCTTAGTTTCTGTGAGCAGTCGTACAGTCAATTTTCTGGCAGTGAACATTCGTTGAAAATACATGTCAGGCTCTGATTCTAATTTCTGCATGTGAATGTTTGAATTGGACGTGACATGCAAAGCCCATTGGAGTCGCTCACACACCCACTGACCTGAGCAGGCTTTCTTTTATTGATTGTTTTGGAGATATCACCTTAATTCTCCAGTCAGGGAAAAGGTGTTTGTTGTTTTTTTAATAGATCTGGCTAATCATAACTGTTTCAGAAATGTATAACGTTCTCTGAAAGCAATTTGTCATTTTATTGAACTCAGAGTCCGAGTCCTTCTCTTGCATAGAAGAAAACCAATGAAGTAAGAATTTTCTTAATGCTTCACTGGCAGACCAGACCCACATTCGCAGCTGCAGTTTCATTCAGAATGATTTATGTGTGCAGAAGTTCAAGGCCTGTTTTATAGAGCAACAATAGTCTTTTCTTCCTGATAAATATTGGAAATGTTCTTAAGACTTTTTCTTTTGCATTAATGGCTTTTAATTGCAGGTCATTTCCAAGAGTAGAACTGCTTTCATCTCCTTGCAGCCTTCTGATTCTTCACATATGCTCAGATAATGTTATTGTACTAAAGTAAAGGCTGGACTGTGAATGATACAGATCTCCTCAATAACACACTGAGAATAGTAGCACACTGTCAACTGTTGGTAGGAAAGTGACTGGAATCCACTGTCCTGCAAAATAAGGTCACCAGTTAATCATCTGGACTAATTGTTATAGTTCTCCTTCCAGTAGTGTTGCTTCCAGCTGTGCAGAGCAACCTCTCTTCAGTATCCTCTCACGTGGACTAGATGATGGGGCAGAGATGATGCTTTCAGTCAGCAGCTTTCTACACTTACCTGTTCTCTGCAAAAGTGAGAAATTAATTCCTTAAACATTGAGGTAAAAGAACATTCAGGTTGTTTGGAACTGTTTTTCACTACCTGTCAACAAACGGTGTACTTCTAGGTTAGTTTTTATGCTGGGATAAGAACAGACAAGGAGTGTATAAGACTTTGTATACAAACAATAATTAATTGTCATCAAGTAAAGAGGCTGTTACCAATGCTGACCCTTTTTTTCCCCCCTGCAATGCTTCCTTTTTATTTAGTACAATATCTACTTCCCATGTCTCTTGCCAGCTGTAACATTGCTGTGCCCATCATTTTCCATGTGGGACTAAATAATTATC
Source organism: Colius striatus (assembly GCF_028858725.1). Classification (NCBI taxonomy): domain Eukaryota; kingdom Metazoa; phylum Chordata; class Aves; order Coliiformes; family Coliidae; genus Colius; species Colius striatus. Next base: position 1,390,006 of record NC_084760.1, read on the forward strand.
CTTCAAAGACTCATCATAATGCACAGGAATTTGGTGGCAAACTAGATAGATATGCAAAACCCAGCTGGGTGAGTTCCTGTGTGCCCTAGTCTAGGTGGCCCTGCTCTGGCAGGGGGGTTGCACTGGGTGATCTTTTAAGGTCCCTTCCAACCCTTGAGATTCTGTGAATGTCCTCAGAACTCAACAGATATTTTTTTAAACTCTTCTTTCCAGAACTGAATAGCAAAAGAATCCAGGAAAATGAGTATCATTAGCAGCTTTCTACAAAAGGCAGGAATTGGTTTGGGTTTCCAGTTAGTACATGGCTCAGTATATTTTTCACTTAAATACTATACTTGTTTTTATGTTAGTCATACAAAAGATTTTACTCTCACCATTGCCAGCTGCCATGCACAGATTTCCATTCAGCTGCACTAATGTTAAAAGGATTTCTGGAGCAGTTCCACTGAGGTCTAGAATACTAGAAAACACTTATCCATAAAGGGAGAGAAGTTCCTAACTGTGAACACCTAAGGCAGGATGGAGCTCTGGATGAGTTTATCGTGGTGTTTTGGTTATAGCAACATTTGTGGACTTGGAAATGTTCAAAACTTTCTCAAGGCAAATTTGGAATGGAAAGCTATGCTGTTCACACCAAGTAGCTTTCAGATTCATAGACTCATAGAATAGTAGGAGTTGGAAGGGACCTTTAGAGATCATCCAGTCCAACCCCCTGCAGAAGCAGGGTCACCTAGATCAGGTCACACAGGAACGTGTCCAGGTGGGTCTTGAAGACCTCCAAGGAAGGAGCCTCCACACCCTCCCTGGGCAGCCTGGGCCAGGGCTCCCTCACTCAAACACTGACACAGTTTGTTCTTATGTTTAAGTGGAACTTTTTGTGTTACAACTTCATCCCATCACCCCTTGTCCTGTTGCTATCTACTATAGAAAAGAGGGATGTCCCAACCTCCTGACACCCACCCTTTAGATATTTATAAATGTTAATAAGATCCCCCCTCAGTCTCCTCTTCTCCAGACTAAACAGCCCCAGGTCCCGCAGCCTTTCCTCATATGAAAGATGTTCCAGTGCCCTGATCATCTTGGTGGCCCTGTGCTGGCCTCTCTCCAGCACTTCCCTGTCCCTCTGGAGCTGAGGAGCCCAGAACTGGACACAGGACTCCAGATGAGGCCTCACCAGATATGGCAGAGTAGAGGGGGAGAAGAACCTCCCAGATTGCTACTTAAGAAGCTGAGGAGGAAAGAAACCCCTCCTCTATTTGTAATGCACATGTTTATAAAGAAAAGTAGTTTTCTTTGGACTGTAGATAGAGGAGAAACAGGTTTAAACGCTTCCTGGGCTGGCTTGAACAGCAAAGCAAACCTCTTCATTGATACTTAGTGTTTAAATAAACTCATGTGTTGTTAGAACTGACTCCTGAAAACAGTTTGTCTTGCTAAAACCCTGAGAATGGAATTTTTGTGACAGTTTTTGGCCATTGATTTTTGTTTGATTTCACTATAAGAAAAAAGAAAGCTTAGCTTAATGTAATGGAAACTTTCTGCTTATGCACTCTATGCATTTGTTTTATTTAAATGTGTTTATTAACTAGGAGTGAAACTTCAAAATCATAAAGATTTTGGGGAGTTTTGCCTGAACTTTATGAAGCTACATGAATCAACAGTACTTGGACTTTAGCAGATGGGCACTGGCTCCACAAGCTGGAGCTGTTTGCTCTTTTATCTGCCCAAAGTTGTGAGTTTTGTAATCAAGCATGATAATCAAGCAAATGTATATAGCATGGGAATGTCTGAAGTGAAACAACATAGAAGTGGGTGCTGTGGATGAGTCTCCTACATGCACTATTTATGTTTGAGTCAGCATGACGGGTGTTTGCACAGATTCTGAATGGAGATGGGGGTGGAATTATGGTTTCTATGGCCTGGGTTCATTTGGAGTGATGCTAACCAGGGCTCCCTAACTTAGAAAAATATGGTGTGTGGAAGTTCTGTGAATGTTCTGATTAGAAAACATTTGTACACCAAGAATAGCCAAACCACATGAAGTTGCTGTTTCAAAGTGTAGTAGTGCAGACACATAGGCTGTGGCTCTACAAAAGGTCTTTGATAAACATTCAGTGGTACCACATAAAGACAAAAGTCTTTTTCAGCTGGCCTGACCTCTTAGAGTTTGTGATCTAATCACTGGGATTTTTTTGTGGGGTGCTTTCTAATTTGCATGTCAAAGCCAATCCTTCTGAAGCCCAACCAGCTCATTCTTTCTAATTATCCAATAACAAACCTTAGGAAGAAATGTGACGTATCAATGTAGCTGTGGTATGAGCCAGCCACTGCATTGTGACTGTAGAAGTGACCACTTTCTGATATTTTTCTGTTGGTTTTTGTTTCCTCCCTCCTTGCAGCAGCAATACTGGCTTATGCAAGTTAGGGGGAGAGCCAAGGTTCCAACCATCGTCTGGCAAAGCCAGCTTCTGTACTCTGCCTGACACAAGCATTTACACTGAGTGTGGGTCATGCTGGCAAAAGGAGTAACTGTGATCAGATTCGTGTTCCTTTTCTTTTAGAATCATAAAGGAAACCTTAATTTCACATGACACTGGGTATAATTTTCCTGTAGTGTTAGAAAGTGCAATTTTGTTCCCATTCAGGATGGGTGGCTGGGAAAAACAATCAACCTCAGTTTTCATCGTGGTAACCTTGGGAAAGTAGATTCCCTACTGTTCTAGCAATAGCATTTCAGAGGGGGTAACCCTGAAACTTTCCTCTGATGTGCAGCAAATTAATCTCATCAATCAGAAGATACATAAGAAGGAAAAAATACATAAGAGAAAGAAACATTAGCAGAAACAACCCCTGAGAAAAATCTCTGTGGGGCTTCTCTTTTGCTGAACTTCAAGGGAGCAAAAGGTGTTGTTATTTATTTGCATCAGAGGGACTTAGATCTGAAGACCTGGCAGCTTCAGGTGTGCTGTAGTTATGTGCATAAAGCAGCTAATGCAGCAAAATGGACAAGGTCAGAGCTTGCTCCTTGTGTCAAAGACTGGGATTGTGATGAGCCCCAAGACACTTCTATATGCTGAGACTTCTTGTGATGAGCCCAATACACTTCCATATGCTGAGACTTCTCACTCTGGTGCTTAGTTTGACGATGACGTAGCTTTGGTGGATGCAGAATCCACGCAAACAAGGCTGGAAGCTGGTTACAAAAGAAGTATCAAATGTGACCAGTTTCAGAGCTCTTAATTACTGTATGTCAATGGGCAGAAAATCCCCCAGGAAAGTCACCTTTTGCTCCTTTGCTCCAATTCTTTTCTTTCTGTTATTCTGGCAGTAACAACAGGACAAACGTTCAGGTCAGTTTAATACTGATTAATTCAGTTACTGCAGAATTCATTAACCTGAGAGATGGCTGAATTTGATCTGGTGGTAGATACATTTGGTAGGATGCCCATTTCACAGCATCAAACAATTGAAGCTGGTTTTGCTGTGTATGCTTTTGTTGAATTACCCTTTATACACAGAAGCATAGTTTATAGCTGAGTGGTTGGACTTGATGAGTTGGTTGGACTTGATGATCTCAAAGGTCTTTTTGGACCAAAATTGTGATTCTATGATAGAAAGTTACTGTAGCAGAATCAAGGGGGTGTCTCTTTGTATGTATACAATGTCCTTTCCTGTGGCAATAGTGTGTCTTATCAAGCAAAGCACTTTTGGTAAAGATGTTGAAAAACAGGCGTGTGGGAGGCTAATGTGATCCCACAATCAAATGGGAGATCAGAGCAATGATTTACACACCCACTTCCATTGTTTGTGTCAAACACAAGCTTGGCTTTGTGCAAACAGATACTAATAAGTCTTTTTAATAACTGAGCTAGCCAGTAGCTCTATCCACATGGATGATTTCAAACAGCAAAGGTATTGTGCCACTCAGTGCTTCAGAAGTCGGTTGCACTGCAAAAGTAGCGGCTATTGGGCAGCTTTCTGTCTCTAAGAGCCTTTAACCAAGAGTGAATGTAGCTTGCCACCTAGGCTATGTTTCAGACTTTCCCTTGAGCTGTGTTCTGTGTTCAGTCACCACTAGAACTTCCTCCAGGATCACACAAATGCAATGCTCTTTGCAAGTCTTGAAGATTAAGCCCAGCACTGAACCTGATTTTTGCAAACCTGTAACAGCCACTCATTATAAAACCATTCACTATACTGACCAGACATGGGTCATGTATTATCAGATAGCCCAGCATATGATAATTTGCTACTCCTTACACCCAAGTATAGCTTTATTCTTCTTCCTCTTCTCTCTCATGCTGTTTTGGGAGCCAATTCAACAGTTTCCAGCTGCAATTCACAGCTCGTGCACATAGAACACCATGTTTAATTTCAAGTCAACAGTTTTGCTTTGGCTTTAGAGTGCCTGGATTAAATCTGAATTTAAGGTCCAACTTCAAACCCAACCTTTTTATCCTTCCTTGATTAGCTTATTTTATGTTCTTGCTTAGCAGCAGGAGATTAATTCAGGTGTTTGCTCCTAGTGAAGTGAAAGTTCAGTTCAGCCCTGCTTTCGCTCTTCTTTCTTCACTCCCCCGAGTCTGCATTTATATTCCAAAGCTGTTTTAGGTAGAGAATACTGTGAAGCTTTTCTATCAGTCCAAGGGTAAATGAGCCTGAAAATAAATCTTTCATCAGATATAGGAACTTCTGTTATTGGATTTGACTCCATACAAATAACAGTGCTGTTCTGCTGTGCATGCACTTAACAACGCTCCTGCAATGATAATTTTTACTGTTAAAACACAAAGCTTTATGAATTCTGAAGAGACTTTAGTTTTACTGGTTCTAATAAAGTGCTGTTCTGAACAAATGGAAGTGAACAGTTTTGTCTTTGCAGTGTATAGCAAGCACTGATTGTAGTTACTTGGGGAAAGCTCTTTGAATTCCTGCATGTGCCATCACACACTTGTTTTAACAAATAGCTTGTGTGGAGTTCTTGCTTAGGGTCAGCAGCACTTAGGAAGGTGTAGGTACTCAGGAAGGGCAGCAGGTTTTAGTACAAGTTTCTCACTGTATAAATTCTACTGTCTAAGGGGAGGTTGAAACAGCAGGATTTAACATGGGGAAGGTTAGGGGAGGATCCAGTTATTGTCTCCAGCTGCCTAAAGGAGATAAAAGAACAGAGCCAGCATCCTTTTCTTCCACAGAAGGGGGAAAAGGCAAGAGTCACAAGCTGTAGCAAGGGAAATCTGAAGTAGGTATATGGAAGGAAAGAGGAAAAAAGTCACCATTTACATGCTTCAAGCACTGGGATGGGCTGCCCAGAGGGGTTTTGTGATCAAAGCTTAACTGGTTATTGTCCTGAGGAACCTGCTCTAATAATGGTGTTGGTCCTATGGTTGGGATGAGATGGTTTTGGGACTGCTGCTGGTACTAGTGGTCATTCTAACCCAACTTATTGTATGAATTTAAAAGCAAAAGGATAAAGCAGGACAGCAATTTTATCCACCTTATGGGAATGCAGTCTCCCCACACAGTAATGTTTGAAAAGCACCAGCTCTTCTCTGAACTGCCAGGATTTCCAGCACCTGACATCAGCTCCCTGCTGTTTGAGGGAAGCTTCTGTTTAAAAAAACCTGTTAGCACAGATGTGAGGATAAGTCCCAGCTACAGAGTGAGACATCTAAGCTTAGGCATTCAGAATGTGAATTTGAGTTAGGTGTCTGACCACAAGTCACAGTTGTCTCAGCTACATACACTAGGTGTCCATGCCCATCTGAGGAGCCTTACTGGTGTCTAGGTTCTTCTCCAGAACTGTACAGGTCACTCCTGGAACCTGTGTCACATCTATCAGTCTTCTTTTGATGTGGTATTAGTGTAAAACCATTGCATAATGAACAGTTACTGGGACTGTATTTGCCATGCATTTGCTGTATGTTTGTCTAGGAAAGGTTTTCTTTGGTCTGCAGGTGCTAAGTCTCTATGCTGGAACACAGCTGTATTCCTGAGAAGATTGCTGGAGAGCACTCTGACTTCCACCTGCTTTGGCTTTAGCCCTTGGTCTGCATTAGTTCCATATGCCAGTGGTGTTTACAACAGAGGTAGAGGATTATTGCATTCCCACTTCCCCAGATGTCTCTCAGATTTTTCCTGTTGAGATGGCTTTGCACCTTTGCTTCAGCTGCAGCAGACACATGGGACATAATCTAGACTTACTGGTGTTTTTCATTTTGATCAGAAATCAAAGCAAACGTTGTCTTCCTCGAGTCACCAGACACATTGCTTGGTATTCTACATGTACAGCCTGACCTGTAGCCTGCTACATCTGAATTGTGTTCCTTGGACAGTAACTGTGTCTGAAGGTATAAGAACATTTATCCAGAAGCCCCAAAGTTCTCTTTTTTTCCTTACAGCTCTAAAAGTTTAGCCAAGAGAAGAGAATGATGCACACCGGGAGATGTTAGTGTTATGACTCCAGGATCTTTGACTCCAGAGGAGCAGACTGGTCTTATTTCAAGCTGTCTAAAGAGCAGCATTAGCATTGATTGCAGAACTAGCCTGGGACCTTTTGCCCTCCCTTCCAGCTAAAAGAAAGCAGCAATGCTGCTGTGTGGCAGCGCCTACCTAAGCAAGACGGAGAAAACAGTGGGTAAAATATTGCAGAATACATAAGAAAATGTTTTTCTTTCATGATATAGAGAGAGCTGGGTATGGCAACACGTCCTACCTGCTGGCTTAAAGCAGATAGGAGTTTCCACCTATGCTTTTTTCATCCATTTGGCATCTAGAAGGAGTATGGAGCATTCAGCCCACTGTGTGCTAGGGTACATTTGCTTGCTGTAATCTGAGTTCAAACGTGCCACCCACATACAAAGAAAGGTTCAGAAATGTCTTTGTATTGCCCTTAATTGGACAAAATTGGTCTGATCTTGTGTGAAGAATCCTTCCTGTGATTTTTCAAGTGCAATGACACTGCAAGGAAAGTGTTTTGTTTTACACATCAACTCTACTCTTTGGGACAGGGGAAGTACCAAGAGTGACCAGAGCAGCAGCGTGTGAAACTTTTACAGAGTTCAGAAGGGATTCTGGGTTCATAACTGTATAAAGGTTGAAGTCATCCTGTTTCACTGAGCTACACAACACTCTCCCCTTGGTCAGGTACTTCAGAAAAGATCTGTCTTTCTAAGACTGGAAGAACATCATTGTTTTCAGACAAAGCTGTGTCAGTAGCACCATCCAGTAACTGTGGTGGTAGTTACAGGCTGCTCCTTAATCAGTCTCAAGGATTGTAGAAAAGTTTATACAGCAGATTGTTAGTGAAAGGCTGGCAATTGAAGTCAGTCAAGTCAAAGGAGACATTCCTTTTGTCTTTAATAGTTTATGGAGCAATGCCAGGAAGAACAAGAGTATCAATAAGATAGTGAAGCTCAGAGGTGTGACAATCCAAGATCTACTGTCATTGTTGCCATACACTCTTGTATAGTTTACACCTTGTATGGTCCTTCAGGAGGAAAGTGAGAAGTAGTTGTTTGGCTCCTGTTGCAGTGTTTGACATACAATGAAGCAGAATATGGGGAGAAAGCACTGAAATCTATTCAGGCAGAAACTCTACCAGTGCCTGATGCTCTCCACTGGGATTAACTGTCCTGCAGGAACAAATCTTAAAATTCTTATGGGAAAACCTTCTGCCTAGATCATTCCATCACGCTTGTCACGGTTGAAATGGAAGTGGCTCTAGTCTCTCTTTCGCAGAACTCGTTGAAGCATCAGAGATTCAAACAGTGGGACTCCCCTTGGTGTTTCCTGCCTCCTGGAAGAAGGCTTTTCCTTGTCTTTCTTGTCAGCTTTATACATTTCCAGACCTTGCTGCATAATGGTCCAATTCCAAGAGGAGGATGGTCACTGCTTCAGCCAAGTGTATAGCTGGGTGGTGAGGGCATCCTTCAAGGCATCACTGTGAAGGTTTGAACCACTTTCTCCTTTGGCTGATGTTATCCAAAATAACTGGAGAGCATATTGTTGCAGACATTTTGATAGAGGAGGAATTATGGCATTTCACATATGGGTTAATGTTGCATCTTAAAATCACTCAAAAATGCTGCAATACAGTGTGCTTTACTGTATGACCTGAGTGCACAAAGAACCACAAAAGGGCAAGTGGAAAGCTTCGGATTTCGGACATTCTTCATTCCAGAATCTTTCACTTACCAGAATCTGTATATCTCTCTTTACTAAGTAGTGCCATGCACTGCCTACTTCAATTATGAACAACAAGAATACAACAAGATGAGACTCTGTGGTGTGATAGCAGATAAGATTCCAGTTGTGTTTGACGTTCTAAACTATTTCAGAAGAGGCAGATTTTATCATCCTGAATTACCATCACATTCTCTCCCTCCCTTTTGAAGTTCAAGATGAGGAATTGCATGTATGTGGTTTCTCTGACCACGAAGAAGCTTGTTTCAGCTTGTGTTCTGCAGCAGTAGAGCACTTCTTAACTGCCTTTAACATGTTTCCAAGAAACTGAGTGGAACTATAGCACTGTAAAGATGCTCAGCAGATCCAGTCCAAGTTAAAAGAGCTGAAAGAAAAAGGTCTCAAAAGAAAAAGTGGTAGTTTTGGAAGGTTTGTATCACCTGGGTAAAGGCATTGTAAAATTGATTGGATAGTTAGACATACAGCTGCTTCTTGAACTGTCAAATGCTGTTGGTTATAATAGTTTTAGATACAGGAGGAGCAACATGAAAAACACCAAAATGATCCTGCTGAGCATATGAATTTCTGTATTTTGTGGATGTGTGTGTATTGAGGTGGTATAAAGACAGACTAAAAGCTGGTAATGGGGAATTCTTTTGCAGAATCACAGAATGTTAAGGGTTGGAAGGGACCTGCAAAGCTCATCCAGTGCAACCCCTCTGCCAGAGCAGCACCACCTAGAGCAGGGCACACAGGAACTCATCCAGCTGGGTTGGAATGTCTCCAGAGAAGGAGCCTCCACAGCCCATCTGGGCAGCCCCTGCCAGGGCTCTTGTTATCAAAATCATTGTGAGAATTTCAGTATGTGGCTTCCACAATTAGGTGTTTCACAACTGGATGAAGGCACTTTAATAACCCATTCACTGCTCTTGTTTGATCTGCTGCACTGAGCTGACCCCAGGTATGTTACCTCTTTTATTTAACATTCACACACACAGAAAGGGTACCTCATGAAAGGGTAGCAGACAAAGATCTCAATAACTCCTTTGAGGATGCTTCAGGGGTATTTAGTGTTGCATTTTGTGCAGTATTCTGTCAAGGTGATTTCTATGGTAACTTCTATTTGCATTCTTTCAAATGATGGCAAATTCTGACACATTCCATTAAATATTGATAGCAGTGTTTCATCTGCTGGGAATATTTAATTTTATCTACTGTCTGAGACTATTCTCTTGTGGTATCAAAGCAGCAAGCTTTTCACAGTTAAAATGTTAATTAGGTTTTTATAACCATCTTTATCGTTCTGCTCTCCATCTAGATTGCTCCAAACATGTTTATTTACAGTTCCAAAATGCTTCCATTAATATTCCACATCTTCTTGCTCGGAGATTAGCTTAATGGCAATCCTCAAAATCGTACTTAAAGGCTTGTGAAACACCTATGGAATCATAATGCTGCAGAATCTGTTGTCTGATGGCCAAGTGTAAGATTGGCTTTTAAGGAAAGAGACAAACCTGAAAGAGCAAATGTCATAATTGGTTGAAAAATTGCATTGGTATCTGAAACATAAAACAGTATTGAAAGTGTTTATAGGAAGGACCTTTTTTTGTTGGTGAGGTGGATTAGGGGAAAGAAAGCGAAGAAAAATGGGGTGTAGGTAGTAGAGAAAATATGATCCTCCACCATACCAACGACTATGTGTTCATTTTCTCTGAAACACTGGTGGAGGATCTGGCTGGTGACTCTTTTCTTATGAAGGAATTGGTAGACATGCATTTGTGGCAGAGGCTAGGGCTCTGAACCACCACTGTTTCGTGTTTTGCATCGCTGCTTGTGCATTTGAATAGTAAATACATGCTGGATTTAAAGCACCACTAAATAAAGAGGACACCACTGATGCTCACTAGCATGCAGCTGAACAAAGTGCTGGGGTCTGAACAAGTGGTAATAACACAAGTCTGAATTGCAATGACCTTTTCTTGTTTGATCTGCTGGCCTACCGGTGGAAATCGCTGCACATTAATGTGGAGCTTGTGACCTGCTTTGCACTTCTGGGCAGGTTGTGTGCAGCAATGTAATTACAAGAGGTGCTTTCAGAAAATTGCTGCAAATACCAAGGTTTTCTGGGTTCCATTCAGGTTTGGAAGTTAGAGATCCTCGTGCTGAGACAGAAAATATTTGCTACTAAGATCAGCTCTGGGAAAAGAAGCCAATGCTATACGTGACTCTAAGCTGTGAAACTGCAATGCTTCTGCAGCGTTTCCTTCTTCCAGCCCTGAGACCACCGTAAGTAAAGATGCACAGCTAGTGGCAATAAGTCTGTTTGTAGACCTCACACAGCACAATGGAATGCAGAGATCATGTAATGTTATCTTTAAGATCTACTGCGTTACTGCCAGGAATTCTCAAGCTCAAACTACCCAATGGTTAGTTTGGTACCACACAACCTTACACTACACAGTTAGAAAACTCCGTGTGAAACGCTGTAACCTGTTGTCTCTGGAGTCTTGAGGCTTCTTTTGGTGTTCCTTTGATGAAAATAGTCCAGCTGTAGCTGTTGGATTTATGGTAGTGGATAACACACTCAGAGCAAGGATAGAGTTAGAGTTTCTGAATTTCAGGGTTGTGCAAACTGATCACCACCTGAAACATCAGGAGCAGCACTGGGATGCTAGAAAGGACAGAAAAAATGCCTTGCAAGAAGAGGATCAACCAGACAGTTGCTCTGTGATGGAGACGACACTCACACCATCTTAAATGCCATCTTAATTACTTTTACAGGGCTGTGGTTTATTTTTCAGGGACCAGACCAGTACCATGGGGTAGCTACACAGTCTACATTCTTGCAGGATTAAAGGGAGAGGAAGAGGAGTGAGGAAAAGGAAAGGGAGGGGGAAATGGATGGATAACACCACAAATAATGCAGTGACCCACTCCTGGGGAGTGCAGAGCCAAGTGCCTCACCTGGTGGCTTCCAAGTCAGATTAGGGATGATAGAATGGAAAAGTGGGGAGGTAAAGGGGGTGGCACAGAGGTGGAGAAGCTAGTAAAGAAATGAAAGGTGGGAGAGACACAGCAAGAAAGAACAGACAAAATGTTGATGCAGGTCTGGGCTGGCAAAGTTTATCAATGCAGATGAAGTGGCATGCTTCCAGATTGAGTTCAGGTTAAGTACCGCTAAGCACTACAGCAAGGCACAGAATCAGATCTCATAAGTCCTGTGGAATGGAGCCAGGCAAATGCTATGGCCACATGGACCTGTAATTGTGGGGAAGGCAATGCAGTAAATGCATTTGAATTATGCTCCATACTCTGTGAGGGTTATTGCTTTAGGAAGAACACCAAGCTCCAGATAATTTCATTCTATACAGAGCTCGAGCAAATAACCTGTGTTCTGCAATGTAGAGCATAGCAGTGAGTGCCCAAGCTCTGAGCAGCAGCCAGCCAGCATGGTCCAGCAGAACCAGGGCTGTGCTGAATGCTGTAGCCTGGAAGAGGAGGCAGCATAAGGGGGATCTACTCGAATCCATCTGTCTCTGATGTGCTGCACTGACCTACAGTAATATTATCTTCCTCAGTAGTTGTGAGTTTGTGCTCTGTCTCAGAGTTGACTCAGGACTTGTGACCTTAGGTCCCGTGTTAAAATCTATATGACTGAACACAAATTAGAGCAAATTGTATTTGGAAGTGTTGCACCTGCATTGCTGAAACGTGGGTCTGAGCTGGATCTGTACCACTTCTGTGCAATGTCTTTTCCTTGTTGTCACCACGTCACACCCTTGCACCCAACGGTGGTCACCAAGCTGGACAAGAAGAGCTATTTGGCTGACCAGCCATAATAAGGGGCAGATGAAGGTGCCTCACAGATTACATCCAGGCTTCAGGTCTTTAGTTACTCATTCCTCATGTAGCCTATTGAAAACCAACATATCCTGAGCAACCCTTTTTGTCATGGATAAGTGATACTACCCTAGAACCAGGCATGAACCTTTTGAAGCCCTTAACAACACCAGTAACTCCAAGAGAGACAGCATCTGCCTATTGTTGTTTGCAAAACAGGAGGAAACTTGCTTAAATTCTACACTGGTTCAAGTCTAGAAGGCTTTGGCACATCATGGCTCGGGCTGGGAATGAATGTAAGTAGGTTGTTGTTTTACATGGACTTGTTTTATAATTGAGATATGACATTTAGTGTCTCTGTGAAATAACTTTCTGTTGGCTGGCACAAACAGCGCTGGTGTGATGGGATTTTGGCAGAAAATTGCAATGAAATCAGAGTTAAAATTTACCATGTATTTAATCCCATTTCTACTATATTATTGTAGAGCTACTTAGGCTATTGGTGCTTCACTTTTTTCTATCATGAGTGCCCTTTTAACTTAAAGAGTGTAACTCCATAGGGTCAGGACCCTTTTTCTCCCATAAAGACAACTGTGAACTATGACAGTGTTCTAGGCAGCTACAAAACAGTGGGGCTTTGTCAGGCTGAATCCCTGGAAGGGTGGTGGAGCTCTGGCCACTGCAGTAAGTTTTGTGGTTTGCTAACTGAACAAACAGTTGCATCAAATACAGAATCACAGTATGTACCACACTGCAAGCTGATGTGACAATTCCATCTGCTCTGGGTTTACCTTCCAAAGACCAGTAACACACGTGAGCTCTTTTTCAACAGAAGGAAAACTTGAAAGTGTGAGGCAGAGGAAAGACACAGAAAATCCAACCACATTTCTACAGCAGAACCAGGACTTTGGGATTTCTCTGTTTAGACATAGCCCAAGATGACTGCAGACTCATCACTGAAGTCAAGCATCTCCATGCACAGAATGAGCAGGCTCTTTCAACAGCACTGTGCAAAGTACTGTGTGCTTTCTGGTCTGGTCAGGACACCTATCCCTTTGCACACACCTGCTGTTTGATTCTTTTCCTCTGAAACATTGCAGTGAACTCCAAAGCTTGACCTAATGCCATCTTTCTCACTGCTCCCCTATTCTTGTCTCTCTGAAGAACTTCCATTCCTGTCCCAATCTGCTGCCTTCATTTTCCAGATCTGGTTTCAGTTACGTTCGTGCCACAGCCAAATCGGCTGAACTAAATTCTATAGATGTAAGTGCTGAGTGGATTTTAGATGCTGTAGGATCTCTGAGGCATCTCCATGAGGAGATGTAGGCAATTGAGGAAGAGCCACATTGCCCTGGCTGGAGGTTAGGCAGAATCACCTGCAATGCCTAAAATATTTCTCGGCAGCTCTGTTTATGCAACTGAACTCTGTTGAAGTTATCCAGCTTGGAGGAGCCCCTTCTGAAGTCCTTTCTAACATCAGCTAAGAGGCAGGCTTTTCCTTGTGTGGGGCAGTTCACAAAACATGTGAATGGTGGGCTCTTCTATGCTCCTTTGGAGCATTTGGCAGGGTAACGAGGTCCCAAGGAGAGGTAACTGGCTACCACTTTGTTCATCTGAACAAAACCCTCTGCGCTGTGAGGAGAATAAGAGGAGTTTCCAAGACAACAGGAGAAAGGAGGTTGAGGGCTGGTATCTGTGCTAAACATTCATGTTTGTTCCTGATGGGACCCATAAAGTTTGATTAGTATCCCCATCGTTTTCCTGCGTGATAATTGATTCTTTAGCATCAACAGAGTGCCAGATAGATGAAGAACCAATTTAGTCTTCCAAATGCTTTGAAGGGTGAGACCTTCTGTTGAGAAGAAAAAGAGGGAGAGAAAGTGAAGAAATGGAAGAAAAGAGCAGCAGGAGGTGGGGAAGGATCTTCCTAAAGCAGAACTGTCACCAACAGAATAGACATTTTCGCCTTTAGCAGGAGATCTGTGCTGGAGGCAGCCATTTGTTCACACCTCTCCCTTGTCCCCAAAGTAAAATCAAACATTTGTACAGCTCTGCTCCAGCTGAGGGACTGAAAGCCTCATGTAGGGAAGATAATGAATTTCTTTGCTTTGCTTTCTCTCTCCCTCAACCTCAATTGATTACAGCTTGTACTTAGAAGGCAAAATTAACAGCTCTGCTCCCCAGCAGCAGCTCCTGTAACTAATGAGAGCTGTGTGACAGCAATTTACTGCTTCTCTGTACACACCTCACTGATGAGGGGGATGTTGGCTCCTATGAGGATGGACATCTTGAGCTACAAAGGGACATTTCATCCATGTCTCTGAAGAGTTGTCAAACTGAATTACGGTCAGTAACCATTCCAAAAATCACTTGGTGTCCGGATAGAAACTCTGTGGTATTTTATTGGCCCTTTAAGCCAACAATTCCCTACAAGTACTTTCCATTACCACTGAAATATGGTAATATTTGCAGGTTGCCTTTCTAGTGTCTTCCAGAAACTGCAGCCTTGCCTTCCCTTGCCTTCCCTTGCCTTCCCTTGCCTTCCCTTGCCTTCCCTTGCCTTCCCTTGCCTTCCCTTGCCTTCCCTTTCTTCCCCTTTCTTTTATCTTTTCTTGCACTTCTCTCTCTTCCCCTCTCTCTCTTTTCTCTTTCTCATATGTCTCCCTCCTTTCCTTCTTTGCTCTCATTTTTCTTATCTATAGATTTGTAGACTCTCCAGATGCATTCTCATGGCACTGCAGACAGTAAATTGTAGTCTGTTATAAGGCTTTTATGCCATCACAATTAAAAACACACTATGCATGGGACTATACTTGTCTCCTAAAATGTCTTATCTCCTAAGATGTGTTATTTAGAAACCTCACTTCCCAGGTGTTTGTCCCGAGAGCAGTATGAACCTAACAATGAGAGAAATGGCAGTAAGCAATTAAAAGCTGAGGAGGTTTGAAGGCAGATCAGCTTCTACTGTAAATGAAATTGCTCAGACTCCAGTTTTGCATTTTTCCCTTTGTGTGAACCAAAAAAAGCCACTTGAAGTGTGGTTTAGAAATTCCAAAACTTGTCTTACAGAAGAAGTGATAAGTTTAAGGTGAGTGGATGAAACTGAGATTCAGTAATCTGGCAGCACAGTGTTGACTTTGCAGGTGAGATGGGAAGGAAGGGAGTTTACTGGCATGGACAGACAGCAAAACTCATTCAAATCTTTAACTTATAACCAGTTGAAAATCAGGATAATGAACTGCAGTAACACAAAGAAGATTGCCTAGAAAAGAAGACTATTAGGTAGAAATGAGGAGGTGTTTGAGAATCTTATTAAATCAATTTTAAGCAAGTTTCAAGCAATTTTAGGGTGAGATTCTTCCCAGTACAAACCACTAGCTGAACTTCAAGTGCCCTTGTTTGTGTAATTACTGGAGAGTTTTGATGAACACCCAAGTTTGGCCGAAGCTTCTCAAATTCTCGGATAAAATTAGGACATTTTCAATGTCACAAGCAAATTTTATGGGTGAAGTTGTGTCCAGTTGCTGAATTACCTGACCTGGCTGTCAACAGAACAAATGAGCACGTCCCCTCCATTCCTCCTCACTCTAATGAAGTCCTTATCCTCAATAGCACTTTTGTAATACCCTGAATCATAGAATGGGAGGGTTGGAAGGGACCTTTAGAGATCATCCAGTCCAACCCCCCTGCAGAAGCAGGGTCACCTAGATCAGGTCTTTAATGACAATAAAACCATCTTTGTCCTTTGGCAGCCAGCAGATCATACAGGAATGCCATATCTTTTAGTATTC
Source organism: Colius striatus (assembly GCF_028858725.1). NCBI lineage: Eukaryota > Metazoa > Chordata > Aves > Coliiformes > Coliidae > Colius > Colius striatus. The sequence goes on from NC_084760.1 coordinate 1,405,818, forward strand.
TAGATATGTATTGTAGTCCCCACTATTCAAAAGCACAACTGTACAACTGAAAGACAACATATACAAAGCTACACCTTCAGAAGTGGAGGCTGTTAATATCTGACAGGTATCCCATGGCACAAATCAGGCCCAAAAGAGATTGTGCTGTAGATTTTGAAACTGGCCTCATTTAAATGCTTTTGTGCACTTGGCTACAACTGTGAGTGGTTTCTGCCATGCAGCAGGGCAGTGTGTTAATTCTGCACAGTTAGTTAAATTCTGGGAAGGAAGTCAAGCTCTGCAAATGTTATGGGGGGGACTTTCTCCCATGAACACTGAAAATCAGTGCTCCATCTGCAATGCTTAGTGCCATTTAGGGATACTGCCATCATTCTGTCACATTCCCTGCTTAGACTGTCTTTTCTATTTGCTAACCTCAAAGATGACCCACTATCTGTTTCCTAATTTATGACACTTTTAGAACCTGAAAAGAAGATCAAAAGCAAGAAAAGTATTAGTGTCAAGGTGCTGCTGCATTTCAACTTTTCTCTTGTTTTCCTTCTGCAAACAGCCAGCTGCCAAAAAGCACCTTTTGCTCCACGCTGAAACATGAAGAGCAGACATCTCATCTGCATTTTTATAAAGAGTAAACAACTGGGACATTGATGTAAAATGGATATTAAACTTCCCACCCTTTTCCCTCCCTCCACATACATTCTTTACTATTGTAGTTTTGTAAGGGAGCAATTTTGTTGGTTTGGTTTTTTTCCCCTCCCTGTATGCCTGGTGTTTGCTTTATAGTTAACTCTTTGGAAGCTTGAGTTTCTGTGGTTTCTGCTTGCTTTGATGGAAAAGCTTCTGAGCTGTCTCTTTCTCCAAAGAGTGTTGCAGGTGAGAGTGAAGAAGAGATGTGGTTGTTTATATCTTAGTGCAGCCTATAAGGTGCCTGTGGCTCCACTGAGCCACAGCTACAAACTTTGTAGGTTGTTTTACAGTGGCCTGACCTGGTAACACACGCTTTGCACTACAAGCACGAGTGTCTCAAGCCTTCAATCAGTTCTCCTGCTCTTTAGTTTTGAACTTGGAGTATTAATTCACACAGAGCTGAATCCTTGTTAGTGGCTCTTCTCTGGCCTACTTCTGTGAGAAGTCTTTCCCTATTCCTAGCAGCGTATTCATGGAAATTCAGAGGCCAGGGCAGGGACAAAAATCAGTCTTGCAGTGCATAGAAATGGAAAAAAACCCTAAACCCTTCAGCAGAATATTATATAAATTCCCCCCTCCTCCTTTTTTGTGCAACAATTCCATTTGGTGCATGCTTGAGAGAGTCCGTGCCAGGAAATGGAATAAGCTGCAGCAGCCATGGCAAGTATATTTGGTGCAATAGAGGCAGCATGACAGGGCTCTATTACAGCAAGTAATACAATTCCAGAAATAACCTATGTGGAACATATTGCTTGTGCTGCACGTGTCAGGACATGGACTTTGATGGATGCTGCTGCACCACAAAACCACGTACTAAAACTTTTTAATTATGATGACAGTGTAAAAGCGTAGGTGCTGCTCACTAGCACTGTTCCTTGCCTTTATAATTAACAAATGGGCAGTGCAGATTAATTCTGCCTGCTTTTCAGGTTTAACAGTTCTTTCCAGTTGCTGCCATCAGCATATATGTAAGCAGTAAGGTATGAGAGGGGGCTCGGTTATCATCACCTTTGGGGTGTTAAGAGGCATCCTCTAGGGAAGCGATTATCTCATGATAACCACACCACCTGGAGTTACCATATTGCTGCTATAACAAAGTCATTAATGTAAGAGAAAAACAGATGCATTTGTGCTAGAGGATGAAGTTAGGACTTCAGAATGCTAAAGAGCATTATCAGAAGCTCTAGTTTGCATCCCTTCAGCTCCACACGAATATTCACTGAGCTATCGTGATGCTTTCTTAGTTTTGTACACCAGAACATCCTTTTAGCAAGGTTTTTGCAGCAGCCTAGTATGAGAGTCTAGAGTTAAAAGGAGATGGCAGAGCCTTGGGAGGACAGAGTTAGTCACATACCTCACTTGCCTTCTCAAAGGGAGTATCTCAGTCCTCAGAAGATGTTCCAACACATAGTTCCCAGAGTGAAAAGCACAAGGAAATCACAAATCTAGTTAGATAGGATAATTTAAAATAGACTAATTTCCTCCCAGCAATGCATTTAGAGTGTGTCTAATTTGAATTTATCAGAAAAGTCTGGGATGAAGTAGGTGGGAATACAATAGCTCATTGTCTGCTGTTCCCTATGATAAGGTGACAAACCCTTATCTCATACACTAATGACTTTGGTGTTAATGGAGTCACACGCTCTTCCTGACCTCTTCAACACTGGATGGATGTTCTTTCACTGTCCTTCAGGTTTTCTGCTTCACTCTCGACTTTCCCACTAATCTTTGTTTCTGTTTTATTTCCCCTTAGCAGGATGGCACATCTTATTTAAATTCAGAGTCTTAATTTTACACGGTTAAGGTTGGTTTCTTGGGCTTTAAAATCGATATATTTAAAAGTAGTTGCACGGTTACTGATGTTGTGACTATCAGCCCTCAAGAGCATTCCTTGCTCTTTCACAGCTGTTCATTCATTCAACAAAATTTGGTGGCCTGTCACCCAGAGACAGTAGAAGAAGCTTCTTTATTGCTCTCCTTTTGCTTGTTATGTTCTTTCTTGCCTGTGCTTTGCATTTGTAGCAAAGTGCTGGATGCAAAGGTGGGCTTTCCTCAGGCTCTTTAGGATGGGGTGTGAACCGTGTAGGCAGTCAAGAGAGTGTGGCCCAGAGAGTGCTAAGTGGCTACAAAGCACAGAATGGCTTCACTTGGAGCTGTCTTCTGCTCACCATACTTTCATCGCAGTCAGTCAGCAAATAAGAAGCTACAGCAAACTCATCCTTGGGGGCAGGGACAGCTTGAGGATTATTTGCTTGTGCATATGCTGGGCCAAGGCCAGTGCCTGAGTTTCAATAAGGCCAAGTGCTGGGTCCTGCCCTTGGGCCACAACCACCCCCAGCAGCGCTACAGGCTGGGACAGAGGGGCTGGAAAGCTGCCAGGCACAGAGGGACCTGGCAGTGTTGGTTGGCAGAGGCTGAACATGAGCCAGCAGCGTGCCCAGGGGGCCAAGAAGGCCAAGGGTATCCTGGCCTGTGTCAGGAACAGTGTTGTCAGCAGGAGCAGGGAGCTGATCGTTGCCCTGGACTTGGCTTTGGTGAGGCTGCACCTCGAATCCTGTGTCCAGTTCTGGGCCCCTCTCTACAAGAAGGACACTGAGGTGCTGGAGAGGATTCAGAGGCAGCTACCAAGCTAGGAAAGGATTTGGAGCACATCTCATGTGAGGAAGTGCTGAGGGATCTGGGGCTGTTGAGCCTGGAGAAAAGAAGGCTCAGGGGAGACCTTCTCACTCTCTACAACTACCTGAAAGGAAGCTGCAGCCAGGCTGGGGTGGGTCTGTTCTCCCTGGGAACAAGCAATAGAACAAGAGGAAACAGCCTCAAGTTGCAGCAGGGGAGGTTCAGGCTGGATGTGAGGAGGAATTTCTTTGTTGCAAGGGCTGTCAGACATTGGCAGGGGCTGCCCAGGGAGCTGCTGGAGTCACTGTCCCTGGAGGGGTTTCAGAGCTGGGTGGATGTTGCACTGAGGGAAATGGGCTGGTGCTTGATAGGGCTGGGACAAAGCTGCACTCCATGAGCTTAAAGGGCTCTTCCAGCTGAAACCATTCTATGATTCTATATGCATGAAGTCCAGCTTTAGTGCACAAAGAACAGAAGACAATTTGTTTTCCACGAGGCTACGAGACACTGTGAGATGTTGGCTTTTCTCTCCAGATCTAAATTATCTGAGCTCTGTGTGTGCAAAACACAAAAGTGTTTGGGAGAAAGTATCTGCTCTTGCTAGACATCAACTGAAAAGGTGGTTATTATCTGTGTTGTATCATAGTTATGTGTTGGCAAAACAATATATTCTTGATGACATGCTGGCAGTGGTTCTGAAGTGTTTTTAGCCAAATACACGTGGAATAAGGTGAAACATGTAAATGATGCCATTGGAATGATTAAGAGTGATTTTTAACGTGGGCCAGAGGCTGATTTTGTTTCCACAAATGCATAGAAAATTTGCATTTTTAAAATCCAAAGCTGCTCTTGGCACTGGGAAACTGCAGCATTGGAACCATGTCCTGCTGGTTCTGTGGACTTTCCTCTGAACTTGCTCACCCAGGTGACCGAATGGTTTGTTTGGCTGTGGTGGCACACGTGGCTTCCTTGCTGTGGTGGCACACGTGGCTTCCTTGCTGTGGTGGCACAAGTGGCTTCCTTGCTGTGGTGCAAAGAATGGCTGCTAAGGCTACTGAGACTTCCTTTTATAAAATGGAGCTGTGTAAATTGGGGAGTTGGACTAGATGAGCCCTAAAGGTCCCTTGTAACCCCTACCATTCTGTGATTCTAGGAAATTCCCCAGTTATGAAGCACTTTATCCTGTTCTGAGTGCAGGACATAATGGTACAAAACGGGGAGTCAAGCCAGCAAGCATATATTGTGCAACACCTTATAGGGTTTCCCAGGTGGTTGTGGAGAAAGGCTTGTGAAGATGCATTTTTGCAGCTTTCAGGTACTATGAGAATTTGCTGGGCTGTTGTACTGCAAAAAAGAATAACTGTATAACTGTTTTAGCTTGCACTTGAGAGCATACCTATCATTTACACCTTTATGCAAGTCAAAAGCCTTGCTTTTATGTCTTGATCTGGTTCACCATTCTGGCTCAGAGTGTAACAAGTTGCTATATCAAACACACACCACTGGAGCAATTCCTCTGAGAATTTGCATTATGGTAGATGACAGCATTTAAGACCATCAGCAGCTCCTTGTCTCTTGCTGACCTCACTGGAAATCTAAGTAAATCTTCAAGATCTTCATGCAACTTTACTATTGTGGTCAGGTTTGGAAAAAGGGCTGAAGACAAGACATGAGAGCTGCTGTAAGATTGGTACTGTGAGCCTGCAGTTCTCTGGGACATGGCCATCTGTTTGGCTTCTCAGGATTGCTGTAGAGCAGCTGTGCCTTATCACTGCTGTCCAAAGGAATACTTTCCTATACATTCTGGAAGTTGAGATGCAGGAGGCTTGGCTTTTCTGCTCTTTCCCTGGATATTTTTAGACAAGCTCTTTGAGACCCCCATGGAATCACTCAGCACCGGCCCTTGTTTTCTATTATTTCCAGCTTCTAACTCCACAAGGAACTCTGCAGCTTGGAAAAATGATGTTAACTGGTGCCTAAGGCATAGTGCAAAGCTAGTGTCTAGTAGCCAAACATGATGAATTGGCTAACACCAGCCAACCATCACGGGTTTGTTGTTTATTTTTTGTGTCTAAGCCTAGACCTGCCGACTGTGTTGCCTTTAAATGCCACTGTATAGACAAAAGAAGTCAGATAATTTACTGGATGACATGTTTGCCCTTCCCACATTTTTAGCCTGACTGATGCTATTAGCTATTAGCTTCTGTGACTTGTTTTTTTTCCCCTTTTAAAGAAGTGTTCCAACCCAGACTTGCCAGACTTGCAGCTTTCACATACTAGATTATATGCTTCATGAGTTCTGCTGGGTGAGTTTTCCTTCCTGGTGTACTACAGCTCATGGTGAGCTTTACAGATCTTGAACAGCCCTGCCTTTGATGGATGCTAATACGTTTTCTCAGTGACTGACTTTTATTAGTTTCAAAAGATAACAGTGTGTGTAACCACACACTCAGGTGTTTGTGTGTGGGAAAGGCATCAGAAGGAAATACAGGAGATCTTGTTGCCAGATTATGCCCTTCAGAATATTCACATCTGCTTGGTACGATTTTTAATGCAATGGCAAACTGTAGGGAGCCAGAAGTAGCCCCCTTACACAGAGAAAGGAACTGCTGATGGGTTCATTCAAACCCCACAAACCTCAGCGCTCCTCTTTGCACAAAGAGGGTAATAATGTTCAGCCCTAAAGTGGTTTCAGATTGGTAATTGTTAAGCAAATTAACACTAAGGTTACTCCAATGGGAAGTCTGAATGCCTTTGTTATGCCTGAACGTGGCCTATTTGGAGACTGGAAGAGCCCTTTGAGACAGCATATACAGCGTAGGTGTGTTTCTAGATCAACCCAAAGTCAACATAGCATCAGAGTATGGTTCTTGAGACTGAAGGCTGAGCATAAAACGGCAGGATGGAAGCTATTTAGAGCGAACAAGAGCATTGCTGCATATTCTTGAGCACCATCTGCTGGTATTTTCTCATTTAACCAGTATTTGCATAATTGGAGGCATCTCTATTTATAGAATGCTCCTGAAAGAAACAGGAGCTGAAGTCCTCAAGAAAATAAAGTCTATGTGTGTTTCTTAGGCATGCTTGGAAGGTGGTGCAGATAACTGTGTGTGCCTGTGAAGGCTCAAAACCCTTCCCCTAATTTGGGACCTTACTAGACTTCATATCATAGAATCACAGAATGGGAGGGGTTGGAAGGGACTTTTAGAGATCATCCAGTCCAACCCCCCTGCAGAAGCAGGGTCACCTGGATCAGGTCACACAGGAACGTGTCCAGGTGGGTCTTGAAGACCTCCAAGGAAGGAGCCTCCACACCCTCCCTGGGCAGCCTGGGGCAGGGCTCCCTCACTCAAACACTGAAACAGTTTGTTCTTATATTTAAGTAGAACTGTTTGTGTTCCAGCTTCATCCCATCACCCCTTGTCCTGTTGCTGGCTACTAATAAGGAAGATGCTCCTGTCCCCTGATCACCTTGGTGACCCTGTGCTCTCTTGGGTGGCTATGTGATCATTTTGGTGGCCTCTCTCCAGCACTTCCCTGTCCCTCTGGAGCTGAGGAGCCCAGAACTGGACACAGGATCCCAGATGAGGCCTCACCAGATATGGCAGAGCAGAGGGGGAGCAGAACCTCCCTTGACCTGCTGCCCACACTCTTCTTGATGCCCCCAGGCTGCCATTGGCTTCTTGGCCACGAGGGCACATTGCTGGCTCATAGTCAGTTTATTATCACCCAGCACTCCCAGGTCTGTCTCTGCAGAGCTGCTCTCCAGCCTGTCCTGGTACATGGGGCTGTTCCTTCCCAGGTGCAGGACTCTGCACTTGTCCTTGTTGAACCTCAGGAGGTTCCTCTCTGCTCAAGTCTCAAGCCAATTGGGATCCTGCTGATCCCTTTCAGTGCTCACCAGCTCCTGTGTGTCCTGGCAGTTGTTGTGGTGTAGTCTCATTTTGCAGAAGTGGTGTAGTGGTTTTGCCTTGGCCAGGGTTAGGTAGTTGGGTGGGGGGGGGGGGGGGTGGGTACAGGGGTGGCTTCTTTAAACAAAGAGCTGCCAGAAGCTTCCCCTGTAGCTGACAGGGCTCATACCAGTCAGTTCTAAGAGGGACTCACAACTGACCCAGCCCTGGCCAAGTAGTGATGGAGGTAACACCTCTGTGATTAAATGTATTGGGGAAGGGGAAGAAGTTGCTTGGTAGTTGCTAAACTGCAGCAGCACCAGGGAGTGAGAATGTGAGAACAACATCTGTGGTAGTCACACATCCAACACTTTCCTACAGAGCAGCTCGTAAAGAGGTCATCTCACAACAGCATCTCTCTGCCCTCTTCTGGGAAGCCACCCCCAGCTGCTTCCCAAGCTTTGTGTAGCAGGGTGTGTGGGTGGGAAGGATTTCATTCTTCCTGTGGTGTGGATTCATATCTGCTCTAATCTTCCATGTGATGAGCTTCCAGAAGTTCATTTGGGCTTATTTGTTAACTTGGCTGAACAACTAAGCTGCAAATGGACAGGCAGGTGAGCCCAGACAAGATTTATCTCCACATTTCAGAAAACTAAGCCACTGATACATATTTATCTGTGACTATTATTTTAACACCTTTAATATCTGCAAATATTAAGGATGTTATTCTGAGTCCTGTGGTGGTGTAAGGACTCCTGGGTAGCACCTGCTGTGTTCTGTACTTAGAATTTATAGAGATGTGTTTCCTGCTTTGTTTTCCTCATAACACAGTGAATGCTGTGTCTCAGAGAAGCCATTGTTTTTAGTGAGGTTCCCTGGAGATCAGTGAAGTGGCAGGCATTGCTTTGCCCTGCTCTACCCCTTGGTAGCTTTTTTTACACAGATACAAAATGAAAAAGTTAGAATTTTCAAAGGTAACAAAGACTACCAAAATATGAAGCAATCATGGCTCAAAAATGTCTGTTTCAGATGTCTCTGGAGAGGTTAATTTCTGGCAGAATACATGTACACCAGGGAAAATATTACACAGGCACAATGCAAAATACCAACCCACCAACAGTGGTTTTAGGCTCGTGATTCCTTTTTTGATGCAGCTCCTTACTCCATCTTCAAGGGGTGCCTACTTCTTCTCAGGAGTTTTTCCTGAAAGCAATATGAGCACTGGCACTCCATACCATTGGATACCCACAGGATAATGCAACCCTGTGCAACTTCACTTAAAAAGAATAGTTATTGAACTAAAAGAACAGCCAGGTCTGGGAACAATATTCTTATTTATCCAGCTATGGCATGTGCAGGTTTAGATGCCTCTTACAAGATGAATGCTTGTGCTTTTTTTATCAAGCTGGTGCAGCTAGATGTACCAACACATTTTCCATTGACATGGGGAACAGAATGGCACATTAAATCTAGGCATCAAATGCTTTTTGGAACATTAATAAGTGCATTTGGGACAGTGTATGGTCTGTCAACGAGAAATAAAATTGTAACTTGGATTTAGCCTAATTTCCACACCCGAATTACTCATATTTTTGGTATCAATCAATCTTTTTACTTCACAGAGTCACACATCACTGTGAAAAACTGTGGCAGTCTAACCAGTGATTAAGGTTAACTCAAATCTTTAGTTTGAATCCAAATCCTTCACACAGTTCTGGGGTTTTGTACCTTTTTCAGTGAGTAACCTTTTCCTCAGGGCAGGGAAGAGAGGAAAGCACTTATACATTACTATTTCTGTGTATATGGAAAAATGGAGAAGGGTACAGGCAGTGTCAGTGTTGTTTATAATCCTTATCACTGATAAATAAGGAATATTAAGCTCTGATGCCTTTAGCCTCGAGATAAAACCCCCTTCAAAAAGCAATTTATAATATCTTGTCCAGGGAGATTTATGTGGAGATGTTAATGTAATAAAACAAAAAAAGAAAGCAGATTAATGGTCCTGTTCCTCCCAAACTTCTTAGTTGTACCGTGCCCTTCCAGCCCTCCTTACCCGTTTGTGTCTAACCGATGTACAAGTGCAGAGCACCGTGTGTTTGTGCCAGCTTCCTTCCTGCTGGAGCAGCACGCTGGAGGAGAAGGAAGAGTTTGCTGAAGGCTATTGATGGATGATAACTGCTCCAGTTGAATATCATTAACCACTTGGTGTGCAACGCAAAGTTTGAGTTCAAGACTTAAGACATTGCAGCGAATTAATGAGCTTGAAACCAAACCAACCAAACAAACACCAGAGGTAAGACAGCAATCACATTTCCATTACAAGGTTCAAATTAGTGAGGCTGTGAGACAAAACTAATGTAAGCCACCCTAGTAACGTGTTTTTCTGCCCAAATGAGGGCTGCTTGCCGCTCTCTTCTTAAGCAGGTAAAATAGAGGTTAAGCTGGATTTACACAGCCCAGGCCCTGTGCTGACCTGAGCCCAGTGGCACAGAGTTGCTCTGTGAGACAGCTTAGACTGACACTTTTTCACAGGTGAATGAATGGGTCTTGAATCTGCTTTTTCCTCATACCTGAAGAGTATGGCTTATAACCTTATGTCAACTTCAAAGACATCTTGTCAGCATAAGGGCAGCTTCTATGCTGTCATTTAAGGTAAGGCAGCAAAAGCTTTTCCTGACTTGACAATCTTCAGGCTTACCAACACTTCAGTTTCTACTCGTTTGAAAGGAGTTCTAGAGAAGTTGAAGGTTTCCTCACCAGTTTATAAGCTCTCTTTTTATTGCAAACAATAGAAAGTTAAAGAAAATTAAACAACTTAATGTTAGAGAAAAAAAACCCCAACCCACCCAAAAAGCCAAGAAGAACAAGACATAAAAACCCAGGAAACTGTGGCAACTAACACTGCTGAGTATTGCCAGCACTATAAAACAAGTCTTATAGCAGTTAAAAGTTTCATTATGTAACTCAAGACTGCTGTGGCCTGATTGAAAACGATTGGAGTTAATGAGAAGCCTCATGGTTGTGTGCCTGTGTTATGGGAGGCAAAGACCGGTCTGAAGTTCAGGCTTACATCATTTAAACTTGTCACACTCTTTTCTGCTCACACAGCTAACTGTTCCCTCCCTGGCTCAGCGCCCAAAACCACCTTTAAGCCAGGTGCCATAGTCTAGCTGTGTGCACCATACTCAGCAGTTGGTTCTAGGTCTCCCCTGGTTGCATGTGGTGCCCCGTGCAGTCCCAAAGGGTAATTTGTAATAGTGTGTGTACTTAGTGGGGAATTTCAGATCAAAATATACCAAATACACAAAGGCAGCTGCATCTTCACCCCATGGAAGTGAGTGTGCCAGTTGCTTTCACTGAGCAGTGGCAAAGCCACAGCAGGTGACCCCATGAAAACTGTCAGACAGTGCTGTGGGATGTGTATGTGCTGGCAGAATGGGTCAGCACAAGCCCAGGTCCACCTCAGTCTTTCAGTCCTTTAGTGGCAGGAAAGGTGCCCAGCAGAAAAGGACTTGGGGATGTTAATTGAAAGCTGGCTGGACATGAGCCAGCAGCGTGCCCAGGTAGCCAAGGAGGACAAGAGTGTCCTGGCCTGGATCAGAAATAGTGTGGTAAGCAGGGCCAGGGCAGGGATTGTTCTCTTGTACTCACCACTGGTGAGGCTGCACCTCAAACACTGTGTCCAGTTCTGGGCTTCTCACTACAAGAAGGACATGGAGGTGCTGGAGAGGATCCAGAGACAGGCAACAAAGCTGATGAAGGGTCTGGAGAACAAGCCTGATGAGGAGCAGCTGAGGGAGCTGGGGATGTGCAGTCTGGAGAAGAGGAGGCTGAGAGGAGACATGATCACTCTACAACTACCTGAAGGGGAGCTGTAGTGAGGTGGGAGCTGATCTCTTCTCTCCAGTAATGAATGGTAGGACACAAGGAAATTGGCTCAAGTGGCACCAGAGGAGCTTTAGATTGGACATTAGGAAGAACTTTTTCACCCAGAGGGTTGTGAAGCATTGGAAGGGGCTGCCCAGAGGTGGGGGAGTCCCTATCGCTGGAGATGTCCAACAGACACACAGCTGAGGTGCTGAGGGACATGGTTTAGTTTAGTGATGAGCCTGGCAGGGTGAGGTGAGGGGTTGGACTGGAGGATCTTCAAGGTCTTTTCCAACTGTCATGATTTTATGGTTCTGTGATAAACTTTCTACTAAATGCTGAAGATGAAATAACATGGCACATGGACCTAATTTTGACACTTGCAGATGCCATGTTTCTGGATGATATCTGAGATTATATTATATTCTTGTATTATTTTCTTAAGAGTAGCTGGTGTGTGAAATAGCCTGGGAAATGAGGACACTGTGTGGAACCAAAGGAGGATGGATGCTGTGCAGTACAAAGTGAACCCTGGCTCCTGGACGAGGGAGTGGAGATCCCAGGCCCTGGGCTGATGGAGGTTCTATGAGAATTGTAAGCTAGGAAAGAGCATCCTAGAGCCTAAAGTAAGCTTGGCTGATGATATGGAAGGCTAGCAATGGGAAACATGTCTGCCCACATCTATGGTACCTAGAAATTGTCACCTCAAGAGTCCTTCCTGGTCCCCATCCCATAGTTCTAGGGCTGTTGCTTAATCACCTCTACACTGGCCTTCTCCTCCACAGTGCTGCCTCCTTCTCCATTGCAAAATCAAGTATTGCTGCCCTGGTGCCTCCATACACTGCAGAAAGATCAAAAGTACTTCCTTTGTTATAGTCCTGGAGCAAAATTGAGCTATGCTTATTCTGTGGAAGAGCATTGAATCAGCTCCTGAGAAAAAAACATCCTGACAACCTTATAGCTAAGTAGAAATGCAGTTGTAAGCATGGTGTATACATAGCACAGCTTGGGCAGAGGAAGATTTGGCCTGGCAATGAGGTCTACTGCTTTTTAACATAAGAAGTTTCTCATTGTAGCAGCAGCCTGTCTATGTCCTGACCTGTCAGATAGAATCCTGTTACTGAACCTTAGCTTGAGGCTCAATGGCAAATCCACATCCTGAACAAACACTGCTGAGAACAGAACAGTGCTTATGACCTTTACCCTCCTCCCCAGATAATATATTCTGAGTTCCAGTTAAAGCGAGTTTCAGGCATTTGTGATGAGCTCCAGGAAAACAAAGTTCTTTTGGAGAGGAAAACTAACATTTCTAGTTCCTCTGTCATGGTCTGGTGTGTATGACCACAGTCTCTCCTGCTCTCCCACAGCCCTGCTGGGTACTGGTTACCAGCACACTTATTGATAGAGGCAGTGAGGAAGCACAGTGTCCCCTTGGGTGCAGGAAGGCAATTTTACTTTCTTACCATCTTGGTTCAATATTTTGTTTTGAAGAATCATCATGGGTTGCTCAGGGAGCACATTTACAGGCTGGGGGTTGAACTGCTGGAGAGCAGCTCTGCAGAGAGAGACCTGGGAGTGCTGGGTGATAATAAACTGACCATGAGCCAGCAATGTGCCCTCGTGGACAAGAAGCCAATGGCAGCCTGGGATGCAGCAAGAAGAGTGTGGGCAGCAAGTCAAGGGAGGTTCTGCTCCCCCTCTTCTCTGCCAGATCTGATGAGGCCTCATCTGGAGTCCTGTGTCCAGTTCTGGGCTCCTCAGCTCCAGAGGGACAGGGAAGTGCTGGAGAGAGGCCAGCATAGGGCCACCAAGATGATCAGGGGACTGGAGCATCTTCCTTATGAGGAGAGGCTGCAGGAACTGAGGCTGTTTAGTCTGGAGAAGAGGAAACTGAGGGGGGATCTCATTAACATTCATAAATATCTAAAGGGTGGGTGTCAGGAGGTTGGGACATCCCTCTTTTCTATAGTAGCCAGCAACAGGACAAGGGGTGATGGGATGAAGCTGGAACACAAAAAGTTCCATTGAAACAGAAGAGAAAGCTATTTCCCTGTTTCAGTGATGGAGCCCTGGCCCAGGCTGCCCAGGGAGGGTGTGGAGGCTCCTTCCTTGGAGGGCTTCAAGACCCACCTGGACATGTTCCCGTGTGACCTGATCTAGGTGACCCTGCTTCTGCAGGGGGGTTGGACTGGATGATCTCTAAAGGTCCCTTCCAACCCCGACCGTTCTATGAGTCTATGATTAGTGGCATTATTTGCCTCTGAATTTAACAGGCCTCAAAAGCCACCAGTGCTCTTGTTTCCTCGAATTCCTGCAGAAATGCCCCCTGCACCCTTAAAGTAACGGAGGAAGCCAGAGGGAAGGGAACCGGTTTTGTGCTGCTGCTGGTTTAACGGTGGCACAAAGCCTTCCTAGCAGAGACACATTACTGTGGAAATCTGGGATTTAGTGGGTCATTGGAAGGCAAGGTAACCATCAGAAAAGGCTACAGTTTGGCATCACAAGAGTAGCCTCAATCTCTGAGGCCTAATCTTGCGTGCAGTGATACATGGGTAGCTCATAAAAGAAAAGTGGCCCTGGCACGGTGAGGTAAGTTCAAGGCTGCTGCAAAGAGGGGAAGAGTAATCTTGGTGGATGAGAGAAGAGCAATGAGCTCACAGCAAGGAAAATTCAGGCTGGATTTTAGAAATCCTTTTCTAATGGTAGAAGCAGTGAGACACTGTGATGGATTTTCTGGGGAGGATATAGATCTGCAGAGCTGGAAATCTTTAAGAGCTGATGAGACAAAAATCTATGAGATAGGATATCACTGTAGCTGATGCTGCCGTGGCTTTAGGATGAGCTAGATGGCCCCCTGAATTTCCTCTGGACTATTTTGTTTAAAAGTGTGGATTTTGTTGCCTGGTTCTTGGCATTTCACACTTTGCTTGCAGTACCATGTCCTGGGAACAGTAGCTGTCACTGAACGAGTTCACTCCTATGATCGTGAAATCGAATTCCAAATCCTGGCCAATCAAAAAGAAATGAATTAAGTCCAATCCAAGAAGGAGACAGACTTTAAGCCAGGCCTATGGTTTGTGAATACTGTGTGCTGGCAAAACTAAACAACTCCAAAATACAGCGTAGAGGAGCTTCTCAGTGGTGAGCGTCGTGAAACTTGCATCCTAGTGGCAAGTACATTTTGATAGAAGCTGAGGTTTTTAAAGCCTCCCAGCACCTGAAAGACGTGGAAGTTGTTTTCTATGCGTGTTTATTTATCCCTTTTCACCAGGAAAATGCTTTTACAGCCATTACAGCAGCGCTTTAGAGAGTTTAATATAATTGAAATGCTGTAGGCAGGGAAAAAAACCCCCACGTTGTGTTTTGGAGGTGGAGTTCCCAAAGGAAACTGAGTTCTGGCTCCAGCTACATTTTCTTGCCAGAATCCCGCTTTTTAGATAAATGTCAGACCGGAGTTTTGAAGCTGAAAATAGAAGCAGATGATGAAAATAATTCTAATCGCTAAAGCAAGATAGAGAAACGGCAGAATAGGAAAGTGGTCCTAGGTGAAGCTAATAAATCCATGTCTGACAGCTAGATACATTGGAGTGTACAAATTATATGCTTTTATCCAGGGAGAATTTTTGAGCAAGATGAAGGTTTTAATGTGATTGCCTTCTTGTGACAATTGGAAGGAGCTGCATTATTCGTTGCAGTGAGAGGGCACTGAGCTAAGGTCAGCGAGTGTTCAGTCTTCCATGCTGCACTTGGATCACCTGAGGTAGCAAATTGCGTGCTCTATTTTAAACGAGAAAGCAGAGGCAGATCACAATAGCCGAGAAAGAAAGGAGGCATGCATGGGCTCTTCTGGCTTTAGATGAACACTGAATGTCGTGCTAAGGGAAAGAGTGGCTAAAAGAGGGAAAGGAATAGAAACGACATATTCTCTTTACGTTTGTTTGTGTATTTTAAACCACAGTGGCTTTATTCTTAGGTTATTGCTGGAGTACACAGATCTTGAAGCCACACCATTGCAGCAGTGTAGGAAATGCAACCCCTCCTCCCTTCCCCCCCAACCTCCATTTCGGCGATTAAAGTCCTTTGTAACTTTGATGTTTTAAACTCTAATTCCTTTGTTGTGATTTTTGTGCTGGCTTTGAAGGTTACTTTGCAGGGTTTTTCTGTATTCTCTAATAGTTTTATGGGGACATGCTTCTATTACAGCCAAGGCACTTCATGGAAATACATTATTCAAATGTGAAATGGAAAGAGAGGAAATAAGGCTGTGGTGTGTTTTTCTTTGTCATTCAGAGACATATCATAGAACAACTCAGAAGACATCAAATGAATATGGGAAACTGCACACTGTCCTGGCTTATCTGCTAGCCTCATCCAGACGTGGTCCTTCCACCTTTAACTAGCACCAGCTCTGTTTGCAGAATACAAACAAGTATCTTACAGCTGTGTATTCTGAAGGGGGAAGCAGCAAGGCACCCCTTTAAGAAAATGGCTGAACAAACCTTCTGCTTCTGACAGTGAAAAAGGGTCTTTCTAACTGCCTCTGTGCATTTATAGTACGCCAACCATTCTCAACCCATTTTGTTTTATTATAATAATAATTGTTCTTTATTGCAGTAACATCTTAGGATCCCAAATAAGGTTCAAGACCCTATTATCCTAGGCACCATCCACGTGCATAATAAAACCCATCTCTGCTATAAAGAGCTTACGATCTTGACACATGACCAGGCACAACAGTAAAAGAGAGCAAACAATTGCAGGCGAGGGGTGGAGGGGAAGCTATCAGGAAAAGCAATACACTGGGTGTGCTAAGTAGCAGTGTCTGAACACTAACTGATTAGCTACCGTCAAGGGCTTTGTATAATCTGTAGGAATAGTTTTTCACCCTGCCTTCTATATCACTTAGCTTTCAGCTTTTAAAACGCAAATGCGCTTGTTGCATCTCTTGAATCAGCAGCCTGGAGGGTGCAGGGGAAAGAAAGCTGAAAGATGGAAATGATAGAGGATCTCCAAGGATGAGAAATATGGATAGGTGAGTTTGCCTCCAAAGATACCCGGTATCTCAAATGCATGAAGGGAAATCTCACTACTTTACTCTTAAAAAGTTCTCAAGGAAAATGGAATCACTTTTGCTGTTAATCTCTTTACCATACACCTACTCTGGATGTGAGGAAACAATGCATGCATGCACAGGTTGAGAGTCCATTTCTGTCCTTGTATAAGGTTTTTTTAAACAGTGAGTGTGTTAATTTGGATGCCTTGTAAAAGGAGGTTGCATTAGCTTCTTTGACTGAAATGCAGGGGTCACAACTTTCTTTTCTATTCCTGAGTTACATGGGTGACCCTGCTTCTGCAGGGGGGCTGGATGATCTCTAAAGGTCCCTTCCAACCCTACCATTCTGTGATTCTATGATCATAACATCCTTTCCCAGAATGGAGCTTGTACAGGTTTTCTACAACACACATGGATGCAGGCATTGCATCCTGTAATTTTTCTACTAGTCAGTTCTTGTGTGAGCTTATAGAATCACAGAATCATATCAATGACAGGACATGAAAGCAGAAATAAAGATAGATGCTTTTCCTTTTTGTCTCAGCAAAGCCTTAAGCTAAACCATGTAGCTGTTGGAAGTTCCAAGTTTAAGCTACTAAATGTAATGTTTTGGGAGTATTATTATTTGCTTCTTTGAAGGGAAAAAGAAGTTGTTGAAAACAAAAGTGTGGTAAATCAAGTTTATTAGTATGCCCCAAACAGGTGTCAGTTATCAATATTCTCCAGGGTATATATACAGAATCAGTATAAGATTATAAAGTCCTCGCTGGGCCAGGGGTAACTGTGCTCACTGGAGAGGTCTCTCGGTGCCTTGCACGTCACTCATGTTCATGATGCTTCAGAAGGTTCCTTAAATTTTGCTGTAGTTTTTGGTTTTGCCCAGAGAGTACTGCCTCTTCCTCACTGGCACATGTGTGTTTTGCCATCAGCTTCTCTGTGAGAGATGCCACTAGAGTCTTCATGCAACATGTAGCTGTGTGGGGGTGTGTGTTAGGGCTGCAGGAGGTGCAGTCAGAGGCTTAGGTGCCTAATGCTAACTACACTGGGTATCTGTTGGCTATGGGGTGTGAACACAAGGCTAGGGACTGTAACTACAGTTGCCTCCTGGGGAGTAGGATGTTCCTAGGAGCTGACTCGAACGTGAGGAGAAAGAAGACACTAAAGTGGTTGCAGAGCTGAGGAGATGGTGTGGCTCCCAGAGGGACATGGCTGTGGTGGCAGCAAGAAGCCAGGCCTGCAGGTCCAGATGGGATGGCCACACCTGGGCTGAGCCACTTTCAGGAGAGCACTGGGTGAATTTAGGCAGCTAGCCTCCTAACTAGTCTATAAGTGGAATTCACTCAGAGGAGACTTTTATGGTTTATCTCAGGCTAAATTCTGTGTAGGCAGGATAGTCTGCCTTGCCTCTGAGGAATGGCCTCACTGAGAGTGAACTCCAGTATTTTGTCCTCTTGTTCTGCTTATGTTAGTATAAAAGTAATAATAAAACAATTCTTTTACATAGCTTTTTCCTTTGGATAATGATGATTCTATGATTGTACGAATATGGTTGTGCAACTAAAGAGTGATGTGCATCCATTCTCTATTGGATGTAGAGAATGGCCCTCCCAATTCCAGTAACTATTGAATCACAGAACCACAGGATCATTATGATTGGGAAAGACCTTTCAGATTGAGTCCAACCCCTCACTGCATGCTGCCAGGCCCATCACTAAAGTAAACCATGTCCCTCAGCACCTCGTTGGTGTGTCTTTTGAATATCTCCAGGGATGGGGACTCCCTCACCTCCCAGGGCAGCCTGGGACAGTGTCTGAAAACCCTCTTGGTGAAAAAGTTCTTCCTAAAGTCCAATGTAAACCTCCCCTGGTGCAACTCTGAGCCCGTTTCCTCATGTTCTATTATTCATTACTGGAGAGAAGAGATTGACCCCCACCTCACTACAACTCCTCTTCAGGCAGTTGTAGAGTGATCATATCTCCTCTCAGCCTCCTCTTCTCCAGGCTAAACATCCCCAGCCAACCTCCAGAAACCAGTGGTCCTTGTGAAGTGCTGGTCTCCCTCCCCTAAATTCAAGGAGTGCTTAGGCAGCTTAGTCCAGATGTTCTTTATATGGGTAAAATAAACTGTGATGAATCCCACCTTAGTGCTGTCTTCTTTGGAAGGGTGTCAGGAGGGATCAGCAGAAGCTCTGTGAAGAGGTTTGCAGGTGAGGAGATGTGATGGCTGGTCTCTGCTCCTGCACCTGACATCCCCTGCTGTTCCTCTACCCTACCATCTTCTTCCCAAGATGTAATCTTACTTCAGTGTTAAATGAAACAATTATATCAGCAAGAGCTTGTGCATATTTGAGGCAAACATCCAGGATACCATGCAAATCTTTTGAGAACTAGCTGAAGCAGCCCAACAAGGAGTAGGTACATACCTTCTGCATTGTGAACGTGTCACTCCATTAGAAGAACCTTTCTCAGAAAGGTTTAACCAGCAAAGACTTGTGTCTCCAGCTCACTGGCCTGAAAGCATTAAACACAGGAAGTTTAACTTTTGCCCTTTTCCCATCATTTTCTCCTGGCTAGCTCAAGCGATGCCTTCTTTGACTTGATGGCTTCAACGTATCGTTAGAGTTTTAGTTTACAGATGACATGGGGAGCCTGGGGAACTCAATCCAGACAACAGCATGTCTGAGAGGTCAACACTTCAGTGTTAAACCTAACCATCGTTTTTTCCCCCCCAAGATTTAACCCTTTATACAGGGCTGTTGTGCTTCTGAGTCTGAAGCTGCTCTGTGTGCACACAGGAGCGCAGCCACAGGCACTCACGCAGACCTGTACGTGTGATGCAAAGGTCTACACACGCCTCTTCCTTGAATCCAGGGAACAAAGCAAACATCCCTTTTCCTCTTAAGCTGTGTTCCACAGCCTGCCACTGTTTCACTAGGTGGATTTTATGGATTAAGCAGAAGACAAAATAATGCCTCTAGAGAAAAAAAAAAGCAAGCCTTCGATCTAGTCAGTGTCAATTAAAAGGGAGCCTCTGATGCAAATGCCACATCAGCACCAATTTTGTCACTTAAGAACTTTAAGATCAGAAGCAATTACCTTCAATAGCACCTTGTTTTTATGTGTCTACCGTTCATAGCCTTGGCTAGCAACTCGGCCTACACCATAATTTACACTGACATCTAATTTCAGTGGATCTGCAAGCAATCTAGCTGAAGATGGAGATAGTGAGAGTGAGGAGTCTTGCTTTATCACCACAGACGTAAAGATTCATTATTTTTTGCCAAGTCTTAAAGAGAATCTTATGGGGATGAAGTCGGGGTGGGGTTTTTTTTGTATGCATACGTGTCTGTTTTGCATATCTCATTACTTGAATTATTTCCTGGTTTAGGAGAATGATTGCTGCCTTTAACTAGATGATTAAACACTCCAACTGCTCACAAAGGAGAAAAAAAACCCCAACAACTGACAGGTACTAGTAGCACTGAGTAGATTTACCATTTTCAAGTGTCTGTGCGAAATGAGAGCTAAAGAAGAAAGAGTGCGTTCATCGCTAATCATATGCTTTGAAGTATGGTGGAGACCTGGCAATTTTTATATTGTGACTGAAAGTCACTGTATTAGACTAAGATTATTTTAAGGAACACTTTTATCATTTTCTAACTGACAGAAAGGGCAAGTCTGCTGGCCGTGCAGCTTGATGCTTCCTTGTGAAACAATGAAAAGAACCCCACAATGATGCGATTAATGACTTGCATCCATTTTCTCTGATCCCCAAACTTGAATATAGAGAACAGAGCCGATCTCTGGGCTATTATCCAGCCTTCTATTCAGACCAGGCTAATACCAGCACAACTTCTTTTGGATGCTTGTTCCCTCAGCCAAGGAATTTGCATATCACAGAGAATAAGGTTATGTAACCCAGTTGTTGATTTCAGTGGCGCAAAGAGCTGTCAGGGTTGGGGTTTTTTTGATGCAAATAGCACGGGTTTAAAGTAGATGTTATAAAAAAACATGTGTTCTTGCTTGTTATTTTACAGTATGCAAAACTACTTAATGTTGTAAATAGATAATTAGTGGGGGAAACGTTTGCAAGTTGCTTGTCAGTGTGTGCCTTTTCAATTAGTGGTGTGCAGACGGTGAAACAAGATGATTGTCACGAGAGATGGCTCTCACTTCCCTCCTTGAAAACGCAGTTGCCCTTACAGCTCACTTTCCTAGACTCTTTTGAGATTGTTGAAGGTCACTTTCACACAAACTCTTGCAGAACAGTTGCAAATGCCATAAATCAAAAGTTTAGGTGGCTTTTGCTTTTATTTCACATTCTTAAGGTCCACTAGAGAGAGTGACCTGTTTCAGATTGGACCAAAAGACAGAGAGCCTGAACACTGAAGGACACTCAAGTCTGACAAGCGTTGCATAAAGACCTTCACGCTGAGGGCAGTTTACTTGCTCAGCACCTGACTTACCACTTTTGTCTACTCACACCTAAAGTGATCAATGAGGGGAGAAAGAAAAAAAGGAATGTGCTGTGAAGAGGGAGAAGAAACATGGGAGAGGCTATTTCCTAAGGATACCCATTGCAAAAGTATTGGCTGCAAGTTCTTAAAATATAAACCAAATTGATGAAAGGATAAAAGCAAAGGACAGTTTTACCTCTTTGGTTCCTTGCTGTTTCTCCATTATGGGAATTAAACTTTTCTGAGATGTAATGTGAGGTGCAGAAGTTATAGCAAACAAACAAATAAATACCAACGCTGATGAATACACAAAACTGACGCAGTCAGGTTCCTGAGCTCCTAGTTGTTAATCTTCTACTGTAACACAGCTGAATTGGCAGAAGTGGAAGTGCATCTGGAAAGTTCAAGCGTTTTTAATCCCGCTGTATATATTGAGCTATTAATTCTCAATTATAGGGAAAAAGCACCGATTTCATCAGAAGAAACGTTAGCACTTCCTCTACAGAAAGTATTCCAGCTAGTGTCATTTAAGCAACCCAAGTCTGTGTAGTCAAAGGAATAATGTAATTAGTTACCAGCAGGCAGATGCCCAAACCAAGGGCGTTTGAGATGAAGCTTTTGGTTTTCAGGATATCTTTGGATACTCCAGGTATTATCCTCTCTACAAGGCATGAAAACCTAAATTTAGGTTTATGAAAACCTAAATTGTATCAGGCTTAACTGCACCATTCTTATGTACAGAACAAAGACTTCCTTTCTTCTTGGAGGGCTGGGAAGTCAGTCACAACCGTGTGATGTGCTTACAGAGACGGCTTGCACCTGGGTGGTAGGCAAAACACATCCCTCTCCCTGCCCTGCACCTCCACAGTCGCCAGCCAGGGGAATATTCCAAATGGTTTCATTCATCAGACTTCACTAAGCAGGACCAAATGTTGTGATCTTTCTTTAATGGAAGCTGCTTCTTGATATGAGGCAGCCTTCTCAAGACTGAGGCTATGAAGGCAGAACAGAAAGCACTGACCATTTCACCTTCCTGCATTCAGTTTTTAAAATCAGTTACAGAAAGGAAGGTCCTGAGAGCTCTGAAGGGTGGTGATGTCTTTACATCATTCTTCAGTGAACCATCAGCCTTTCCTTTTGCTTGTTAGCTCTCCATTGACTTCTAACAACGTTTCTGAGACACCAATTTGTTCCATTGGAATAGGACACAAGGTTTTGTTGGTGCTTGGAGTACAAGTTAAAGTTATACTTCTGGTAGAGGATATGGACATAGAGATAACTTCCTTGAGCTTTCTAGACAAACACATTTCATCTCCTAGCTCCCTGAAATTCTTCCTGTTAAAGATTTTGAAGCTGGAAACTTGAGTTACAATATATTTTTGTGCATATTTTGGATGTCATTTAAGGCAGCTGTGATCACTTCTTTCTATAATGTTTTGCATGGTTAGCTCTCCACTTGTATCCCAAAGATAACCCAGCATTTTTGTCTCTGAAGCTTGCTGCTGAAGAAACTTGTCAAGTACAATGTGCATGAACATCTGGGTCCTTTTGTTTCTTCACTTAATACCAGGTATCTTTTCTTCTCTGGTATATATAATAAAATGAAATCACCACATGAATACAAATCTGATTCAAGGATTCTAGAAAAATCTGCCTCGATGCCAATCTTCCCTTAAAATAATTTCTGAGAGAAAGCAACTCCACTGTCTCTCTGCTATTACTTTTTCTTTATTCTTTACTATCTGTCACCTTGCTATTGTACACTGCAACTGCACTGTCTTTATGTTTACTGATGATTTTCTGAGGAAAGCCACTAGCTGCTTCCCATCAGGATCACTGTTGTTCCTGCTGGCAACAGAGGAGGTGCACTGGTCTCAAAGGGGGCAAAGAGTCCTTACACAGGAGTGAGCAGGGCCCATTGAAAGAGCTTTAAACTAGATTTTAAGGGGGACTGGGATAAAACTAGGCTCACTAGAGATAAGCCTGGGGACAGCATGTCACTGTTTGAGGAGTAGTGTGCTAGTGACGTCTTTTGGTCTGCTGTGTCAGTGGAGATAGGGGATGGAGATCCATATCCATTGATACGTTATTGATATGTTATATCAATATATCATGGCAGTGCCTGAGAATGGTCACACAGGAATCAGGGCTTCACCTCTGCAAAATGTGGCAGGATCAGTAGCCCAGCTGAAGTGCATCTACACCAGTGCATGCAGCACGGGCAACAGACAGGAGGAGCTGGAGCCATTTCACAATGTAACTGGCATCACAGGAACATGGTGGATGACCATGATGGCCTGACCTCAGTGCTGGACAAGGTAATGGAACGGATCATCTTGAGTGCCATCATGTGGCACATAGAGGACCAGGCCCAGTCAGCATGGCTTGGTGAAGGATAGGTCCTGCTTGACTAACCTGATCTCCTTCCATCACAAGATGACCTGCTTAGTGTCTGAGGGGAAGGCTGTGGATATGTTTTTCCTGGGCTTCAGTAAGGCCTTCAACAGTCTCCCACAGCATCCTCCTGGAGAAACTGGCTGCCCATGACTTGGATGGACCTACTCTGAGATGGGTGGAAACTTTCTAGGTGTTCAGGCCCAGAATGTGTTGGTGAATGGAGTTAAATGCAGTTGTTGGCTGGTCACCAGTGGTGTTCCCCAGGGCTCAGTGCTGGGGCCCGTTCTGTTTAACATTATCAATGATCTGGATGAAGGGCTCAAGTGAGATATTCATGGATAGTTGGCTGAACATGAGCCAGAAGTGTGCCCAGGTGGCCAAGAAGGCCAAGGGCATCCTGGTTTGTATCACAAATAGTGTATCCAGCAGAACCAGGGCAGGGGTTGCCCCCTTGTACTGGGCCCTGGTGAGGCCACATCTCCAATACTGTGTCCAGTTCAGGGCCCCTCACTACAAGAAGGACATTGAGGTGCTGGAACATGCCTAGAGATGTGCAACAAAGCTGATGAGATTGTTTAGCCTGGAGTAGCTTGAGAGGAGACCTTACTGCTCTCTACAGCCACCTGAAAGGAGGTTGTGGTGAGATGGAGTTTCTCTTCTGAGTAACAAGTGATAGGACAAGAGGAAACAGCCTCAAGTAGTGCCAGAGGAGGTTTGAGTTGGATATTAGGAAAAAAACATTCTTTACTGAGAGGGTTGTTAGACACTGTCACAGGCTGCTCAGGGAGATGATGGAGTCACCATCCCTGGACATATTTCAGAGATGCACAGATGAGGTGCTGAGGGACATGGGTTAGTGGTGGGCTTGGCAGTGTTCTCTAGTGTTCGGACTGGACGATCTTAAAGGTCTTTTCCAACTAAAATGATTCTGTGCTTCTGTGATTATCAACCCCAAGTATTAAGAGCTCAGTACTATGTTTAGAGAAAGGCAGATATTCATAGAAAAACATCTGCATGTCAGATCACTTCCAAAAGGTTTGTTTCTTTCTTCAATCAGACAAGCTGCCAGGATACTTACATGGACTGGCACACACAGGGTTTATTACACAGACTCTTTCTCTAACACTACTACTCTCACTGAACACTGTCCTGGTTTTGAAATACATGTTAGTTTGTGTATATCATGTAACATTCTCCCCAGGTTTTGCTTCAGATTCAGAGCTTCAGAGTGCAGATTCAGATGGGAAGAATGTCTCTGGACTTTAACTTGATTTGGACTCTTCTCTGGATAGAACACTGATAATTATCAGTGGGCTAATGAATTTTCAGCAGGACTTATGTTTTTTTGAGTAGAAATTTTAAAGCCACTGATTAGCTGTGTTAGAGTGATTATCCCAGTTCCTAAGTAATCACCAATATACAAATCACTAGGAAAGTGATCCTTTGCCCTACATGAGTGTGAAAACTGGCAAGTCATCATCATCATCATCATCATCATCATCATCATCAAGTCACCAGATTTGATTTCCAACAGAAGCCATAATTCTCCTTACTCTTTTTGACTTTTCTTGTCATTGGCAGGAGAGAAAAGATTCCTCTAAGGATCACTTCAGAGGTCATGTTTTTTGTTCAGAGGGGATCTCCGGAGCTCATTTAATCCTATCCACAGCAAACTGAGTTTCAAAGTTTGATCGGGACCGTGTTGAAAGCCAAGTATGAAAATCTCCAAGGATGGAGACCTTGAGACATCTGTGGGAGCCCGTTCCAGTACTTAATTCCTCTCACCGTGAGCATAGTTTTCCCTTGCTCCAGGAAAATGTTCTTTGCTATACCCTGTGACAATTGTGCCTCGTGGTTTTTCTTGTCAGCTCTGAGAAAAGCCTGTCCTTGTCTTCCCTGTAGCTCAGTTTCAGGTAGCTAAAGGCAGCCATCTGATGATGCCTTTAGCCTTATTTTCTTCAGGCTGAGCAAACAAACTTCTTTTAGTCTCTGTATGTCATGTCCTGCAGTCTCCTAACCACCTTAGTCATGAGTTGCTCCTGGGAGCATTGAAAGCTAGACAGTGTTTCAGATGGAACTGCACGAGGGCAGAACTAAAGGAAACAACCACTCATACCTCCATGGCTGTATTTCTGCTGTCCAGTATGCTGTTATTCTTCACTGCCATAAGGGTGCACTGCTGCCTCACATTCAACTTGTTGTCCACCATGCCCTTATCTGCAGAGCTGATTTCTAATCAGTCACATGGAGCCCTGCTGTTAACGGTCTTTGCCTGGACTCTGCCTTTGCGTTTGCTTTCCTCCACGGTTCAGCTGTTTATTCATCTGTCAAAGTCTCCTGCTCCTCCTCTATGCATCAACTGCTTCCCTCTGTTTGGTGTTGTTCATGAACTAGATGATCCTATTCCAAAAGTGTTTAGTAGTATCAGTCCTTGTACTGAGCTCTGAGGAGAGCCACTTACAACTGGATGCCTGTTAGACTCCGAACTGTTGACCAAAACTCTTTGAGTGAGAAGATGCAGCCAGTTTTCCCCTCTCTTTGCAGTTTGCCCATCCTGTCTGTACCCATTCAGCCTGCCTATGAGAATGTTACGAGAGACTGTGTCCAAAGCCTTGCTAAAGTCAATGACACACACTGCTTTCTCTTTGTGTGCAGAGCCAGTCATTTCATCATGGAAGGCAATCAAGATTAATTAGGATAATTAAGGATAATTATAGATAAAGGATAATTATAGAATTTTCCCTACCTTCCATCAACTTCAGAACCACATTTTACATCCTTACCCTGGTGCTTCATTTACTATTCCAGTTTCTCGATCTGCACTGGTGACAGACTTATTAATTCCCCTTCATAATTAGTCCCCAGTTGCATAGATTTGACTCTTCTCATGAATCTCAGGTAGTCTCTTCTCTGGTTTATCACCTCTTTTCCTTTGCAGACTCTGTGCATCTTTGACATTTCTCTTTGGGCTTTAGTCTCTATACTCATCTCCTGTTCATCTCTTGACAGTCCAGTTGGTTATTCCCTTAGTTGCACTGCAGCTTCTGCTTGGTTGTTCTCATTAGAGTTTAGAGCTTCAAAGCCCTTTGCATAGAAACACATTCATAACTTGGTTGTGTTTGCCTTTGAGTAGATTACAGGCACAAATGTACCTCTGTGTGAGTTTGACATGGAGCTAAGCTCTAGCTTAGTCATAGCTACAATACATTTAAAAAACACCCTTGGATTTACCCAGACTAGGAACATGCGTTGCATGGCTTATTGATAGGTAAGGTAACACATTCAAACTGGTGCATGGATCATCTGCAAAAGATGGAGCTGGTGAAACTCTGTCTCGTTCTGCAGTAGGGGAGCAATGCATTCTTACATCTGGGGTTTTGGCTGGTGGGTGCCTGATTTGTATGCAGATGCTGCAGGTGTGTGTTTTCGAAGGAAATGGTAACCTGCTGTATCTCTTGGAGTTTTGTCAGCCTTTGGTTTGCACCTAGATAATTGTCGTATACTACAACCCTGAAGGATCATTTACAAAGCTTTTAGATGGTGACCACAGCAGTATTTGGGTGTAAAAGAGATTATCGTGGTAAATGATTCCTGTCTAAAAGCTAGCCAAAGAAAATTTGTTTGGCGTTCAGTTAAAAGCACAATGACTTTATCATTTGTCTTGACTCAGAGTTTGGGCTGTAACTCTTCTGGTTCACACTACTGCAGAAGGAAAAAGGATACAAACTCCCCCTCCTCTCTATTTCTTATCCACAGCCAAGCAATTACGTTTTAGAAGAAACCATTTAGAGGACAACCAATTTCACTGCAAGCATCTAGGCCTCCAGCAGTTTAGCACGACTCTTGCTGCAGTGACATCTGTAAATGTGTCTGGTTGCTGCAGTGTGCCTCCTAGTGTTTTCTATAATTCGGTGGCAGAAACCGTATTACTTACTGCCTGCTGCGTTCCATCCTCTATTTCAGCACTTACTGCCATAATGGAAGTATTACCCTCACCAAAACAAGGATCCAGGTAGACTTCTCTGCGTGTGTAAATGCAAACTGCTCAGGCTTATGTGCTGGGAAGTGGAAAGATTTTGAGAGGTAGACATAAATCTATTTCTTGAGAGGTGACAATCACCTGGCACACACAACATCGTGTCTGTCCAGGCTATTGCTTTTGTAGCAGATGCATTTTCTACTGACTGAAGAACTATTTGAGGAAAATGTGGGGTTTTTTGTTTGTTTGTCATAGGGTACATTTCAGGTAGCTTGATATTCCCCCTGAGCATCATTGTCTGGAGAGCTGATAGGGTCTGAAAAGTGGGTGGTAAGCATGCTACTGTGCATAGAATCATAGAATGGTGCAATTGGAAGGGACCTTTAGAGATCATCCAGTCCAACCCCCCTGCAGAGGCAGCTTCACCTAGATCAGGTCACACAGGAACATGTGCAGGTGGGTCTTGAAGACCTCCAAGGAAGGAGCCTCCACACCCTCCCTGGGCAGCCTGGGCCAGGGCTCCCTCACCTCACAGGGAAATAGCTTTTTCTTATGTTTCAATGGAACTTTTTGTGTTCCAGCTTCATCCCATCACCCCTTGTCCTGTTGCTGGCTACTACAGAAAAAAGGGATGTTCCAGCCTCCTGACACCCACCCTTTAGATATTTATAAATGTTAATAAGATCCCCCCTCAGTCTCCTCTTCTCCAGACTAAACAGCCCCAGGTCCTGCAGCCTTTCCTCATATGAAAGATGCTCCAGTCCCCTGATCATCTTGGTGGCCCTGTGCTGGCCTCTCTCCAGCACTTCCCTGTCCCTCTGGAGCTGAGGAGCCCAGAACTGGACACAGGACTCCAGATGAGGCCTCACCAGGGCAGAGCAGAGGAGGAGCAGAACCTCCCTTGACCTGCTGCCCACACTCTTCTTGATGCATCCCAGGCTGCCATTGGCTTCTTGCCCACGGGGGCACATTGCTGGCTCATGGTCAGTTTATTATCAACCAGCACTCCCAGGTCTCTCTCTGCAAAGCTGCTCTCCAGCAGTTTGACCCCCAGCCTATGCTGGTGCATGAGGTTGTTCCTTCATAGGTGCAGCATTCTGCACTTGTCCTTGTTGAACCTCAGGAGGTTCCTCTGTGCCCAACTCTCCAGCAGGTCGAAATCCCACTGAATGGCAGCACAGCCTCTGGGGAATCATACCTAGCATCCTGTTCTCTTTATTTAAGATAGCATATATAGGTCCAAGGTGTTTGTATTGGTGCTGGCATTCTGGCTCATACTGTCTGTGTGTATCTGGCAGAGTTGTTGCATTACCTCTAAATGATTCAAAGCCAGACTGAATGGGGTTTTGAGCAACATGGTTTAGTGGAAGGTGTCAATGGGGGTTGGAAGTAGGTGATCTTTAAGGTCACTTGCAATCTAAACCATCCTATGGTTCTTTGATTCATATTGAGGACCAAAACTAAAGTCCAGTGATCTCTCTCAATGCCACAAAAGACATGCAATAAATGAAAACAGGCAATAGCTGAATAGAGCTAAAAGGCAGAAAGGTTCTCGGGGAAGTATCCTCAAGCTGAATCCACATGAGGTAGAATCTTCTGCATTTTAAAGTACACATTAATCATAGGATGGAGAGGAATATTAAAATTAAAGAATTCCAGCAGTCCATTTGCATATTTGACTTTAATTTAGCAGCTTTGTCCATATTCTTGATCAAATACCTTCTTTAATCACCAGGTCAAATCTATTTTTTCCCCGATAGACCACTCTTTTGTCTTGCACTCTTGCAAGCCTAACTAATCTAATTCCATTCTCTCACCTCATTTTCCACTCTGCTTTTTTCCTACTTTTCCATAAAAAAACCACTCTGATCAAGTTTGGATTTCTTCTTTTTCTTTTAAGAGAAAAAGTCATCCTGGGACTAGCTCAGTCAGAGTCAGTCTGAACAAGAATGGCAGTGGGAACAGAATGCTTTGGTCAAAGTCCTGAGCATCTCAAAATAGGATTGTGTACTGTTAAATATTAAGCAGCTTTAACAGTAGCTTATGCTTCCAGCACTGCTTATGATGTGTCTAGTCAAAACCAGGGGAGGAGAATAGTTTAAAAAGCAAGCAAAACTTAAACAGTTTCAGTTTTGAGGAATGCATGATGTTCCACACACTGTGACCATTTCTCTAGGCACTATGAAGTAGCAGTGCCTTTTCTGCTAAAGCTGGGAAATCACTTCAGATTTATTAACAAAAAAAGGAGAAAAATGGAGTTGTTGCTCATCAAAGAAAACAAGGAACTGCTGATTTGTAAGAAGCCAGAAGGTCAACCTGAAGGTTCAAGTGACCTCTCAGCCAGTGCTGTAACAAACACAGGTGAGAAGCCTTTCCAGGAAAGGGATGAGGAAAAGCAGCCATGTCCTCAGCACAGAGAAGTGAAGCACATACTGTTCTTGTTTCATTGTCCTCATCTGTGGCAGTCTATGATCTTAATGAGAGAGAGAGGATGATTAGCACATCATCAGACTAAAACTTATGAATGCCTAAGAGGAATATCCTGTGTTCCTCCTATATTGAGGTAGGCTAGGATACATCTCTTCTGACTGCTATGGGAAATGTATTTAAAAGACAGAGATTTAAGGGAAAAAAAAAAAGTGTGTATGTATGGCTATCCTCAAAGTAGCCAAATCTGTATTTCTACATGTTGGCATAAACTGTGGAACTAATAGAAAATGTTAAAAAGCAGTATGAGAAGAAAACAGTGTAAGAAATGGTGGAAATGTGGTTGAAATGACTATAAAATGTGCTATTGATGGAATCAGATATAATGAAAGCAGTTTTCTTTCAGGGCAGAATCCAAGATAGGACCTCCAAGGCCTTGTTTCCTTTCTGGATATGACAAAAAGTCTCAAATCTAGCTTGAAAACTCAGGTCAGGTAACAAATCAGAAAGCAATATGCATTTTCTATTTGGGTTGTAGTTTTAGTGAATCACTTCACTGAAAAAAAAATCCTTATACAGGAATCCTAGCTGAACTGAGATTGAACTCAGTTGAAAACAGCACCTCTGAAACCTTGCCAGATAAAAAACCCACTTGCAAGAGTCAGAGAGGACTTGTGTTATCAAAATGCAAGCTCAGATTTGTCCACTAAGTGCAGGGCCCATGCTGAGGACTTTGATCTTGCATTCTGATCCAAGCTCATTTCTGCATCAAAGACATTGTGGTGCTGCAAGGGATGGTTGCAGCCTGCTTGGTTGGACAGTTGGATTGTTGCTTGATTTCTAAATATTGAGGAGCTGAACACAGAGCATACTGCCATCATTGCTGAGAGTGCTTCTAGTGATGCTAGGAAATGTTTATGTATGATAGTTACAGTTGAAGTAAGACAGTAGGGGTTGTGTTTTATTTACATTTAGAATTGCTGGATCCTGGCAGCCTAGATGAGGAGGCACCTAGGAGCCTTTATGTGACTTTATTACTTCCAGACAGTCTTCCTAAACAAGACAGTGATCTTCACAGAGAGAGACACTCTGACTTTTGAACTTCTACAAAGTGAAGACAGAAAAACCCCTGCAATAGGAATTACCTGGATACTTGGCCATCTCTTGGGTATTTTAGTTAATGGGATTTATGCTTCCTTCTTGACAAGATCTATGATTCTCCTGTGCTAAAAGATACCATATTTCAGTACTTTGAAACTTAGGCTGATGCCTTATTGCAGCAGTGAATCTGTCCATATGACTGAGGGGAGAAACATGAAGTAGAGGGAGCTAATTAATTTTGAAACCTTTATATAATTCTACAAATCAGCCTGAATCTGTACCTATTAACAGCAGCATTTGCCTTTGCTGTTTCATGTACATGCTCCATTCCACTGGCATTTAGAGTGATTTAAATGTCTACACAGCCACAGGAGCAGGTTTTT
This sequence comes from Colius striatus, assembly GCF_028858725.1. Lineage (NCBI taxonomy): Eukaryota > Metazoa > Chordata > Aves > Coliiformes > Coliidae > Colius > Colius striatus. The sequence goes on from NC_084760.1 coordinate 1,436,671, forward strand.
GGATCTCAGGCTCCCTGTGGCTTTTTCACTTTCTGTTTGCTTTTTATAGCTTTGATTCTTTTTCTCACAACGGGGAGGAGGTGAGTCCAATGAAAACCAAAACAAAGCCTTGTCTGAAGGTACTTAGCACCTTGTATGAAATGTAACCAGGGACACATTCTTTCTACCTTCATATTCCACGAGTGGAAAAGGCAAATTATAAATGTCACTACTCCAGAAAACAGAATGCATGTAAGATGAATAAAAGGGGGACTGTCGGTTAACTTGGTCATTCCTTGAATGACATAAGGAGTCTGAGCAAATGTCAGAGGTTTATTTGTTAGAATTTCTTAGAAGCATGATGTTGATGTTTGGCCTTTTTTTCCTGCTGAATGCACTTTGAGAATTCCAGTACCTAAAAGGGTCCAAGCAAGCGAGAGAGAGACTTTTTTTACAAGGGCATGTAGTTACAGGACAAAGGGTAATGGCTCTAAGCTGAAAGAGGGTAGGTTTAGATTAGATGTAAGGAAGAAGTGCTTCGCTGTCAGTGTGGTGAGGCACTGCAAAATGTTGCTCAGGAAGGCTGTGGATGCCCCATCCCTGGAAGTGTTCAAGGCCAGGATGGATAGGGCTCTGAGCAACGTGATCCAGTGGACAGTGTCCTTGCCCATGACATGGGATTGCAAATAGAATATCTTTATGTTTCCTTCCAACCTAAACCATTCTTTGATTCTGTGATGATTCTATGATTCCAATTCTGCAGCAGCACACTTTTTTAAGCAAGTTTAAAATAGCACTGTAGTTCTAAAATGTTCTTCTTCATTGCATTGCTCTTGAGAACTGCACTTAATTTTCCAAGATAAAAAAGTCACCAATGTTGATGCATCATTATCTGAAGTGTACTGCACACTTAGTTTTTATGTGGAAGAATAGTGCTGAAGAGCCAATTTGAGAAGCTGGATGAAGCTATACCAGTAACAAATATGGATTGTTTGGAGTTGGAATTGGTTTTAAATTGGCTCCTTCAAGTTGTGTTTTGTTTTAAATGTGAAAATGTTGCCTGTCTTAAGGAACAAGTGCCACGTCGTGCTGCTCATGAAAATGTATCAAAGAAAAAGGTGGTTTAAAATTTATCTTACAGGTTTTACTCCCTAAGTATTTCATGACTGATTTTTCTTTTTCTATTAAAAAAGTATGGGTTTTTGGTTTATTCTTTTTTTACCTGAAAGCACAGATGTCATCGAGTTACTGGAATGCTCCAGCTCATTCATCTGATCTGATGTTTCAAAGCCAATAGCTCACCTTGAAAGGATCATCTCAGAAAGCCCAAGGTAAGGAACCTGTGTTCTTTTTACCTTGGAAACAGCAAAATGCTGGAAAGCACAAAAACAAACAAATGACTTGGATTTAATAAATACATAATGTTCAGAAAGAGAGTTAGGCACGTTTTAAGCCTCATTTGCTGTGGTCCAAAAGCACGTCTGACCTTGTCTTAGATCCAACAAAGCTGACAATTCCATAATCTCATACAGTGGTACAGACACTGGTACTTAATTGAATCCTCTGGATTCTTGCAAGGTGGAAAGAAGTGATGCTGAACCTAGGTCCTGCTATGTGCAGTCTTCATCCTCAATACAAAGAGTAGCCTAAAATGTAAGCCCAAGGTAAAGCCCGTTCACACCAGAGAAGTGTAAGCCACCTTTGCTCTTGTCACCAGCTGCCATCCTAAACAGGCCCTCTTGCTTGTAGTTCTAATTTATGTCTGAACTGAGTAGGGACTTATGTTGAGAGAAGACCATTCTGTCCTTATAATCACACCCAGGTGCAGTCAAGGGAATTCTGAAGACTTGAACTTTAAACTGTTTTTTTTGTGACTTTCTTGATCATATTCTTACTCTGTAGAGGTTTCCCTTTGCAGAGCTGCTCTCCAGCAGGTCACTTCCAGCCTGTGCTGGTGCATGGGGTTGTTCCTCCCCAGCTGCAGGACTCTGCCCTTGTCCTTGTTGAACCTCAGGAGGTTCCTCTGTGCCCAACTCTGCAGCCGGTCGAGATCCCGCTGAATGGCAGCACGGACTTCACTAACTCACTAAGGAACAAACCTCTGTCCACAGGGTTGTGAGCTTTACAGGATCTTGAATCAATCTAACTCCTTGGCTTGTCCAGTCCATGACTTTAGCCATAATTGTGACCCCATTCCTAGGTTCTCCAACAGAACAGACAGATGGACAGGAGGAAAAAAAAGAAGGTTAAACTATTTCTTTTTGCCACAGTGGAACAAAATGTCTCAGTGAGTCCTGAAGGGTAAGTCAACAAGAATTTACATTGATAGTTTCAGGCTTCTCCCAGGAAAGTTAACATGACCTACAACTTTACTCACATGCTACCAGCTTTGACGTGTTTACCAGAACAGAATAAAACACACACAAAGAAAAACTTCCAACATGAAAAGAAACTTTCCTCCAGGTTGGTTCCCAAGATCTACTGCTGTGTGGTGTTCTGTAAACCTCAGCAGAGTCAGCATCTGGAGTTTATTCATCACTTATGTCAGACTTGTACGTGAGGAAAAGCGATGCAGAAGTGCTTGATTTACAGTTCACCTACTGGAGGATCCCTCAGTAAAACTCTCTGTGTCTCCATGTTTTGTTCTCAGAACCTTAAACTCCAATAGCAGAGCACAGTAAGGTCCATTTCTACCTCCTCCATCAAAGAAAATGGCAATAATTCCTCAAAAGAGAAGGCTGAACTCTTCAGGATCAAACACACTCTGTCTCTCATCTAAATCATAAGGACAGTTAGGGAGTATATAAATCTATAGAACTAGAGGCCAACTTTCTGCTACTGCTTTTTATCATAGACCAGTGAAGGCCCATTCATTCTCTTCTCTGCCCTACCAGTACTAGAGCTTAAAAACATTCCCAAGATCTGAACTGCAGAAAAATGGAGCACTTCTTCATGCCATGCTGTCTTATCCTAGGTCACAGAAGCAATAGCCTGCATCTGAGAATAACAGGTCATTTGGGAAATGGCTGTCAGTGGCTACCATGCCTGGCATCCCAACCAGAACCATTACCCAGTGTTTGCCAATATATAAGCGGTTTCTTGTTGGACCAAAGGAAATTAGCAGCCATTCTCTTGGAATGGCTGCCAGGAATTCTGCCAGGAGCCTGCAGTTCATGTCTTTCTCAGTTTTCCTGTGCTTAAGAACATCCTGCATAGCCTCCAAGAAAGCTTCAGGAAAAGCACAAACTGAACTGCCTCTGGTTTTAGTCTAGAGGCCAGGCAGGGACCAAGAGAAAGTAAATTTCTCAGACACTATTAGAAAGTGATGTGAATTCATGATATGGCCACTGCTAAGCTGAGCCTTATTTCACAGCCTTCGATTTGGTTTTTGGGTTTCATTTTCTGTTTTAGAACAAGCCACAATTACAGAGGAAAGAAAAAACCTCCTGTCACACAGGTTTTGGAAGTCTCACTTGAGCCCCAAACCCAAACTAAGCAAAAAACTAGAGACTACAAAATAGCCTTCAGTAAAAATACGATGTACTCTTTCCCCTGGCTTGGGGATGCAAGATTTCGGGATGCAGCAGAGAAGTAGTGATTCTCTCTATCCCTAAGACTAACCACTTACCAACAGCCATATTCTTCTTCCCAATATCCTGCCTGCCATTGTAAACTTCACAGTTATGCTGTGCTTAGGAGTGGAAATGCTCCACTTTCAGGTGGTGAATGAAACTGGAATTAGTTTTTCTTTGTAGCACTAGGTCATATTTTATGTTCCTGAGTCTTGAAAGGTGCAGTAATAAAGTAGGCACTTCATTCCCTCTCCTTTCTAATCCTAACTCCAGCTATAAATTCAGTAAAAGGAGCCATCTTGGGAAAATCACTCACCCTGACACACCCTTTACCATGGATTTACTTGTTATACAGAGACTCTATTCAAGGAAGAAAATGAAATAGGAGCTACTTTCTAGCTCTGACACCTGTTATCATTTTACATCTCTGACAAGATTAGGGGGAAAAAAACCTCTAAAAGTCACTTTCTTCTTCCTGAATAATTTTTTATCACCCCTGAGGAACCCCTGTTGAATCATCAGGTTCCTGCTGACCATGACCCTGAGCCTAAGACTTAAGGCAGGGCTTAACACTAAACCAGAGACCTCAAAGTAAACTACCACTCTCTGCTCGGATTGAGGGACTTTATTCAGTAGTAACTGTAGCTCCTAACACACTGTTCTGCTAAACCAAAGGCTCTAGAACTTGCTTTACAATAGTGATTTCTGTAAGTAACTGTTCTAATTATTGATTTAAGGGAGTTTTGAAGGATTCAGTAACAAATCAATCTCTTTCTCTAATCGTGTCTCGGTCCTGGCCCTGGTTTTGGCAATAATGTTTGGTTATTGCTGTTATTAGATTAGGGAAAAATAGAAACAGAGAATCATAGAATCATAGAATGGTGTGGATTGGAAGGGACCTTTAGAGATCACCCAGTCCAACCCCCCTGCAGAAGCAGGGTCACCTAGATCAGGTCGCAACCCTTTCTCCCTTCCAGAAGCATCTCTTAGTGACTGACGAACCTTGCAGGATTCAGAGCTTCTCAAGACCTCTGTAATCTTAATTGGAGCTTAATGAAACATTCCTAGTCAGGTGTCACAACACACAGATTATTCTTCATTTATAAAAGCAGTGTTGTATAACAGTCTTTGCAGGATAGAGAAGGAAGAATAAATACTAATGTCTTCATCAGCTTCTGTGGGGGGTTGGACTGGATGATCTCTAAAGGTCCCTGCCAATCCTACCATTCTATGATCCTATGATCTGGTAGCTACAGCACTGGATTCTATATCTGGAGTAACATTAGTGAAGGGACTGAGGAAATGTTTTTTATGCCACCAGGATTCATTCTACTCTAGAACGAGCACCCAGGCAGCTTTGGTAGCAGACAACATCTTGACTACTGTCCTTCACAACCTCCACAGTCTTAGAAAAACTCAGTATCACCTCTGAGCAGGGAGAAAACATGAACCATTTCCTGCTTTAATGCTCAACTTCCTACAAAACAAAAGACATATCTTGTTTTAGTGAAGTTCCCAACAGCAGGTGTTTTAGTTTAATGTTCAGCTTGCAGTGGGAAAGTCCTTCAGAATATAGTCAGAAAAGTCGTTCTCCTGGCACTAAACTGTTTTTTACTGTAGCAAAGTCTTTGATGTGCAACAGAACACAACTCTGCAATCCTTCTGTCACAGCCTTCTGTGCACCACATACTCTGACTAGCCTCAAATGAGACCCTCACTCTCCACCCAAGGGCCAGAAGCCCCATTTCAGTGTAGGTCCTGACCCCTACTTCCGAGCTGAGCCATACTCTAGGTAGAATTAGCCCTAGTTTTGACCTCTGATGTCCTGACTTGCTGGTTGTGCTCCTGGAGAGACCAGATTTCACCCTGCCTGACAATTGATGGGCTGTCAACAGAGCCTGACATTTTCCTCACCCCTGCCCTGCTTGGATACCAAGAGGCTGTGCCTTGTTGGTGCAGTCACAGCTCCAGCTTTGCTTCTGGCTTTTCATCCCTTGCGAAGAAGCCCTGCTGATGCTGTCACTTGATGCTGTGTGCTCACTAACCATAATCTTAATTCCATTTCTTTTTCAGCTCATCCTAGTTTGAAGTCAATGAAGTGACAGAATCATAGAATCATAGAATGGTAGGATTGGAAGGGACCTTTAGAGATCATCCAGTCCAACCCCCTGCAGAAGCAGGGTCACCTAGATCAGGTCACACAGGAACATGTCCAGGCAGGTCTGGGTGCTTTGGTGTCTGGGTACACCAAAGAGCCAAGGTTTCCTTCCTATTATGAAAGCTTTTCTGTAACTGAGACCCTTTAGGCTCTTTTATACAGTGCCTTCAACCTAAACCATGGATCATTCTTTTCTTCTGGAACTAGTCTTTGATGGAGTTCATTGGGCTTTGAAAACAGGGCTCCTTGGAATTTCAATCAGTGCTCCTCACTGTAAATATAAATTAAGTTTTAGACTTAACAGTAAAGCAACAAATTCACATTGAATGGAGCAAATGGTCATTTTCTCTTGCTGAAGTTGGTCCTTGTACTGGCTCAGGGAGCGTGATGAGCTTCTGCAAGGAGTGTTCTGGTCTCTGTGGCTCTTTCATCTGATGTCTCACTGCACTCTGCCCTTGGTTTACAACCTGGTCTGAAAGAAAGAAGCATGAAAATTATTGCTGTTCAGCATTTGTCTGGTTCACATCTGGATGTTTTGCAGTGCAGTTCTGAAGCTAACTGTGCAGAGCCTCCTTTCCATAACCCTGTGTTTAACCACAGAACAAACTTCCAGCTCGTAACACCCCCAAACAATAGTAGTAGCTAAAAATACTTTTGCAAAATTCATCTGTGTGTGGCCTGGGTTCCGTTTCTGAGAGATTAAACTGTGTGACCTTGGCCCAATTTTACTGGAAAAAAAATTAACTTGGAGAGAGTCGTGTCAGATTGTCAAGGAAAGGAAAGCAAAATAAACAAGTCAGAAGGGAAATCACTTGAGTCAATAGCAGCAGTAGCTCAGGAGGAAAATACTGGCCTGAAGGAAAACCATAACATTGTAAGAGAAAATATAGAGCATAGGAGAATGACAGTTTAGCAAGGTGAAGGATCATCCTGTAACTGAACCTGATACTTCCCAGCTGGCTGTTGGCTGTTGGCAGGGGGATTGCACTGAATGATCTTTAGAGGTCCCTTCCAACCCCTAAGATTCTGTGATGCTGTGATCAGCAGAGAGCCATTGGGTGCCTGCACTAGAACAGTGAGCTTTACTGTTCCAGTTATCTTCCACGTATGTGTCTTGTACTCCTTAGTTTTGTATAATCCTGCTTGCAGTTCCCCTTCTCTTACACAGTTAAAGGTGCCCAAATAGAAGTGATCTAAAGTGAGAGGTACAAGTCTTCTGAACAGTAAGCAAAACCTTAACTGTAAGAAAAACCCATGCCAGAATATATTGTAAGCCATTTCTCTTTACAGTACCAGGACCAGTCTTCTGTTAAAAGGGCTTGCAAGAGCCCAAATTATAGCCTTTCTCTCCATAAATCCTGTGTTTGTGACAGCTTATGGTTTAACTGAGAGACCCAGTGATCCCGCCTGGCATTAGAACAAAATAATAACCATTCTCCCTTTCTGGCACTTAACAATTCTCTCTCTTAGGAATGTTGCACAGGCAAGTGGCAAAGTTCTTTAGCCCCTGATTTCCTAATGCTAGTCCTATTCCTAACCTTAGCCATAGTTAAACTCTAAGTATTCTCTGCTAGGAGCAGCTCTTTGTTGTCTTTAAGACAGTGCAAGATGCAGTATTAAGTATTACAATTCTAAAGCTACTAATGCAGAATGGTTCACTCTCACAGGACTCTGGCTTTATGGCATTTTGGCTAGATGATGATACTGTAGGACTTCTGAAATGGCATTATGTGCACATGTTTATTCATCTGACCTCCAGCCCTGTGGCCTTTAGACCTTATCCAGACTGTAACCTAACAATGCTTCATTTCAGCTTGGGTACTCATCTGAGAGCTACAGCTTCCCACACTTCCCAGTATGACAGTCTCCTGGATCTCTGGAAAGCTCTCCATAGATGTGGAAATAGTCAATGTTACAGAAATCCTTCACAGGCAGAGCAGAAATGATGCTCACTGACCCAAGGTGTCAAATTTAATGTTAGGCTGTAAATTCCAGCCCAGCTGTAAATTCCAGCCCAGCTGTTGGCTTCCTGTTACTGGCAGTGGAAAGGAAGAATATCTGATTAGTTCTGAATTTTCATAGAATCACAGAATGGTAGAGGTTGGAAGGGACATTTAGAGACCATCCAGTCCAACCCCCCTGCAGAAGCAGGGTCACCTAGATCAGGCCTAACTTTCTGCCCTTTGAAATTCTATTTACTTTTTTTGTGTTTTTAGGTTTCAATCTTTTTGGTTTGCTAATTCTGACAGTGGCATGAAATGTACCAAACTCAGGCTTGCAAAGTCTCTCTCCTCTCCTTTTATCACACCTGCGCTGGCATTTGGTTTGGTTGGTCTAATATGGAGTTGGTCTAACACAGAGTTGGTCTAACACAGAGTTGGTCTGCTATGGAGTTATATTGACATTTTACTTGGATTTCAAAAAAATATCACCATTTAAACAAATACCTATTCTTTCTACAAGGTATAGTTCAATATGACTTCCTTTCTTTTAAGGACTTCTTGACATTCACAGAAGCAACTTCCCATTTAGATGTTATGCAAGCTATGTTCAGAACAACCAGCCTAAAGAAGAAAGGTCAAGGAGCCTTTGTGCACAGTGCTCATAGAGTGCTGTTGAAATTCCAGCCCTTTCTATGGATATTACTACATGGCTTAAAGTATTTTATTGCAGAAAGAGTGTTGAGTAAGTCCAGGATGGAAAATGTGGATATACAGGACAAGGGGTGATGGGATGAAGCTGGAACACAAGAAGTTCCATTTAAATATAAGAAAAAACTGTTTCAGTGTAAGATGAGAGAGCCCTGGCCCAGGCTGCCCAGGGAGGGTGTGGAGGCTCCTTCCTTGGAGATCTTCAAGACCCTCCTGGACACGTTCCTGTGTGACCTGATCTAGGTGACCCTGCTTCTGCAGGGGGGTTGCACTGGATGATCTCTAAAGATCCCTTCCAACCCCCACCACTCTATGATTCTATGATATTCTGACCCTTAGGCTCTCAGAAGTTGACAAGGATGCAGCCACACTTTTAGTTGCAATGGCTGTGCTTTCCTGTGTGTGTTCACCAAGCTGATGTGACTATTTTGGGTTCAGAAATATTTCAGCAAGTGCATTTTTGCTTTGAACAGTTGTTAGGAGCATAACAGCTTTTTAGCATATCCATAACTATATCTAATCTGAACGAGCATAGCTGTTTGTAAACAGGATTATTTCCTATTTTTCTGCTTCTTTAAAGAGAAATTTAAGTCTCCATAACTCAGCAATATGAGTATTCACATGTGGCTCTAATGACTTGTTACCTTAGCATCATAACTGGTGAGAGGATGAAGTGAGTGTTTAACAGACACCTTGAATTCTTCAGTGTTTAGAGACTGTACTGAGACATGGGACAATAATTCAAAATGACTGACAGTGCAATTGATCTTATTGTTCCTCAGTAAAAGATTGGAAGTCTTTTTAGGGCAAGAACCAGCGTTTTGTTCCCTATTAGTACAGTGCAATGACATGTACCTGCTTAGGGCTCTGAATTGCTTTTACATTATAAATGGTAATCATGATAACCTTCCAATAGCAGTGGTAGGTTTAATAAACCATTCTCAATTCAAACTCCAATTTAGAAATGCCATTATCACACACACAAAGTAGATGGAGGGAGTGTGGAGTGACAAAGTCTGGGAAAACCCCTGAGTGTTTAATTACATTTTATTGGCTTCTCATTCTTGTCAGTCATTTCTAACACAAATAGCCACGAAGAAGGTGACATATCCCCCAAAGGAGACTCACCAATGAATCCTGTGTATCAGTATAGAGTTCTTTGGAAGGGTTAATAGGAACAGCTGTGAGGAAAGGAGAGTTCCTTTTGCAATAAGGCAGACTTCTGAGAGTGTGGCTGAGACAATGAGTCCTGAATTAGGAGCACTAATTCTGTGGTGACGTTCGTACACCATGGAGGTGAGGTATTGCAATATTAATGAGTTTTGATGAAAGATGAGAAAGATCAGTAATGAAAAATTAAAACCTTAGCCCTCTGCCAGAAAAACTCTTCCCTGAGAAACAGAAAGCAATAGGTACACACTATCATATACATAAATAAGTGCATGTTTATATACGTATAAAGCGAGTACACGAATACATGAGATACACATGTTGTCATTTATTCTTTCTCATAATCTTTGATTCTAAGCATCTTAGCACAGAAGTGATTAACTAAGACTGATTTGTAATGAAAAGTTCTCTTTTTTGATGTCTATTTTGGTTTTACAACGCTGCTTCAGAACATGTGATGTCATGGAGTCACAGAATGGTTTGGATTGGAAGGAGGATCTGGTCCACAATCTGACCAGGTATGGAGAGGAGGCTGACTGATTGGTAGTTCCCAGACCCCTTTTTAAAAATGGGCATGATGTTTCCCTTTTCCCAATCACTGGGGGCTTCTAATTGCCTGAACTTTAAAAAAAATGATGGAGGGAGGCTCGACACCATCCTATTTGGTCAGTCTAATGGACAGTAGTCTCTGACAGTGGCAGCAAGGAGAGATGATGTTTAGGGTGCAGATGAGCCTGTCCATCCTCTGGATGTTCCCATTTTACCATTCCTTCATTCATGAAGGTTGGATGAGGGGTTGTTAGAGGGTGTATCTCTGTCTGTTCTCTTTAATGTCTCTGTGTGACCTGATCTAGGTGGGACCTGCTTTAGCAGGGGGGTTGGACTAGATGGTCTCTAAAGGTCCCTTCCAGCCCCCACCATGCTGTGATTCTGTGATTTATAGGCCTTTTTACAGAATCACGGGATGGTTGGGGTTGGAAGGGATCTTTGGAAGGATCTCTGGTCCAAGTTCATTCCTGAAGCAGGGCTACCTAGAACCATTTGCCAAGGATGGTTTCTGAATATCCACGGCAATGCACACTCTCCCTGGGTAAGCTGTGCCAGTACTCAGTCACCCTCACAGTAAGAAAGTATTTCCTCATGTCCAGATGGACCTCCCTGTATTCCAGTTTGTGCCCACTGCCTCTTGTCCTGTCCCTGGGCACTACTGAAACAAGCCTGGCTCCACTTTCTTTGGACCCTCCTCTGAGGTATTTCTCTGCATTACCTACATACCCCTGAGCTGCCTCGGGGCTGAACAGTCCCAGCTCTCTCAGCTTTTCCTCATAGGAGAGATGCCTCAGTCTCTTCATTATCTTCATGGATAGTCCCATCCACTATCTTTGTCCACCAGGACCTCCAGGTCCTTCTCTTCCAGCCAACTGAGCAAACTCTTCAAGAAGACAGAGTCAGAATCTAAGCAGTATGAGATACATCTTAGAGGTGTTAAACCTGCATTGCTGCCAAAAACCAAGCGTGTAAAAAGAGACAGTTCTCTCAGTTTTGAAGGTGACTCCATCTCACCCAAAGTCCAATACAACAGCGATGGGAAGGATTTTACCCGTGGCCCAGAAATGAAGTTAATCTCAAACCACACCACCTGCCTATTGGCCTACAGCAGCTGGCAAAAAGAAAGTGCAGTGTGGAGACTCTGCTATTTGTTCACAGACTTGGTTCATGAACATGATGCTCTATTTCAGTTCTTCAGTCTCCACCACTCTCAGTTCATAGAAACTGTAGTGAGAAATGACACCTATCTGTGGTGGCCAGACAGGTGGCTGTGTAGGTATGTCCTGGGTGTGATCTGAAAGTGGGTTATTTTAGTCCAAAAAAACTACATAAGTCTCTGTGTGTGTTGAATATCCACATGGCAAGAATCTGAAGCCTCCTACTTAGCTTGCCAGCACTTCCCCACTTTGGTAAACTCACCAGACAGCATGTGCAAGGTTTACTGTAGGGAGAAAGGCTTTCACTTGCAGAAGGACAAACCTGATGACAGATGGAAAACATGGCTTTATTCTTTCCTTCAACATGGACAGGAATTCAAGAATCTTGTTTTATTTAGCCAGTATAGACAATTTGTACAGGAAAATTAAGGGAGGAAAAAAAATCACTGATCAAATCCTAGAGCATACTAAACAACCTAAAAAAGTGAAGTTAGTTAAATAGCAACGTCTAAGCAAGGAAGAGACAACTCTCCACTGCAGGGAAGAATTTACTGATCCAGAAAACTGCTTCAGAAACTTTTACTTTTTCTCACATGAAAGGATCAACAAATAATTAAGTTTCCAATTTCAACTCGGTTGTGTCTTGGAAGTTTAATGCTTTGCAGATCTAGAGGGAAAGAAAGCAGGATACAAAGAGGGGAAAGGGGAAACAGCTTAGGACATCTGACACACCTTTCAAATGATGACTTATAAACAGGACACAGCACACAGTGCAAATGGAAGTAGTACAGGTAATCCCATCTTTTCTTGTTATTTGACCTCTGCTGTTAAACCCACGGTAAACGTTGTTAAAAGTAAAGCACACCAGTTCCCCTGGAGTCACCTCTGAGTCATTTCCCCCAGCACTACTATGCAAATAATGCTTTCTGCTCCTTGTGGTTTGTGTTTGTGATATATGCAGGCTGAAAAACAGCAGAGCTGAGTCATCTGCTTAAGAGGATCACACTATAAATGTGATGGATTGCAACATTTTGCAGAGCACAAAAGGTAATTGAGTGAAGTCAATTAGGAAAGTGGGAGGGCTTAGTGGAGGAGAAGGGAACAATCTGTAAACTACTGTGACATCTTTTTTTCCTTTGGTTGGCTTTCCACAACGTCTTAGTAGACCATCTAGCCTTAGAATTTAAGGGATAATGAGAAGCAGTTTCTTTCAGACTTCTGGCCTTTATACCTATTAGAAAAATGAAGGCCTGTTATTGTGGAGGGAGCAATGCAATTTTCAGAACAATGTGGGTTGTAAACAAATTCATCCCCTAGAAATGTGAGATGTTTTAAATGCTGTTAAAAACAAGAGTGTATTGAATGTGGGGTCATTCATTACAATGGGTGCTGCACTTGCAAGTACAAAACACTACTTCTTGCCTTGTTAAAATGTATTTAGAGGACAGACCCTTATAATAAGTTACTTCTCTTTGTTTAGGTCAGACAGTGTTGGTTTCTTTGCTTTCCTGTCCAAAGCACTATGCTAATTGCTTAAACAGCCCTAGTTTTCCTCAGCATGTTTATAACTAATTGAGGAGACACGGCTGGGATCAGAAAATCATTGCCTGAGCTCCCTAGAACTTCCCTTAAGGATATTCCTAACATGTTTCTATTTAGGGGAAAAAAGACAATCCATGACACACTGCTACCTTCATCTTACACTTTAGAGGAATAGCTTTACACCAACAGGTTTGCCAAGGTTTAGTTTTGAAAAGTACTGTCTTAGCACTGACTTTTGCACAATCTACACATAAAACACTTCACATTAAGGCTTAAAGTTAAGAAGTAGTTGCAGAAAACCTTAGGATGTCTTGTTGAGCAGCTAACAAAACAACAAAAAGCCACAGTGGATAGTTGCTACTGATTATTAAGCACCACTCTGTACTTGAAAAACTTTAATGAGGATACAAAATTACATGGGACTCAGTTGTCTAAATAACAGATTATCATGGAATCATACAATGGTAGAGGTTTGAAGGAATTTCTAGAGATCATCCAGCCTAAACACGCTGCTAAAGCAAGTTCCTCTCAATCAGATCCCACAGGAATGTGTTGTGATGGGTTTGGAAACCTCCCTTAGAAGGAGCCTCCACACCCTCCCTGGGCAGCCTGGGCCAGGGCTCCCTCACTCAAACAGCAAACTTTTCCTTTAAATGCAACTTTTTGTGTTCCACCTTCATCCCATTACCCCTTGTCCTCTCACTGGATACTACATTAAAAAGTGTTGCCCCATCCCCCTGACATCCACCCTTTAGGTTACTCTAAGTGTTGATGAAGTCCTCCCTCAGTCTTTTCCAGGTCCTGCAGCTTTTCCTTATATAAGGAAGATGCTCCAGTCCCCTGATCATCTTGATGTCCCTGTGCTGGCCTCTCTCTACAAGTTCAGCAGCAATGAGTCGTGTGACAGCTGAACTGAAGGAAGGCAAGCCTCAATCTTTAAGCCTAACTGGAGAAATCATTTTATACTAAGGATTAAATGCATTTTTTTCCCCCAAAAAAGAATTTAAGGGATGAATGTGTCACCAATGAAAGGAGGTACCTTGTCTTACTGTTTGCATATGGAAGGCTTACTTGATTCTTTCATGCAAGACAGCTCAAGTTTAGTTCTGAAGCTTGATTCTTTTCTGCAAGGCAGTGAAAAATCATAGAATCACAGAATGGTAGGGCTTGGAAGGGACCTTTAGAGATCATCCAGTCCAACCCCACTGCAGAAGCAGGGTCACCTAGATCAGGTCACACAGGAACGTGTCCAGGTGGGTCTTGAAGCCCTCCAAGGAAGGAGCCTCCACACCCTCCCTGGGCAGCCTGGGCCAGGGCTCCCTCACTGAAACAGTTTTTTCTTATGTTTAAGTGGAACTTTTAGTGTTCCAGCTTCATCCCATCACCCCTTGTCCTGTTGCTGGCTACTGTAGAAAAGAGGGATGTCCCAACCTCCTGACACCCACCCTCTAGATATCTGTAAATGTTAATAAGATCTCCCCTCAATCTCATGCCTCTTAGTTCTTTACTTCAGAAGACTGCTAAATTTATGGGTAATTTTTAGCAAAGGAACAGTCTGCACTACTGATTTACATATATATATTTGGGTTTTTTGAGAGAGATTCACACTGGAAAAAAAATGTTCCTTGTTTTTGTTTTGTTATTGGAATGTTTATTCTGGTACACAGGAGAAACCCCCAAGCTCTGATTCTGAGTTTACTTTGTCCTGGCACAACAGAATTTTTAGTGCTCTTCAGTAACAGTCATTTGCAAACCAAAAGTTACAGTGTGTGTGTGATAAAAAAGGAATTGAGAACAAAAAGCCTGCCTGTACCAGTTATCAATAACATTATCTCTGTTAAACAATTCCTCTGCTCATGCCTCTAAAGATTAGGTGTGTAGTTAAGGAAGATTAGATCACAGAATAATGATCAGCTCATGCATAGAGATTTTTAGGGCTGTACATTGTACATTTGTCAATAAAATTTGGCTCCATCCTCTGCTTCTCTAGGTCCACTTTTTATTTAATAAATATCAATCACAAGGGAATTAGGCCTCAGGTTTTTTTCTGTTATGTATTTCAGCATTTAGCCCTTGGTGGTTTTAATGCTGGAGTGGGAAAGCATTCATCTCCATAATTGTTATCATTGCTGCCACTGCTACTGGAACTGTTATGCTATTATTATTATTGTTGTTATTATTTCTCATTGAGGCTTTATTCTGTTTGTTAGTATATGTATGTCACTTGTAACCTCTCCCAGTAAACTAGTTATAGATAGAATTCTTTAATATAGTTACAAGTCACAGAGTACAAAAGCCAACCCTTTAAATGTAGATACTTGGTAAGATTCTTAGAGCATCAGCACAAACCTTTCACAGCTCATTGGAGTTTGGTTTTTCACTTTAAAATGCTCATGTATTCAACCTGAACAAAAGGACTGTGTAACTGTAAGTGATTTGATGCCAGATCTGTCATGTTAGGACCTCAACTATCTTTGCAATCTGTGCAAAGGCACAGTGGGTTTATACTCTCTGACTTCCCCAGGTAATGTTTGT
Organism: Colius striatus; assembly: GCF_028858725.1. Lineage (NCBI taxonomy): Eukaryota > Metazoa > Chordata > Aves > Coliiformes > Coliidae > Colius > Colius striatus. The sequence goes on from NC_084760.1 coordinate 1,451,984, forward strand.
GCATTTGATATCTAAACCAGTTCCTATAGGAAAAAGATATCAGTCTTTGTATAGGATGAAGTTCCACTGATTGAAGCTTGTTCTATACAGACAGCAGGACTTAATCTCCTGTTTTAAATATTCATTCTTGGAGGCATTCTTTTCCTTTTTTTCCCTTAACATTACTCATGAATGCAACAGAAGGGGTGAGGAGATGATGTAAAAGACCATCTTTTCATTGAATTGAAAGCAGCAGCTAAGCATCTGGGCTCTGGGTTTCTGTGTAAGTCAGTACTCAAACAAAATCAACAGAAAATTATGCTTTCAGGCAAAATCTTGAATAGAAAACAACTAGTGGAATTTTATGTTAGTTGTGTGATGACATATGATGTACCTGTGTGTAAGAAGACACAGTTGTTCTAAAGGATCTCAGAACACTGTGAAACACAATCCTTTGCTGTCTCCTCATATTTTTCTCACTATAATAGTGTGATCTGGTGTAGTTTTGTTTTAAACTAAAAGGCATTTGCGAAACAGTTTCTTTAGTCCTCTGGCTTTATGAGACACATTGTCCTGGCAAGCAACTGATTTCCAAGAGTCCTTCCAGCCCCCACTTCCCCAAGCCCAAAGGAATTGAAGCTGAGGAGAAGTTTTCATCAGGTGGGTGCGCAGCTGGATCTGTCCTTGGCCAATTCTGTTCCACTAATGGCTTGTGGAAAAGGTGGCATATTATGAGCTATGTCTGACATCAAACTGAGAGGATCACCACCTGATTCAAAGGCTGGTTTCAATTATCCCTTGATAAAAGCCAAGTAGGAAGGGCTACACTTCATCAAGGGTGAATCAAATGCACAAACAGGGAATGATGGTCTAAGGGAATATATGGGAGCTAAAGGGTTTCTCACAAGCTATGTACAAGTCAGTGTCATGGACTCACAGTGATACTTTTGTCTCAAACCTTCTTCGCTTATTGAATAACATCCGTATTTCTCAAGCTGTGCTGATGACTTGGTCTGCATAATTGCTTCATCTAGCTGAAAGAAACGTGGAGATAACCCCAAAGTGAAGGCAGTGTATGGGAGGTGCAATAAGGTGAGCTGCTGTGCTTATCTCTTTGTGTCTGTCATCACATCTTCACTGTGCTTTTCACTTGAATGAACCTGTTTGTATTTTGCCTTCAACTCCCTTCTCTTCAGGATAAACACTGGTGAATATAACCTGGGTGAACCTTAGTTCCTCTCCTAGACACACCTCCACACTTGTGCATCCAAACTCCCTTATGCCAGAGCAGTGTAGCTCCAACTAAACTGAGTGTCCTACCTGTCCCAAACCATACCCTGGAACTGCATGAGAGAGTGGCAGGTAATATAGGACCAAATTCTCCCTGGGATCATGCCAGGGAGTTGGCATAGCAATGTAACAGACCTGGCAATTGTGTCCAAGCATTCAGCAATATTCCTGAGCATTGCTTCATGTACGTTGCTCCATGTCAGCTCAGGTTCTCGTGCCACAGTGGGTAGGACATATAATTAGGGTGTACTGAACTGTTGGATGAATTTGGTAAGAGATGAATCCACTTGTGTTCTAGCCAGACCTCTGAGATTAGAGGGGATAGAGGCTGCTGGACTTCTCTCTTCATAGGCAGGCCAATTATTGCTGTGAGTATGGGCTTAACACCAGATGCACGAACAGCCTGTCTGGTCTGGGTCTGGCCACATTCAAACCAAGCTCTCTGGTTCACCAGTGATGAAGGATCTTCATCCACTCCACATGTTGGACGTTCATCAGGTCCTTGTGTTTACTCTGGGCACCACATGTTAATTAGTGATATTAATCCCTGTGTTTTTCCCACTCTTTGGTATTAGCTCAAGAACACAGGCCCTTTGTAGTTTCAAGAGTCCTTAGGAATCTGCAGTGTAAGCCTGCTCTGAGCTGAGAGGCTGGTAATCCAAGTTGCTAAGTGAGTGGGAAAAAGTGTCCTTTCTAAGATGACAGCCAGACCCTATTGAGAAACAGTCTAAGAGATGGAATAAGGATCTGAGAATGAGCATCACCTTGGACTGGTTATAGTTAACTTTAAGATGCTGCTGAAAAGTACATAGTCTCCTGGTAATTTTGCTATGTGCTTCAAGGAGTGTTGTATGAAGGATCATGAGTAACTTGGTGATGAATGGTAAGTCCTCAGGAAGAATATTTTTTTCCAGTGCTTGGTTAGTAGCCTTAAAATAAGATGTGAGGGAAATGGATCAGAATCCAGGAGAGAGCCCAAAGACACTATAGGGATTTAAAAGATATGATCTATGAGGAGGGCTTAAAATAAGAGTATAGCTCTTGAGTCTAGGGGAGAGGAGTCTGAGTCATGAAACGACTTTCTTGTGTTTAAAAGCTGTTATAAGAAGATAGTGAGCAGTTGTTCTCTGTCTCTGCTAAGCGAGGACAAAGATAGAATTAACTCCCTTTGGACCAGGGAGTATTCAAACTGAGTACTAGGAAGCCACTGCTATTAGGATGGTAAATGCTTAAACAGTCTGTCTATTGAGAGAACATCCTCTTGCTGGCTGGCTTTGAGATTTGCACACAAACAGCTGTTAGTCTTCCTGGGCTGCCTTCTGGTCACTTGTATGTCTCTGATTTGATGGTAAAAATCTCACATTCATTCCCATTAAGAAGCACGAGAACAGGAATAGAGTGCTTTTATATCTCTCTCTCCCCTCCTCATGCTGCCATATGAGAAGTCCTTGTAGAGTTAGCGATTTGCACATCATAAAAGGATATTTATTCTCTGCAAATTGTGACTGATTCAGAGGAACCCTACTGCAATCATGGGACACTCTGTAGTAGCAAGGGAAGTACTTGGAACCCTAGACAAATTCAGCTCAATTGCAGTTTAAACATGGAGGGTATTATTAGCAGCTTGTTGCTGCTGATTCAGAAAGTGTACATTTTTTGCAGCCTGACATTGCAAAACCCAGATTTCAGTCTGAAATGCTTTCAATAAGGGGTATGTTGCTTGAGGTTTAATTGGATCCTGTGAATGCAGTGGATGCTGTGTGCTACTTGGATTCAGCTGGAGGTTTGTGTTTGTCTCCCCGTGACCAAGAAGACCTGCCACTTTGTTTTGATTACCTTGTGCTGCTCAGTTTCATGCCTTAAAGGGCATGACATTAATAGCCAAATGTTATTTCATTTAATAGGAACTGTCCTTCCATCTTTCCTTGTGTGGATGCAAGGGAAGGAGACTACCTGCAGTCCTAGGTTTTCAGCTGTAACTGGGCTTTATTCCTTGAGGAACTACGTTCATACAGAGAATTGTTCTGCCAAACTTTGGCTAAACTTCAGCAAAAGCTGCCAGTGTTTTTAGGACTGTGACAAAATAGGAAACCAGAATTTTCTGGTCAAAGATGCTACAGTCCTCACACTTGGACTAACTTCTGGCTAACAAGTTTCTCTTACCAGACTGTTGTATTTTGAAGGGAAGTAAACCAGCTTTACTTTCACCTCTACCAAAACACAAGTGAGGTCTGCAACAGGTTGTTGTACTGATCACCTGCACTGGCTGGTGCTTGGAAAGGGTGCAGGAAAAGAAAACCTCTGAGGCAACAGCTTCTCTCCCTTTCTTTTTCATCATTTCTTTTCCCCTTGCTCAGATGGATATCTGAACTCTGGTATCAGGTTAATTGGGTGAGGCACCGTTCATTCTGGGATAACTTACTGCCTCAGCTGCATTATCGAGCCACTGTTTTGACTGACAGTTTGCTGCTGCTCAAAGTGTCCTCTAACAAGCTCTACCCTTTCATACTGATCCCTAGTTTAAAGGGTTTGAGGAAGCTCACAAGACTGGCAATCTGTATAAAGCTCAGCAAATCTTTACAATCCATAGGAAAGCATTGTCTATCAATTATGGAAAATGTTAAAAGAGATAAATGGAAGCTGCAGAGCTGCCTGTAAATACTTAGAGAAGATTACTGATCCTATTTACTGTTCCTGTGCTTTCATGAGTCAGTACATACCGTAGGCAGAGCTGTCTGATTTAACATTGTCTCATCAGGTTGCAGCAAGCCATCCAGATGACATCACTAAAACACAGTGGTCCTCATCTGCCCCAATGGTTGCATTGCTCAATCACCTGAAATAATTCTCTGCTGTCTGAACGTGGTGTGAACCTATAAGACAAAGGTTATGGAGGTAGCTTTTCCATCTCTGGTGTTCAGCTCCTACTGTGGTGTACAGAAGAGGGAAGCAGGCATGGACCATTGGTGAGGGATGGAGTTGAAGAAGGACTCTGCTGTGGCTGATTTTTCTTTCTGATCCTTTTTTGAGCAGGGGTAATCTCTGTTCAGCCTAAGCTAAAAGCAACATTTCCTGATGGTGAGATGGCCTTCTTTGGTCTTAACATGATCCAGTAACTGACAGTACAAACTGATTCCTCAAATCCTTGAACCAACACAGCAGATAACAATAAACAATCTGGCTGACTGTAGTTAGCTATTTGTTACACATTGGTCCCTGTTATGACACATTTGTACACTAATTTAGCATTTCAGATGCTGAAACCAAAACAACTTAGGTCTAATAAGGTGTTATCCATATGGTCTTTGCTGACCTTGCAAGGATCTGCTTCCCAAAAGGGTCCTAATTCTCCCCTCCACTATCTGTCAAGTTCAACCATCTTTCACATAAGTCACCCTTAAGCGTCTGCCAAACCCAGATGTCCCTTTAGGCACTGCCTGTAACTTTTGTCAGCTCCTTCTGTTGATCTCTGACACATCCAGCAATTTATCATGTCACGTCCAGTAGTTTTCCACGTCCTGTTCACATAGCCTCACCTCAGGGCAGGGCCTTGCCAACCACTCATTCTTTTGCCTGCCAGCCTGACGTGGACATGCTGAGTGTGTTCCATCTCCTGTGCAGCCACTACGCCTCTTTTCTTTCTGTGGGAGTCAGGAGGGAAATGGATGGGAACAGAATGAAAAGCAAAAGCATGTCTATGTGTAGGGAACCTGGATTTCAAACAGTAAGTTGGAGGAAGGAAATTGTGTTCTCTATTATCACCTGGGTTTCTGGCATCAAAATTCACTCTAAGTTCCAGAAAAAGACTTGCAGGATCTAATGGGATGTTTGTACACCCCAGTATCATTAATTGAGTTTGTGGGAAGGGTACTGGTAAATCTCACCATGTTTTGCAGTGTATGGCACAAAGAATGAGGAAAAAGAGACAAAAAAGGAAAAAGCTAACTGAAAAAGGAAAAACAAAGTAGAAAAGAGAAAAGGAAAAGGAAGTCTTGCTATCTACTGGAACAGAACTGAGGTCTGTCAGTGTTCTTGGTGGCAAAACTTTGTTCTAAGCTTTCATGTGTCTCACTGTTTTAAATTCTACCTGTTTCTATATGGCAAGTTAACCTGAGCCTTTCAGTGAGAAAAACACATTTGTTAGGGAACTTGTTCTGTGTTAAGTCTTTGCAAAATATGTGTTAAGAGCAGCCTGACCTTACACATTCGACTTGGCCCTCCGCAGAATCTTCTTGTTCCAGCGTGGGAGAGAGCAGTGACCCAGCATGGGTGGGCTGGTCTGTGTACAAATACACTGTACAGAAGACAACAAGTCTCTGAGGCTTCATAATAACTCTTTTCCCCAGATCAGCGCTCTTTCAAGCCACAAGTGATACTGACACAGGTCAGCTTTAGCATATCTTTTTCAGGGAGGGTGCCCTGATATGGAATTGACTCTTAGCTGGGAGACAACCACTGCTCAGAGCAGGTGAAAAAGGAATCAAATATGTCATATCTGTCAACCAAGTTGTAGCTATTCCTTTAAAAATGTCTTTTCTTTCTCTTTCCTTACACTTTTTTCCTTGAACACAGACCAGGGCCTTGAACAAAGGCAGGGCTTAGAATACATGATACTAATGCTTTCGATTAACAAAAAGCTAATGCTCAAGCTTGTATGCTTTCTTGTCAGTAATATGTTGAAGGATCTAAAGAGTTCTGAAGATCCTGCTTCTCCTATGAACTCTCTGTCTCATGCTGTAGACCATTCTTTGTCTGGTGGGAGAAAAGAGTCTGTAAAATCAATGTGTGCATTACCTTTAAATTTCCTTCCAAGGCCGTTACCTGTATTGGTGTGCAGCTTTAATCACGCCATGGGAGATGAAGACAAGGTTTGGTAGAAATAAACACAAACTGAGAAGCATTGTGATTTTGTGTGATCAAAATGCAGCTGCAGAATGATCTTCTGTTTTATTGTTCACTGCTTAAACCAAACACTTCACACTTTTCCATGTTTATGTAGCCACGGTAGCACAAAGAATGCGAGCAGAAACAAACAGTAACGAAGAATAACAGTGCCCAGAAAAACATGTGCAATCATTCACTGAGGGCAGCAGAGATGTTATCCACAAATTAAACCCCCTCTATCTGCAGAGAGGTTTGTAGAGCTGGACAGAGATCTTTTGAAGGTTATAAAGTTTTTTGCCACGGCAAACAAACAGTTCTGCTCTGTGGCCAGTCTGATGACCCACTGAAATGTAATTTGCAAAATGTCAGCTCACTGGTAATAAAAAGGGGACTAAGAACCAATATAAGAAGGTGTTGTTTTGGTTGTATTCTTGGAAGGGTTTCCTAGTTTCTCTCTTCATGAGATTCTCTGTCAAGGTCATTCTTATGCATACATTGAGACTGTGACTGTGTTTGAGTGAGGGAGAGCTGTGTGAAGGCTGATTGATTAATCATAGAGTCATAAAATCATTAAATTGTTTCATCTGGAAGAGCCCTTTAAGCTCATGGGGTGCAGCCTTTGTCCCAGTCCTATCACTCACCAGCCCATTTCCCTCAGTGCAACATCCACCCAGCTCTGAAACCCCTCCAGGGTAACTCCAGCACCACCCTGGGCAGCCCCTGCCAATGCCTGACAGCCCTGGCAGACAATAAATTCCTCCTCACATCCAGCCTGGACCTCCCCTGGTGCAACTTGAGGCCATTCCCTCTTGTTCTAAGACCATTTCCCCTTGTTCTAATCAATACAGTCTCATTCCTACAGTCCACACAAAGGAATCAGATGGCATAGGTGTGCCTGGAGCAGCTCGTGTGCCTGCTGCTCACACAGCATTTCTGTTTTCTCTCAGTTTAACTGTATTCTTCAAGTTAAAGTACTTTAAACCTAGTTCCAAGACTCTGTAAAAACCTAAGGTACTCTAAGAAGCATCAGTTTAAACCTCTATGGGTCTTCATCGATGTAACTTGTCCCTGATCTATATGGTTCTCCTAACAAGGGTTACGTGCCCAGTCTCTGTCAAAATGCAAATCAGGCTGTGGATTTCCTTGTTTGAACTGTTCTTTAGTGAATTGCTGGCTTACAAAAGGCTTTGGTGCATCAAGGTGTAAAAGGCACACAGAAAAACGAGTTTTCCTTTATCCAGAACCCCTCACTGCTTTTGGAGATGAGACTCTTGCGTTACAGAGATGTAAGAAACAGAGTGACTCTGTTCAGCAGCTCATATACATGTGGCCAGGCCTTCAGCTATTAAAATATGGGTTTATTTATCTTCTGCCATCTCCTCTTTCTTCTTTGTGTTCAGGCTATGCTAAATGATAGCGAGAATTATGTTAGACTTTGTTTTTTGGTGGGGATTTTGTCCTTGTTAGAAATAGAAGCAACCTCTTTGCTTCTTGGTACTAGGATTTGTTTGACACTTGCAGTAGCATCACACCCATGAGGCACATGAAAAGATGTGTTTCTGCCAAGTACACAAAAGAAACCCCCTAATTTATACTAGTTTTTGTCAATAGAAGTATCAATGACTTTCAGTGGGTATGTTGGATTTTCCATTGATTTCATTATAAATTGCTACCTCCTAATTTATTGCTGGCCAGGAAATTTTCCACCCAGAAGAGTAATGTATCACAGGCTGCTCTGTAATAAAAGGTTCCCAGCCACTTCAAGACTGAAGAACCACAGCCATCTGACACCAAACAGCACTGTGATGAACAAAACCTGCTCGGTTCTGAAGGTGTAGGTGACAAATTGCAGCATTCCAACACACAGAGGGTTCAGCTTGCAGAATGCCCCTTGCGTACCAATTGCCGTGCTTTATCCAGAGATGTTGGAGATTGAAGAGCTGCATGGTTGTACTTTCTTTGTTTTGTGTTAATCCTGTGCTTCAGAACACCAGTGGGGGCTGGAAGGTTACTTTTCCCCTTGCTTGACACCCAACTTTCCTTCCTCCTTCTCCTCCTCTTCTTGCTCTGATGCACCAGAGGTGGTTGCATCTGTGGACAGTTCACTGGCTGGAGTGCAGGGGTGTGAATAACAATGAAATCAACATTTGAGTGCTTGGCTAGCAAATCCTGTTCAGATTGTAAGAGTCCAGACTATTAGTGAGTTAAATGTGTGATTTAAAATAGTGATTTGATGGAGCCCTGGCTGCTCAGAGGGGTTGTGGAGTCTCCTTCCTGGAGGTCTTCAAGACCCACCTGGACACGTTCCTGTGTGACCTGATCTAGGTGACCCTGCTTCTGCAGGGGGGTTGGGCTGGATGATCTCTAAAGGTCCCTTCCAACCCTACCATTCTGTGATTCTATGAAATGGATAAATGATTTCCCTTCATTTGAGGTAGGTATGTTTGGGAGAGGAGGTAAGGTCTTTTAAGAAATGTTTTGCCCCATTGTTTGATAGATTGCCTGCTATTGAGTCATCTATGAGATTTGTAACAGCCCCTGTGCTCTTCCTGTGGCACTTTTTACTTAGGAGTTGGGATTTCCATACTAACCCGTTTGCTTTAGGGTATCTGTGAGTATTCTGTGGTATTAGTAGGCATTCTGTGAATCGTTCTTAGCTTGGCACCATAATACAGAAAGACTTCATTGGGCAAGTGACCCATCTGCAGGTCTCTGTCCTAACTGAGGGTTTTTGTTGCAAAAAAAGCTGATAAACATGGATTTTTTAGTGAAGAGTGCTCCCTTTGCTTTGATACATCAGTTTGAGTATTTACAATGAGTAAATGCAAGATGTGGTAATTAAATCCCTGTCATCATACAAGAGAACACATGTATGGGGTTAAAGAGTACAGAAGAGTGGAGATTATCTGCTTATGCATATAATGCTTGGGTATCTTCTGGTTTGAAATACAAACAGTATGACTTATACAGCTTGCTCATTGCCACTTTTCCAACGTGGGGATTCATCTATTTTCAGGAGCAGGAGAAATACCTGAAAACATTTAATCTTATAATTGCAATTTTAAGGCAATGTACACCATGCTTACTCCTTAAAGAGTAAATCCATCTGTTTATAAAAACAGACACTGGTTCAGATGAAGAGATGCTTATTATTTTAGCAGAGTGTAGCTAACTGGTGTTGCTGGAAATGATTTCTTAAATAAATGTCACGATGAACTGAATTATGCACCTGGCAGAAGAAAATGATAACCTTAGAAATCACTTTGCTTCTCATTGTGATATTATGGAACTGTAATGGTTTTTCCTGATAGAAGCTTTTAACCATTAATAAGCACGTTTGGGGGAACTTACACTTGCAAAAGTTCCTGTTAGAAATTGAAAACAAAATGGGTATTTCTGCACAAGGCTTTTTTGCTCCCTCATCAGTTCACCCTAATTTATTGGGTAGAGTTAGAAGATAACCTTACCTGCCTGGTCATGCAGATACACACATAAACATCTCTCTAAAGCCAATGGAAACAATCTAAAAGCTTCAGCAGCATTTCTCTTCAAACAGCTGCTGCTTCACTCTGCTTCATTTCTTGTCAAACTGATGAAGCAAAGAATTGCTTTTTGCCAATTGGCTGTAGAGAAATTAAATATTGGTGCACTTTTCCATACCTCTTTAAAAGTATGACTTGAAAATCCTGGTATTAAGTAAGGGACAGAGTCTCCCCAGCACAGTAAGTAGGCTTCAGTGTTATGAATCACGTAGGAATACACTGAGAAATGTAAAGGTATCATTCCCCCCTGTGCCTTCTTGTAGTTAGAAGGAATCTCTGTGCTGTAGATCATGGTTAGGGGCGTGGGAGGAGGATACCTGTTCATTAACCAGTAATGAAACTGCTATAGCAGCTGGTTGTAGTTTCCTTGTTTAGCTTCCCCAATGACTTTGCAACATCCATTTAATTCATTAAAACTAGATTCAGAAAAGGTCTCATTCTTCCAGATTTACCTTGCAGTGGAACTTGATTTCACATGCACACATGCATAAGGACCTCCCCCAAACGTGGACAGGGAAAAGCAGAATGTTGTACCGTGTGTTCTTGTTATTCCTTACTCAGAGAATCCTCCTGTTTCAGATCAGTATTTGCTCACACTCATTTGCACATGGTGTAAAGGAAAGTCTATTATATTTGTCCATTAATTCACATTTTTAGGCCAAAAGCTTTTGGCTCTTAACCACATTCCCGTCGTTCCAGTTCAGCATCACCCATGATGTCTGGGTACCATTCATACCTTTAAGACTTTCAGTATTAAAAAGCCAGTGAAAAAGAAAAGGAGCCCCATTCTTCCACAGAGAAAGCAGATTTGCTTGTATTTGGAACACAGAAACAACTGAAATTGAGCAACTGAGAAATCTTGCAAAAGGTAGATGTGGAAAAATTCATACACCTTCAGACTTACTCGAAATAGCAGCTCTTGGAGAAAGAGCTTTTCCCAAGATATGAGGACTCACCTAAAAGTGCTCTTCTTTATGCCCTGTGAGGGAGACATTGCTGTGCAAAAGGCTGTGTGTTGCACTTTGAGGTAACACAGCTTAAGCAGAGAACTGCAGAGGTCTGCTAAGGAGGCTTTTCCGTGTACCCTGTCCCTATGGATGACGCTGTCCTTGCTAGATGACTCTTGAAGAGGATCTTAAAACGTTGGAAAGTAAACCAGATATTTCCTTTAAAGCCTTTTCTGCTTATTTGACTCCTGCTTCCCTCACCCTAGCTAGAGAAAAAAGGATTGCAATTTTCTTAGTTTTCTCCTGACACCTGAAGAAAAGACATTTTAATAATATTGATGAATATGACTTGATTTAAGGCTTCAGCCAGAGTCCGCTCCATTTTACTTAATGCTAACATTTATTGAGGTAAAAGGCTCTGTAAACCTCCTCCCTAAATTATCAGACTAGCATATGCTGGGAGAAACAACACTTATGCAACCTGTTTTCTCAGGAAAGAAAAAGAACAAGTAAAAATGCAATAACAAAAATACTTGTTCAGGGTCTCACATTCACTTTTTGTCTCAGAATTCCCCACCTTTGGATCTTGGAGTTCTGTTTTTCTGGCTGTAACGTGTTGCTAGTACATGTATGAAAAAATGAGTATGGAAAGTACAGGACTGTCGTGTGAAGCAGAAGCTTGCTGATCATTAATTGGCACGGCTAAAGTTAGAACGTGCTAAAGCTTCTGTCAGTTGTTGCTGCAAGCGCTGGTGCCTTTAATGCAAGAAGAATGTCTGCCCTAAGTTTGGTGATTGCACTGGAGTTTCAACTCTCACTTCAAAATTTGCAAATGTAGAAGTCTTGTATCATAGAATCACAGAATCATAGAATGGTAGGGTTGGAAGGAACCTTTAGAGATCATCCAGTCCAACCCCCTGCAGAAGCAGGGTCACCTAGATCAGGTCACACAGGAACGTGTCCAGGTGGGTCTTGAAGCCCTCCAAGGAAGGAGCCTCCACACCCTCCCTGGGCAGCCTGGGCCAGGGCTCCCTCACTCAAACACTGAAGGAGTTTTTGTGTTCCAGCTTCATCCCATCACCCCTTGTCCCTTGTCCTAGCTACTATAGAAAAGAGGGATGTCCCAACCTCCTGACACCCACCCTTTAGATATTTATAAATGTTAAGAAGATCTCCCCTCAGTCTCCTCTTCTCCAGACTAAACAGCCCCAGGTCCCGCAGCCTTTCCTCATATGAAAGATGCTCCAGTCCCCTGATCATCTTGGTGGCCCTGTGCTGGCCTCTCTCCAGCACTTCCCTGTCCCTCTTGAGCTGAGGAGCCCAGAACTGGACACAGGACTCCAGATGAGGCCTCACCAGGGCAGAGCAGAGGGGGAGCAGAACCTCCCTTGACCTGCTGCCCACACTCTTCTTGATGCCCCCAGGCTGCCATTGGCTTCTTGTCCACGAGGGCACATTGCTGGCTCATGGTCAGTTTATTATCACCCAGCACTCCCAGGTCTCTCTCTGCAGAGCTGCTCTCCAGCAGTTAAGCAAAGAAAGCTGTAGTTTAACTTTGTAGTTAAGCAAAGAAACTTGAAATTGTGAATGATGTAGAACCTGGTGTGAAATTAAAGCACCTCCTGATCTTTAATACATTCTCTTGATTTATGAATTTTAGAGGCAAACATTCTCAGCTGGGGAAGGAGAGCTTTCATTTGGCCTGGCACGACTTTAGAGTGTCTTTTTGTGCCACATTTGTTTTCTTGTTGATTGATCTTTGTGCTGTCGTAGTCATCGTCATCTCTTCATCTTAGCTCACTGTTAGCTACAAAGAAATCAGGCATCACTCTGTATTTCTCAGGTACAGAACTCATTTCCCCTCAGAACTATCCAGACAGTGTACTGGGCTAATGCTTTTATTGACTGGCAAGCATAGATTATAATGTAAGTATATGGGCGATATGTGCCTCCCTTTTTGTTTTCCACTGCAACTAAGAAATGATTTCTTTTCAGCTAGCTGCAAAGACAACTCTCTGTATTCATCATATGATTTATTCTCTTTAATAAATGTATATAGAACCAAAGAATTAGAAGTGAGAATGTGAGACAACTTGGGAACACAAGTAGGGAAATGGCATTTTTTTTCCCCTCTCTTCCCATCTTTCTTCATTCTTTCAGAGCCCTTGTGAAACTGGAGTCCCCCAGCACACCTGCAGAACAATGCTGTGGAGATGATTCCTTGGAATTTTCTCTGAATTTAATCAGTATTCTCAGACCAAACACAAGCAAGCTCACATGCTTATTTCTGCTCTTGAAAATAAGGATCATCTTCGTCTGCCTTCATTTGCCTTGTGCAGTATTTCACAAACAAGATGCTCCATGAATCTGTGCAGTCTGCAGAGCAGGGCTGTGCTCAGGCTGAGGCTCTCCTAACCCTCTTTTACATCCAAAAACTGTCCTGTGGAAAATGCAGTGACCTGTCTTACAGAAGTGTTGTCAGTCTATTCAAGCCCTGATTCAGCAACCCAGTTAATTTAGGTGTGAGGGTCATAATGTGGTGTTTGAGGAAGTCAAAGGACTTCCTCTGTTCCTGGTCAGCTGCATCAAATTTGGACAATCAGACTCTGTGTCCCGTTTCATGTCTCACGTTCCCATAGTTGGCAGGAACCATCTATATTCTGTATACTAGCAGGAACCATCATGTGCTATAAACATATGAGGTTTGGATTTGCAAAGGCTGAATACTGAGTTGTTATTTTACTCAGAAGCATTTCTTCTTTGGAAAGACTAAAGGAATTGTTTTTCATTGAAATCAGTTTAGTGCTGAAAAGCCCAAAGAGAGATTTCCCAAGGTGCTTAAGTAGAATAGGTATGCCATAATAAGCATGATTTAAATATATTTGTCTCCAGACACTGGAGTACAGTGCACCAATACATCAATACAACAGCAATGAAGTGAAAATCCTGAGCAGAGTTACGGTTTCATGTTTTAGTGCAGTGCCATTGTTTCGTTAGGGATTATTTGTATTATTGAAATGCCTACACACTGTACTCATGGACAGGGAACTTTGTATGCAGCTATAAACAGAAAGACACTTATTCCCCAAAGACTTTACAGTGTAAGCCAGCTCAGTGCAGGGAGCATCCTCACCCAGGAAAGCTGAGATGTCTGAGACATCCCTGCCTTATTGCGCCAGTGGGAGGGTGACTTCTCAGAACAGCAGTGGAGAAATCCTGTTTTGATAAACTGTGTGTGAACTATTTCACAAGACATGGTTCAAAGGTAGCTGGGTCCCATTTCTGTTTGCCTCTGAAGACCACTGGGGAATGTACATATCCACCTCGGCGGGCTGATGCTCAGCTCATGTGTTGACGTGGTTGTGAGTTGGGAAGTCTCAGTGAAGTTGGGTCATCTCAGTGGAGGCTGAGTGGTAACAGTGCACTTCATCATTGTAGGTGGTGGTCTTAGCATTGGTGATCACTGCAGTGACTTTGAAGGGTCCAGGGCAAACAGCTATGTTATTGCAAGAGGGAAATTTTATACAGCCCAAAGACCAGTTATTGAGATGTCCTGTACATTCAAATCACAGCATCTCAAGGGCTGGAGGGACCTGGAAAGCTCATCCAGTGCAACCCCCCTGCCAGAGCAGCACCACCTAGAGCAGGGCACACAGGAACTCATCCAGCTGGGTTTTGAATGTCCCCAGGAGAATATCTCTTTCTGGTAGGTAGCTTGAATATTTTACCATCACATTCTCTGGAAATGGAAAGACTCAGGATTACCCAAAGACTAGGCTAGTGTAGGCTACTGACTTCAGTGCCTGATGGACAGCGTGTGGGAGATAGGCTTCAAACTTTTCTGTATGGTTTTATTGGCTCCAAAAATATTAGTTGCTAAGACTTTGTTCTTTCAGCTTCTGCAACTGTAACAGCTCTTATTCTTTTTCTTTTTGTGCCTTGATTGGACCATCTTCTGAAGCTGATGCAATGCAGAGAGCAAAATAGCTACAAAGACACAATTGATAGGAACCAGGAACCTTTGCAGCATTTATCAGAGACTCGGGACCTGTAGCTGGTCTCTAAAACATATGTGTTTGCTACACTCAGCTTGATCAAAGTATAAATCAGAGAGGAGAATTCTGCCCACTGAACACTTTAGAAAGACAGAGAGAGATGCAGATGGGTTCAGTAAAACAGGAGAGTGTGAATCTAAATGTGAAATGAAATATAGATGAAGATGCTTTGCCTCAGACAGTTTTAATATTAATGTCAACATCTCTGGGATGGAAAAGACCAATATTTTGTGGCTGGGACATTTCCCACAGTTACAAACCAAGCAGATTTCTTAGACTTGTTTCTGAGCTAGATGGAGAAAAAGATCCATTTTGTAAATAGTGGGTATGATTTTAGACTCTGTTCAGCATGATAGATTAAGTTCCATTACCTGTTTACATTTTGGTGCTGAAAACTAAAGAAGGAATGACTTATAATGGGTTTAAAAGCAGATGTCTATTATAGAGTACTCTCCTTCTGCTATAACTGTTCAGTACACTTACCTGTTTTCACCGCTTACATAAAACTTCTTCAGAATGAAGCATCCTATACAGATGGAGATTATGAATTATCTGTTCATCCTACATAGCCAACCCACTATTTGTAATGGAACTGGATAGCATTAATAATAGATAACTTTTCCACCATCTGCTGAAGAAATCTTGTGGGGAACTTTCTAACAGAAAACAAGGTCTAATTTGTAAAACTTGACTCAGGCTCAGATGTTCTGGGTTTGGCTGTTTGATCCTGAAATGAACAGTAGATGGCTTCAGAGAATGCTGCCATTGGTGAGCCCTGGTTGCAGGTAAAGACATGGGACACAGTCACAGACCATACAGGACAGCCCCAGACAGCCATTGTGGGAAAGGCAGATTTTCTTCTTTGACTGAAATTCACTGCCAAAATCCCACATCTAACAATGTTTAAAGCTATTCCAATAGCTGCACCGAATTCCACTGAAAGGCTGCTGAGCCTAGTGTCTCCCATGAGAGAAAAGCTGGTGCCACAAGTGTAGGGAATGGGTTTCTGGAGGAGGCATTTTTACTGAAAAGAGTATTTTTTAGTGTTTATTGAAGTTTCCTGTCATGAGCCTTTCCAACTCTTACCAATCTGTTGTATGCCATAGTGTGGTGAATAATGGCTAATGAATCTTTCTACTGCCAAGCTACAGATGTGGTTTTGATCACATAGTGCTGGTTTCCACCATGTCATAGCAACAAACTCATAGTTATGCACTTTATAGTGAAGTCACTTGTGTCTGTAACTTATTAAGTGTTTATTTTATGGAAAAACCAGTGTTTCATGGCAGTCATGATATAGAATCACAGAATGGTAGGGTTGGAAGGGACCTTTAGAGATCATCCAGTCCAACCCCTCTGCAGAAGCAGGGTCACCTAGATCAGGTCACACAGGAACGTGTCCAGGTGGGTCTGGAAGACCTCCAAGGAAGGAGCCTCCACACTCTCCCTGGGCAGCCTGGGCCAGGGCTCCCTCACTGAAACACTGACAGAGCTTTTTCTTATGTTTAAGTGGAACTTTTTGTGTTCCAGCTTCATCCCATCACCCCTTGTACTTTCACTGGATACAACAGATAAAAGGGAAGCCTCAACCTCCTGACACCCACCATGTATGTACTTGTAAATATTCATGAGATCTCCCCTCAGTCTCCTCTTCTCCAGACTAAACAGCCCCAGGTCCCATAGCTTTCCTCATCAGGAAGATGTTCCATTCCCCTGATCATCTTGGTAGCCCTGTGCTGGTCTCTCTCCAGCAATTCCCCATCCCTCTTGAGCTGAGGAGCCCAGAACCGGACTCCAGATGAAGCCTCATCAGGGCAGAGCAGAGGGGGGAGTAGAGGGGGAGCAGAACCTCCCTCAACCTGCTGACATCAGAGCTCTCTCTCCTATCCCACCCCTCCCCGCTAACATTTCTGATCCAGCTGAATCTCTAAGCAGTTTTCTCAGTCCTCCTCAAGAGTTCAGTAACTTTGTTCCTTCTCATCACCTTCTCTGTACTTTTCCAGTTTTGCAGTGCCTTTATAGAGATGATGCCAAGGCTGGGTTTGTACAATACCACAGTGGCACTGCTTTTCATGGAATCATCATAGAATGGTAGGGCTTGGAAGGGACCTTTAGAGATCATCCAGTCCAAACCAAATCCATATTTTCTTTGTGGTTGTCCAAGTTAGAGAGACTTAGGTTTTTGTGTTGGGTTGCATTGTATTGTATTCCTCATTACTGCAGTTAAGCCAGTTAAGAAGCACAGTGAGCAGCCTTAGTGCATGAAGTTACGTTAGAGACAGTTGGACCTTAATGATTTTAGAGTATTTCTAGATGTGAACACATGCTCTAGCCCAGATCTGCCTGACAAACTCCAGTTTAGTGTTTGAATGGGCTGACATGGATCTCTTTTGGTTTTGCATCTAAAGTGAATGTCTAAGTTGCCTCACAGCTTTGGAGTCATTGCAGTGTTTGGCTACAGTACTTTGTCTCGTGTGAAGAACCAATGGAAGCTTTTTTGGTTTTCTCCCCCACATGTATACATGTGTTTATATGTACACACACAGACATGTGTGCATGCATACATCGATATAGGAGAAAGTCTTTGTTTTCTTTACAGTTAAAAAAACAAATGTAAATGCTGCTTCAGAAAAAAAACCCACCCCAAATAAACTGCATTTTAATACATTAATACACTTAACATGTTGTCTTCTTAACATTCTAGAGCTATCTAGTCACCCAGACTGCCCTTAGCAGTGTCCTTTCCTTCAAACACTGAGACAAAGTGAGAACATACTCGTCTCCAGAATTTCAAGTAAGTGGCTTCCTTTGCAACGCTACATTCATAAAATGCTTCAGTAGCCATTCTTGCTATTGGATTTTATAGATGGAAAATGATGAAGTTATCTGTGGATCTGGAGAACAGCTTTTGTCATGGTCCAGTCTGTTACAGGATAAAATAAACTGTTGTTTACCAGCTGGCTGATACCTTGCTGTTATATATAGATATATGTTCTATTCTTTCCCTGCTTAACTAGTGTTCAGCAGTTAATTGTATCTCTAATTAGGAATTACTGCTCTCATTTCTTCTCTCTAATTTCCTAGATGGAAAACCAGCATTCACTGCTATGTAAACATGTAAGAATTATACAAATAGTTTCAAATTACATGCTCTTAAGGAAGGGGAGAAAAAAGACTTCTGTTGGCCTTTTCCTTACCCTGTTTCTTTTCCTCTCCTCACATGCATCCATGTATGTACATGGATACACTCACATCAGTTCCTGTACCTGGCTTCAGAGACTAATAAATTGAATCACCTGGAGATTTAGGTGATAAAATGCTTGGGAATTAGTTACATCAGATAGGTTGAATAAGCCCATTTATAAATGCCTCAGGTTTCCTTTCTGTGAAAGGAAAACCAAATCCATATGCAAGGCATTGACTGTGCACAGAAACAGTCTCCTCAGAGAGAAGACTGTACCTATGTATGCTGACCATCAAGTGGGTGCCATCAGGGACTTGCAGGATTGCTGAATCAGTGCAACACATTGCCTGCCTAATGCCTCCCTAGCTCCTGTGGTGATGGATATCCACGGCGAGGAAGCCGCCTGCTTTTGTTGCTACTTTGTTATCTGATTTATAGGTCTTTTGTGTGCGTGCCACTTTTATGGATGATGTATTTCCACTGTTGATGCTGTCTTCCTTCTGCTCTCAATGGTGTCCCCGTGTCCCAGCAGATTCATGTGTTTGTGGCAATGAAAGAGACAGAAGCGATGGCTCTCCTCCGAGGATGCAGCTCATAAATTATCCCTTGCAACAAAAGCACCAGACAAAACAGTTTTTTCAAGTGGTCACAGATGAGCAGTGTCCAAAGGAATTTTCCTTTTCAGATGTTCACGAATGCATCAGTTCCCTGGTTCAGGACATGCAAACTGCAAAAAAGGTCATAATTCTCATGTGTGAAGGCATTTGGCAAAGCCCTCTGGAGACCAGCTTGGTTGTGGTGCCAGTGGGTACCAGGTAAACCAAAGTTCTTAACCATATGGTTTCAACTGCTCTTTCTTCTTGAAGTGTTCCATTAAGTACAAAATTTAATCCCCAGCAGGGAGAAGGCACAAAATAAAAAGATGAGAGAGAAATGGAGGTAGAAATTAAAGTCATTAATATTACCAGCTGTGACTAAAGCTGCAACGACCGTGGTGAGCTCAGAACATTTAACATATTCATACCAAAGGATGTCTTAAATATCTGTAATTATATAATTAAATGACTTCCTGTGTAAAATTGAGTCATGTAGAATTAAAGAGAACTCCATGCCATGCAGCAAAATGAAGGTAATGCTAAGAGGGGCAGAAAACTGAGGATATTCCTCCTGCAAAAATTCTGAAGGGTGAAAAGCTAAACCAAAAATTCCCTTTCCTGGAGCCTCCACGTTTTTAAGGAAAAAGCAAATATGTATTCAAAGCCTATATTCAGCAAGAATTAAATTTGGAAGAGATGCATTCTCCTTTTGTACACGTAGGAAGGAAAAGTTGAACTCCAGCTGAAAAGGCTGGAGCTCGGAGCTACAATGAGTTAGTTTCCAAGGTATTTAACTTCTAGGGATCTGAAAACATAAGGAAGAGTCACACAGTAAGAAAGTAGCAGGAGCTCAGTGTCCATCAGGACACTGGTTGGACTCTGACAGATACCCACTGCATTCAACAGCTCTTGTGAAAGGCTTTGCATTTGAGAAGCTGCCGCTTGCCAAGCAAGAAAGGAATTCTTTTGTTGTTGTCTCACTGCCCCCTTCCAAAAAATTACAATAAATTCTTAAAACAAGTTTATTCTAACCAAACCCAGTGCTATTACAAATTTTAACGCCCCCCCCCCCCCCCCCCCAACCTACCTGAGAGCTAAACATAAGACATCTGTGTTGGCTTGAAGGCTTCTTTCTCTTTATGTCACCACCAGACATACTCCAAGCATACGTTACCAGCTAGGCTCTCCTTGTCTGTAGCTTTCTCCACTCTTTTGCTATCGTCTTTGGCTTAAGCACTGAAGTCTCTCTTCAGTTCATGAGCATCCCACTGAGGAACACAATCCATTGGAGCCTGTGAACAATGACATTATTTGTTTTTCATCAGCTCATCCTGGTTTTGTAACTGGCATGCAGCACTGGGCCCTGTAACTCCTCACACTGCTCGTTCTCACTCCATTTCTCAAAGAAAAGCTGAGGGTATGTCTGTACTGCTTTATGTCTACACAAAAAAAAGTCATCAGTGAATAAATCAAGCACTGGGTATTGGCTTGGCCATATAGCATTATTGTCTGCCTTGCTGACTCCACTTTTTGCACCATGCCAGGTTCCTGAGCAAACCTGCCAGCCCTGCTGGCACTGATGGCTGAGCTCCTGCAGCTTCCTTGAGCTGAGGTGAAGAAGGAACAAGTCTGCACAGCTTAGCACCACTATAAAAGACATTTTTGTCTCACTTATCCAAGACATCGTTGCTCAGGATCCCGTATAACATCAGATCATTTAGGTTTAGTTTTGCAAGTGCAGGATATGTGTAAAGCTTTTGCTTATTTTGGAAGATATTTTCATAGGAAAGCCACAGAACGGCCTTACATTGCATGAAAAGATATGAAATAAAGGCAAGGGAATGATGTTTTGTATACTTTATAGGACTATATAAAATAAAAAGCTGTTTTTTTTTTTTTAAATCCCCTATTTTTCCTCATTCAAAATTGAATCTCAAGGCTTTTAAGATTGCTGGAGTGGCTGAATCAGGTGTAATCTCTGCTACAGACTTTTGGTGAGAAGAAGGAAAAACAGAGACTCCTCTGAGACGAAGGAAAAAGACTCCTCTAGTTTCCTTTATGAGGAGTGAGTTGCACAAATAGGTGTAGAGTACCTGTGAGCTCTTATAGACCCCTTCTGGAGCTCTCTTGGTGCCTGCCCTTAAAGGCAGGATTTGTCCCTGCTGAGGACTGTGCAAGTAAACCTCTGAGAAAGTCATTGTTGCAGGTAAAAGTAGCAGCTCAGTAGTAGTTCTTGAGGCACTGAACTGGGAAGATCTTTTTGTTACTTTTTTTTTCCAAGTCAGACAACACCAATTTTAAACCAACACCTTTTTCTTTCAACAAAAAGGAATGAGGAAGGCTGACTTCCCTGTTACACCAGATTAGCTCCCTGCTTGTTGTCAATGTACATATCAGCTAGACAAAGCTCGGGCAGCCCTCTTTTAAAGGTCTGTGTGGGTTTAGAACTTGTCCTTTTTCTTGTCATTTGCAGTGGCTTTTGGTATCCTTCTTATTGCTTTGTTTAACCTTTATTCACCGGGTTTTATTTGTCCTGATCGATGGTGAGTGCACACCTTTGTTTTCTGCCCTCTCTGTGGACTCCAGTACGATTTTGTTCCCTTGATTGAGTTGTTCTATTATGGCTATTTCTGTTTTCACTCTTAAGGATTGTCTGTCTTTAATTCACTTTAAACAAACATCTGAATAGCTGTAAAGGGCAGATGATACCACTGCTGTCAAGATCCCATTGATTTTCCAACTGAAGCTGCTGGGAGGCAAACTGGCTGGTTTCTTGCCATATTTTGGGTTCTAATTTCCTGATTATTTTGATAGCTTAGAAGTGGTTTTTTTTGTAGCAATGAAGGTGAAATTATCCTTGCCTTTTCATGTACATCTCCCTTTCTGTGTTAGTCCCAGCCAATATGGCACTGTCAGAAAGTGTTAGATACAGCTTTTTATGTTGTCTGAAACAGTTTCTCAACCACAAGCTGGAAATAGCAGTTTGAAAGCCTGTGTCCCGGGCTGAGTTTAGCATGTTGTGTTATCACTTATCTTTATTACTGCTCATTCTGCCAAATGTTTTCTACTTTTCAGACAGTTCCAGTTTTCCTGAAGGGAAAGATCTGTTGGGCATTGGCTGTGGAGGTAAATAACTGACCATGAAGAATGTGAGAGGACAGAGCTAGCGTGCAATGCATTATGTTTATCTACACAGAAAGTCTGATGTACTGGGTTAGGCACAGCCAGCAATGTTCTACATTTCATAGTTTTATTCCCTGTTTTTTAGAATGTATTCCAGATTATAAACTTTTTAAAAAATGACAGCCTTTCCTAGGATATACAGTTGTAGAATCCTTTTGTCTGGAAGAGCCCTTTAAGCTCATGGAGTGCAGCCTCTGTCCCAGCTCTATCAACCACTAGACCATTGCCCTCAGTGCAACATCCACCCAGCTCTGAAACCCCTCCAGGTGACTCCAGCACCTCCCTGGGCAGCCCCTCCAATGCCTCACAACCCTGTCAGCAAAGAAATTCCTCCTCACATCCAGCCTGAACCTCCCCTGCTGCAACTTGAGGCTGTTTCCTCTTGTTCTATTGCTTGTTCCTAGGGAGAACAGACCCACCCCAGCCTGGCTACAGCTTCCTTTCAGGTAGTTGTAGAGAGTGAGAAGGTCTGCCCTGAGCCTTCTTTTCTCCAGGCTCAACAGCCCCAGATCCCTCAGCCCTTCCTCACATGAGACATGCTCCAAATCCCTTCCTAGCTTGGCAGCACCTCTGGATCCTCTCCAGCACCTCAATGTCCTTGTAGAGAGGGGCCCAGAACTGGACACAGGATTCGAGGTGTGGCCTCACCAGTACTGGCCACACAATTTGTGATACAAGCCAGGATGCCCTTGGCCTTCTTGGCCACCTGAGCACACTGCTGGCTCATTTTCAGTTGCTGTCTATTAACACCCCCAGGCCCTTTTCTGCCTGGCAGCTTTCCAGCCCCTCTGCCTCAAGCCTGTAACATTGCCTGGGGTTGTTGTGGCTCCAGGGCAGGACCTGGCACTTGGTTGTTCTCAGCCCATCTATTCAGCCTGGCCAGGGCCTTATGAAGAGCCTTCCTGTCCTCAAGCAGGTCCACACACCTACCCAGCTTGGTGTCATCCACAAACTGACTGAGGCTGCACTCAATCCCCTCATCCAGATCAGTGATACAGATGTTAAACAGAGCAGGCCCCAGCACTGAGCCCTGGGGAACCCCACTGGTGACCAGCCAACAACTGCATTAACTACGACTCTCTGGGGCTGGCCATCAGCCACTTTTCCACCCATCTCAGAGTAGGTCCATCCAAGCCCTGGGCAGCCAGTTTCTCCAGGAGGATGCTGTGGGAGACTGTGTCAAAGGCCTTGCTGAAGCTCAGGAAGAGCATATCCACAGCCTTCCCCTCAGACACTAAGCAGGTCATCTTGTGATGGAAGGAGATCAGGTTAGTCCAACAGGATCTGCCCTTTATCAAGCCGTGTTGGCTGGGCTGAGCCTTTGATTATCCTGTATGTGCCTCAGGATGGCACTCAGAGTGATCTGCTCCATACCCTTGCCCAGCACTGAGGTTAGACTAACAGCCCTGTAGTTTCCAGAAACCTCCTTCTGACTCTTTTTGTAGATATCCTAAATCACCTGCTAAGGTTGTCCTACTTCTGGATAAAGCCAACACACTGAATGTAAAGAAACTCTTAGGCCACTATGCATTATTTATACAGAAATGTAGCAACATTGGTGAAATACTCTGGGATCTTGCTAGTGCTAGTTTATTTTGCTTCAATATTTTTCTACCACTGTGATGCTATAATTTCCTACAGTTGAAGGCTCAAGAAAGCTCTCCTTGCCACTGACATCTTCATGGTAATTCACCTTGGAAGGGGCTGAATCATCAAAAGCACTAGGGTTAGCTGTAGCAATGCACATGAGAGCTGCTGATTGCAGATCCAAAACTTCCAGCACCTACACAGGTAATATAATTGTAATGCATATTTTTCTTGCATAAGAAACACAATTACAGTGGAGTCTGCAGGCACTTGTATAGCACAGGTGGTGTGATAAAATTTGAGATGTGTGAAAGAAGGAAGCAGAATTTTTAATTGAAACTTAAGAAAACAGTAAAAATGGTGTAAAGCTGTAAATATTAATGAACATTATAGTGACCTTTGAGTGTTTGTAGACATTTGTATGGATGCATACATGCATAGTTATTTCTTCTTTCTGTTGATCTCACTGATTTGTCTTTGAATCTATGGAACAGCTGTAGCTCCTTATGTTCTAATAGGTAAGATGACCACAGATATTCATGTCATGCCCAGAGATTCAGTCCACAAAGAGCACCTGTCACTAGTTGAATTTACTACCTCTGAGTAAAAGTAATAATGTCCTTATTGATATTGTAGCCTTAATGTTCTGATCCAAGACCTACAGTGCCAATCTTTGAACAGGAGAGGAAATAAGGAAATCAGGGAAAGAAGCAGAATGGAGTACAAAGTCTTGGAAAGCAGTGTTGGAAGACAATTTAGGGTTATAATGGACAACTATCTAAACTTGTGCTTGTGTTATGCAGCAAAAAAAGTTGGCCAATCCTTTGGCATATAGGCAGGGAGGTAACAAATGGGAGCAGGAAAGTGGTTTTAATCTTTATATGTGGCAGTGGTGAGCCTGGTACAGGAGTGTCATGTGCTGCTCTGCTATCAAGGCTTTTTAAAACAGTGTTGGAATGGTGGTACAGAAAAGAACTGTAAAATGCCCTTTGGAGACTGCTCAATCTCTGAGAGATAATTTGATTATAGTGTATAAGTATCTTCAGGGGGAAAATGCAGAACACTGAACCAATGACTGAGAGCTGCAGACAGACAAGTTAAAATTAAAATGAGGCACAATATTCTTAAAACTGAGATTGATTAACCACTGGAACAAAGGAAGTGCTTGAATTCTCATTGTATTGCAGTCTTCAAATCACAGCTGGATGTCCTTGCTGAAAGTCAGAGATGACTTAGGAAACTCAGGGAGAAGTAACTGGCAGAATCTGAATGACCTGTTAAAGTCTGCCAGAACAACCACAGAATTTGCTTCTTTCTACTCTTTATAATGTAAAGCCATGAAGAACTTCCCTCAGAAGGGTTGATTTCTGGGTCACACTTCTCAAAATCCTCCTCACATCAAGGAATTTAGCTGCATCTCACTTGCATACATGACATTTCTCTTCAATCTCATTGACACCACAATACCCTTTGTACTGTGGAATGATTCTTACATTCCCTCAAAGTATTAGTAACACTTAATGTAAGTAATATGACATAAAGGCTTTCTGGCATGAGTATGTTCCTCACAGACAGACTGAAAAATTGAAGAGTCTGGATGTGAAAAGTGATTGTTTGAAGTCAGGGAATGTCCAGTAGGCTAACTCCAGGCTAAATCTTACCAAAAGAGACACAGTCTCCTGCCTGTCTACTTGCAACCACCCCCTCTGGCACAAAGTCTTTTATAGGCTCAATTGCTTCCCTTGGCAAGGGGTTCTGGAGCTGCTGGCAACTATCAGTCTCTCCATTGCTCTCCATATGTTGCAGAGGCACAGCTGATTTCTCGCTGCAGGCTGCAGAGAGTCTTCAGTCCAGTGCCCCTCCTTCTTTCCTTCCTCACTGGCTGCGTGGTCTGCATGGTCACCTCCATCTTGCCCTACTCTTTCATCTCTTCCTACACATTACCAATTTCCCTTCCTGAACAGACCTGAGCAGAGGTGCCAGATTGGCCCAGCTGGGTCAGAGGTGGGTCCAACTCAGAGCTGGGCAAAGTTTTGGGAACTATTTACAGGGTTCACCACTGCAGCCTCCTCCCCTTGTTACCAAGCACAAGTGGCTCCACACAAACCCAACACACATGAACTAGTTGATGATGATGACTTGCTTCCCTGAAAGTGATACATCTGAGTCTGTTTTAAACCTGTCCTTCTAGCTCGACACACCTAGGGTTACTCAGCTCAGGGAATACACATTCATGCATGTTCAGTAGAAAGAGTGCAATGAAACAGTTCATCATAGAAAATACACTCTACTCTTCCTTCTAATCTGTCCTGCATAAGTAAGAGGTGCAGATGAAAAGAAGACCTGTTTGTTACTGGCTAATGGTAGACAATGAACAGCTCATGACAATTTTTCACTCTGTGGAGCCAGCTTTTCTATTTACATTAGTGAAGGGAAACACTAGATACTCGAGTTTAAAAATACAAATGTTTAAAAATACACCAAATCTTTGTCAGCTTCACTGAACCGTTGCTACAGCATGCTTTAGGGGAAAAAAGGAAGCAGCTGTCGATGGCTGACTGAACTGGAATACTTGAAAATTAATGATAGATAGCATATAAGTTTATGGCTGAAAGCACACATCTACTTGGGATTATCAGCAATAGTAAACAACATAATGTAACTAGTACCTACAGCCCTTGGAAGAGATTTCTGGCCAAATCTTCAACATCCAGAGAGGTCAATGGCTCAATGTCTGGATGGACACCAGTGATGAATGGTGTCTCTCAGGGGTCCATATTGGGACTGGTACTGTTTAATGTTTTCACCATTGACATAGACAGTATGATTGAGTGCACCCTTAGCAAGTCTGCAGGTGCTGCCAAGATGAGTGCTGCAGTTGACATCCCCAAGGCATGGGATGCTGTTCAGATGCGCCTGGACAAAGCTGAAGAGGTGGACCCATATGAAAGCCATGAGGTTTGACAGGGCCAAGTGCAGGGTCCTGAAACCTGGGCTAGGGCAATTCCTGGAAGCTGAATAAATTTAGAGCAGCACTGTGGAGAAGGACTTGGGGATACTGGTGGATGAAAAGCTGGACATGAGCTGACAATGTACACTCACAGGCCAGAAAGCCATCCATATCCTGGGCTGGATCAAAAGCAGCATGGCTAGCAGCTTGAAGGAGGTTGTTTTTTCCCCCTAGTCCTCTCTCACTAGCCCTCACTTGCAGTACTCTATTCAGCTCTGGAGTCCTCAGCAAATGAAAGACATGGAAAAAACTATTTCACTGTGAGGGTCAGGGAGCCCTGGCCCAGGCTGCCCAGGGGGGTTGTGGAGGCTCCTTCCTTGGAGGGCTTCAAGACCCACCTGGACACGTTCCTGTGTGACCTGATCTAGGTGACCCTGCTTCTGCAGGGGGTTGGACTGGGTGATCTCTAAAAGTCCCTTCCAACCTCATCATTCTATGATTCTATGATTCTATGACCTGTTGGAGCGGGTCCAGAGGAGGGTCACAAAAATGGTCAGAGGGATGAAATACCTCTCCTGTGAGGAGAGGCTGAGAGTGTTGGGGTTGTTCAGCCTGGAGAAGTCTCTGGAGAGACCTGATTGAGGCTTTTCATTACATGAAGCAGACATAAGAAAGGATGGTTTTAAACTAAAAGAGGGTAGATGTACAGTGGATATAAAGAAGACATTTTTTTGCAGTGAGGATGGTGAAACACTGGGACAGGTTGTCCAGGTGTTATGGATTCTCCATCCTTGGAAACACTGAAGGTCAGTTTGGACGGGGCTCTGAGCAACCCGGGCTAATGGAAGACGTCTCCTCATTGCAAAGTGTGTTGGTGACCTTTAAAGATCGCTTCCAACCCAAATGATTTTGTGATTGTGTGATTCTGTTATCATCTTTCTGCTCCAAGTCTCCTGTAAGGTGGAAGGAAAAAAAGAAAGGAAAATTTCTTCGGGTTTGTGGGTTGCCTTTTTCAAACTGACAGTATTCCAGTTTCACCTGGCTTATCCTTTATGTTTAAAATACTGGTGTGTGGATTACTTAAAATTCCTGGTTCTCTTCTCTTTATTCTCACTGGCTTATCTTCAAACTCAGGCCCATTGCCAGAGTGTTATTTAAGGCACCGTGCTCCCATTTTATTAAATGATTTGTCAAACACTTCATTAAAATGCATTGGAAATAACATTGCACTGTGTTGTAGCAAGTGATATTGCTGCTGTATTTTCCAAGTTTCAAGAGTTGGAATTTAACCTTAAAGCCCCACTAGGTATCAAAAAGATGTATAAATAGTTGGTTCCCTGGTGTGTTGTTCTAAAATGGATTGATACCTCCCTAAACCCTTTTGAGGAAAAGGCTCAGTAGATGGTATAGCAGGACTGGGTCATACTCTGCGGTGTGGGAATAAAAGATAGGAGGAAAATTAGTAATGATAATGGGGAAATGGAGCTTGGGTTATTTTTGGAGTCATAGACCTGTTTCTTTCGCAAGCCCACATTTCTTTATCTGCTGTCACACGAGTGAAATGATTCAGAGAGGTCAATGTGCTCTGTCCCAAAAAGGCAGAAGTAATTTGCTGGACTAAATGAGGCTGGGGTCTTCTGGATTTCATTCCACTTCTCAAAGAGGCTAAAAATACTGTGATTTGAAAGCTGGAACGTGAGCTTCACAGATACAATTACAAGTATTCTCAGTATCCAGCAAAGTGGGTAGTTGGGTTGGAAAGAGAAATGGTGAGAGTGGCTTCTATGCTTTCCTTGTCGTAACATCTGTTTTCTTGATTCCCAAAAGAAGCCCACACTGAAGAGAACGTCATTGGTTAAGTTTCATTGTCTCAGCTGCCTAATATGAGGCCAAGCTGCTCTCCCAGAAAACTCACAAATCACAAAAATAGGTCCATTTAATTTGCTTCATTCCATAAGGTTTTAAGACATTTTCCAAATGAGGAGCAACTGGAATTTTCATTCCTTGAAAATGCCAAACTGAAATTGGTATCAGAGAACACGTGTGCTCAGTTCTTCAATATTCTTGAGGAGCTGTTACCATTTCATGGTCAGTGCCAGGTTCATTCTGCTAATAATTTTTAAGGCAATTGTCACCCTGAGACTTCTCTGGTCTATTGTAACCTCTCTAAAATACAGATGACTTGCACTGGCTTGCGTCAGATGTGGTCTCAAGCAAGGGAATGGCTGATGGCAATTTATCCCAGAAGATCCTCCATCTGCTTGCTTTGAACTCTTGGGGACTTTCAGTTTCCCATTTCCCTAGTCTGAGGGCGATTAAGTGCATTGCAGTACTCTGATTCCCACAAATGGATGTCAAAATGAGAAGATCAAACTAATTTTCTTTTATGATCCAAGCCTGGATTTGAGTTTAGGTCTCAAGGAAGATGAGGACATAAAGCTAATATTCTTTTTCATTCCATTGTGCAATTGCTTCTTGTTTCAGCTTAGCTATCCTGTGTCTTACTCATAGATTTATGCTATAGATTTAGGTCACTTCCAGAGTTTTACACCTGGAAATAAAATGTTGCTATAAACCAGTACCAGTCACAGGAAAACCTATTTTAATGTCACAGCATAAAAACTGCATATATTATTTTAGGTTCAGGGATAAAATGAAGGCTGATGCTATGAATCTGTGATACGGCAAAAGAGCAAATGAAGAAGTTATGGCTTGTTTTGGTGTCATATGAAACAACAAAACAGACAACTGAGCTGAGGATTTTAACTAGAATTTCTGAGAAGCTTTTACCATTCCAATATATGTGGAGGATGAAGGGCATTCCCTGCTTCTAACACCAGTCTGACCTAAATAGTTAAGGGAATTGTGAGAATAGAGAGAATTGAGTGTTAATTAATTTATTCATTCATTCCTCTATTACCTTTGTTAAACTAATTTGCAGATACCACTGAGAAACACGCTCCACCCCTTTCCATGGTCTTATGGAGACTTGTTATATCGTGTACACCTGCCCATCGTATTCAAGTCAGTGTGGAGAGAGGTTCAACTAAATGGACAAACAGTTGAATCTCCAAAATACTACACTGGGAATCATAGAATGGATTGAGTTCGAAGGGACCTTAAAGATCATCTAGTTCCAACTCCCTTGTCATGGGTAGGGTCATCTTCCAGCAGACCAGATTGTTCTAAATCCTGTCCAACCTGGCCTTGAACACTTTCAGGGATGGTGCATCCACAGCCTCTCTGGGCAGCCTGTGCCAGGGCCTCCCCACCCTCACAGGGAATCATGGAATCATAGAATGGGAGGGGTTGGAAGGGACTTCTAGAGATAATCTAGTCCAACCCCCCTGCAGGACCAGGGTCACCTAGATCAGGTCATATAGGAATGTGTCCAGGCAGGTCTTGAAGACCTTCGAGGAAGGAGCCTCCACACCCTCCCTGGGCAGCTTGGGCCAGAACTTCTTTATGACTAAATATGGCAAGACTCTGTATGAAACTTGTCCCTTTGTCTAAAAGCTGTAATACTCAATTGTTTCACTGCATACCCTGAACAATACTCATTTTCCACATTCTAGTCATTAGATTGACCATAGGTGACTTCTTAAAAGGCATGTTTACAAAGGCTTTTGTACATCAACATGAAACAGGATCATATTAAAGAAAAAGCACCGAGACTAATGGTGTGGGATATACATTCTGTTTCCTGTGTTCCTCAATTACTGTGCTTACAGAAAGGATTTTCTTCAAAGGTTTTATCGCAGCCGTGGCCATAAGCAGATGCATTCAATGCACAGCTGTTTGGTGTGATTTAAGAAATGACTTTATCTTGTGGAGTGAAAAGTATGAAATGATTCCCCCAGTTTTATGGCTTGCTTTCATCACACATTTAAAGAAAAAAACCCCACAAAACAGTTCCCTCTGTATCTGACCCTGTAATTTAGTAGTAATAATGATTTAAAAGCCCCCTGAACACACCTAATTTCATCCAGCTCCACTTTTGGATGTGTTACCCTAAAACCCTATATTGCCCTCAAGTAATCTGACTATTTGCTGCTTTCACACTTCCCAGAATAAACAAGAAGAAAGGGAAAGGGCCTCTCAATTTGTATCGTGACAGTTAAGATCACAGTGCAAGGAAAGAGCACGCAGAGGCATAAATAGATCTGCCATTTTAAACCCAGGCAAAGGTGTTATGTGCCGGTACAAAGATGCAATTCAATAATTACAATGATTACAGAACAGGTGGCATTCGACAGCACATAAAATCTTGTACATCAATCCTTCAGGAAAGGGAATCAATTAAACCACTTAGCAAAAATGTGAGGCAGAATGCTAAAGTTGCAAAGGTAGGTTACAGTGCTCGTTCTCCTCTCCCAGTTTTCTGGTTTTGTAACAACATTTAAAAAGGAGGAGTTGAAAGAGGAATTAAAGAAGCTTCACTGTGAACTTTGGGGTTCTATGGAGGAACTAGTGACTCTAAGCACTGTGTGAACTGTGCTTGCTACAGTGACATCTAGTAGGTGTTTTTTGCCAATAACAACTGAGCTGTTTGGTGTCTAAATACAATGTCCTTAATTTATATTAAAGACCATTTGGATTTGACTTTTTTACACTGAGCCTAATCATAGTAATTAGAATCTCTCAGGTGTTTGAAATAAGGCAGCAAACCAGCATCAGTGGCATTGCCTGGTTTCATTCATATTTAAAGGAGATTTCCTGGTTGGTTTCAGGTCTTCTGCTTCAGCTGGGATCAGAATGACCAAAGGAATGGGAAACAGGTAAGGGAAACTGTTTTTAAATCTTAAGAAAAACCGTTTAAAGTCAAAACTTAAATGTCTTAACAGCTCTTACTGTTGGAAAACTAGTTGCCTGTTATTTAGGCTGCAGCCCACAGAAAGAACACGGCTCAGTGACACCAACAATCATTCCTGAAATGCAAAGATAATAGACACTCTTGAGATGTTACTAGTGATCATGTAATCCTTAATGGGGATCTAAGCCTCAGTCATCCTCCCCAGTTTCTCCTTCTCCTGCTTTTAGCAGTAGTTCAAGGAGTGTTTCAGAACATCATTATCACTAGGCATAGTAGGTACAAAAGCCTGGCAGAGTAACAATCATGTCACTGCACAGGATATTAACACGTGCTGTATCAATAACGCTCCAGAATGTTTAATGGAAATAATGTTCAGCACCAAAGCCTTGGTGGTGTCTGAAAATGACATGGCTGACCACCATGGGAAGTGTTAGAAGTCCTCTTTTGCTTAGTGAGCTGTCTTTGTAATGTCTGCCTTGGGGATTATATAGGACTGCAGGGGCCAAGCTCAAATTACTTGTCTTAGTACAAGAGGGAAGTGGGTCAGGATCAGCATATTCTCAGTTTCAGAGCATTCATTCTCCTTGACTTCTTTCATCCTACAAAATCCATCTAGTTACCTGCAATGGGAACAACAGAAAGATTTGTGCTCTCAGTCACAGAGAGAATTGTAAAAGCCCTTGGATTTTGTATTTCTCCCTCTGCTGTTGTTTTTCCCTCAATAGCAGTTCTTTTCCAACTCGATATGTTGAAGGGCTACCATTCTCTATAGTTTTGGCTGGCATAGTGTTAATTTTCTCCATGCTACCTCAGGTGGTGTTATGTTTTGGATTTCTGCTGGAAACAGTTACAAGACAGGGATGTTTCTATGTCTTTGTTATTGCTGAGCAGTGCTTACACAGAGTTAAGGCCTTTTTGGCTTCTCACACCATCCCACCAGTGAGTAGGCTGGAGAGGCACAAGACAGGACAGCTGACCTCAACTGACCCAAGGGATATCCCATGTGACATCACACTCAGCAATAAAAGGTTGGGAATGAAGGAGGAAGGCTGGACATTCAGGCTTACAATGTTTGTCCTCCCAGGTAACCATTATGTGTGATGGAGCCCTGCTTTCCTGGGGATGGCTGAACACCCATGGAAAGCACTGAATGAATTCCTTGTTTTGCTTTGCTTGTGCATGCAGCTTTTTCTTTACCTCTTTACCTAGCTGTCTTTATCTCAACCCATGAGTTTTCTCACTGTTACCCTTCTGATTCTCTCTATCCTGCTGAGAGGGAATGAGAGAGTGACTGTTTTGGACCGAGCTGCTTACCAAGGCACAAAACCCCCAACGCATCCACACCTTGAGGAAACATACATGCTGCTGTCTTTTGCTTCATGTGTGCTGATCCTTCTTTTCCTCTGTGGCCTTATAGCACACTTTGTGTGCAGTGCAGCTATACCCAGCTGCTGCAGTGGAGTGGTTCTTCACTTTGCACTACAATGTCTTCCATACATCAGCAAGCCAGCACACTGCACCTGGCTGACCAAGAGTTGCAGCTTCATGCCACAGCAGCCAGCAGCAGCCTGTGACTTTCCACTCATTGCTAATATTTCTTGACACCTTCCAGACTTGCAGGCCAGCCTGAAAGGAAAAGAAATAAATAAGGATAGATTGCCATGTTAAAGAGTGTCATTAGGAACACAGAACCAAAGAAATGCTTGGCCCTTGAAGTTAGGGGTGGGGTTTTTTGATATCCCTCCATTTAAACAGGAGAAATTAGCATGGTAAGTGCTGCTCTACACCAGAACTAGTCTTCTCTTTAATAAATATTCTGGGGATGGCTTGCTACGTTTCGCAAGCTTGAAGTCCCCTGGTTATAAATCATCAGTGTTCCATATGGCACAGTCACATTTGAAACAGCGTACCCACTGGAAAAATCTGTATATTGTTTTTCTGAATGCTTTTCCCTTGTCCCCTACATGTATAAATCATATTGTCACCTTCCTAGGTTGTTTATTTTCCTTTCCTGTTTCTATCTGCAGTGAGGGAGGAAAAAAAACCAACCCAACAGATATTCTGTATTTTCTTGTAACTGTACTATTTAAGCTGGTGCAAGTGATGGAAAGCTTACACTGTATTAAGGATTCAGCTCGGCTTTCCAATCACCTGCATTGCTATTGAATGCCTTCCCTTAAAACAAGTGCAAAGAGCCTTTGATCGCCTCCCTAAAAATAGGGCCTTTTAATGGAAAGCGTGAGATGCTGACCCTGAGACAGAGTGTGGGAAGCAGCTGGGGCTGTGCTGGCCTGCGTGCGGCCACGGAGGATGCTATCAACAGTAACCTGGCTGAATTGATCTGATCCCAGGTGATTGGGCACTTGTGACAGTCACAGCCTCTACAGGGTGTAAGCTCTTCCTCAGCAAATGACCTTCAGGATGCCCTAGAGAAGAAAGCTTTTCAATACTACATTGATTGCTAACACCACATTGATTACTATTTTAACAGCTTTACATTTAATCAAATGCTCAGGCTGCAGATTAATTCTTGACATAGTTACAATTTTGCTGTGCCTTTCCCAGATGGGAAAGTTCAAGATATGCTTCACTGAAATAGCATGCAGCTATAATGGCATTGCTCATACAGAGCATATTCCTGGATCAACCACGCTCGGTGCGTGACTTGCAGCAGCCCTCAATTTACAGTTTTGCTCCCATTATCATGTAAAACTTGCCTCACTTCTGAAGTAGCCCAGAAGCTCATCTTAATGTTTTTATCAGCTCTCACTTTATGGATTTAAACCACCCATAAATATATGTGTTATTTTGATGGTAAATAGCAAGAACATAAACCAAATACACCTATTCCACTAGTCAGAAGTTCCTCAGGCAGGCAGGACTGTCAGCTTGATGCAGGTCACAGGCATTGCACTACTCTGTAGCAAACACAGTCATCAAGATCAAACTGACATCCAGCTTCACATTACTTTGTTGAGCACCCTTCAGAACAACAGCAGGTGCCTTTCATCTTTCCCCCATTGATTTTTCCTGGCTGAGCATGTGAATTTGAACCCACTTACTTCCTAGCCACTTCCTAAAATCAGTAGGAAACTATTATTTGCATGAGCAGTTTCACTGAATTTAATGGTGCAATGGTACCATTGTTACACCCAACAGGAGGGAGAGCTTTGTAGTTTAGCCTAAAGCTGAGAAAGGGAGCAGTAGGTGAGACACATAAAAGCACACGGCCTGAAACAATGCAGACAGTTTCCACCTGATTCCGTCAGTTAAGAAGAGATAAATACTGTTCCTTTACTTCAGCTGTCACTTATGTGCCAAGGTGTAGTTGTGTGTCAATGACTGTCATGCAATGTGTTTCTCCAGAAGAATAAACCCTCTGCATCCCAGGGCCCAGAAGTTGGAAAACTGAGTAACTGAAAAATTCCTCTATTCCACAAGAAAGTCAAGAGAGCCAACACTCGAATATCAGTGGGGAGAAGTTGGACCGATTAATGAATCTATCTGTACTGCACATTATATTGAGTTGGGAATAGTCACATGGAGTCCTGTGTCCAGTTCTGGGCTCCCCAGCTCGAGGGACAGGGAACTTCTGGACAGAAGACAGCACAGGGCCACCAAGATGATCTTCCTTATGAGGAAAGGCTGTGGGAACTGGGGCTGTTTAGTCTGGAGAACAGGAGACTGGGAGGGGAACCTCATTAATACTTACAGGTAGTTGAAAGGTAGATGTTGGGAGGTTGGGGCAATGCTTTTTTCTGTTGTGGCCAGTGACAGGACAAGGGGTAATGGAAAGAAGCTGGAACACAAAAAGTTCCACCTAAACTTAAGGACTGGTCATCCTTGAATAGTATCTATTCAAACCAACACCAAGAGTGTGGAACAGGTCTGTAGTGTTACTGGAGGCTGTTTATACTCTGAGTACTTTGTGACCAGCTTCCATTCTAGCTATTAAGCTATAGCAGCATCTAGGCAGCCTAATGCTCAGACTATTTTGCCTGCACTCTTGATCTCAGCAAGCTCCAGACTATGCCTGTGGTTTTACTTCTTAAAACTGGGTGGAATTTCTCAGTTCTTGATGCTACTTGGATTCTTGACTTCATGGCATCTCTTCTCCAGCTCCTCATAGAGCCCAGTTACAACTGAATGTTCAGTTAGCTAGCACAGGGCTCTCTTTTTGGCTCCATGCTTTGAAGAAGGCAAGCAATGTTTGCTAAGTGATGTGCTGATTCCCTGGTGTGATTCTAATTCCTTTTCATTTGAGCTAAAATAGCATTTATTGAAAGGTGATTGATTCTTTCCTCTAAGAAAGACTAGAAAGTTAAAGTGACTTGAAGTTGGCCAGTCTTTGTGAATATAGAGAAAAATAGATGAGAAATAATCATGTTGTGTAGTTACTGTACATGCAAGTGTGAAAGAATTTGTCTTTCTTCATCTAGGATTTCAAATACACTTTCAAAGAAGAATTTGTGTAAAGCTCTGTACAATGACTGAACTTTCCACAATGGGAGTATCTCCACTCATGTTGCTTTTGGCAGCTCACTTTCATGTTTCTTGGTGGAGGACTGAATTACTCCTAGGATAAGTGAAAGAAAGGATTATCTGGGTGAGTTGCTGTGGGACCTACTCGAGGTGCTCCTGCTCTGGCAGGGGATTTGGACTGGATAATCTCTAAAGGTCCCTTCCAACCCTTAAGATTCTGTGATTTTCTGCTATAGAGATCACATGGAGATTGGCACACCTGGGAATTTTGGTTCAGAAATCACATGATCTATTTGGGAGTCAGTTATTTCTCATTGCAACACAGAGCTTTTCCTTGCTTAAGGTGGTGTTGTAATACTACAGCACTCTCAGTGACAGCCAGCTTCTGTTTTAGTCCTTTACAAGATGAAGACTCCATGACTGTTAACCTATTTCCTTCCCTGAGATACGATGGAAATACTATATATAATTATTTAAGCTAATGTGTCCCCAATTGCTTGAGATTAGCTGGCATTGATTTACCAACAGCAAGAGAAATGACACTTAGAGCACACCCCTGTGCTGGTGTGGTGTAGCCTTTGTTCTGAATCAGACAATAGGTTCTTCTTTTTGTTAAACGGTTTCTCTTGTGGATAGAAAATTACTCTCTGCAGAACACCCTCACAGCTGTGACTCTGTCTGCAGTTGGAGAGAAGTCTGCTCTGCCAGATAAATGGTGAGGCCTGAATAGCCCTTTTGTGCTCAAAAACTCTTCTGGGTGGAATACAGAACAGATTTTGAACAGGAGAGGAAAGTGTTTCAGGCCAGATGGTTAATCTGATGGAGCCGTATTCTGACAGAAGGAAAGAGTAGTATTGTGTAGTTTAGCACTAATGCCAGGGAGAGAAGAAAGCCCCTCTGCTAAGTTAATGGAGATCCATGATTGTGCTGGACTCTGGGGTAAACTGACAGTTCCTAATAATATGTAATGGGGAATTGCTAATGTAATATGATAAAGTTTTCATGTTGCTTTGCTGCTTCAGCATTTCCTGAGTGGAAATGTTCGAGATCAAGCAATTCCTTATTAATTGCAGGCTGTATTTGTGTCTGCATATGTTTGATCTGGATTTGGTTGGCTTTGCTTTTGTACTTTTTTAAAGATGTGTCTTGCCTATATGAAATCCTGGAGAGAGGTTTCCTTTGAAATTGTAGAGCTAGGGAGGGTTGACTCATCCCATGGCAAAGGTTGAAAGTGAGATTACCAGCTCCTATTGCAGTGTGTCTAACTTGTCACCAAATAACAGTCCTTTCTAATACTGGATTGGAGATTGGCAAGCAAAACACTGCATAAACGCTGGTTTAGGATGTCAGATAAAAGGAGTCAGCCACAGCCCCTGAGGCAGCAGGAAAGGCAGCAATGGATCACTCCTGCTGAGATCCACATTTCCTGCTCTCTGGGCCTCTCAGAAAGGCTGATACACCTGCTGCTAAGACACCTGTGGTTTCTGAGAGGCAGGTTCTTCTGGTCCTCACTGAGATGACTCTTTAAACTCTTTGATGTCTAAGTTAAGAAGTGAAAATGTAATCTGGCACACTGCCCTGCAAATATTGCCAGCTTTGTCACCAGAAGTGATCTTTGAGGAATCAAGACCAAGTTTATATGTTGGTGTTTTATTAGTGCAGAAATATTGAATGTAAATCTGAAAATGAAATGCATGACCAACAGGTTTCATCATACAGGCACCCTGACGAGAGAGCTTTAGGGATTGTATTTGGAACATGTCTGCAGTGAGTACCCAAGCAAGGGATTTATTTACAGTATATTTAAGCAGTTTATGGAAGTTCTATTTAATCACTTCATCTTTAAATGTGATCTATGATCTTGAAGGCAGAAGTCAATTGAGAGCTCTGTATCACATCCACTCATTAAAATGTAATCTCATTGTCTCTTTTCAGTATCTTACATCAAAGTATGTAAGTCATATTCTTTTGGCATGTGATGTGACTCGTAGGAATAAGAATTGGATAAGAAACAGATGAAGGGCGAGAAGTTTGCTAGCATGCAAGTGCAACTTAGCAATAGAAAAAGGGTGAGATATAAAGAGATCTGGAAATGCAGACATGGGATCTTTCAAAAGCACCTTCATTCTGTGAATAGGTACCTGCTAACTGAAAAAGGGACAGGTGAGGAAATGTTAGCTCTTCTTTCAGGTCATGCTTCAACATTATCAAGCAGGCCTTTTACTTTCCATATCTGGTTGATAGACACATGGATTACCCATCCATGTAGCTGTTTGCAGGATCACAGGATAGCTCATGTAGACAAGGACCTCAGGAGATCTCCTGGCACAAAGCAAGGTCAGTTATGTGATAAGACCAGGCTGCTCACAGCTTTATCCAGCTAGGTCCTGAAAACCTCCAGTGATGAAGGATGCACAACCTCTCTGAGCACAACTTGCTAAGATGTCTGCTGCATGGAGACGTTTCTCCTTGTATCCAGTAGGAACCTCTCTTATTTTCAACTCACGCATGTTGTTACTCGCTCATTGACCATGCACCACTGTGAAGATCTTGGTGTATTTTTATTGAGATCTACTTGATGACCTCCTCATAGGTGCTGGTGGATTGCTCTTAGGTCTCCCTGAAGCCACTTCTCTAAGCTCAGCAAGTGCTATTTTCCCACCTCCTGTTAATGAGACAAGTGTTGCAGCCTCCACACTGTCTTGGCAGCCCTCTGCTGAACTCGTTTGATTTCATTAATGTCTGTCTGGTATCAAAGAGATCAAATGTGGATGTAGTATTTAGATGTGCTCTCTTGAATGGTAAGCACACATAGATAACCCCTTCTCTCAGTCTGCGAGCTGTCACTCTGTCAATAGAGCACTGGATGCTGTTGGCTTTCCTTGCTGTCTGGGTGCACAGCTGGCTTGTGCCCAGCTCATTGCTGCCATGCCCCAAGCATTTCTGCAGATCTGCTCCCCAGCCTGTATTGCAGGGACTTCTTGCAGGACTTGGCATTTGTCCTTGTTGGATTTTCTCAGGTTCACGTTGGCTCTTTCCTTCAACCTGTCCAGATTGCTCTGAATGGCATCTGCCTTCAGACATACTGATTGGTACCCCAAGTGCTGTGTCATCTTACAAATGGATGAGATCACAGTCCATTGCCTGCTCCAGACAACTGATGAAGGTATTAAACACAACCCATCTGATTGCCCATCTATCCAGACTGTAGTTAAATGACCTGCTCACAGTTCTTAAGCCATTGATCATAAGCCCTTTCATTGGGAAGATCCAATAAGTATGACATACAGAAGAACATATACATGATACATTCCAGGTGATAAACACCGTTCTTCTGACCTTTCTTTCACAAATGTTTTGGATCTTACAATGGACTTGTCACAATATAGATGGAAGAGATGTGGCTGTACATGTCTTAATTTGTGGCATTTTGTTAGGGCTCGTTTGTGATGCACCAGGAGGCTCTGCAGGTGTATGCAAAGCAGTTACTCAAAGGAGATGACATACGTGGAACAGCTACCCAAAGGACTGCAGGCATTTTTGATGGTTCAGCCACTGTAGAAACTTTAGTGAAAAGGATATCCTCAGGCATTTTTAAGACTGTACAAGATGCTTTTATCTTCTCAAATGCACACTGACAGATTATTATTTTCTTCTGGTTGTGCAGTTTCAGAGCAGCTCCTCTGGAACTTGTTATTATATCTATAGAACTTTCTCAATAAGGTTGGTTTGCTGTAGATTTAACAATACTTTTGTTTTCAAAACAGAATAACATCAGACTGGCATCCTTTATAGAGCATAATAATTATACTAGTAATGGCTTATAGCTGAGTCAATACTGCTTCTAGAAGCCGTTACACAAACTCTATAACCTTGCAGCATCATCTTCAAAGAGGAGGGGGGAAAAAGCAATATAACTAATGTAATTATCAGTAAAGTTTTTTTTCAAGGTAATGCTTGGTTTACCAGGTATAAGGTTATGGTATGATGGGAGCCTTGGGGAACTGGAGATAATTGTGTGGTCAAAATGGTTCTGATCTTGGGCAAGCTGTTAATTTATTATTGTAAATTAATTTATTAAACACTTTAGCAGTTTAATGAGCTGTCTAAAGTAGAGAGATGAATGCTACCAGCAGCAAAATGTTAATAAATCCTCTGCACACCATTATTGAGGCTTTCTTCTTCTGCATAAAGGTCTCTATTTTCTCATGTGAATTTCTCTTGTTACACACTTCATCTCAAACAGAAGACATGAATAGTACTTAAATTACTAATAGCAACAGAACATTGAGTTTTATGCATTTATATGACAGGGCTCTTGCTGTGCATCCCTATTGAGGTTTGTGACATTAACTGGATCAAGTATTTCAGCACAGTGTCTATGTTTCTGCTGCCAAAATGTAGCTTTAGCAACATCTTAAAATGTAGGAAACCCCCAGTATCCTTATGGAAAACTTTCCCTTATCTATTTGTGTCAAGACACAGAAAATGTAAGGTTTGCCAGACACTGCCAGATACATATACAGGATTCACCACACATATTTGGAATGGAGGTCTCTTAACCTGTTCTTGGCAGTGGCCAGTGCCACCTGCTTAAAAGAAAAATGAAAGAAAGCAAAAGACTTTTGACAGTGGCTTTTGGAAGAAATATCCTTCCACTAATATTGTAATGCTTCCTTCTATCCCAGCAAACAGCCTGGTTCATAGAGGTTGAGCTGTGCTTACTGCAGCTAGATGACATTGGAAGGCTTATGTGTGAAGGTTAAAAGGTAAGAGGGAACCTGTGGTCTTTGAGAAGATCCCACACCTGAAATTAATCTGTAACTACAGTTACAAAAGGCTGGACTGTTTTGATGACATTTTTCCGGGTTTAAGCCTTTTCTGGAACCCAACTGTAGGAGGGGGCCCCATAGTTTAATTGCCATCAGGTGAAAAGGTTTTTCTGTTACCAGATTGATGTTTCAGCCTCTCATTTTCACACAATCCCCTTGAGTTCTTTCATGAGAAAGGGTACTTAGCAAGACCCCATCTAATTTCCCTGAACTATTGATTTCATTTGCTTTCATTCTGCCATTTTCTGATTGTCATTTCTAGAAGGAAATTGTCCTCATTTTTCTTTTTTCCCCCTGCTTCTTCAGTTGTGTTTCTCTTTCCACAACCTCTGCATTTATTGATGATTTTATTTATTGATGCTCATGATGACCAGAAAAATTAATTTGGGAATTGCATTTGACTTTCATTCATAAAGAAAACCAAGTGGTACATACTGTTGTCAACAGATAAGCTGACTGGAGAGACTTGCCTACATGATTCCACGTGCATATCATGGACTGTAGATCTGAGATTACAGTGAGAGTCAGGAGTTTTGTCCCATATTTGCTCAACTCATCCACCAGTGATCAGGATTTCTCACTGTCCTCCTGTAACACCCTTGAAGACCTTGGAGGTCTTCAAGACCTGCCTGGATGTGTTTCTGTGTGACCTGATCCAGGTGACCCTGCTTCTGCAGGGGGGTTGGACTGGATGATCTCTAAAGGTCCCTTCCAACCCCTACCATTCTGTGATCACATAAATATATCAGGATTTTAAGGTGTCAGTGCCTTTTGGAAGAAGCTTTGAGATGCTGATGTCAAAGTGTGTTATCATCAGGAGGAAGATACCTATCTTTATTTTACCTTTTTAGCTTTTCAGTAACACTCATTAAATGCTTTCCAAGCACCTGAAAGCAGACTCTGCTCCAAACAGATGTATGATGGATGGATACCACCAGAGTTTCATCTCTGTTTCTCGTGGGAGTAACTCTAAATGATTAGATCAGTGCTCAAAATTAAATGGATGCATCTCTTTGTAACATGAAAGCCCAGTGTTTAGTGAGTTAAATTGTTTTATTTCTGAAGGTATTGATGTAAGAACTCATTCTTTCCTGTGGAAATCTTATCCCCCCAGCTTCAGTTTTATTCCTTGGCCTGTTTTCACTCACATTAGCCTAGTTTTCCTATTCTTATGTAGTTAAATATGAACAATAGAAAGTGATACAGGACACAGGAAAGTCATTTTAATCCATTGTCCATCAAAATAATTGATGCAGAGTTGAAATATATGAATTTTTGCATCATTTACACCTTGTTAAGCACTGAAACACAATGTTTGGTAAACTTGTTTCATCTGCTCACCACATCAATGATGCAAAAATTACATAAATTACTGTTTAGTTGTTCTGTCCAGTTTTACCTTGTCTAGTAAGACAGAATGCATCAGCTGCAGTTTTCCTGCATGTCTTTTACTGGCTGGGGTAGAATATGTCTATGAATCTTTCTCAGGTCTCATTATATTGATATGAGTAAGGGAGAATTGTCATGGTTAGCATAGAAAACCTCTTTTGGATGCTCATATTTTTTTATAGAAGCATGTGGATAAAATGTGTGTAATCTATAAAACATTTTATATTTATCATCTTTGCAAGGCTTCAGTTAGTTGCCCTAGACCTGAATGTGTGAATCCCCAGTCCTTTCCAGATAAATAAAGTATGCTCACATCACCAAAACTGCAAAGGTCTGCAAGTCCTTAGCAAATGTTATCTGACCCAACAGCCACTGGTATGGGAGAGGGAGTATATTAAGGCTTTAAACATAAGGTTCTACATGTGCCAATGTTTTCCAAAAAGAGAAATCTTCCAAGCAATATCGTTTCTGACCGATACTGAAATATTTATGTTGACGCCACATGACATATTTCACTACATAATTATTGCATTATGAAAGGTTAATTATTCAACATCTTCATATCAAAGTTTTGACTCCAGAAATATCAGTGTCCATAGGTTGGGCTGAGAATGCATTTCTGAATGTTCAGGTTATAGTGGTGCCACGATTTGACCAGATCTATTGGCATTTTAAACACTGTGGGCCATTCTAGGCACTGCGTGGCTGTGGCAACACTTTCTAAGTGGTGGGTTACTGCACTTCCACCACTCCTGAAGTACTTTGATCACACAGTATTCATAATAACATTCACATTTAAAAAATCCCAAACAATAAACCTTGTGATAGCTTACCCTGCTTAGCTGAGGAAACAATGATTATCTCTCCTATAGCATGTTGCCCCAGAG
This sequence comes from Colius striatus, assembly GCF_028858725.1. Lineage (NCBI taxonomy): Eukaryota > Metazoa > Chordata > Aves > Coliiformes > Coliidae > Colius > Colius striatus. The sequence goes on from NC_084760.1 coordinate 1,494,584, forward strand.
CAGAATTTAATCGTAGGCAAATCCACTGTGAATTGAATAACTTTAAACTCGTCAAGTCAAGAAGATTAACTATTCTCAGTTTGATTAGCTAAGCTCTGTGTGATGCTCCTACTTGGATCTAGGAATATAGTTAGACTGGGCCTCAGGGAAGGCAACTTGCATAGTAATTAAGTGAAAATTTATTTTCCTTCCCTAAAAATGACATTTACCTTTTTTCTATTATATTACCTTCTGAATGTATCTCCTGATCCTCTAGTATTTTCAAGGGCTTGCTTTTTATTTACTCATGAGACAAGGTTTTTTGCTTTGCTACTGATGATAAATTAACTGTTACCAAAGCTCTGTGTTTGCAACTGCTCCTTACAAAGAAGAGAGTTTTCCTTCTTCAGTGCAGTTGGCATCCTTAGTAATGCCAATGGTGTGTACAGAAGAGTTGTGACAGGGTAACACACTCAATTTTGTCTGGCATCTTTACAACAATATGTCACTTGCCACATCTGTTTGATCATGCAGACCTAGATGTGTTTCAGCAACATGGATGAAGACAAAAGGTCTCAGATTCAGAAATAATAACATCTTGCCAGCCGGTTGTGCTTCAGTATCTGGATGTTGTAGTGCAGACTCGAATTGTAGTGGAATTGAAATGGGGTTTCAGTTCACAAGGGTACACAGGGTTTTGGGCTGAAAACAGTGTTTCAGAAGCTTTGAAGTTTTCTGCCCTTTGTACTCTGACTTCACAGAATCACAGGATCTTCAGGGGAGGAGACTCCACAGCCCATCTAGGCAGCCTGTCCCAGAACACTGAAGAACTTCATCATTCTGTTTCTTTGGAACCTCTTCTATTCCAGCTTGTACCCCTTGCCCCTTGTCCTATCATTGGCCATCACTGAGCACAGCCTGGCTCCAGCCTCCTCACACCCATCTTTATGGATTTGTAACATGAATGAGGTCACCCCTCAGTCTCCTCTTCTCCAAGAAGAGCCCCAGCTCCCTCAGCCTTTCACCACAAGGGAGATGCTCCACTCCATTCATCATCTTGATGTCCCTGCATTGAACTCTCTCCAGTGGCTCCCTGTCCTGGAACAGAGGGGCCCATAAATGGACACAATATTCCAGGTGTGATCTCAGGAGGGCAGACTTGTTCACTCTAAATTCACTGAAGTGTTTCAAAACCAATTCTGGCTCTGGACAGTCACGTTTTAAGAGGTACAGAAGGTGCTAATTTTCAAAGATGTAGAACTGCACCCCATGAGAATGCCGTTTATAGGTACTTTGGTTTTACTGATCTATTCCTTTTATAGTTCCAGGTACCTGAGAAATCTTGCATGAATTAGGCATATAAGTGTGAGGGAAAGCGAGTTCAGATAACTCTTACAGGTGCAATTAGAAGCTTCCATTTTCCTATGTCCCTATATAACAATATCCTTGTGATGATCCAATGTTCCAACTGAAAGGTAAATGCCAATTCTCCATCCTGTCATAGATAAGGTTATTTTTATTCTTCTGTATTATGTGTTTTTTTTCTTAATAAGAGCTGACATATCTATAAAGGGAAACAGCCCTCTGGATAAGCTATCAGCCAGAGAAGGTGAATGTGAGTGGCTGCAGCCAAGTCCCTTTTCTCAAGCCTCTTATCTTGCCAAAAACCACACAGCCCAAATATGGAAGCATCCTGATTTGCCCTTCAGAATGCTTTTGCAACCTTCGGTCCTCTGTACCAACTTCAGAGCATTTCACATTATCACCGAGGTAAAAGCCACTGCACGGGGTTTGCAAGAGGGAACGATTCAATTCCTTTCAGGCACCCTGCCACGCAGGTGAATTCATGAGCCCAAGTCAAATGCCAGGGCTCTCTGTACATGATATAATGGGAGCTAAGTGACTCAGAATCAAACTGGCTGTTGCTAGTAAGTATTAAGTGATCACTGGAAGATGGTGAAGTGCTAAGGCATGGCCTTATCCAAATCATGCAAACATTTAGGAGCATACCTCACGGTCAGAGGCACTCACTGCTGCCAAACCTATCCCACAGCTCAGTGTCAAAGCCAGGTCAGGCATTTATCTCAAAAAGAAGACAAAAAGAGGAGGAAGAATACATTTACCTTCAGAAGAACCTCTTATCTGAAACACTACCCAGGAACCAGACCAGCCAGAGAGCTGTAGGTTCAAAATCCTGTGTATTCCCAGAGCAGGAGTGAGGCATTGACACAAATGATTTCTCCCTGCTTTCTTTTCCTAGGAAGTGAAATTACATGTCTGGATTGTCATTTTTGACCTCACCCTCTGAATCACTCCCTAGATAATGAGGACAGTGAGCTTAAGAATAGGCTAAAAATGGAGCTGTCACAAGTAAAGAAGAAACACAGTTCTCTCTAGATATTTCAGAACCTCATGTAAGCTGTTGATTATTATCTAATTAGAGAGAAGATGGAAGTGAGAAAGCAGTCAGCCTAGATTACGTGTCTGTTCTGAAATCATTCCTGAACTGCAGGTTTGTGTTCCACACTAAGATTTGGAGTACACTATTGAAGCCTGGATTCTGATTTTATAATCTCCTTGTAGCAGCTGCCACTCAGCCTTTCAAATCACACATGTCTTTGATGTCAGGCTATTGTTCCATTAAGGTGCAGCTCACTGCCTCTTTCAACTCAATCTCTTTTAATCTTGCAAATCAAATAAAGCTCGGTAATGCAGACAATATGTCAAAACCATCCTTTACCTCATTGACATTCCCAGTGGAAGTCTGCTTTTGAAATAATTTCTCAGCTAAGTTCAGATATGTTCTGCAAACCATGAAACATCTTTGAGAAGTGCTTAGTGCACATCAATAAAAGGAAATAGATAGCCAACAGGTACTGTAATAATAGTTAACTGCAGGGTTTGTGTGCAGTGGAATTTAGATGTGCATAAACATAAAATCAGATTTCATATTCATGCTACTGTTGCTAAATACCACTTCTTTATAAAAAATAAGATCAGACTGTATTTCTAGTGACACATCAGTGGGCAGAATAATAATTGAGTAGGCCTGCTAGGAAAGTTTTGATACTGCAAGTAAAGGGCTGCTGCTGCAGGTCTTTAAGCGCTGTAGCCTATGATGAGATTTATCCTCGGTGGTAAATACTTTCATTGGCAGTTTGCAGACATAAAAAAGCCATCACCTTGGTATAACATCATATGCATATCTGAGATGCCAGCAGTTTTTTTTAATGTGCTTCTGCAAAGCAAGATTTAGATAGCAGGGACATAACAGTCCCTAACTCACATAGAGGTGTCTGGGCTTAGTGGGCTGGAAAGCAGGCGAATATTTGGGAACTCTGCTACTGAACAGTGTTGAAATGGAGCTCTGATTGTGCTTATGCTGTGAAATATTCATTGGCATGTTTATATATTTAAAATGTCATACTGAATACAGAGAGTGACTATATGAAAGCCACATAGAAAGTGACAGCCAGAATATATTCCTGGTGTTATACTCCTTTATCAATGGAGGAAAGGTAGATTTATCAGGTACAAGGCTTACAGCATCTAATCCTGATGCACAATCAGTGTCAGATGAATACAGATATCACAGAACTATTGAGTGGTTGAGGTTGGAAAGGACCTCTGGAGGTCATTAAGCCCAGCCTCTCATACCAAGCTGTGCCAGCTAGAGCCAGTTTTCCAGCACCCCGTTCAGATGGCTTTTGAGCATTTCCAGTGATGTAGGCTCCACAGTCTCTGTGGGCAACCTGTGCCAATGCTTAGGCACCATCACAGTAAAAAATGTTTTCTGATATTCAGATGAAATAAGATCAGAGATGTGCTGGATTTTCTGTCCCAGACTGTTCCTCTTACATAAGAAATGATGGTGCTCTGAGTCTCAGCTGAATCCTTACACTGGCCTGATCATGACATACAAGCCTTCATAGCCTTTACCATCACATGACCGCCCTCTCTCTTTAGGACTGAAATACAGTTATGTTGCACTCTAAAAATTCAAGGACAATAGGAAGAAAATAGATTGTGAACTGTAGAAGCTGGAGAAGAAGACACAATAAACCATTTAAACCATCTTCTTTGTAGTACAGGGTTATTAACAACGGTATATTCTTTAGTATTTTGTCCTGCCTAATCTGTTGTTGCATTCAGCACACAGGTTTCTATCATTTACACTAGGAAAGCAGACAACAACCTGCCCTTTATGACTCTTGGAAATCATCTGCTAGGGTTTTCAAGGCGTCAAACCAGTCACCTATAGGCCTTGTTCCTTAAAATTCCTTTTATGTGCTTCTGAAAGGGTGAAACCGAGTCCTCCTCTAGCAAAGAAATTCAAGGAGACATGGTATTTTTATTTAGTTTAGTTGTTTCTTTTTTAAATCAGCTTGAAATGATAAATATGTGCTCAGTGTCCAGTGATCCATCATCCAGTGGCACATGCTGCAGTAAAACGTACTTGTGAGAGGGACACAGAAGAACAAAAGCAGGAGTGGAGAGGCTCAGCTCAGCGGCAGTAAATCACCTGTAAGTTTTCTCTGGTGGTGTTGCAGATAAAAATGTGCTGTGTGAGGCCTTGTGATTTGCCATACAGAAATTTCAGCCGTGCTATTTGTTATATTTGTGCTCTGAGGCCATGCAGGTATTTATATTACTCCAGGTGTAACTAATGAATTGAGATACAGTTGCTGTAAAAGCAGTATTTTGGATTCCCACCCACATCCCTTTCTAGAAGTCAGAGTAACTGAAAAAAAGAAGTTAGATCCTTAATTATAGATGGACCTATAGACAGAAAGCCAGAATTTTAACCACTGTACAGCCTTTCCCACTTGATACAGTTTTAGGATGGATTTACTGTAAAAGTGAAGTATAAAGTGGTTATGGAGTATAGATTTGGTAAAGCAGCACTAATCTTACCAGGGAGCAGAGAGTACATCAAGTTACACACTGTGATTGCATTCAGCTTTGCTTGACAAAATGAAGGGTGGGTGAAACTCCAAGGGATTTATCACATTGCCATTTGGGAACCTGAAAGTGCTGATGAATGGGAGAATCCTCAAATTACTTAAGTCTTCTTAAATGATAGTTCCAGTTAAGAGCAAGCACCAGTCTCAGAAATCCTTTGACACTCTGGCAGTGCCCATGGTTGTGAGATTGAAAAGATTCTTACCAAATAGGGCCCTTAGTTCTCTTTGGTGTGTTCGTAGGACATTTTGTGTGTGTGCACAAATCATGTGAATTTATGACTTTTTAGATGAAAGAATGGTTGAAAATCACAGGATTGGAAAATCACTGTTGAGGCATTTTTGTACATAAATAGTTATTGAAAGCTTAGAAAAAACATGTGAGGAACGATGATGGAATGATTCCCCAGAGGCTGTGCTGCCAGTCAGCGGGATCCGGACTGGCTGGAGAGTTGGGCACAGAGGAACATCCTGAAGTTCAACAAGGACAAGGGCAGAGTCCTGCAGCTGGGAAGGAACAACCCCATGCACCAGGACAGGCTGGGGGTGACCTGCTGGAGAGCAGCTCTGCAGAGAGACCTGGGAGTGCTGGTTGATAATAAACTAACCATGAGCCAGCAATGTGCCCTCGTGGCCAAGAAGCCAATGGCAGCCTGGGATGCATCAAGAAGAGTGTGGGCAGCAGGTCAAGGGAGGTTCTGCTCCCCCTCTACTCTGCCCTGGTGAGGCCTCATCTGGAGTCCTGTGTCCAGTTCTGGGCTCCTCAGCTCAAGAGGGACAGGGAAGTGCTGGAGAGAGGCCAGCACAGGGCCACCAAGATGATCAGGGGACTGGAGCATCTTTCATACGAGGAAAGGCTGCGGGACCTGGGGCTGTTTAGTCTGGAGAAGAGGAGACTGAGGGGGGATCTTATTAACAGTTATAAATATCTAAAGGGTGGGTGTCAGGAGGTTGGGGCAGCACTTTTTTTCAGTTGTGTCCAGTCAAAGGATAATGAGTGATGAGATGAAAGTGGAACACAAAAAAGTTCCACTTAACTATAAGAAGAAACTGTTTGAGTGAGGGAGCCCTGGCCCAGGCTGCCCAGGGAGGGTGTGGAGGCTCCTTCCTTGGGGGTCTTCAAGACCCACCTGGACACATTCCTGTGTGACCTGATCTAGGTGACCCTGCTTGTGCAGGGGGGTTGGACTGGATGATCTCTAAAGGTCCCTTTGAGCCTTTACCCTTCTATGATTCTATGAACAGTTGCACTGGTAGTAAGTGGCCCATGGTGCATGTTGTGTTTGTTGGTACAATTCTAGCTTCCACTTAAAAGCATATTTATTTTCTAAAGTGCTTTTAGATCTCAGTAATTGGATTTTTTTCCATTTAGCTTTTAAAATCAGCACTGTACTTTTGGTTACAATCATACAGCTTTTTTTCTCTCATGCCATTATTAATAACTAATTTGACTTAGACGAAAAAGCAAATTGTTTCAAGACTAAAAATTTATTAATCAGAAAAACAGTAGTTAAAATTGGAGACACATTTCTAAAACGTTCCTCTGCTAATAGGAGAGCTGACTTGCCTGAAAAACAAATTCCTTGCCCATGTAGGAACAATAAATTAATACATCTTAATACATTTTCAGTGTTTGAGTGAGGGAGCCCTGGCCCAGGCTGCCCAGGGAGGGTGTGGGGGCTCCTTCCTTGGAGGGCTTCAAGACCCATCTGGACACGTTCCTGTGTGACCTGATCTAGGTGACCCTGCTTCTGCAGGGGGGTTGGACTGGATGATCTCTAAAAGTCCCTTCCAACCCCTACCATTCTGTGATTCTATGAAAATAATGGACAAAAACTGCTTTTCTCTAGTTACCACTTTTCTTTTGGCTGTGCTAAATTGTCTTCTAAATTCTTTCATAGTACACAAGAAAGAGGTTGAACTGAACTGCTCTTGTAAATATTGCTATTGCAGAAGCAGATATTACATGTATATGCATTTGCATATACCTGATTTATTATTAAGAATCCTTATCATAATACTAACAATCATAATACTATATGAGTGGCCAGTCATAAGTGAAGAATTGTTTTGCAACGTTGAATGTATCAGATTTCATGTTAAATGATGTTGTTTTAAGTAAATGTACATAATCTAGGCAGTGGAGATTTTCAAGTAGAAAGAGTGTTAAGCTTACTCAAACATATTACTCAGAATGGGATTTTCTTTCCTTTTCTGATCTGTCAGTGCTTAAAGATTAGAAGAAAGATAGTGAAATCAGAAAGCATTCCTGGAACGCTTCTTCAGGAGCATTAATCTAATCTGTACAAGTCTGAAGGGCTTTCTAGAAAATTTCTGATTCCTTACCTTGATTAAATACTAAATCCTAAAGCTAAAAAATGACCAAACAGAATAGAAGAAAAAATAGTATTGCAAACAAAGCTTGGCTATGTACAGATGAGGAAGGCTTTTTCCATCCTGATCAGGAATACCAACCAATGTGCAAAGATGGAGCATCATTTTGGGGCCACCTTAGTAGTTACTACCCTTGCCTCAATGAAGAGACACAGATGTTACAAATGTGGACAGTGGCTGGGGATATATTTTTTCTACCTAAAACAGAACCAGAGTTTGTCTTTGTTTCTGCATGAGATCACCAAGAATCTAGCACTGCATCATTAGCACTTAATTTCGGTAAATTGATGTTGAAAGTAAATACTAAACCAGTATAGAAAGTAATTCATAATTGGCAATGATTATCTTTCATGCTCATTGTGTGCTTATAAAGCCAGATTTGTGTATAACTAAGTGTGAGATGAGTGATGACCTGGAAAGTAGGCTGGAAATCTCCCTTGATGTTTCCCCTTAATTTCTTTTTAGGTGTGAATATTGGGGTTTTTGTTATGCACTGGAAAGTGAGTGCTGAGAAAAGAATTGATTGCTTCTATATGATGTTAATAACGTTACTCTCATGGTATTTGTGGGTGGAGGTGATGTTCTGTTAATGAAAGAGATGTGTATGGTTTTACAAATAGTATTGAGGGTTATCGGTAAATAACTACTTGAAACACTCTGAATATTAAAGACAGACATTCCTCCTGAGTTTGTGTAGTATGTGGCAGTGATGAACACTGGCACTTCCAGGTGCCCTACTGGAAAGTGAATAATTAATAACATTTCAGCTATGAAAAGCGTTTAAAGAAAATGGGATTTGGTAGGAGCAGGTGCAATCGCTGTTACTTCCAGGCTAATTCATCCAATTATATCAAAGCTTATTGATGATTTACTGTTCCAGTTTTGCTTCAGTTTCATCAGTTAAGCTTTGACTGAGCAGATTTCTGTTATTTTCAACCAGGATTTCTTTTGTCCTGTGTGTCAGTTTTCACGTGAGCTGATTCCTCCAGAGGATATTCTGGTGAGTTTACTTAATGAAGTTCACGTTGCAGTTTCTGGGGAAATAAACCCCGTTCTGCCTCGTGCATTTTACAAATGTTACTCAGGAGATCTGCAGGCACAGTGACTGAGTTTATAGAAAAGGGTATTGGTCCTTTTAGTGCACACTGAGGACAAAGTAGAAAGGTGGAGGTACTGTGAGGATCAGGCTTTCTGCCCTCAACACCAGTGTGCTTTCATAAGCCTTGTGTGCAACTGGTTGCTGGAAGATTGTGCTCGATAGACAAAGCCTGACTCTGAGAACATGATGTTGCTACATCAAGTTCAACTCTTTTAGACACATGTACCTCTGAGGAGTGAAGGTGGCTATTTCAAGAGCTAATATTTCAAGGAGGCCACATAAAAGTTGCTTTCAGTTGAGATGCTGTAATTGATAAGCAATAGATTCGAAGGCCAGCAGGAGCTGTTATGGCCATTGTAGTCTATACCCCACCAGACAGACAATTTTGCCTGGTATTCTCTCTAAGTTGAAGGAACGAGCTGAAACGCAGCACATGTTTTAGGAGCATGTTCAATCTTAAACTGAAGATATGTAATTATGGAGAGATCACACCTTTGGCAGATCTTCCAGTGGTGAATTATTCCATTTATGAAAGTATAAACAACTTGTCTTTTAACACTTTGCATTTATACAGTTGCTTCCAGCCAATGGGTCTGTCCTTTTGTTTCACCCAACCCTCACCATTACATCTGTGCTTTGCAGAACATATCTTTTATCTTTAAAGTTCATTTTTCTTAGGCAAATGCCATGTCAGATGTAAAGAAAGAAAGGAAGTTTGGAATGGTTTTTATTTAGTCTATGATGCTTTCCTTAGAATCATAGATTCATAGGATTGTAGGGGTTGGAAGGGATCTTTAGAGATCATCCAGTTAAACCCCCCTGCAGAAGCAGGGTCACCTAGATCAGGTCACACAGGAACGTGTCCAGGTGGGTCTTGAAGACCTCCAAGGAAGGAGCCTCCACAGTCCCTTTGGATAACGGTTAATTATGTAGGTAGGACTGTCAGCCTAATCATCTGACTCTATGAAGTCTCAGGACACACCTGCTAGGAAAGTCTCAATGTTATGAGCCTTTCTTTCATGGGTGGTTATCATACAGCAGTGGCTAGTTCTGGTTTCGTTTCCATTGCAAACATCAATTCAATGGCACGTGCAGATATCTTCAGTGCTTCTTCTAGGCTTGGTGAACCAAATGTAATGAATGGGGAAATTTATGTTAATCAACATGAAGAATATAATATACTCTCTCAGTGGCTGGTGATGAACATTTTAGGAATGAGGTTACCTACCTGGAATGTATGCAAGAAGTTATAACTGACAGTGATTTGCTCGAGGTGTCTTAGTTACAAAAGAAACAGTTTGAGTGTAGAGGGTCATTGCACATAACCTCTGTTGAGGTTTCAAGCAGCTGGCAGCAGGGCCAGCAGATGAGTATCCAAAAGGCATATTTGGCCATAGTGTTTAACTGTAATGGTTAGCTGGAAGTTTAATATTATCATTGTGGTGAAGGTAATATGTGGAATAAAAGCAGCACAATTTGAAACATGGAATGTTTTCCCACATCATTTTTCATTTCAGTTTAAAGACACTGTGATCTCATCTGAACATAAATACACTTTGGATTTGCTTCTTATAGTAGACCAGTTCTTTAGGGCATTAGGTGCTTGTATTGTATGATAAAGGTATGATTTTAGGTTAAGCAGATTTTGCAGTTATGATCCTATTTAAGGGTTGCAGTTAATTTTCCTAGCCTTAATTTACCTTGTGACACAGTGCTGCTCTGGTTGCAATGAATATAATGAGACTTTACTAGATGAAGCATTACTTCTCTCCTTCCAAGGAGATTGTATGAGTAGCCTTGATCAAGTTGACCTTTATGTAGAGAAGTAAGAACTATAAAATCCTCAGCTAGACAAAGCATTTTTTCCCATTTAAAACCATAGTAAAATGTAAGTCTGTTATCTTTTCCCCTTCAAGACTAATACAACATTTACCATGCAGCCTAAGCGTGAGAAAGGATGAAATATTTCTTAGGTTTGGCTGAGCATGGTGCAAGAATCTGGTTTGAAAATGGATGCTGCTTTGAAAACCAGCTTTTCTAAAACCCGGAAAATGCTTGGAGTGTGGGATATCTGCACCTTACACCACTTTAATCAGTTATGGAGCCCAAAGATGAGTGAAAACTGCACTACTCAAACATGTATTGCAAGCAGGGAAACAGAAGAACAGGTTGCCTGAGAAACGTGGTGACTTTCAAAGCATCCAAGTGAAGTAGGTTTGTATTCACCATCATTCAAGACTTTACCAAGCACCAATATTTAGCTGGGATATGGTGTAATTGTGACCTGCCCATAAATATTCTTCAGCACTTCAGTAAATACGCTTTCAGAACATCTGAGAATGTTTTGTTTTGGATGGTCAGTAATATTAAGATGATAAAAGACGAGTTTATTATATTAAGATTTTAAAAGATAACACCAGAAAACACACAAAAACAGCTTTTGAGAAAGAAAAGTATTTATAGGGACAATGTATGATGGTAAGTTATTAAAAGATGACAAAGAATTAACCAGCATGGGTGTTAAAATAATACTAACACGTTACTGATGTTGCATAGCCACTGAAAAAGAGATTGCTCAGAAAATAAAGAAAAGCTATTTCAGGGAATATTCCCATTAACTCCTGTATCTCAATCCAAATTTGGGCTATGCAAAACCTAATTACCCCACACATTTACCTTACACATTCATCAAACACCAATCTAGTTCATAAATACCAGCCTTGCTTCTTGCTTTATTGTGAGATTAAGTTAAAGTCCGAAAGTATTTGGTGTCTGCAAGTAAAGGGCACTATAAATATAGAATAACCTAATAGCACATTTATTATTCAGTGTGTTCAATTAGAAGACCCTCAGATATTATATGCAGGTAACTATGATGATCTTGCATTCCAGATTAAACTTCTTGAAGTATTAATTGAAGGTTTTGAGTTCGTCTTGGATGTAATTGATGCAGAAGCCTTCTATTCTGAATACTGCCCTCTACATCACGTCTGTCTAGTGTGGTACCTTGCTTTTATGTTCTTCTATATCACAAGATGGTTTTCTTCTTCATCTTAATCAATGCACATCTTTTAGCCAGTGGGGTTTTAATGAATGGTCCTGAGAATATGCTTGTCTTTGTGCATGCCTAATCGACCTTCAGTGAGGCCCTGGCTCCTTTTAAACATCTGAATACACTTGTGTAAAATCAGAATGAACCATGTGCTTTGCTTAGCTTTGAAGATGATTCTCCAAGACTTTTTTTTTTGGGAGGGGCTAGAAAATAGTCTATTATCTGATTGGGAATATTCAGTTCAGTTCTTAAACAGTCTAATACTATTATGTAACACATAATATGGTAGTTAGCACTGGCAACCAGGGACACTTTTGCCTTGCCTGAAGTGTGCAGACTAAATTAGTTTTACCTTCCAGTGCCAGAGGCCAGTGAAAGCTGATATTGCTTCCAAAGGAAGCAGTGTGGCCCTTTTGTCTCTTATGGTGTTTTTCTTTTTAGAGCAAGTGTCGGGATGTACAATCCAGCTGGTCACCTACTGAATTATCTTTAATAGCAGCTTGCAATGTCTCTCCTTTTGCAAGGAGATTTTTTTGACAAAGCTGTACAGAACCACATCACCTTAAGCATTCCAAAGACCTCAGGTGCTCTGACATCAAAGTAGCAGCCTTTCTGGAAGGACAGTGGAAGTTTGTTCCCTAACATCCCCACCTGTATCTGCATGTCTCTGTGTGCGTTTCTGCTGTTATCCTTTAATATTTTTCCTTGCTCCTTGTCATCCTTTTCGTTTCAACTACAAGTTCTGATGGTCAAAGATGAGAAGAGAAAGGTCAGGGAAACGTCTTCTGTAAGGCAACATATTGTACCAGGGAATTAAAAATGTGAGGGAAATCTTATTTGTGCTAGAGTCTCTGGTGCACAAATTCATCCCTGTCTGGTCTGAATATCTCTTCAGGTATTCTCTTTTTTTCCCCCCCTCTCTTTTCCAAATGCCCACACAATTATTTTAAATAGCTCTGTGGAACTGCATTACTATGTGGGTATAATTCATCCTAAAAATGCTTAAGGAATAATCAGTATCTGAATTCTTTCCTGAGCTCACAAGCTGGAAAAAGTATAGGAAGGATGTTAGGCAATACAAATAATGGTTTAGAAAGAGCAATTGAAAACCCAGTGCTTCCCAAAGCAAACAGCCTCTTTGGATGAAGGTTTTTCAATCTGAAGGCTTCGGTTTTGTTATGTGTTACCTGCATCCAAAATTAGCATTTTATATTGTATAAACACCTTTATTTATGTTATTGCTGAGAAGAGATTTGTCCAACATCTCTCATGTTTCAAGTGGATTTGATTTAAATCTAAAATTTCATTACAAATTAGGTTGGTATATGCTGAGTTGTTCCTGTGCCTGCCAATTAAATGGAAAACCTACCATAACAATAATTACCTACCAATGGCCTAAAGCCCGTTCAAATTAAACCCTTAAACATTCCTGAAATGAATTGAACTTGCTCATTCTTTCACTAATTTATTTTGCTGTATATTTATTTTATAATCAATTTTTAGGTTTAATTTGTCATTTGATAACTCCTGTTGCATCTGTGCAATTAAATAGTTCAGTGCATGGTAAGCTTCAAATAACTAACTCTTCAGGTTACATTAGAAGAAACTTTAGCCCCAGATCTGATATTAAGAGTAAGCTATGTGACAGCACAGACTGCCTCCCTGTGTAAATGTGTCATGGAGAAAACTCTGATAGATATATATGTGGGACAGGGAATCTACTTAATTTTGTCTTCCAAGCCTCCAAAGTCCTTTTTTTAACCTCACACAAAAGCTGCTGCATACAAGGTGCTCTTCTTCATGCACGAGGTAAAAGGGATGCACAGAGCCCTCATGTCTCTGCCACTCTGTCCCAGAATGGAGGAACCACCAGGCTGCAGCTGGAAGATTTGTGTCTCTGCTTTGGGCGCAGGAGCTGGGAAGAACCCATGAGAAGCCAATTTTTTGTGAGACTGCATCTATTCAAACCACTGGCTTCCAAGCACGTGTGCTATCTGAACTTGGGAGGAAGAGATAAGTTGATGCTTCAGATAAATTTGAAACCCTGGGCTTTAGGGCTAGGTTGTTCAGGATTGTGTCCACGTGCCCCATGGAAAGAGATCTGGGATATTGGTTTGACAAACAGTTCAATATGAGTCAACAGTGTGCCTTGACAGACAAAAGAGCTGGTTGTGTCCTCAGTTGCATCAAGCACAGTATAGCTAGCTGGTTGAGGGAGATGATTGTCCTACTCTGCACTGCCATGGTGTGACTCCATCTGCAGTTTGAAGCACCTCAATACAAGAAAGACATCAAACTACTAGAGTGCACCCAGAGGAGAGAGACCAAGATGGTGAGAAGTCTCAAGCTCAGTAGTTACGGGGAGTGTCTGAGTTCACTTGGCAAGTTCAGCTTGGAGAAGGCTAAGGGATGACCTCATCACAGTCTGCAACTCCCTCAAGACAGGCAGGGGAAGGTGATGTGCTGATCTCCTCTCGCAGGGCATAAGGAAGTGGAATGAAGCTGTGTCAGGAGTTCAGACTGGGCATTAGGAAAGAGTTCACTGAGAGGGGAGAGTGGTTGATCACTGGAACAGGCTCCCCCAGGGAAGTGGTCATGACAGCAAGTCTGTCAGAGCTCGAGGAGCATCTGGATGATGCTCCCAGTTGTATGTCTTAGTGTCAGGCAGTCCTGTGAGGAGCAGGCAGCTGCATTTGATGATCTTTACGAATCTCTTCCAACTTGAGTTATTGTATGATTTATTGATGATGGATGCTGGTTGAGATATGGATGCAGGCATTCAGAAAAGACAAGACAATCAACATTACAACACTTCTGCTTTTTGTACCACCAGTGAAAATGCATCTGAAATCTCCAATAATAATTTGTTTTCCCTTTACTTCCCCATTCTATCTTTAATGGAAGGCTGTATCACATATAAAGTCACAGGATCACAGAACCTTAAGGGTTGAAAGGGACCCTCCTGAAAACTAAAATTAAACCCAAAGAAAGGCATAGAGAAACCTAGTACCACAAAGATATGGAGAAGAAATCAGTCATTCAAAATGTCTTCTGAAAAGTCTTGTTTATGCCTTGTAGGAAATGTTCCTTTTGTCATGAAAATGGAAAGTAAGATAAACATCAAGTTAGTGCACCTCTTAACTGATGCTGTGCTGTTTTCCTCACTGACTGAGGTCCTTGGACACGTGGTTCCAGCTCAGCTACAAAGAAGCAGAGAAATGTGTTAAATGCACACAAAGTGTTACCAAGTTATTTGAAGTTCGTGATGTCTGCTATTGATGCAGGAATAGATTGCATGACCTGAACACTGGCACAAATGCCCTTGATAATGTGCAGTTGTAGAGGGACACAAGGCAGGCTGGGTTGAGTGGAGGGTATTAGATATTGGTGGTGGGAACAGGCTATGAGGAGGTTAAATGTGACCAAACCATAAGTACTAGAAGCACGTTCACTATCCTTCAGAAGCACTGATCTGTTTGACTCATAGACCCAAATCTTGGGTTATTTGCTCTGGAGTAGTAATCTAATCATTTGCAAATACAGGTTTGCAGGTGTGAGTGCTACTGTTCTACGTGTGGAGCTCAGCCTTCTGTTTTCTACCATAGAAGATTAGCCCCAAAGGTCTTATGTGGTTTTTTATCTTTCAGGCTTGCCAGAGATTATTGTCATGCATAGGAACAACAAAAAAGAGACTTGTCATTGCAGGATGAAATTACATTTCTGAGAAACAAATGGTAGATGCATAATTTGCAAAAAGGAGCTGAGAATGGGCACTGCCTGAAGTGTGAATGAAATCCCTCCCACTCTAATCAGCATAGGCACTGGAATTTTATTAATCTTTGCTTGCTGTGTGTCACATTTAGCTTCAAGGGAAAAAAAAAACATATGTGAGCTTGTCACTTCTGTTTGTCCAGAGTTCCCGATTTTTATATTTGTTCTGTTTTTCTTCATGTCAGGGCTGTATGTACCCTCACATGATTTGCTATTATTTTTGAAACCTTCCTCTTAAATCACAATGTGAAAGAATCCATTTAGTGCCCACCACTGTTTCACGCTGAATAACAGGAAAACGCTAATGGCTGGATCTCAAAGAGGCCTTTTCATAGAATCACAGCATGGTAGGGTTGGAAGGGACCTTTAGAGATCATCCAGTCCAATCCCCTGCAGAAGCAGGGTCACCTAGATCAGGTCACACAGGAACGTGTCCAGGTGGGTCTTGAAGACCTCCAAGGAAGGAGCCTCCACACCCTCCCTGGGCAGCCTGGGCCAGGGCTCCCTCAACTCACAGGGAAATAGCTTTTTCTTATGTTTCAATGGAACTTCCTTTGTTCCAGCTTCATCCCATCACCCCTTGTCCTGTTGCTAGTGACTATAGAAAAAAGTGCTGTCCCAACCTCCTGACACCCACCCTTTAGATGTTTATAAATGTTAATGAGATCCTCCCTCAGTCTCCTCTTCTCCAGACTAAACAGCCCCAGGTCCCGCAGCCTTTCCTCATATGAAAGATGTTCCAGTCCCCTGATCATCTTGGTGGCCCTGTGCTGGCCTCTCTCCAGCACTTCCCTGTCCCTCTGGAGCTGAGGAGCCCAGAACTGGACACAGGATCCCAGATGAGGCCTCACCAGGGCAGAGCAGAGGGGGAGCAGAACCTCCCTTGACCTGCTGCCCACACTCTTCTTGATGCATCCCAGGCTGCCATTGGCTTCTTGCCCACGAGGGCACGTTGCTGGCTCATGTTTAGCTTATTATCAACCAGCATTCCCAGGTCTCTCTCTGCAGAGCTGCTTTTGAAAGCAGCTTTTTAGATTTTGAAATCTAAACCTCTGCATTTTCATTCCAGTCAGAGGTGATGAAAAAAAGATTTCCTCTCCTAATAATCCAAGGGGAAGAGGAGAGGTAGGAAGTCTTCAGAGCACAAATAACAGAGTGCCTTTACAGTGATTCAAAACACTTCACATATGGGGAATTATCAGTAGGCAAAAGCATAAGGCTGAATTTGGACTTGTGAATTTAACTAGTCAGAGTTCATAAAAACTGTCATTCCAGTGAGCACAGATAATAATGATGTTTGTGAGAGAGAAAAGAATGGTAAAAAGGCCCAGCTTGAAAACTATTTTAAGGGATATCATGAGCTGAAGGATACAGTGTCCAGAGGAAACAAACCCAGAGAATGAAAACAAACCCCACCTTGCAGAACAAATTTTAATCAGTGGGATTTTTGAATACATGAAGAAATGATTTTGTTATTACTTTTAAAGTATTTACACCATGCTTAATAATATAAGATGGGATGCTATCTTAGAATATTTGAGCACTAACCCTGCTTAAGATACTGATGGCTTTCATCCAGAGTGTCAAAGGTGTGTTTTGTCTGTTAAAATTTGCTTGATTTCTCAGGCTGCAATTTGTTCTATAATAGCTTCCCTCTTTTAGCTATTTTTTTTGGCACTTTAAACAGAAAATATGGCAAAAAGTCAAATGTTTGGTTGCTAGTGATTTTTGGGAGATCGGGTCTGGCTTCAGTAACTGCGACCTTTTCTGACTGGTGGAATTAATAAGAAGAGAGTTAGAGTTAAATGAGATGAAAAATGATAAAATATTTATCAAGAGGAAACAACTGCATGTGATTAGTAATTATTCTTTCTAGGATCATAGAAAATCCTAATTATGACACAAAAAAGGGAAAAATAAGCTTTAATGATTTATAACAGTGAATGATCTCACCCAGAGTTTCTAAGGAGATGATTTAATGTATAATGAGTTCAGTTTTGTTAAAACAAAGGCCTTATACTTTTATTTTTCTACAGGCATGTAGTTAGTGTGCACAGCTGAAAGCTGGTCAGGTGTATTTTAGGTTAGTTGGTAGTTTTCCTATTAGAAAGAATTACTTTTAAACAAATCTATTGAAGATATTAACATCTGCCAAGCCATAAAGACCTGTGCTCCTGATGAACCTCGTATTGCTATACCAGACTTTGTTGTCCCTTGGTCCCTTTTCCTTGCAAGCAAATGAGTATATAAAAATCAAAGTCACATATGATGATGTTTTCTGGCACAAATATTTCTTCTTGTTTTAAGTTGTAATAATTAGCAAGAACAGATACCAGATTCCAAAGCTTTCTTCAGGTACAAAACATTCTCACTGTGCAGCAAATATTTGTGTCTTGTCTCTTTAGATCAAGATCCAATTTTGCCTCCTGCCTAATACTGTTGTATGGCTCTTTGTCATTGGCCCTGGGTAGAACAACCTGTCAGTCAGCTGAAAGTGCCCATTGCATTGATAATAGTGTGTTGATTTATGATCTTTGTAATGTGAATAGTCACCTTCTGAAGGAAATGTGGGTAGGGCTTTTACTATGGAAGTACATTTAGTAGTAGTTATTTTGAATGCATTACAGTTTAAAACCCCACACATCAGTGTTTTCATGAGCCAGACATTGATTTACATGGTTTTAATGGCTTGCTTTAAGAAAACAATCCAACTCTTAACACCACTGGGGTGAACAGTAGGCTAAGAACAGCATGGCTCTACAGCTGCAACGTCTTGTCTATCCTAGTGTAACCCCAGACTTGATTCATAATACATATGATTTGAGAGACTCAAATGAAACCTTTTTCAGTATAAATGTACCTAACCAGTGTAAGCATCAATGGTGTGAATCATATTGATCTTAGGCTTAGAATCTCTCTGAACCTATCCTTGAAAAGTCACCTGGCTCTTTGTAGAGACTATCTTAGAAACTTTAGAAGGCTTGTTCAGTCATTAAATCACCATCACATATACACATTGAATAGGGATTTGTTGTTGCTAATCTCAGTTCAGCAGACTTTGTCCTTCCCTTGTTGCCATTGTAACTTCTGTGCAATCATAATTTGGCAACCTCAGTCTAATACTGCACTCTACCTTCTAAAGAAGGACGATACCTCCTACTCTGTACACTCATAACATGCACCACTTGAACAATAGGTGCGTATTGCCCTGTTCTGTTAGCTTCCAATGTCTGCAAGGAGTTGCTTCAGTACAACTGCATTTCAGTGCTGGTCCATAGCTACTGACTTGTAGATAGGGTGTTACTCTTTTCAAATTGAGTTAATTTTTCAAAGAATTTGTTATGCCAGTGTGACCTCATTCATGTTTGCCAATGTGTAAAGGGCAGATGTCAGGAGGATGGAGCCAGGCTGCTCTCAGTGATGGACAATGATAGGACAAGGGGCAATGGGTATAAGCTGGAGCAGAAGAGGTTCCAAAGAAACACAAGGAAGAATTTCTTCCCTGTTGAGGTGAGGGAGCACTGGCAGGGGCTGCCCAGATGGGCTGTGGAGGCTCCTTTTCTGGAGACATTCAAACCCACCTGGATGAATTCTTGTGTGGTGCTGCTGCTCTGGCTGGGGGGTTGCACTGGATGAGCTTTCCAGGTCCCTACCAGTCCCTGAGATTCTGTGATTCTGTTTTCTTACCCTGCTTTGTGAGAATATGCTACCAAAGATAAGTGAAGAGGAGTATATACCAGCTGCCATACTTTTTTCAACTTACAGACCCAATATGAATGTTTATACCCCTCAGGCAGCGCAGCTCAGACGTATCCCCAGGCACACAGCAAGATGTTTCTAACTACCAGCTGAGCATTATGTGCTCTTGGGAAGTTCCCACCTCTTCTGCTGTGGCAGGTTAACCCATGCTAACAGTCAAACACCCACTCAGGTGTCACTCAGTCATTCCACCTCCTCAGTGGGGTGGGAGCGGCTAAGAGGATGAAAAATTGAGGTGGCTTTCCATGTCTCTGCCCTGACAACCTCAGACTCCTTCACTCCCAGCCCAAGCAGCACAGTGAGAATGGAACTGATTAGCACCAGTCCACAGCATTTCCCTGGTGCTGCTGCCTCCTTCTCACACTGCTACCCTGCTCCAGAATGGGCTCTCTGTGAGCTACAGTGTGAATAGCTGCTCTAGCTACTGCTGTGCTTCCTCTTCTGACCTTGATGTCATTTCTCTTTTTGCTCCCCTCTCTCTGTGGGGAGCTTTCTACCTTCTTCTTAAACATGTTTTCCCAGAGCTGGCCCCATTTTGTCTGCAAGGCTCATGTGTTCCCTGGCTGTGGAATGGTCTGTGACTGACGTGGAGCAGCCCCAGCTCCGCTCACAGAGGCCACCCTGCAGCTCCCTGTGCCAGCACTGGGGCACTTGCATCGAATACAGCTGTCAATGAGAAACGGCAATGACTGTAGCAGTTTGGTAAGGGTTTAGCTGTGAAGGGAATAGCAACACCTAGAGTGTATAGTGATTCTTGGTGAAGTTTGGTCAGTGCTGCTGTGTTAATGCATTCTAAGGATAATTCTTCTGGATATTTGTACAGATCAGAGTGGCTGACTGCCCCTGCTCCCAGGGCCTGTCTCCAACAGCAGGAGATGTGATCGCCTCTCACCCCACAGGTCCCAAATAACAGCAGATTCTGCTCTAACTAAACAAACCTCATCTCATTTTTTGGGACATTCTTGAGCAATCTACTTAGCTGGTAAAGCCTCGTAACCATCTATTGTAGGACGACCTTGGCTGGATACCTGGTGCCCACCAAGCAGCTCCATCCCTCCCCTCCTTAGTGGGATAGAAGAAGATAAGATGGAAAAACCTTGTGTGTCAGGATAAAGGCAAGTTAATAGAGCAACAGCAGAGGTCACACATGAGAAACAAAGGAAAACAAATGATATTACTCTGTACTTCCCATCAGCAGGTGATGTCTGATCCCTTCCTGGGAAGCAAGGGTTCAGTGTGTGTAGTGGTTGCTCTGGAGACAAAGGTTGTGGGTCACAAACATCCTTCCTTCCTCTTCTCTCTGAGCTTTCCTTGCTGAGCAGACATCATAGAGTATGGAACATCTCTTTGGTCAGTTTGAGTTAGATGTCCTGGCTATGTCCACTCCCAAGATCTTGCCCATCCCCAACCTGTTAGTGACGGAGGTAGAGGGAAGGTAGAAGAAGGTAGGTTGGAGAGATGACCTTGATGTTGTATGAGCAGTACCAAAAGCACCTTTCTAGCTACAAAGGACAACACTATGAGGGCTGGTGTGGGAAAAATTACCTCCATCCCAGACAGACCCAATATACCATCTGAGACTTCTAGAAAAGGAGATCTGTTTGGGAAGTTCTCCTTTATTGTTATACTTCTGTGTGCTTTCCCTAAGCAGTTGCTACTGATTTGGGAAGACAAGATGCTGGGTTTGGTGCAACTTTGATCTGAACCAGTATGACTGAATACTCAATATACATTTGATGATTTGTTACCTGTCTGAGCTTTCCAATATGTATTCAAAGGGGAAAAAGCAACTCAGCTCTGTGATAAATAGCTTGGGATATATCAGGGGACTTCTGGAGCACTCGCCTCTTTATGTAACACTATCTTGAGTAAATATTTTTCTCTGTGGAAGATTGGATGTAAAGCCACTGGGCATTTCTAAGCCTGGGGGAGCTGTTAAAAAAATGTATAACCTAGAGCTCTTAGCAATGCTGGAGTGGCCAAGTAGCTTACACTGAACAGAGTGGGTTTTTTTTAAGGGTTGCTAAATCATCTTCCACGTGTGACTAAGCCTACAAATGGTGTTTGAGTCAAATTGCTGAAGAAATATGATACTACTCCACAGGAACAGCTGGGAGGAATGCAGCCCACCCTGGGATGACTAATGCTTCTCCTACCTTAAGCAGATTCTAAAGAGGAGACTGAGGGGGGATCTTATTAATATTGACAAATATCTAAAGGGTGGGTGTCAGGAGGTTGGGGCAGCACTTTTTTCTATGGTATCTGGTAACAGGACAAGGGGTGATGGGATGAAGCTGCAACGCAAAAAGTTCCACTTAAATAGAAGGAAAAACTATGTCAGTGTTTCAGTGAGGGAGCCCTGGCCCAGGCTGCCCAGGGAGGGTGTGGAGGCTCCTTTCTTGGAGGTCTTCAAGACCCACCTGGACACGTTCCTGTGTGACCTGATCTAGGTGACCCTGCTTCTGCAGGGGGGTTGGACTGGATGATCTCTAAAGGTCCCTTCCAACCCTACCATTCTATGATTCTATGATTTTAGGACTGCTCATGTCTTTTGGGATGTCATAATTTGATGTAATACTGTTTATTCAAGTTTCAAATACCTACATGGATTAAAGTTAAATATAGAGCTATAAAGTGTTGCTCAGTCCTTATGAAAAAAGTGTATATTGAGCATGTAGAAGGGACTTCCAGTTCACTAATTGTTTGAGAGAAATTACTGGAGCAGGAAGTTTTGACCATATCTTCAACTGCAAATGCTCCTGGACCTACATGTATCCTTCACAAAACTGGGAACCAGATAGAGGTTCTGTTTGAAACCTATGCAAGTGTATTTTCTTGCTTGACATTTCCAAACCAAAAATTGCCATCAGTCTTTGTGCTGGAGGAAAAAGGACACATTAGGGTCTTTCATCATCTTCCTGAGGTATCTAAAATAAAAGCCCAGTTGTCCTAAATTGGTGAGAGCCTTAAGAGAGTGAAGAGAGGTAGACTTTTGGAGTACATGATTTATGCCTCTTGATTTTAGCTCAGTCCTGCATCTAAGTTAGGTGAAATGGATATGAACTAAAGGAACCAGCTACCAGCTCCTAAGAGGAGGGAAGCTATCTTCTCCTGTCTTTCAGGCCTCTGCAGATGGATTGTAACAGTAGCCAGCCACATCACTTAAGTGTTGAGAGCTTTCCTGGTTCCCTAGGACATTCTCCTTTTCTGAATGCCACAGGTTTTGGGTGCTTTGTGTTTTTGTGAAAGACTCAATTATAGTGAGACACTTCAATATGTTGTTATTCTGACACCATGCTTACAAGCTCTCAGGAGTTACAGGCAAAAGGGAAACAAAGTGAGATATCAAGAACAAATAGATGACTAGCAGGGCCAAACCTCTTATCCATAAAGGTCCCTTCAGCCAGCTCCTGGCTTAAATCAGCTCAGTGTGAACAAAATATTTCTCAAGTTTTATTTATTTTGTATTTCAACCAATTGAGTTGTTTATTCAGTTTGTCCATTAATGCCAGCAGGAACGTGTGGCAGTTGCTTAGTCATTTCAGGGTTGTGTCTTGCAGCTTGGTATAGTTTATTGTAGAAAGCAGATCAGACTGGAAGGTGGTGATGGTGACACTGAAGTACATAACTAAATGCACATGTTGATAGCAAGCAGCCAGATCACAGGCACAGTACCATCCAAGACTGCTGCAGCAACGTTCATCACAGTTTACCTCTTACTTATATGAGCAAATTGAAATTCAAGCTCAAGTTGTGGCACAAGAGAGAATTTTACCAAATAGTTTTCTCAAGAAGATGGAAAACCTCCCCTTATATTAAGAAAATGTATTAAGTAATTCCTAAGACTGGAAAGAGCTGCTGCATGCTGAAGGAAGGCATTATTCCATCTTTCTCTGCAGAATTCCATGTGGCTGAGGTCTCAGATCTCTGTCTTCAGGTGTACAAATAGTAAGGTTCCATGGGCATGTAAACAAGAAGAGATCAGAAGGATATTAGTGGAACAGGCTGCCCAGGGAGGGTGTGGAGTCTCCTTCCTTGGGGGTCTTCAAGACCCACCTGGACATGTTCCTCTGACCTGATCTAGGTGACCCTGCTTCTGCAGGGGGGTTGGACTGGGTGATCTCTAAAGGTCCCTTCCAACCCTACCATTCTGTGATTCTATGATTTGATTCTATACTTTATAGCTTAAGGTCAGCAGATACTTGCTTTATCTGCACATCATGTGAGTCATTAACCACAGCTATAGTTGAGTAAGCAATGGCCAGTGTCTTCATACAATCGAGCGTGACACCCATCCAAAGAAGCACTTGATTCTGTCATCATTGATTTTGCACGGTATCACGTCTTTTCCCTTCAACAGCACAGCTGAAATCACAGTGGCAGATTTCAGAAATGATATATCCCCTTAGCACACTTGCTGCTGACTTTGCCAATGCCTGATTAAAACGACTGCTGAGTTTTGCTTTCAGTAATGACTTCTGATTGCAGGATCTTGCCAAAAGCCGCACCAAGCGAACGGGAACGTCGTTGGCCGGTTTATCAGGTGCCTCGTGGCTCTGGCTAATCTCAGCATTGAAATCTCTGGGACAATGAGAGAAATTGAATTTTCTCCCTTCCCATCTGGTAAACAGAAAAAAAAAACAATAGAAAAACAAAAGCCAGTAACTTCTATCCAACAGTCAGTATGTCTGTTTGCTTCAGTATTAAATATAAACCCCTTTGGAGCACCATGGACCTTTCAAACTACGTTTGTGAACCTTAATTGCTTTCTTCTCCTCATTACTAGGAGCTGCACTTTGCATCCCTTTCCTTTAGTGAATTATACCTCATGCCAAGGAGGCAACTGTTTGCAGGAGATAAAGTGCAGAGGAACAAACATTCAGGTCGCCGAATCTCTTGTGTGTGAAACTCTTCCTGGTTTTCCTTCTATTTTTAGACACATTTAATAGATTTTAAAGCCGGTAACTTGTGCAAATAAAAATGGGAACGGGCAAGCAAACAAACAACCCCCTGAAACGCAGTTCTGATGAATACAGCTGAAGAGACTAGTAAATCAGAATGTGATTCCTGGGAAAATGGAGCTGTGCATTTTCAAAAGCTGCTTCTTTTCCTGTGGCTAATGGAAGTTGTGTATTGCAGCGGTTACAAGAAGCGCCGTGGGCTTATTTCAGTTTACAAATGATGGCTCTTTCCTAGAGTTTGTATTCTGGAAGTGTCATTTAGCAGGAATGAATTCTGTGATTATTTTATGACTGGTATGCTTGTGCACTTCTCTGAAGTACTGAATGGTCTTTGAGTTAGTCATGAAAATGATCTTGGGACTGAAGAGTGGAACGTTTATTTCTGCGCACAAATATTTGGTTTGTGTGGGCAAGTCTGTAGTTTTAGCTGGGAAACTGAGGCAGGGGGATGTTAACTTTCATTTATTGGGCTGCTACAAATTGATATTTTTTCACTCTTTCAAACATTTGTCTTTTTTTTTAGTCTCCTGTTTAAGCACTGGCAGCCAAGCTTCATAGAATCACAGGATGGCAGGGTTGGAAGGGACCTTTAGAGCTCATCCAGTCCAACCCCCCTGCAGAAGCAGAGTCACCTAGATCAGGTCACATAGGAACATGTCCAGGTGGGTCTTGAAGACCTCCAAGGAAGGAGCCTCCACACCCTCCCTGGGCAGCCTGGGCCAGGGCTCCCTCACCCAAACACTGACACAGTTTTTCCTTCTATTTAAGTGGAACTTTTTGTGTTCCAGCTTCATCCCATCACCCCTTGTCCTGTTGCTGGCTACTATGGAAACAAGGGATGTCCCAACCTCCTGACACCCACCCTTTAGATATTTATAAAAGTTAATGAGATCCCCCCTCAGTCTCCTCTTCTCCAGACTAAACAGCCCCAGGTCCCACAGCCTTTCCTCGTATGAAAGATGCTCCAGTCCCCTGATCATCTTGGTGGCCCTGTGCTGGCCTCTCTCCAGCACTTCCCTGTCCCTCTGGAGCTGAGGAGCCCAGAACTGGACACAGGACTCCAGATGAGGCCTCAGCAGGGCAGAGCAGAGGGGGAGCAGAACCTCCCTTGACCTGCTGCCCACACTCTTCTTGATGCATCCCAGGCTGCCATTGGCTTCTTGGCCACGAGGGCACATTGCTGGCTTTGGTGTGGGCTTGGATGTTTTGGTATTGGGGAAAACACAGGCATTACCTTTTTCTCATTAATTGTAGCACTTACAAAATGAGAAAACAAACGAGGTCCTTAGGGACTTTAAATCATATATTTGTCACTTGTTGCATGGAAAGGATGCACTGTCACTCTGCCTTGCCCACTGAGAGAGATAAGGTGAAAGGGAAAGAGGCTTGTAATAATTTCCTACTGTGTTCATTTAACTTTATGATGCTTTCTCTCAGGAGACCGCAATGAAAAGATAAGAGACTAATGATCCATAAATTTAACAGAACCCAGATTGAACAATCTTTCAGTCTGACAAAACTGATTAACATTAAAACACACTTCCATGAAATATTTCTCTCAAGAAGTGTGTGTGTGTGAGAAGCCAAGCCCCACCACAAGAACCTTCTGCAACTCCCTGAGAAGTTCATTTTTCAAGAGTAACTTTAAATTTCCAAATCTGGCTCACTTCTGCTGTCTCAATCTAAACTTGATGTTTTCCATTTGTATTCCTGCTTTGTTTTTCAGAGGTGCTTTTGTCACGGATCATGCTTTGTACTTCATCTCTTCCGTGTGTGTGCAGTCACAGCCGTGTATTTAAGTGACTGTCATAGTTTAAACCCAGCTGTAATGAAGCACCACGCAGCCATTTGCTCACCCCCCAGGGTGGGGAGGTTGAGGCCCTAGAGGGATGGGAGGAGAAAAGATAACCAAGGGCCTGATGGATGGAAACAAGGGCAAGGAGGGCTGACTGTTAGTTTTGGCTCTGGTTAAAATAAACTTGACTACTTGAGAGAGAAAACAAGATCAGTTTAATCCACCATCAACTACAAACAGCATAAAGAGAAGGCTAAACCAGAGCTGAGTGATAAGAAAAATACAATCATCCCTTTCAGATCTCCTTTCCTCCACTTCTCTCTTCTTCCAGGTTCAGCTCACCGCTCCCGAGATCTCTACGTCCTCCTCCCTCGACAGTACAGGGGGAAAGGGAATGGGGGTTGCAATCAGTCCCTCAAAGAAGGTCTCTGCTGCTTCTTTCTTCTGGGAGGACGAGGACTCCTCACATTCTTCCCCTGCTCCAAATCAGAGTCCCACCCTACAGGGGGGAAACTTAATGAAGCTCCCTGTCGTGAGTCCTTCCCAAGGGCTGCAGCTCCTCAGAAACTTCTCCAGCACAGGTCTGCTCCGAGCTGGCACAAGTCCAGGCATGTTCTGCTCCAACGCTGCCTTCCTGTTGCTTCATTGCCTTCTCTGGGCACTCCCTGAGGTTTTTCTCTAATGATCCCTCTTATTCTGATTATCCCCCCAGCAGCAGCATAACCAAAGCCTTTCAGTTTCTTTACAAACCTGAACCAATTTGTCACTCCAACACGGATTGTACCAACCACACAACTCGTGGTTGTACCACAAGTAACCATCCCTGCATTACCTCTGACTTAGCTCCTTCTGATAGCATTAAACTCTCAGGGGCTTGGGCTTGAAATTTGGGCAAATACAAGCCAAACTGAGTCTTGACTCACAGATGGCTTGTTCATACCTGCCTGGCTATATCCAAGCTCCTTAACACGCCTGTGCATGCTGAAGTCAGTTTTCTGATGGAGCTATAGAACAGATCCATGTTCATTTTTGCTCATGATTTTAGGGTTTTTCACATCTTTCTCCACAGTGTAAAAAACCCAACAATTCGTTTCAAAAGTTACATAATACACAGATGACAGATACATATTTCACAGATAAGCATCGTGTAGCAGCAGTTAGTGATTCAGTGACTTACTCATGAGTCAACAGGACATTCACATCCTACAGTCCTCTGAAAGTTTTTCTGTGTATTGGGGGTTTTTTTGTTGTTTGTTTCTCTTACTACTGTGCTGCATGGCAGAAAACACACGAAATTATGGTTCTGTCCTTGCTTTCCTGCTTTCTTTTGATCAGTTTCTAAGAAGTAATTTCCTTCAGGAAGAAGCAGTTCATTTTTGCTGTGTAAACTCACAGTATCTTATCAATATTTGGCTGCTTCTCCCATCACTTCACTAATGTGGCAGCACTCCATATATATGCTGGAAGCAGTGCTCATAATCATCACGCTCGTAATCATCCCCTCTTCAGTAAAAGTCATTAAGTCTGCATTGTCAATTTTTACCTTGATTACAAATATACACATTTTTCATGCTGTTAATATAAAATAAATGCCATGTATTTTTACTTGCAGCTCTAGCCAAAGTGGTTGATATTAAGGGACCATTAAGGAAACCCGAATCCCAGATCATTATTCATTCAACAGTCAAAAAAAAGCATCTGTGCATTAAATGCTATTAGCACATGCAGAATGCCAGATATAATGATCCCATTAAATCAGACTTGATTAATAGTTTATAAAGACTGAGTTTCTGTTATTTTTGGAAATGCAGTTTATATTATCCTTTTGCATTACTTTTTTGGAAACACTGGTTCAGTGAAGAACAGCCTGAAGGCCTTTCCTTGGCAGGTATATAGTGTTCTGTCGATTTTGATCTGCTTCCACCTAGACCAGAGAGGTAGAAGGTCATTATACATGGAAGACTAAAGTTCTCTGAGCCAGCGTGTACAGAAATATGCTTTTATTACCTGGCCCCACATTAACTGTTCTGTGTCCTTAAGAGTTCCTCAAGGATTCTGTAAAAGTTTCTACTTCATGTATCTGTCTGTCAAAAAATATGTGATTGTGTTTATAGTTTTAGGGGTGCTGAATTAATTAAGCCAAGGTAACTGTAGGCTTGCCTTCATTCCACTTGTAGAGGTGCAATGAAAGAACTTCATTGTAGATGGACTTAATAAAACATGGTTTTTTTGTTTTGCTAGCTTTGTCAACAGCTGAGACATCAGCTGTGTCAGGATCTTTGGTTTTCCTTTGTTCCCTGGAAGTTCCCTAACCTGAAGCTCTTGTTTATGATGAGCAGTTGTATTTCCAGGGCCACTTAGAATGACTTAATAATATTCCATTTTATTTTTCTAGGCTACAACTATGTTTGTGTTTGTCTAAAGCACCGTGGTTCACATGAGTGAAAAAAAACCCCTGTGCCTGGTTTTGCTCTGCCAGCCTTGCTCACTGCTACATCCTCCATTACTGGAGCTACACAGGAGAGAAAAACCTTACACCCTTACCTAGTAAAATCATAGAATCATAGACTGGTAGGGTTGGAAGGGACCTTTAGAGATCATCCAGTCCAATCCCCCTGCAGAAGCAGGGTCACCTAGATCAGGTCACACAGGAATGTGCCTAGGAGGGTTTTGAAGACCTCCAAGGAAGGAGCCTCCACACCCTCCCTGGGCAGCCTGGGCCAGGGCTCCCTCACCTGCACAGCAAAGGAGTTTTTCTCTGTGTTTAAGTGGGACTTCTTTTGTTCCAGCTTTTGTCCATTACCCCTTGTCCTATTGCTGGATGCTACAGAAAAATGTGTTACTTCATCCCCTTGATATCCACCTTTCAACTACTTGTAAGTATTAATGAGATCCCCCCTCAATCTTCTCTTCCCCATGCTGAAGTTCTTGAGGAGCGTACAGCTTTAATCTTTGGTTGTATAGTAAGGATAATATAGTATTAAATAGCACTTTGTTTCATGGATTGATCTGAAGGCTGGACATTGCCAAACAACTCAGGTCGTCTAATCACAATGGGGATTTTTTTTTCCTCCTTGCAGGAGAAGGAATTGTAATTCCTGAATTTGAGAAAGCATAACTAATGTACATTCTGTTCCTTCAAAAGAAATCTTGATCTTCAAGTTTAAATAACACACCAAGATCATCTCTTTTCTCGTTTTAGAGGAGCTTCAACATCAATCAGCTGAAGACATCTCCCAGTGTTTTTTTTGCTTTCTGATTCCCTCTCCAAATACTGAAAACCCTTGGATTCCAACACCCATCACACTTTTCTATCCAGCCCTGGAAATGTTTTTTCCCTGTCTAGTTGTCTACTAGAGCTTGTGACTTGCCTGAAAGAAGTTGCTGCTAAGAATAGAGGCAAATTTAAACAAAAAGGCAGCTCGTACAAACAACTAGATGGACACTCTCATCGAGGGGAAAGATTGACTGTTTCAGCAGGCAACACACCCCTGACTGTTTTAAGCACAAGCCCTTTAGGAAAACTCTTAGTTTTGCTCATTGAACCGCAAAATTAAAGTAGCATGGAAAAAATCCAGACACGCAACAGTGCCAAAATATGTATCACACTGTACTGAAAGGCTTCACAATTACTGTATTTACACAAGGGGATTACAGGCAGAATACATGAAAATTTTATGGTCTAGGAAAAGAAACACAATTTTAGTTAACTAGCATTTTTCTGCTGCTCTAAAGCTTTTAATGGGAGCAGAGGGAGTTTGCACTCAGTGAAGTAGATCAGTGAAATGATAATTTGTCTTTGAATGGAGCACTTTTATCCCATTAATTTCTGCCATTATGGTGTGAGATAAGATGTAAGCCAGTGACTAACTGAAAATTAAGGCCCCCCAAAAGAAGCAAAGAAACAAAAGAATAGCTTATGCAGTATTACACAACGTGTATGCTAGAATTAATTTTCACCCAACCTTTCACTGTAGCCACTTTTAACCTCAATCTTTCATGCACTTAATTGTTCCTGCTTCTGCTGTATTTAAATATGTTTTTACTCATCAAGTCTCTTTTTAAGTGTATTTGATTAAAATCCTTTCTTATTGAATCGTTTTGTTTCGGCTGGAAGAGACCTTTAAGACCATTGAGTCCAGGCTTCTTGTTGCAGTTAAGAGGAGAAAAGGGGCATTGTAGTGGAGGTATGCCTTAAGTAAGTGTATGGCATTGAAAGCCTTCCTCCCTGGTAGACTGCAGTGATGGAATCATTTAGTGCATTACAGAAGAAGTATAAGAGAACACTTTAGCTGTGTTATATGCAAAATTAACCTGGCCCTGTGTACTGGCTGCTACTACCCCTTTTCAAAGGATTGTGACCACTGTGGTGTTTTGAAAGTACATATCAGGGTAACACATGGAAAAACGAAAAGGAAAGGATCATAGGCATATGTTGTCAGAAAGAATCTGTAGAGTTCAAGGCATTCCATTCAATCCACTGCACTGAAGCTGGATCCTGTAAAACTACCATATGGTTGTCTAATCTGTTCCTAAAAACAGTGAAGAATGGTTCATCACATCCTTGAGTAGCCTGCTGAAGTGCCTCATTACTCTTCATTAGGAGATTTTTACTGCTCTAAACCCAAAGTCTTTGCTGATTTCTTCTTGTCCTTCCCCCTTTGTATATGACAAATGTTCATCTCCCCTTTTATAACTTCTTTTCTGAGTAATGGCAGACAGTTATCTTTTCTAGTAGCCAGTCCATTTTTAATCTGGTTTCAGACTAAAACCATCTTCTACTTTTTCTCCTAAGTCATATTTTCTAAAACCCTTCACTTCTCTCTGTTTTTTTTCCCCAGTTCTCAGCATCATTCTTAAGAGGAGGCTAACCCAAATGAGCCTGAATCCTCCAGCTAGGCACCCCATACTACCAGCAAATAGGGCAAAGGTAGCTACCTCTCTTGTTCTGTGTAGCACCTCTTAATAAACATCTTGAAGTGTGATCTGTCTTTACCACAGCACTGTCTTATGAACTCATAGCATGCTTCTGATCTTTTTATGCCCTCAATATATGTTCTGCCTGGCTGATTTTCCCCACTGGGAATGATGCATTCAATTGTGTTGTGGCTGGTATCTTCCTTCACTACTTCCTGCTAGTGCTTTTGAATTCGTTGTGTTGGACACTCTTGCTAAGAGTGTCCAGCTAAAATTGCTCCATTGCTATGCTTTGAAAATGCAAGAGCTATGTTTTACCAATCCTTTGGAGATCACAAGGAAGTCTTTTCATCTGAGAAGCTGAACAAACTTGGTCTCTGTGGAGGCTCCTTCTCTGGAGGTCTTCAAAACCCACCTGGATGTGTTCCCGTGTGGCTTGATCTAGGTGGGACCTGCTTCTGCTGGGGATTGGACTGGATGATCTCTAAAGATCCCTTCCAACTCCTATCATTCTGTGATTCTATAAGTTTTTGAAGGTCCATCCTGCAGTTCCACCTGCAGATTGTCATTGCTTTACTTCTTTCTGTGATCTATCAGATCAGAGCTCTGCATAAGGACACCAGGTTTTGCTGTAATGGAAACACTGGGGAAAAAGAAAGTTCTGTAGAGTAAAGCTTGTTTCTCAGTTCTATGTCCTTAAGGTTCCTTCAGGTTTGTTCTCCATTCTCTTAAAGAATGATCATTATTCATAGATGCTCTGGGCAGACTCCTCATCTACTCACCAGATCTTCTCCCTGAGATTGTCAGTTAGCTAAAATACATCATATCATCACCCTCCCTCCTCACATTGCAAGAGAGTTAAATTTCACATTCACTGAGTAGATTTAATGTTCACTGGCAGAAAAGGTGAGAGTAAACTTAAGCTCAAGGCAGAATTGACAGCTGGGAGTATGGCTGTGCAAGTGCATCACTTCTATCAGCAACATGGACCATGTTTTCATGCAGTCAGGTAGTAAAAGCAAAGCAAGAGACTCTCCTGTCCTCTCTTCAGCCACTCACTCCCTTCTCTGCTGGAGTCGCCTGTTGCTCGTGCTGCTGACTGATGAGCTCAGATGTGTGTCTGTGCTTTCTGAGAGACAGGGCAAAAAATCTGAGTAAAGACAGCAACTTAATCAGTCACTGGGAAGCTGTTTCAAATTGATAGTAAGAAAGTGATGTATGATCACTTGTTGCAATGATAATCAGGAAATGTTATCAGCAGTAATGCAATTATCACTGAAGTCAAATCAGCTTTTAAATGTGTCATTAAATTAATATTGCTGTAATTCTCTGAATCTGAACTGTGTTTTAATTGGGAATCCCTGAGAGATTTCCAAGCTAAAAATCTATCTAAGGGGCCTAGAGCTCATGTGGAAACTTAATACTGCTGCAAGGTGCATAGAACACTGAGGTGTGTAGAGCTTGTGGAGTGAAATCCAGAGCAGGCTTTTCAGGATAAATGTGCATACACCATCTAACTTGTATCACTGTATGCCAAGAGGCTGAAGCCATAACATGGGCTTTATAAGTAAAGCCATTTCTTCAGGGGATCAACTTTAAATCACTGAATGGGGGGGTTGGAAGGGACCTTTAGAGATCATCCAGTCCAACCCCCCTGCAGAAGCAGGGTCACCTAGATCAGGTCACACAGGAACGTGTCCAGGTGGGTCTTGAAGACCTCCAAGGAAGGAGCCTCCACACCCTGCCTGGGCCAGGGCTCCCTCACTCCAACACTGACACAGGTTTTCCTTATGTTAAAATGGAACTTTTTGTGTTACAGCTTCATCCCATCACCCCTTGTCCTGTTGCTGGCTACTGTAGAAAAGAGGGATGTCCCAACCTCCTGACACCCACCCTTTAGATATTTATAAATGTTAATGAGATCTCCCCTCAGTCTCCTCTTCTCCAGACTAAACAGCCCCAGGTCCCGCAGCCTTTCCTTGTATGAAAGATGCTCCAGTCCCCTGATCATCTTGGTGGCCCTGTGCTGGCCTCTCTCCAGCACTTCCCTGTCCCTCTTGAGCTGAGGAGCCCAGAACTGGATCATTTCTGATCTAAATGAATCATTTCTTTCTTCTTCAGAAGAAATGGAATGATTTTGCAATCATTAATACAGTCTTGGGAAGCAGTATATATGTGTATATATATATTTTGTTGTTCTCCAATAGTTATTAAATATCCCCTTAAAGTATAATTTCCAGAACAGTTACTGAAAGGAGACTAGGGAAGAAAAGAGAAAGAATTTTTCTTTTCACAGCAGTAAAACCAGTAATAATATCATGTCAAACTCCTAAATCTTCTCTGAGAGATTTTCAAGCACTGGGGGATCTCTGATGTCACTTACACTAATCAGGTAGGCATTATAACTTCTTTTCCTTAAAAATACCTACTGATTTTATTTTCATTGCACACCTACAATTAAAAACATCTTTAAAAAGGTAACTGTTCATAGAGAAAGTAACTGGAGGAACTCTTATGCTTTTTTTTCCCTTTGAGAAGGAACATTAGCCTTATTAAATGCTTTGCACTGAATTTTGAAGCACTTTACAAATTATCCTGCTATTAGGTTAATTCTTGTATTGAGTATTAATTGGCTGGGAATTAAAACCCTCTGGAAAAAGAATGAAGGGAAAAGAACTAAAGCAAAGGCATTTTAATGCCAAATCCTGTGTTGTAAGGCGTAGTGTGGCATGTTTCTGTTGGTGGTAGCATCCGTGGTTTACCCATAGTTAAAACAAAAAGGCAGAACTTGTAGGCTGTTCTTTATTCTACAGCATTCAGTTCAGTGCACTTTATTCAGTCTCTGATGTGGCTTAGTCTTTCTAAATGAACTCTTTGCTTCCAATCCTCACAAACAGGTGTCAGGACGAGGGGCACTATAGGGGACAGTGGTCTGCAAAGATATTAAGTCTCCCTGTTGTACGCAGACACATCCACTGGGGAAACCTCAAATCTTTTCAATTTGGCTTTTTCTTTGCACTACACACCAGATCCTAACTGTAACGATGAAGCATTTCTGTAAGTTCGTTGTTGGAATGCCTTGGTCCACCTCTCGTTTAACCTCCCTGTGTCTATAAGGTTGTGGCAGTGGCAAAGCACAGGATTTGCTCTTGGACAGGTCAGCCTCAACAGCCAAGAAAACAAAAAAGCAAGTTGCACCAAACAAGTGGTCAGAGTGATTCTCTTCATCTTCCAGGGAGCAGCAGTTCCTCTGACACGATGGAGGAGGAGAGCATTCTGGCTAATTCTAGTTCCCTTTTTTCTATAGTATCTAGCAACAGGACAAGGGGTGATGGGATGAAGCTGGAACACAAAAAGTTCCACTTAAACATAAGGAAAAACTGTTTCAGTGAGGGAGCCCTGGCCCAGGCTGCCCAGGGAGGGTGTGGAGGCTCCTTCCTTGGAGGGCTTCAAGACCCACCTGGACACGTTCCTGTGTGACCTGATCTAGGTGACCCTGCTTCTGCAGGGGGGTTGGACTGGATGATCTCTAAAGATCCCTTCTAACTCTGCTTTTCTATGATTCTATGATTCTGATGGATAAAGTTATTCCAGATTCAGCCACCACGGTGCTTTAGGGCACATCCAGCCTCTACCTTCCTGACGCTGACAAGTCAGAAAAATTGAAGATGTGAGAGCTTCTTATGTGTTGCTTTGTACATCTTCCCTTCTTTTCAGGACCTGCTTTCCATGTATTTGTCCTATGAAACTGGTGGTTACAATTACCTAAAAACATGTCTTAAAATGAAGATATGAGGTCTTCAAATTGATTCTGTTCTAGTGGGGAGTTTTTTTGATTGATTGATTTTTTGATTGTTTGGGCTTTTTGGTGGGTTTGTTGGTATTTTTTTTCCTCTCCCTGGGAAGATGATTGTTTGTTTCTTTGTTTGTTTAGCTGTTGTTATTCTACTTTGTTCTTGCTTGCTGTTGCTTCTGGAATACAGATTTGGAGCATACAAAGGAAGTGAGTTGCACTTAACTGCAACAAAGATATTTAGATGTAGCTTTCTGCTGCCCTCTTAGGTAATGATCTGGCACCTAGTTCTTGATCTAACAAAGGGCAGATATACCCTGAGTCCTGTGTGAGCTCTGCCAGCCCTGTGCAGATGCCTTAGATGCTAATGTTTCGCTATAATAAAGTAGAATGCTAATATCCATTACATTGTACCATGTAGAACTACAATAATATTTATCTTCTGACCTTAGCCTTTAAAAACTTTTTCTTAAGCTCTTGTGTGACATTTTTAATGTCTAGTTTATGTGTTATTAATGTCTTTCAAAAGCTATAGAAATATGTTCACTCAAGGGAGAGGTCAGAAATTTCATATAGCAAAGGATTCAGAAATGGTTTTATTTATGAAGTCTACCACATCCAGCTGACATGAGACACTTGAGAACAGGACTTGAT
Source organism: Colius striatus (assembly GCF_028858725.1). Classification (NCBI taxonomy): domain Eukaryota; kingdom Metazoa; phylum Chordata; class Aves; order Coliiformes; family Coliidae; genus Colius; species Colius striatus. Next base: position 1,529,719 of record NC_084760.1, read on the forward strand.
TTCACCATGATGTGATGTGCTTACTTATTTTAAGCTTGAACTATTGGACCCTTTAATTTAGCTGACACACAGTCATAGAATCTATGGAAGAGACTTTTAATGTATATAAATACTGAAGCAGAAACATTTTACCATATAACTTGCTGCCATGAAACTTGTATAAATGTAGAGCTAAATCAGGACCTGAGTACCCTGGTTTGGTCTGCCCTGTCCCTAGAATTTTCATTGCTTGCACAGATGATAGGAAGCAGAACTCTGATTTACACTCTATCTCATGGGCTGGTGGGAAAACCACACTGATCCTGTAGTAAGTGTGCTGCAAAAGGTTCAAATCTTTCACAAGACAGAAAAGGAGATCATTGCTAATGAGAATAAAAAGCCCAAGTATAAAAATGACACCATCATCTCTTTCAGGAACCACGCTGGGGGTTCAAACCAAACACGTGAACGCCTGGTCATGTTTGATGTGTTACATCAGCACATCAATCAGCTTTTTGGCTGTGTTAAACCCTGGCCACCAGCTGAGGGCTGAGACCAGTTTCCAGCCCACTGTTTTCTTTACACAGTTTGTTCTGGTTCCTGCCCATCTTCCTGTATTCCTCTTAGGACATTGAGCCTCTTTGGGAGATGCCATGGGGGCACAGCAGTTCATTCCCATGGCAGGGTCAACTCCTTACTGTTATGTACAAAAAGTTGAATGGGATTGCTTTTGAACATGATCTGACTAGAAATTACACTGCAGTGTGCAGCAGCTTTTAGTATAAACCACCAACAGCTGAAACAGTGGATTGGTGTTAAAGCATCTGTGTTTGTTAGTACTTGGAAGCTTGGACAATTGATGCTCATGCTTTGCTTTACTCAGTTTTTCTGGTATCCCCAAGAGAAATATAGCAACAAAGTTTTAGAGGACACAATAAATTGTCCCTGTGTGTCTTTTTATTCAGACTTTGTGAAAATACTGTAGAAGTTACATGAAGATCAGAAAGGTCAGAATTGGCTTTAGAATCTAGAAATATTAAGTATTTAATCAAGCTTATATTTTTTTTCAGGCAGTGTTGAGCAGCTTTGCTCGTTTTAAATGTTGCATTGTCCTGTAGGCAAAGAAATAGCAGATCTACCTCAGTCCTTCCTTTTATAGAAGATAATACAAGGCTACAGCTTTCTGTGAAGTGTGCTTTCTTTGATTTATAACAAAAGATTTGCAGAAAAAACCTAATAGAAAGCTGAGAGGAAAAAAAACCACCCCCAAACTGTGCAAACATGGCCAGAAAAGTTTCTAAATAAATGATATATTCAAATAACTTCAGCAACTTGATGTGATGGGGATAACATTCAGGGGTTTTAGTAAATCTTAGCAATGGATGCAATCTTTCTTCTGCTCCAGTAAGGCTGTAAAAGCACGTCCCATCACAGGCTACTGTGCTAACAAAGAACACTTGTGATAACCAGTTCACTACACTGAAGCTGTTTACCAGCCATAAGAGTGATTTCAAAGACAGTAATTTTTTCCTGTCTGTACTCAAAATCACAATGTTGACATCTAAAGTCAATCCTTTTGCTCCCATAACGGCACTGAGACAAAGTGAGAAACACAGTTATGCACGAACCCTTTATTCCTGGTATTCAACAATTTGACCATCCTGAAACCTGAGTCAAGGCACCTGACTGTATAAGGCACTGTAGAGGGTACTGACTGTGTTATCCCTACAAGGTAGTAAAGTCCCTTCAGGTTTGGGTCACTAACTTCAGGGCAGTGCAGTGCTGAAATCTCAATGGCTAAGTTTCCCCCTGGGGCTCGCTTCTAGCTTGACCTGATTACTCGTGTGAAAGCTGTGCTCTTTGCTAAGGTTTTACCTACAGCCAACACCTCAGGCTGAGATCAGCTCTGACCTAGTCTCAGAGGAGAAGAAACAAGATGTAGGCAACGTGGCTTTATTAGACTATAACTATATTAAAACAACGTGGAGAAGGTCATATTGTGAGGACCACCTTTCCTTCCCTGTTAAAGCACTGTGGGGAATGGAGGACAGCAGTCCTGACTCAATCAGTGAACACTTGTTTGAGCAGAGGTCAAAAGGAGGGCTAAAAGGGAACATTTTCTCTCTGGTATGATGTGATCATGGATCCTTGAGAGACTCCTGCTGACTTTGAATTAATCTATGGCTTACTAGAGTACTAGATCTCTCCTGGAATCATCGTTACAGTTGGAAAAGAGCTGTTGTGTTCTATCATTTGCCACTGGAGGGGAGAGATTGACCCCCACGGCACAATAACTCCCCTTCAGGTAGGTGTAGAGAATGATATCTCCTCTCAGCCTCTCCTCTAGGCTGAACACCTCAGCCACTCCCTTGTTCTTGTCCTCCAGACCCTTCACCAGCTTCATTGCCCATCTCTGGACATGCACCTCAATGTCCTTGTAGTGAGGGGCCCAGAGCTGGACACAGTAGTGAAGGTGTGAGATACTTTCCTTGGGAAAGTCCCTGCACTGTACTTTTCAGTCATAGTTCGAACATATGATTCTATGATAACTTTCTCCATGTATCTTCTCTAGTATAGGAAGAGTGGAACAACACACGTTGTCCTAATCACTCTGCTGTGGATTAAATTTACAGCTTGAGCCTGGTGCCCAAAGCAAAGGAGAAAGTCTAATTCTGGTGTCATGTGAGACTTAAAAAGGACAAAAAAAGTCACACCATGCTGACACCTGTCAGTACATCAAATGTATACCAAAGCTTTTTATAGACACCAGTTTCGGGATGGATGAGCTTCATAATTCCACTATGATCTGAGTTCTCATTCATACTAGGAATATCTGTTACTGCCAGCCTGTACCAAGAAAGAAGCAGAGTGAAAAAACTTGTCTAGGTGAACTGTCTTTTCCTATTTATATCAATCAGACACAGTGTTAGTTATATGCCCTCTACCTACCCTCTTGTTCCCCCTTTCAGCTTCAAGAGGAGCCAGGGTAGCATCCTCCTGTGAGGCAGAGATTTTTTTGATAGAGTTGTGTGAAATCTGGGGAACAAATACCAAAGTTACCCAATTAACCTGTCAATCAGCAATTGCCTCCAGTCTTTGCCCTCTCCTTGGAAGAGCAGGGGCTGTGGGGTGTTTCTCTCAAGCTCCTTATTGCATACAGCTCAAGCTTATACAAATATTTGAGTGTGTGGTTTTCTGCTAGTAATTTGTACTGTATAGGCAGATGCATGCAGAGATTCCCTCTCACTGTCTAATTGCTGGGGTTTCTTCTTTTGCCAATTTAGCTAAGTACATGATTAGATATACACTCTAACTGTAGCAATCTGATTGCTAAACTCAAACCAAAAAGAGAAACTCTTACTATTTCATTCCATATGTCATAACCAATAGTTTTATTTACATGTTTAGCAGTGGAACAGGCTGCCCAGGGGAATTGTGGAGGCTCCTTCCTTGGAAGGCTTCAAGACCTGCCTGGACACGTTCCTGTCTGACCTGATTTAGGGGGGATCTGCTTCTGCAGGGGGATTGCACTGGATGATCTCTAAAGGTCCCTTCCAACCCCTATCATTCCATGATTCTCTGTTTATAACTCTGCTCCAAATTTTTCAGCATCTATCCATCAATGATTGAGACAAAACCTTAAGTCAGCATGCCTAAACTTTGCCTCTATTGTTCTGTAAATAAAGGAAAGTAAAGGATGCTTAAAGATTTTTTTCCTTTGGCCTGCAGAAAAAAATCTGTCCTCTCTCATCTGCAAATTTAATGAGTGTCTAGTGAAGGTATGGCCTTAGAATCCAGTCTGTGATCAGCCTGGAATAAAGCTTAGACTGCAGCATGCACTAGGATCAGAGGAGGCATAAAAGTACTCCTAAATCCCCTTTATAGTGGTAAAGACTGATCTGTCTCTTTTACCAAGAAACTTTGCTCCCTAACCACAAACAGTATTTGACAGCTATCAAATTATTGGTAAATCTGAAATGAAACACCTGTATTGCCAACAGTCTCTTTCTGTACAGTGGTAAATGCCTGCCTCCAGCAAGACTCCAAGTTGGGTTATGTTTCTTGAAAACACTGTTTACTTCCAAGTCAGTAGGAGTAGTAATGATAAGACACATTAAAATGCCATAAGGATGCTTCATTACCAGCTATCATCACCATTAGCACATTGTTATTATATTGTGTGTGTGCATGTAGCCACTCATATATCTGCCAAACTTGACACATCATCATATCACCTTTAATTGTTATGAATGATTTGAGAGACAATTTGCTTAGGGAATGAGAGCAGGAGGGGGGAAAAAAAAGATTCTCTTACATTTCCATGTGATGTCTTTTTCCCCTGCAGGACTTCTTGTTTCCTTGCTTGGTTTATTTCTTTTGTGTGCTTTTGACGTGTAGAATTTCTTGAATTGTGCTTCAGAAAGTGAACTGAAAACAATTTGCTGACATAAATAATTGCTTTCCCTGATTCATCTGAGTGTACTAGAGCCAAACACTCCAAAAGTATTTTTTTGACAGTTTGCTTCCAATTGCATTAATTTGAGGATTCTTGAAGAATATTCAACAAACAAGTGCTCTTAATCAGGTGAACAGTGAAGCAACATGTGACACGGCACTAGGCAATCGTGTTTCGTGCTCAACAACCAAGCCAGACTGGTTTGGTTTCCTGAGAACTGGTAGCTCCAAATAACTAGATGGGATGATGAAATAGGAAAGCCAGCGTTTGTCTTCTCGTGGGAAAGGTTCTCTGAATCATCTTAATCCTCTATGTGCCTCTTCAGTGCTGCCTTCATCTTCAGAATTAGCATCCTTTCTGCACTGTCAGGTGTGTACATTTAGAATGATGTTCCTCTGGATCTCTTTTATCACATACTGTTTTCCACAGTCCCCTCCAATGTGAAACCCCATAAACCCCATAGAGCTCTCCCCACGCTTTCCAGTGCTTGAGAAGGTTTTGCTGTCAGTCAGATCTCTTTACCTTCTGCTGCCAAATAGGAATGCTGAAAATCCTGTTTCAGATTCCACCCTCCCCTTTTAATTGTTATTTTTCTTTAATATAATGTTTTACATTTCTCCTAGAAATAAAGTCTGTGAGTAATGGAAACTGTTAGTTATCTGTTCTCTTTAGTACTCAGTCTTCTGTAGGCACATTTAGCTCTACCTGTGTCTCCTGTGTAACCACAAAATAGAGATATTGGATGATATTTCAGCATTGCCAGACAATTTAAATGACAGTAAACTTTGAACTGAAGTATTTGGTCTAAGGTTTCCTTTCAATTTTCTTTTCTCAATCCAGTTGTAAGTTTGACATTTCATAGCATGCTTTTCATTTGGTGTTCACGTTACTCCAGAGGTATGACAAGTGATTAACCTCTTGGATTTGCCTTTGGAAGTTGCACTTGCTGTGTAAGTTCCTTGGTGTTATATTGACTACTTTTGCATTCGTGCATTTTAATAGTCCCCACTCTTTTCGAGTCTTACAGCCAATTTTCTACCTCTCATTTTCATCAGCACAACTAGGAAAGGCTAGAGACCACTGGAAGCTTTAGAATCCAGGACTGCAGAGGCAAGGGAAAGTGATCAGATACTAAAAACACGAGAAAGGGAACGTGGAACCTCTTATGCTGATGTTACCTAGAGGTTCTAGAGTTACCCAAACTAAAATAGTCTTTCTCAAGCTCCAGGCTCTGTTAGTCACAGAAAGTCTCCACTGGCTTTCATAGAAAGTAAGAAGCAATGGATAATGTTTTGAATGGCCCTGTGAAAAGTATGAAGTAGGTAAGCAATTTATAGTATAGTTGTGGGAAACTAACCTAGGTAATTTCAACCTGAAGCAGAATTACTGCTGAAAAGAGCCCTGAAAATGCAATAAAACAGTCTTAAGGGTGTCTCAGTTTGTTCAGAGCAGGTTTGAAATATCTTAATGAAATATTGCAGAGCTATGCAAATGAAAAGGCCTTATTACAGTGGTGCTCTGTCATATGCTAGTAATCTTCCCAAAGCAAGGTTTCCATTGCAGTTGTTTACACCATGATTTTGAGTGGTTTATAATTCATCAGTACAAATTCACTACAGGTGGTAAACCTCAGCCTAAGACTTCTAATCCACAGAAAACATTTCTTCTAGTACATTACTTTTATTAAGCCACGGGATCCACAACAAAAAAATTGGATGTGGTCACTGCTGGTTGTTGTTCTTGAGCTTTCTTTGAGACGTGAAATCTTTCTGATAACATAACCTGGGAAAAGACAAAGAAGCTTCCTCCTAAAAACGTCACTTCTCGTTTTTGTTTTAGCTGATGTGGTATCAGGATAGCTAGCTCTTGAATATTGTGAGAGAGTCCAAATCCCTCTGGAAATGGAATTTGAAAGTTAATGTTATTTTAAGCAAACTGGAACAATGAATAGGAAAAAAAAGAGCTAAAAACTCCCAAGAACTGAAGGAACCGTGCTCGGTTGCATTTACTTCCATTTCTGGTTTAAAAAATCGAGCTCTCCAGATGAATCTGCTCCTCTTGTTGCATAAGTCAAGCAGGCAGGTGAAAGAAACAGTCTCTCCACTGCCCTGATTTTGCATTTCATTGAAGGGCTCTGCTGCTTCCATCTAGCCTACACGCTTGTATTGCATTTGGATGGAAACAGGGAGATGCAGAGATGGTTTGGGAGTGGGTAGTTGTTGGGGGGGCCTGAGAACATAAATGCACTCCTGTATCTGGTAACATAGATGTCACCTACAATGTTGAGGTATTGGATTCATGAAAAGAACCCATTGAGCTGCTGTGGGTCGTTAGTATTAAGTTGTTAAATTGTTGTAATATATACGTGCATATTGATGTCAGTCACCCTCGTGAAGAAGAAATCACTTGCATGACATTATTCGGTTCACCCCGTGTATCTATTACTAGAATGTCACTTAAAGCAGATGCATTTTGCATTGTAATCTGAGAGTAATTAGGCCCAGTAATGAATACAGAGTAGCATAACAACTTTCTCTCATGAGCCCCATCAGCTATGGTGTTTCCTCTGAGCACATCTGCCGTGGCTGAGAACAGAAGAGGAGTCGTTCTTTTGACGGATCGGTCACAAGCATTCTTGTTGCCATAAAGCCTCAAAGTCAATACTACATATTCTGAATTGGATTTAAACTCCAAGAGTTGATTTATGCCAAGCATTTCTTTAAAATACAAAGCTTTAAAAGTCATACTGTAGTTCATCGCTTGTGTTTCTGCTTCTCAGGAACGAGAGCTCACAGAAGCAATGAAATTTAGAATGGCAATTGTAAATGGCCTCATTGCAAGAAAGGTAGTATTAGGAAGAAGTAAAAGTGATGAGTATGCATACTCCCAGCAGTGTAAAACTGCTCAGCTCACAGTAAAACTTCTTATCACAGCTCTGGCTTATGACAACATGATTGATGCAGAGAGAAAATTCAGTTCTGCTCTTTGCTTGGTTTACAGAGGTTACAGAATTCGTGGTTATCACAACACCACCTTCCTCTCCTGGACTACAGTTTGAAAAAGTGTCATGAAAGACACACAAAGGACATGGGGATGAGTGTAACACACTGAGAACACCATACGTGCTGCTTCATCGTTATTCAGAAGCAATTCAAGCAGGAGCAGCTGCGTGTAAGTAGGAGACAAAGTGACGTGATTACAGGTGGTTTAAGAGTACCTGAGACAGTTCATTCTTTTGTGGGTGAGGTGGCAAATGATAGTAAAGCTGCAAGAATATTGTCTTCAAAAGAATTTATGCTCAAAATAGTTATTGCTCTACCAATGAGTGTGATTTAAGAACACACACGTTTTTAACAGCGAGAATAAAGCTGTAATGGACTAATGATTTTGCTGGTCTCAGGAAGCATACAAGCTAAAGTCCCCTAGCAATGCAGCTTCTGCAGAGATCCCCAGCACAGAACAATGGCCTGGCCTGTTGTGATGACTGCGATTCTTTCAGATGAGATTGGACCAAAAAAACTATACGTATAGCAAACTGCACACTTCTGAAACCAAATGTCCCGTTTGTTCTGACATTTGACTTGCATCTTTGATCTTGTGACTCCACAGAACGTAATTTGAGGAAATAAGAATGAAATTGTTGCTTATTGCACAAAATTTTATACAGTCATATCAATCAGCACGGTGAAATCAAGATGAAAACGTGTTTACTGCATCTGTTTGAGCTACCACAGTCTTTCAAGTTCTTTCTGCTTCCAGCTTTTACTTGTGGGGTTTCATTTCTAATATTAAAGGTGAATTTCTTCCCTGCTGCATTGCTTTCTCCTTCCTTCTGTTGTGTGCCTCCCTTTTCTCTGCTTCTTGTTGAAATTCAAGCTGGAGTTGAGCTATAATAGATCTCACACTGAAGTGATTACCTGCACCATTTCGACTAAGTGATAGTGACAAGGATTGCCTAGTGCCAATAAGCTTTATTCTTATTTACTTTATGGCTGTTTCTCCAGCCAAGCAGTGTGAAGGAGTCCTCATGTAACAGAGAATAATGCCCCATAGGTTGTTTTAAAATGGAATTCCAGCAGATTTCGGTGTGCCGTGGTCAGTCCTCTGTCACTGCATGTCATGTAGCATAAATGCCTGTCACAGGCTTTCTCTTTTTGCTTATTTTTAGTTAAAGGTTGCACTTTGAGCAATATTTCCAAGGTTTCCTTCATGGACCAAGGAACGAGGCAAAGCTTAGTTCACCGTGTTCCAGTGTGAAAACTGTTCTGTCACAGTTCTGAAACTCAAATGTGTTTTTCACAGCAATGGCTTGGCCATTACAGTTCATTCTTTATTAGTCCAGAAAGAAATTTGCAGCAGCTGTTGGTTTTTAATTTTTCTCCTTTATTTATGTATTTAGTTTTAAAAGCCAAGACTGGTTTTGTTAATCTATCCTAGATACACTTTGCTGTTTGTCTGCGTTGCTGGTAGTGCACATCAAGCCGTGTATGGGGTTAGGGAGGTGCTCTTGCATTGCAAAGCTGAAATGCCTGTCTGGGTAGTTACAGTGTGTAAACATGGATATGAATTCCACCCTATTCGTGTTTGCAATGTAATGACTATTGGGACTGAGGAAGGTTTTATTCCTGGTTTGCCAGTGGCCTGCTTAGGGACAGCTACTTCACCACCTGTGTTTCCCTTTCTCAAGAGCAGAGCTGGTGCTATTTATCTCCTTCCTAAGTCACTACCTCCTGAGGAAAAGTACTATATAAATCCCTGTTATTAGTAATAGTCATATAAAAGGTACAAACTAAAACAAAAGCTGAAAAATCCCAACCTAAAGTAGGTCATTTTTTTCACTGGGCCTTCCTGATGACACAGAAATTAAGGAGGTTTTAAGGAAAGGACAGTGTTTAGAAAAGTGAAAGCTTGTCTAAAAAAGAAGGCACTTAAAACATGGCAGTTTGAGCTTAAAGACAAAGCCTAAAGACTAGAACAATTTCTGAAGAGTGGCTTGCACAGAAAGCTCAAGTTGTTAGTAAGATGTTATTTGCTTCTTCATGAGATGTGAGAAGTCAAAGAGGAAACTTGATGACCAGGGCATAGCTGGGGTACTCAGGGTCAACAAGCAGAGAAGAAGAACAGATTTTATGATTAGTCTGCTGCTGAAGACATCCTTCCTATTCTTTACAACAGAGAGGTCAGAGGAATTAGATATATTTCTTGTAAAGGGAGGAATTAGACCAAATAGAGAGTGGATGGTGTTTGGCAGAAAACTTTAGAGTAACTCAGATGTGAAACTCCAGAGCACCTGCCAAAGCCTTGTAAACTGCCACTGCAAACAGTGCAATGTAACTTCTAGTGTGCTAGAGGAGTAACCCATCATAAGATAGGCTGGGAGACACAGAAGGGAACCTGGGAACTACACCCCAGACAGCATCCCTGATTTTCAACCCTGGCAAGGTAAGAACATCTAAAAAGTAAGACCAGTAAGCACATGGAAAATCACATTTAGACCCATTTAGATCAAGCATTTGTTTCATAGGGGTTGTGGAGTCTCCTTCCTTGGAGGTCTTCAAGACCTGCCTGTCCAGGTGACTTGATCTAGGTGACCCTGCTTCTGCAGGGGGCTTGGACTGGATGATCTCTAAAGGTCCCTTCCAACCCCTACCATTCTATGATTCTATGACTACAATACATCCAAAAATTAGGCAACTGTTGTGTAAACAGCCTGAAAGAAATCAGTCTCCTTCAGAGGCACAAGAGAGCACAACGGTGTCTCTGTGTATCCAGGAGGCCTGTTTTGGGAAACAACCCTTGTAAATACTGTGGGTGAGGAACAACTGAAAAACTGCTGACTAAAAAGCTTTCATAAGAAAGGGAAAAGTTTCTAAATTTATCTTCCTAGGTTATGTCTACATTAATGAGCTTGAGTGAAATAGGAGTGGGTCTGGGGAAACATGAGGATGCAATACCTCCAGAAATAGATCTCATTTTGTTTAGGTTCACCTGAAAAGAATTCAGACACTATGAGACCCTGTCACTCCAGCCTGTGATGAGCTGAAGCTCAGTAAATGGGAGATACAGGGAAATGTCTGAAACATTGATAGTTAACTCAAACCCCACACCTAAGTGTGTTGCATATTATAGTTTTGTAATGTAATAAATGAATAGAATAGATACTGAAAGCCTTGATGAAAATCACGTGTAAACTACAGATCTGACATTTATTTGTTAACTACCCATCTGTTCCTCTCCAAAAAGCAGCATCTAACAGCTTTTCTGAAAGCAGATTTTTCTTCAAAGGTTAGCTTTTGCTTGCCAGAATTCCACCCTGGTGATAATTTGATCACAAAGGTCATTACAGTTTTGTTTAGCACATAAGTTTTTATTCTGGGGAAAAACTAGACTAACTAACAACTAACATTGTCATGAAATGTTACATCTGAATATGGTTTGTATCCTGGATAGTACACATTAGTGTAAATGCTCTAAGTGCTGGTCTCTGCCTGGTGTAATCCTGCTCACTGTCATTTTGTTTTGATCTGCTCTTGCTCCCATGGTGCAGTGGTAGGGCAAAGGATAACCTTTTAAATGTTTTTAAACAAAAAGAAGGCAGATTTAGATTAAACAGAGGAAAAATTCTTTACTGTGAGGATGGTGAGACACTGGAACAGGCTGCCCAAAGAAGTTTTGGATGCCCCACTCCTACAAGTGTTGAAGGTCAGGTTGGATGGAGCTTTGAGCTTCTTTGAAAGATGTCCCTGCAATAGCAAGGGAGGTTGAAACTAAATGATCTTTAAAAGTCCTTTCCAATGTAAACCATTCTATAATAAAAAGGGAATTTGAGATGGAGAAAGAAATACTCTGCATTTGAGTTTAACTGCAGTGTGTAGAGTGAGCTACTTCTTTACATAATCCCATCTCTGGAGATAGTTGGTAGGAAGTTACGAAGGGTATGTGGCAATAGCTCATCTGGGGAATGAGTTATCTCTTTTGCCATTCTCCTGTCTTCTGCAGAGTTAAACCACTTGGTAATGTTTCTGGTCTTAGAAAACCCATTGCTGTGATTAAATGCTTTTCTGCAATATGAAACATACCATTCACTTAAATCATCCTCAGCACAAAGAAATGGAAGACAGCAAATAAGAAAGCACAGGGAGTGCCTGGGATGGATAAAGCATGGAGCACTTTGTTTGTGGTGAGTAGACCTCAGCTGACAGGTAAACCCCCAACTAGTCTCTTGCTTGCTGTGCTCCAGGGTGATGGGAATGGGAAGGGCAAAAGTGAGAAATCTTGTGAACTGAGTTAAAAACAGTTTATTAAGTGAAGAGGCACAAAAAAAACCTAAAAGGAAAAAACCCAGTTGTGCAAACATGATCATTTTCCAACTGATGTCCAGCTGATCTCTGAACAATGGCTGCTTGGGAAAAACTCTCACCTGAATTTATGGTTGTGCATGACACGATGTGATATGGAATATCTCACTGGTCAGCTTGGGTCAGCTGTCTCGCCTGTATCTGCTCCCAACCTCTTGTCCATCCTCAGTCTACTTCTTGTGGGAACAAAAAGGAGAAGCAGAGAAAGCCTTGGCACTGTATAGACACAAGTGCAAGCACTTGGCACAGTGTTCAGCAGTGGTTTAAACATTGTTGTGTTATCAACATAGTTTTAAGAATAAAACAGAATAGACTGTTTCAACTGGAAGGGACTTACAACGATCAACTAGTCCAACTGCCAACAGTTTTCACCACAGATCTACACCCCAGCAACACTCTATAATAGAGTATGAAAGTTGTTTCAAGAGGTGAGGACTCTTCAGTTTGGAAAATAGCTGGAGGGGGGGGAGGTATGACAGAATAGCATGGACAAACGTAACAGGCAACAATTATCCCCTTTTTCTTACAACAGCAATCAGTGGAGCAAGGGATGAAATGGTCAGGCTGCAGGTATAGATCAACAAAAAGGACCTGCTCTTTCACACAGCATGCAGGGAAAGTGTAGAACTTGTCAGCAGAGGCTCCTGTGGAGGGTCTTGGTGTAAATGGGCTTGAAAAACTCTTAAATGAATTCATGGAAAAAGAATCAATCAAGGGCTGTCAAACAAAATGCAGATGTAGCTTTTATCTGAACAAGGTCTCTCTATGGCAGACTTCTGGAAGCTAGGAAAGTGATGAGGGAAAGCAGCAATCCCTGCTTTTGCTGTCTTCATGAGCTCTCTCAGCATGCAGGTAGCACAGGCCCCTTTCAGAAATGGGACACAGGCTGCATAGCCCTTTGCTCAGATGCATTACACTTGCTTTTCTGCTCTTATGTTTATGTTATGGTTAGACTGCAGTTCATCTCAGGTTATACTCTTCCAGTGACACACTTTGAGGAGTGGTGGCCACAGAAGACAGAAGCCAGGATTTCCTGACCAAGATGCATGATTTAAAACGTTCACCATCTGCTCCATTGCTTTGTGTTAGGTGTTCAAAACTAATTTCTTCCCCAGCAGGTGATTTCCAGTTGGAAACATCCCTGTTGACCTCTGTCTTCAGTTCTTGTTTAAATCATTTGTATGCTTTTTTTTTTTCCCCCCACTCCAAGTTCACAAGTCTAATTTCTTCCCCAGAGGGTGTCCACGCTTTCTTCAAAGCCTTCATTCCTTATCTGGAGGTTGTGATGCTCCCTGACAACATTCAGCCCTTCTCTTTGACAGGTCACCGTGGTCAGGCAAAGAAGAGGAGGTGATTCTGGTTAGAGATGCACTGAACTAGCTGATTCTAATTAGAGGAGGTTAGAAAACCACTCCATTTCAGTCGGCTACTTTCATTTCAGAGAGTTTATCCAATATCTAAATTGGAAGCAGCAGGTATCTGATCTGAAAATAAATTGTTTTCCCTTAAATCTCAGCTTTAGTGCTTTGCTATTTTTAACTCCCTGATGCTTTGGTCTGAGTTGGTAGGAACAGCCACATCAGATTCTGCTTTGGAAACGTGAAACTTGCAGCACTGTTGTGCTACTGTCTGAGGGTGGTGTAGGGGCTTCAGCAAGGGATTTTAGACAAATGTTCCCCAAATAGAAATATATTTCTGAAATAACCCACACAGTGTTACTGGGAAGGTTGTTTTCATTATGTTGAAAACACAGAGGTACAGATCGAAGTGGCCCCAGCTTAAAAGGACTCTAAGCATAATGAAGTAGGATTATGCATAAAGTACTTTGCACGTCCTCAAAGTTCTTATTTTCCACTGAATACAAGTTTAACAATATCATACTAAGTGCATGTGAAGATCTATTGTAAAACCATTATTTTTAACCACGAAATAGTTGAATCCACATCTAGGATAGAATTGAGATAGCTAAGAACGTGTCTAAGTCAGATTATGTGTGTTTTGATTTGTGCATTCAAGCGGCAGTGGTGTTTAGGCTCAGGGTTTCACCCTAGTAAAAAATGCAATGGTAAAACACTTTAGACATAAATATTTTGTTCAGAGAAGGAAATTATTAAGGCCCAAACATCTATCCCCAAACTGAATCAAGAAACCCCATAGTCCCTACAGGATGTGTACAGGAATGATACAAATGATAACTAAATTTTTCCTTTCACATCACTTTCTTGACTTAAAATGGAGAACACAGATGAAATCCATAGTTCTCAGAGAGGCTGGACTGTCTTTTAAAATCAGCTTACTGAAGAGATAATAGTCAAAAGAAACAGAAGTGGGGGGCAAAAGTTATATCCTGCCTTAATCTTTATAGCACTATCTATAACCAATGTAAAATAACTGACAGCAACTGCACATCTGGGTCCCTGTGCTTTGTTCTTCTACTGGGAAACAAGAATTCAGGGTGAGATCCAATAAAGGATATACTTAGATATTGGGTCATGTTGTGACCAAGACATTGTCTGACAGTCATAGGCAGAGAGGAACCTCCTGAGGTTCAACAAGGACAAGTGCAGAGTCCTGCAGCTGGGAAGGAACAACCCCATGCACCAGCACAGGCTGGGGATTGACCTGCTGGAGAGCAGCTCTGCAGAGAGAGACCTGGGAGTGCTGGTTGATAATAAACTGACCATGAGCCAGCAATGTGCCCTCGTGGGCAAGAAGCCAATGGCAGCCTGGGATGTATCAAGAAGAGTGTGGGCAGCAGGTCAAGGGAGGTTCTGCTCCCCCTCTGCTCTGCCCTGCTGAGGCCTCATCTGGAGTCCTGTGTCCAGTTCTGGGCTCCTCAGCTCCAGAGGGACAGGGAAGTGCTGGAGAGAGGCCAGCACAGGGCCACCAAGATGATCAGGGGACTGGAGCATCTTTCATATGAGGAAAGGCTGCGGGACCTGGGGCTGTTTAGTCTGGAGAAGAGGAGACTGAGGGGAGATCTTATTAACACAAGTATTTAAAAGGTGAGTGTCAGGAGACTGGGGCAGCACTTTTTGTCTATTGTATCTAGCAACAGGACAAGGGGTAATGGGAAGAAGCTGGAACACAACTTGTCCATTTAAACAAGGACAAACTGTTTCAGTATTTCAGAGAGAGCCCTGGCCCAGGCTGCCCAGGGAGGGTGTGGAGGCTCCTTCCTTGGAGGGCTTCAAGACCCACCTGGACATGTTCCTGTGTGACCTGATCTAGGTGACCCTGCTTCTGCAGGGGGGTTGGACTGGATGATCTCTAAAGGTCCCTTACAACCCCTGCCATTGTATGGTTATGTGATATTACTGTCAGGTTAGAAAACATGCTTTTAGAAGAGTGTGTCATCTCTGCAGAGGGCAGCCTGTGCTCTGGGCACTGTGCTCTGTGCACCTGGGGAGAGTCCAGAACAGTGAGCATCCCTCCTATAGTGTGTCTGCAAGAAATGGTGAAAACATGGAAATACAGAAAACTGTACGTTAGACTTCAGGAACAGGGTCATTTTTAATGTTTAGATACTGTTTCTGAACCTCTGTTCAACAGAGAACTGAAGTAAGAAAGCAAAGAATAGGGGAGAAGAGAGCACAACTATGTGAAACTGGGGACTCACATTCCAGTGTGCAAATCTTTCTGAATGTTTTTCCTGACCATGTAAATTTGGATGATATATCACAATCTGGTTTGGGAAACTGAACCTGAACCCTAGTCTTTCTCACCTCTGTCAGGGATTAGGTACTCTCTGAGGATATTGGAGTGGTAGGGCTTTCCCACGTGGTTTGTCAGGGCGGCACCCAGGACTTGTCTCACCATCCCAGCCAGAGCAGCTGGGGAACTGAAATGGGGTTCTGGGCTATAGGCAGGGCTGGAGGAGGCCTGGGGCAGTTGGGCAGGGACAGTAAGGTGCATTGGTGTCCCCAAGGACCTGGCAACCACTTGCTTCTGAGCTACCTTATGTTGCCTTTGCTCTCATTCTTTCTGCTGCCTTAATGAGTCTCGTTCCTTGCAATTCTGTGACAAGATGAAAGATAAGGAGTGATCCGATCCAAAACTGGTAACAGCCTGTAGTAAAGAAGAGACACTGAATCCCAGGAGAGCTAACAAGATTTCTGCCAGGTGAGAATCTCTTTTTATTTGCTAAGGTGACAGCACTTTTACTCAGGCATCATTTACACCCTTTCTTGTCTCTGTTGAACAAACAACATCACACAAGCTGTTCGTTAGTTGTATGTTTTGCTGTCCTGGACAACACAGGCAGCAAACAGAGTGGAGCTCAAACTTGTAGTGTGAGGAGTTAGCACAGGGTTAACTACACTGCAGACAACTTAGGCTATTTCTTTGCATGCTATGACATTTTCTGCAGCGCTTTTCTGGCAGGTGATTGCTAAAGAGTTTCTTGTGACACTTTAGAATGAATGTTCAGCGATTACTGACTCACCCGGCGCTCCTCTGTAATAATTAAACCATTATGTTCTTCTGTGGCATTAGCAGGTATAACCTCTTCCAAATATCCCACAAAATCCTGTCTCTTGTCTCAGCACAGTCGAGGATATCTGCTTTAGTGTATCTAGATTTGGCAGTGCTCCAGACTCTTTGATCTGTTTAGTAGAAAGAGACTTGATAAGTAAGTACCAGTGTTCAGGGATGAGCCAAGCCAGTTTAATATAGATATTCTAATTTGATTGAGATTCAAGAGTCTGCCTTTTTTCTAATGTCCCTTTCTTTCTTCTGCTTACCCTTAAGTTTAATTAGATTGATATTTATTAGGCTCAGGAAGAAAATCTTCATATGTAACTGTCAAGATTTGGACCCAGCAGGGAACAAAAGGATGATGAGCAGCCACTCACTCCTGATAGGATGGGGAAGAGAAAAGTACTGAGGCATGGTCACCTCCATCTTATCCCTTCCTTCCACCTCCTGCTATGCACTATGAATTTCCCTTCTTAACTAGTGCTGGCAGAGGTGCCAGACTGGCCCAGCCAGGCTGGAGGTGGGTCTGAAACTCAAAGCTAGGGGAAATTTTGAGAACTATTTATAGGAGCAGCACTGCAGCCCCCTCCCCCTCTTACCAAGCAAAAAGCAGCTCCACACAAACACATCA
The DNA here is from genome assembly GCF_028858725.1 of Colius striatus. Lineage (NCBI taxonomy): Eukaryota > Metazoa > Chordata > Aves > Coliiformes > Coliidae > Colius > Colius striatus. The sequence goes on from NC_084760.1 coordinate 1,546,619, forward strand.
CACTGATTTATAAAGATATAATGTGCTGTTTTTGTGGGGAAAAATAAACCAATGTTCCCTCCCCCCAAAAACCCACCCAAACCACACCCCAAGGCTTTTGCCCTTTTCTCACACTAACAGAAAAACAGATTTTGCAGGTAAGCAGGTTCTATTTATTTTCCAACTGACACATAGAATCACAGAATCACAGGATGGTGAGGTTGGAAGGGAGCTTTAGAGATCATCCAGTCCAACCCCCTGCAGAAGCAGGGTCACCTAGATCAGGTCACACAGGAACATGTTCAGGTGGGTCTTGAAGACCTCCAAGGAAGGAGCCTCCACAACACCTCTGGACATCCAATAACACAGAGCAGTGAGTGACTATTTCCCAAGAAGTTTTAAAAAGTGCACTCATAAGTGCCTTACAATATTTGAAGTAGTGGTATTGCACCATTTTTAGCTTCTGTCTTGACATTCTCCATGTGGAGAAGCCCTCCTCACATTATACAGAAACATATCTCCTCAGACCGTGGAATTTAGTTATGAGGTTCACAAAATTGAGCAGTGAGCACTTGACCTGTGTTGCTGCTGCTCATATAATCTAGAACCATAGAATAGTAGGGTTGGAAGGGACCTTTAGAGATCACCCAGTCCAACCCCCCTGCAGAAGCAGGGTCACCTACATCAGGTCACACAGGAACATGTCCAGGTGGGTCTTGAAGGCCTCCAAGGAAGGAGACTCTACAACCCCCTTGGGCAGCCTGTTCCATGAACAGGCTCACAATATATATATATATACTATGATGGATCATGAAAAACTGAAGACAAAGCTATATAACAGAAACAGAACTCCATTCTGCTGTTGTTTCCTCTGCTGAGGTTAATGAGAAGGCAACTGTACCAACTCAAGCCCATCATGCAGCTACACTCCTTATCACAGCATAACACTAAACACATTCCTGTTTTCCTGAAAAAAAGGCATTTAACAACCAATGTGCCAGTGAATCAGAGTGGAGAGAACCTTGAAACAGACCATCTCTCTGAAAGCAGGAGTAAGTGTCCCTCTGTCAGTACAGTCAGGTGTTTGTTCTGCATGTCTTGAAGTCCTCTTAGTTTACTTCCGTGCTCCGTTGGGAATATGCAACTGGAGTCAGAACTTTTGGCATCTTTAACTTTTTGCTGCATTTGGGTGCAATTAGATAACAATGCCAAAACATACTGTTTCTGTATTTTCTTTAATTTTTTTAATAATTCATCTTCCAGCTTTAAAACTCCCACTGAAACACAGATGGAATTTCAGGGGCCATTCCTTCCTTCCTTCCTTCCTTCCTTCCTTCCTTCCTTCCTTCCTTCCTTCCTTCCTTCCTTCCTTCCTTCCATCATGTTTAGGAACTTAGAATTGGTTAAATGAAGTTTTGAAACATATCAGCTCTCAAAATCCTGGTTATCAGCCCTCCCGCCCCCACTCACGTCTTGGATGGTCCCATGCAGTATCTGCTTTACAGAAATGGTAGAAAAGTACCCTGTTTCTCAGGAAAATGGTGTTTCAGCAAAAGAAATATGATTTTTTTTTTGCATGCATACAAGAGTTCTGGCATCTGAATCCTAAATATCAAAATTTCTGTAGAGAAAAGGCAGTTAATCATCCTTACTTCACATTTGTCTTTACCTTCACTTTCCCGTTGCATTTTGTCCCATGCCAAATTCTCTGGCTTCTTTAAGGAGAGTCTCTTTGTATGCCAAGACTGATTTTTAAGGCTGCTTTTTTCATTGTTTGTGTCTTGTTAAAAATCGGCATCTGAAATGGCTTTGCAGCCTAAGGTTGAGGAGAGGCAGCGGGGAATGGAGATGCAGGAGTTCAGCTTTGTTTTTCTCCTGCATATGTGTTGGCAGTCCCTCCATATGTTGGGATTCAGTCTCCCCCAAACCATTGCCTGAAGCCTTCACACTGTGTTGCTGCAGTAGAGCAGCAGGAATTCAGGGGTTTATCTTTATTAGATTTGATCACTTACTGTTTATGAGGCAGCACAGCTTGTGCTGATAATGAAAGACCTCCTCTTCTCCCTCATCCCAATTAGTAGGTCTTGCGTGTCTCATATTCCTTATGAAAAAGTTTTATGTCAATATTGACAAGATAAGAAAAGGAAAATGGATTGACTTTGCACAGTTGGAGTCTGATCCTCTGAAATATTTTGTGGGAGCAGGGCTGGACTCCAGCAGTTCTGTCTTACTCTCTAACACTACCCTAAACACAATTAATGCTTCGATGACGAGGATGATGCTCACGACACTGACTTTAACATTTGCTCCGTATCACTCCAGAGAGCTCCCAGTGTTATGATTCACTGCACACATCAGTAAAATAAACACAAATCCCTCAACACCTTCCCTATCAAAAAGAATAAGCAGCACACTAAACTTTCCTCACAACTGAGGAAATGGTTTCAGTAGAGTTGAGGCTGCGAAGAAGTAAATGCCAAAAAAGTCAGATTTTCAAAGAGGCTTTGTCTTGTGATAAAGGAATTGAACCTTATGGCAGCCTGGGATGCATCAAGAGTGTGGGCAGCAGGTCAAGGGAGGTTCTGCTCCCCCTCTGCTCTGCCCTGCTGAGGCCTCATCTGGAGTCCTGTGTCCAGTCCTGGGCTCCTCAGCTCCAGAGGGACAGGGAAGTGCTGGAGAGAGGCCAGCACAGGGCCACCAAGATGATCAGGGGACTGGAGCATCTTTCATATGAGGAAAGGCTGCGGGACCTGGGGCTGTTTAGTCTGGAGAAGAGGAGACTGAGGGGGGATCTTATTAACATTTATAAATATCTAAAGGGTGGGCGTCAGGAGGTTGGGACATCCCTCTTTTCTATAGTAGCCAGCAACAGGACAAGGGGTGATGGGATGAAGCTGGAACACAAAAAGCTCCATTTGAATATAAGAACAAACTGTTTTAGTGTTTGAGTGAGGGAGCCCTGGCCCAGGCTGCCCAGGGAGGGTGTGGAGACTCCTTCCTTGGAGGGCTTCAAAACCCACCTGGACACGTTCCTGTGTGACCTGATCTAGGTGACCCTGCTTCTGCAGGGGGTTGGACTGGATGATCTCTAAAGGTCCCTTCCAACCCTACCATTCTGTGATTCTATGAACCTTGTGAGTCTGCCATCTGACACCCCATGCAAAGTGGTGAATCTTTTTATGTGTCTCACCTGCAGAATGAGATAGCAACACCTCTGCTTACCTCTCCTTTGTTTCAGCCAGATCAATTCTGGCCATTTCAAGCGGTGCTTTAGGGCAGTGTGAATGCTTAATGCCCAATCAAAGAACAAAATGACAAAAAGATGAGAAAACTTTTAATCCCAGTCTAAACTGGGTGCTTGCTTTCTATCAGTCGTGTTCAGTGATTGCATAGATGGCAAGACAATGGGTGCCTAAGTTATATTTAATAGTTGAAAAGTGCAGATGTAGAGGAGACCAGTTAAGTACGAAAAGAAGGATCATTACTGTGTAATGACTATTAATAGGTCAAAAGAGCAATGCAAAGTCAATGTGTTGCTGAACAGAGATTCAATTAACTGATTAGGGGGTAATTCTGATGGGTGGCTCTTCACCTAGAACAAGTTGTGGTGAGTCACATTACAGATCCTCTGCAGATGGTAGCTTACTGCAGGTGCCAGCAAACAAGGTTTTAGGCATGAAGTGAAAGGCTGCAAACCACCCTTTCTGAAGGAGAATGCAATTTTGCAATCTTCTGTCAGTGCCACCATTAAGCAGCTGATATTTTAGAAACACATTTCAGGTAGATGAACTGTGTTAAGGTTTGTTGACCTTTGATGTGGTGCACTTCATCTTCAAGTGCCAAACCATCATATTTACTACCAGTCCTTTTCTTTTGCTCCTTTTCTTCTCCCAGTTATGAGTCACATATGGATGGAAAAAAATAGACTGATTAAAAAAATAACGAATATACAGCACTTAAAGGATGTACCCAACATTTACAGTTCTTGGTCTGTTTCTTCTTCAAAAGCTTTCAGTTGTCACCAGGCCTACATCTTGCCCAACTGTGAGAACATTAGTTAGATTTGTAATCCCAGGCTGGTATTTTTAGCATGACAGTGAAGCTGAAATAGAGAGCCAAATCTGATAACTGCAATAAACTCAAACAAAACAGGCCCCTCATGGGAATTCCTGTGCTTTTTGTGGGAGATTAGGTTTTTATTTCCAGAAAGCCTTTTCAAAGGGGTTGTAGGGTCTCCTTCCTTGGAGGGCTTCGAGGCTCCCCTGGACATGTTCCTGTGTGACCTGATCTAGGTGACCCAGCTTCTGCAGGGGGGCTGGACTGGATGATCTCTAAAGGTCCCTTCCAACACCTATTATTCTATGAAAGCTGATCCTTTTACAGAACAATGTCTTAGGATAAACTTGATAGACAGTGCTCATCAGCAAAGAAAGGCTGCCAATTCACTTGAAGACATCTCTAGCCAGAACAGAAATCAGACCAACATGTGTTTCAGTTATACAGCGAGAGACATCATTCAAAAAGCAATTAGAACAATGGATACCAGAGTTGTTCTGGAGTACAGTGAGGTTCTAAGGTGGCTTTCCACAGGGTGAATGTGAAAACAAACAAACAAAACTACCTAGTTCCCAGATGGTTGTTGATAAACATGATATTGTTACTTTAAATACTCAAGAACCTTTTATAATGGTAGCTTTCCATAATGGTTTTATGGGCTTATTTTTTGACAGCATATACACTTTTGTGTCTGACTTTCTCTTCTCTGGATCCCATGCTTAGCTGCTCATTGTTTGAATAAGAGTATGTTCAAAAACCTTCTACTTGTACCACAATGATGTAGAACACATCCAAAAATAATTCACTCACATATGTCTCCAAACAAGCTTGTCCTGCCAATAATTAGCTAAGAAAGCTTAGTTCTTAAGGATAGGAATGTTTTTCGCACTCTGCATTATTAATACATCCTTTAGGTTTTTGTTTTTCCAGGAAAATTAGTTTAATGTAGCAAACCTTCTGATGCAATTGCCTTGCTTGGTTTTACAAGACGAGCTTTTACAACTCCCAGCCTTGCTGCTAGAAATACACGTCTCAAACTTTAATGCAGAACTTCCTAAAGCTGCCTTCACCCATTTAAAAAGTAACCTGTAAGCAATAAACCAGAATAAGATGTTAACTAATTGATAGAAGGTGGTTGACTATACAGAAACCTTTTATTGGACATTACTAAGTGCTAGTTAAAGCTAATTGAAGCTGTATTTAAGTTCAAAACGTCTATCCCATGCTCCCCATATGTAGCTGTCTTCCAAGATGCAGCTGTCATTTTAAAGATGAAGACTTTTAAAATCATGTATATTGGGAAAACATTAATAGTACCTTTTGTTAGGGAAGGTAAATAACTCTTAAGAAGTTAACAGTTTTGAAACAAGGCATTTTAACATGCAGGTTATTATCCAGCAGCTTGTTGGAAGATGCTCAAAATAACGTGCCAGCTCTTTAGCACAGGCATAGCTAGCAACTCTGCTGGGTCCTTGATTGTGTGCTCCATGAAATGCACAATTACAGTGCTTTAGAAGGAGTAAACACTTTAAAAGCTCATATTTATGTGTGTGCTTGTGAACACAAGAGAAGAGAAGAAGATATCCCCCCAGTGAGGACAACATGCCTCTAAATGGGGGAGATTTGAACTTAGCAACGTGCTTACAACTGGAACAACATTTGCTTGAGTATGAGCAGATTGTTTTCTGATTTTGTGAGACTTTTGAGCAAGTTGCTTTTATTCTGTTGATTATGTTGCAGACATTTAATATCTCCTAGTGCTAAATATTAATACAAATTAATGCTAACTAGTGAGAAATTGGAGTACTAATTAGAAATACTATTAAAGAAAGATCTATAACAGCCCTGGCTGCCACATATCTGCACATAGGTGTCTTTCCCATCATTTTTAAATGAATGGGAACTCATTTTGACTTGCAGTTTCCTTATTAGGCAGTAAAACTGAAGCAGCTCTTTGGAAGGCTCTGCTATCATTGCTGATAACAATTGCACTAGGATGCAAACCTGTCTTTGTTGGTAGAACATTGCACCTCCAAGTGAGAATTACCAGGCACCTCATAGTTATGTACATACTCCTTAAGTCATAACAAATAATGCCCACCAAGTGAGCATGACATTGGTTTTTAAAGAGAACATAGGACAGAGTTGATCTCACTTGATTTAACTGCTCTCACCTTGCTCTAAATCATCCTCCTAAGTCTTTTGTTTATATCAGGAACAGGAAAGGTAGTGACATGGGTTTTCATCCCACTTATTTTGGGCACCTATTCTGTGCTATTTTAGGACAGATTCAATGTGCCCATTTCTCTCTATCATCTGTATAATAGATTTGAGGTGGCTATCTTTCATCTGAATGATTAACATTAATGTGGCTAGTTTAAGGTAGATAAAATCCCTTGATAATATTTAAAGGTCTGCATTTTCAAAGGTAAATTGGGATCACCTTCCACATATATCTTTTATATCATGTGTTTTTACAGAGAGGAACTGAATGGCATATTTACACCCTTCTAATTTTGTTTTGTAGGCATTTAAACATAAGGAAAATATCCTTACATGAAGTTTTAGCTCAGATTACCTGAACTTGTATGAGGAAAAATGCTGGGTTTTATTTCCTGATATTTATTCTCAATGATACAAGTTTTGCTCTGACTTGTAATGGTCTAAACCCAGAGTAACTACATTGCTTCTGATGAATTATTATTCTATTTCCATAGGATAAGTCCAATATAATAGAAAATGGAAGAAAACCCTCTCTCTTATTAGCACTGAGGGGTTTTTTCTTAAACTAGTCTGTTCATAATAAGTAACATGGTCCTTTTTGTGATCTATGCAGCCTATACTGCTGCTGAAAATAGAAGTTATTATTATCTCACACCTCAGATTGAAACATTAACCATAAAGCTGGTTTTATACATTAACATTCCTTCTGGCAAGGCAGGGAGAAGATTAAAATACTTCTCTAGCAAAATTCTTGCAATTTCACATTATTCAAGTGTTATTTGAGATGGAGAACTATAGTGATTTATTGTGGAAAAATTAAGAGGCCTATTACTTGCCATGGGAAGTACAGACATAGTGTTGGTTTGACATAAAGCACATAAAGATATTAAATGTGGCTCTAATTAGTTTTATTCACACTCAGGTCTCTGCAGTTAGATTCCTTTGATGCCGTCTTGCTTCTATCTAACATGAGTAATGGGCAGGGTTAGTGTATAATATTTCATCCTGGCACCCTCCAGTAGAAGTGCTTTCCACTTGTATGCACTGTTCCAGTGGATGCACTTTGATAAAGTGGTAAAAATGAGAAGCTCATAACTATCTCATTTCTTGACACACAAAATCCTGCAGATTGGTGATACATCAGCATGTGTAAAATTACCCTTTGCTAACACAATGAACCTGTTTATCATAACACACTGTGCTTACTTAATCACTGCTGCGCAATGCATCATATTTACTGTGCGCTTACATAATTCCACTCAGCAAAAAAAGGAGCGTCATATAATTCAAACCAGCCTCAATTAAACACACCAAAACCAACTTTCCAAAAAGCCTAAACAATAGAAGCAGAAAGAAAGAGTCTGCAGCTTGCTCTGGTCCCTGGCAAATAAGCTGCTGATGTGGGAAAAATCTAGAGACTTGCTCCTAACCTGGAATCCAACCTTTGGTAAGTAATATGGACCAAGGAAGTGTAAAAGCTTGTGGAAATGGACCTTGCCTGTCTGCCAGATGCTCACCCAGCTGCTCTCTCCTTCGTTCCCCTCAACAGCACAGGGGAAGAAAACAGAATGGAAAAGCTCGTGGGCTGAGGTAAAGACAAAGAGGTCACTTAACAATTGCTGTCACCAACAAACCAGACTTGACTCACTGTGAGGGTGATGGAGCCCTGGAACAGGCTGTCCAGAGGGGTTGTGGAGGCTCCTTCCTTGGAGGTCTTCAAGACCCACCTGGACACGTTCCTGTGTGACCTGATCTAGGTGACCCTGCTTCTGCAGGGGGTTGGACTGGATGATCTCTAAAGGTCCCTTCCAACCCTACCATTCTGTGATTCTATGACTTGGGGAAATTAATTTACTGTCAATTGAAATAAGTTTGGAAACAAAGACAAATGAAAGCAATGCCTTCCATGCTGCCCCTCTTTGTCCCAGCTTCAACTTCACTCCAACATTGCTGATTCCTCTCGCTCCTTCACTCACACTAAGCAGAACAAGTTGATGGGGAATGGGAAACTGAGCTCCTCTCTGCTGTTCCCTCCTCCTCACACTTTTCTCCTGTGTGGGCCCTCTTCATTGCCTTCAGTCCTTCAGGATAAACCTGCTTCACAGCTTGTGGTTCCTTCAGGATATAGCCATCTGCTCTTGCATGATCTATTCCATGGGCTGCACAGAATACCTGCTTCACCACGGGCACTTCCAAAACCTCCATGGGCTACCGAGAAATACCTGCTCCTGCTTCTGGAGCACCTCCTCCTCTTCATCTTAGAACATGAGGAAAAGGATTTAAGTTGCGCCAGGGCAGGTTTAGATTGGACATTAGGAAGAACTTTTTCACCCAGAGGGTTGTGAAGCATTGGAAGGGGCTCCCCAGGGAGCTGGTGGAGTCACCATCCCTGGAGATGTTCAACAGACACACAGATGAGGTGCTGAGGGACATGGTTTAGTTTGGTGATGGACCTGGCAGTGTGAGGGGAGAGGTTGGACTCTGTGATCTTAAAAGTCTTTTCCAACCTTGTTTGTGTTCACAAGATTGGTTTTTTCCTCACTCCTCACTGCTGTGTGACATTTTGCCTTTTCTTAAACATGTTTTTCACCAAGGGCCCGTCAGACTGAAGGGCTCAGTTGTGTCCTGTGGTGTGTCTGCTGGAGCTCCCTGTCAAACACAGACCTCAGAGAGGCCACCTCTGCAGCTTACCCATTGCCAGAACCTGAACATCAACACCCAAAACAAGCGTCTTTGACTAGGAGGGACTTCCAGATTGCTCTTCAATTGAAACTTCTGAATGAGGAAGTAAGTAAAACACCTACATAGCATGTTCTCCTTCTCACAAGGAACATGTTAATTGTATTTCATGTTGTCTAGAAAGGCAATGTTGTGTATGACAGAAATTGCCCATCTATTAACAGGGAAGCAGTGTTTGTGTTAGAGGGAGAGGACTTAGCAGCTTATGATGACCTATGCAACCTGATGTAGGTGACCCTGCTTCTGCAGGGGGGTTGGACTGGATGATCTCTAAAAGTCCCTTCCAACCCTACCATTCTATGATTCTATGAACAAATCTGCTTTGTCAGCAAAAAAGTGTGGAAAGAAAAGCCCTACACAGAACTAACAATGTCTGTGTGGTAAATATAGTTGTATTAAATAGAAACACTTACAAAGCCTGTGTTTTGGAAATCAGCAATACTGACAAAATAATGTCTTTCCTCATCAATAGTGCTTTCACTGGGAGGTTCTCTGTGTCTAATTCAACTAGAACATCCACAAATTCTTTCCAGAAATAAGATTCAACTAGGTGGTTTTCCAGGTAAAAAGAGCAAGTTAAATGAGTTAGTGTTTTTTATCCCATTGTAAGTTTCCACCACTGACATGCACTCAGTGTTTTTCAGGAGCAGTAAAACATCAAATTGAAAGGAGAGCGGAGCTGCAGTGAAGGGTAGCAGTGATGGGAGCAGGGCTCGTGGTTATGCTGATCAAAGAACAGGTCTGAGTTCAGGGTGCAGCTTAGAAAAGGGACAAAAAGATATATGTGAAAGAAAGTAATTGCTCCTAAAGAGTCAGTGAGATAAAAAGAGTGTTCTGTGTCATGGATAGGGGCACTATGAAACTTTTCTGTTATGACCTTAATGACTTTCTCCTTTTTTCCCCCTTTGTTTTCTGGCAAGCTGGGAAAGATAGAACTGAAAAGAGTATTTAATTAAAATTAAGTCAATGGAGGAAAGGATGACAATTCTCTGTTATCTTGAAAACTCCTTTGGAAAGAGAAATGAAAGAATTAGAGATCTATTTAGCCAAATCAATCTAGGATAAATTTTAGTCAGCTACTTCTCATTTTACACTTGCAATATGATAATAACAGCTCTGAGAAAAGCCAAATTTAACAAGTGAAAAGCTTAACAAGCCACCAGGAATTTGATACTTCAATGTTTGAGATGGTAAGATAAAGGAATTTTTAGAGAGTAAGCAAGTAAAATAAAATGCACATAAAAAGCTGTTTTGAAAGTGTGCTTCTTTGGATTGAGAGTGATACATCTACTCAAATATCTCTTCCCTCTTGTGTGTTCTCCAAGGCTAACAACACAAGGACATCAGCCTGGATTGGAGACTTCTTTACCTTAAGAAATGGGGAAACATTAACCCTGATATGTGTTTTTCACTGAAGTCAATTTCTGACTGCTTGCAATAAGTTCCATGAAAAAGTGACATAAATAAATTAGGTCTAATGTAGCATATCATAGACTCATGGAATGGTAGGAGTTGGAAGGGACCTTTAGAGATCATCCAGTCCAACCCCCCTGCAGAAGCAGGGTCACCTAGATCAGGTCACACAGGAACGTGTCCAGGTGGGTCTTGAAGACCTCCAAGGAAGGAGCCTCCACACCTTCCCTGGGCAGCCTGGGCCAGGGCTCCCTCACTCAAACACTGAAACAGTTTGTTCTTATGTTTAAGTGGAACTTTTTGTGTTCCAGCTTCATCCCATCACCCCTTGTCCTGTTGCTGGCTACTATAGAAAAAAGGGATGTTCCAGCCTCCTGATACCCACCCTTTAGATATTTATAAATGTTAATAAGATCCCCGCTCAGTCTCCTCTTCTCCAGACTAAACAGCCCCAGGTCCCGCAGCCTTTCCTCGTATGAAAGATGCTCCATTCCCCTGATCATCTTGGTGGCCCTGTGCTGGCCTCTCTCCAGCACTTCCCTGTCCCTCTTGAGCTGAGGAGCCCAGAAATGGACACAAGACTCCAGATGAGGCCTCACCAGGGCAGAGCAGAGGGGGAGCAGAACCTCCCTTGACCTGCTGCCCACACTCTTCTTGATGCATCCCAGGCTGCCATTGGCTTCTTGCCCACGAGGGCACATTGCTGGCTCATGGTCAGTTTATTATTAACCAGCACTCCCAGGTCTCTCTCTGCAGAGCTGCTCTCCAGCAGGTCACCCCCAGCCTGTGCTGGTGCAGGGGTTTGTTCCTCCCCAGCTGCAGGACTCTGCACTTGTCCTTGTTGAACCTCAGGAGGTTCCTCTGTGCCCAACTCTGCAGCCGGTCGAGATCCCGCTGAATGGCAGCACAACACAAAAAGTTCCACTTAAACATAAGAAGAAACTGTTTCAGTGTGTCAGTGAGGGAGCCCTGGCCCAGGCTGCCCAGGGAGGGTGTGGAGGCTCCTTCCTTGGAGGTCTTCAAGACCCACCTGGACACGTTCCTGTGTGACCTGATCTAGGTGACCCTGCTTCTGCAGGGGGTTGGACTGGATGATCTCTAAAGATTCCTTCCAACCCCTACCAGTCTGTGATTCCATGGAAGCTCTCAGTATGTGCACTGTGCAGTCTGTTACAATGAACTGGCTTTAATAATCATGTGAAGTCACTATAACTGTTTTGATGTGAGCCATGCTGGTATTGTTTTCTGAATGTCAAATTGGGCCACAGCGAATGTTTCAGTACTTGAACAGCCATAGAATAACTAATAATTTGTATCATAAGCTAGGACGTTAGATTCAAATTTAGCATGTAGATGTCCAGGTAAACTCAGCCGTGGTAGATACTTGAACAGTCATCACCTGAACTTTGTGCTAATTCTAAAGAGACTGATGGGACGTGACCTTTCAGATAATCTAATGTTGTGGAATGAAGATAAGCTGCAATACAATGCCCTCTTATTTAGAAAACATTATAAAATCTCTTTGGAGATCCGTCCAGATGAAGCAGTACACTGTCCTAATCAGCTCATTAGTGCTTGCTTACTTTGTTTTAGGTTGATGCACCCAAGTGATACACAGAGAGACTGGGACATGTTTACAGATACCTTTGTTGTGGGCTTTTTGCCAGATCAAAGGAATCGATTACTTCTGTAATACAAAGAGACCTCAGAGGATGAAGTAAATGTATTCGAAGTACTCAAAAAGAGAATATACTAGAATTCCAACCCTAAATTGTTGTGCATATGCATGTTTGCACATACAGTATATGGGTGTATTGACATGTATGTCAAATACAACCACATACACACTCTTGGTGTAATTATGTCTGAATTCGCTGTGCATTCATTTGGAAGAAACATAGTACGACTGGGTTAGATTAAAGCACTCTGCCAGCAGCTACTGGTGAGTCCAGCTCCATTGCCAGAGGTGGAAATAACTATATCAGCATAAACACAAGTATATCAGCATAAACACAATATCTGTGCTTTCCCTGTCCACAGGCTTTGAGGCACAGCTAACCATTGATGGCAAATCATGCCAGAGTTACAGCAAAAGACAGTAAAGCCGTGTCAGGGGGATGTATATCTAAGAGACAGAGATATATTCCCAGGTATGGGAAGGGTGGCAGAATATTTAAACCTCAAAAATTAATGTGCTAACAACTTTGCCTTTATTTATATAAACATGAATTTACTTCTTGGTACCACATTTAATTGTATCTCTTTTCTCCATGGTTCTTTTGGTTTTCTTTCATTTTAAACAAAATCTTGCTCAATTAAGAATGCTTTCAAGAAGTAAATAGCTCACCTAGGTTTCTAGATGATTGTTGGGGAGCAGCAAGGGCAGGGAGCAGAAGGACATTGAGATGCTGCAGAGGATCCAGAGGCAGCTGCCAAGCTAGGAAAGGATTTGGAGCATGTCTCGTGAGGAAGGGCTGAGGGATCTGGGGCTGTTGAGCCTGGAGAAAAGAAGGCTCAGGGGAGACCTTCTCACTCTCTACAACTACCTGAAAGGAAGCTGTAGCCAGGCTGGGGTGGGTCTGTTCTCCCTAGGAACAAGCAATAGAACAAGAGAGAACAGCCTCAAGTTGCAGCAGGGGAGGTTCAGGCTGGATGTGAGGAGGAATTTCTTTGCTGCCAGGGTTGTGAGGCATTGGCAGGGGCTGCATAGGGAGGTGCTGGAGTCACTGTCCCTGGAGGGGTGTCAGAGCCAGGTGGATGTTGCACTGAGGCAAATGGGCTGATGCTTGATAGAGATGGGACAAAGCTGCACTCCATGACCTTAAAGGGCTCTTCCAGCCAAAACAATTTGATTCTGTTTCCATGATTCTATTCTGCACAGGAAGGGGAGCTGGGGGCCAAGAGTGATGGCAGGGTTATCAGGGCATGGGTCTCACTCACAAGGATACTGTCCCAATGTACTGAAGCAAGGTGAGTGGACCAGGGCCAATGATGGTAGCCAGGGTCAGCCTGACGAATGCCAGACTAACCTGTAGCAAGGAGAAAGGTCTGAGGTCAAGCCTGGAAGTCAAACCTACAGGTGAGGATCAGGGTCTGGACCAGTCAAGTTTGTGGATAGGCAAGGGTACAGCTGCACTGTAGTGCAAGAAAAGACCCAGAGTGAATGTCAAGGATTAAATGCATCTTCTGAACAGACAGATGACTCAACTTCTTGATGCTTTCTCTTATATTGCTCTTTCAACATGCCTAAAACATCCCTGCACCCTAAAATATCTATCCCTGAACATGCTTTAGCTGTAGAGGATTGTGTGTTCAGTCACTATCAGCTCAGCATTTCTTGCTTAGCATTTTAGATGTTCTGTGATATTTGCTGGTCTTGAGTTCAAACAACCTTCTGGGATGATCAGTGATTCTGAACATCACAGGCTTAGACTGTAAATATATTAAGTAGAATGCTTCTGCAGGGGGTTTGGACTGGATGATCTCTAAAGGTCCCTTCCAACCCTACCATTCTGTGATTCTATGAATATTACCATTGCAAAATATTTAGGTATATGATTTTATAAGCTGTCAGAGCCTTCTCTTTTTCATTATTCCTGATATTAGAAAATACACAAAGGTTCTTGTACTGTTCTGATGCAGTAAATGTGTGAGTCCTTGCTTACCTTTATGCTCAGTAGTCAACAGCAGTCACCTTACCACCAGAATTAGAGAATTCCTCAGCAAGGAAGGAATAACCCAAGAAAACATAGTTATGTCATTACAGAAATCAGTGCTTGAATGCTTCATGTGGTTTTGGTTCTACTGTGGAAAAAAAGAATAAGAAAAAGAAAAGGGTGGTACAACAAAAAGAGGTAAACATAAGGGTGGCAGATGGTGTGAAATGATTTCTGTGCAAACATTAAACGGAGGTTACTTTAACATTGGAAAGAAACAAGTGATCTTATGGTACATTCTATAGAACCATATAACTATTTATTCTGTTTAGTCTGTAGTGACAGACTCTTTCTTCCTAAGATATGGAAGTGACAGGCAGCATCTATGCAGGGAAGAAATGGTGACTGTTTGCTACATCAGAAAATCCCAGGGGAGCTTAATAAGCAGCTGACATAAACAAAAGGAATTCCTTCTTTACATGACCCAGACTCAAGACTGGGAATACACTGTGGCTGTAGAAGCTATAAGTGAGAAGTAGTGGGATGAATTAACGAGAGAGAAGTTTAAAAGGAGTTAGTTAATATGGATGTGCAGGTATAACCTTTCACTTGGTACGTTCTTCATCAACAGACTGATATTAGCTGAGAGGAAACACTATGGGGGGTACAATAGCATATTCATTCTCCAGTCTTTCTCAAGCCTCTGCCAGAGATTAGTTCTGTAGAGCTCAAGGGAACTCACATTTCATCTATAAGGTTAAAATGAGGCTTATTAATTGGTGCTTCATGATTGAAGAAAGTGCTGATCCAAGAAGCCAAACCAGCTTCTTACAGTCTGGATGGGATTGATTTCTGCTGTGCTTGTATTCGTCATAAACGTGAAACGTGGGCTTATGAGATGGTATTTGTTTACAATATATCAGAGAACAATAACTCCTCTAAGGGAAGTTTAAAAGCTCCATAAATACATTTCCTCAAGAGAAAGAAAAAAGACAGATGGGAAAGCAAAGCTTCATGAACAGAACTCACCTTAGCATTTTGGATGTAAAAAGTCAGAACTCAGCCAAGGTAAGTAATCAGCTGCTTTGGATGTGTTGATGCAACGAGCTTCTTAAAGGTCTGCATTCAACCACCGAACTATGCAATGACCCATCAGGGCCTGTTTATTGTCAGTAAGTTTGGTCCTGAGTCAGTCTGTCTAAAAAGGCTCTGCCCACAGGAATGTTATGTAGGAACACAGAGCTGGAGCAGACACAGATTTGTTTTGCTGCTAATTTTAATGCCTCAAATGCATCCCAAGTCCTAATTATCAGTGCTGTACAGAAGGAGAAGACTAGAGAAAATAAAAAAGGGGAGGGGGGAAATTAAACCAGTATAAAAACCTGGGTAAAAGGAAGAACCATTTAGAAATGCTGGGAGCGATCAGTGGAAGCCCTGCCCACGAGAGCTGATATCACTTATCATTTCTAACTGGAAAGCCTGGAGAGGTCTTTGATATCCTCAGATGGGATGCATTAATGAACATGCAATATGTGACTATCTTAGCAGTGTGAAAGCTCAAGTTGACTCTGGGTTTTTTTTCCCCCCTCTGTTAATTTGTGAACCCCTTTGTTGTTCCATCAACACGCTGCTGATGGTACGACGCTCACTTGCCACTTCCTACAACCAGAAGCATCCCCAGGCAGATGGCTGACGCCGGGCTGCTGCTGCTGACCAATTGTAGTAGAGAGGTGTAGTTCCTAATGAGAACAGGCATTATTATCTTCCTCATGCAAATTATTACTTCTAACTAGCACTCCCCAAACCATTACAATCCAATATTGGATTCCCTGGAACAAAATGGGGTTGCTAGGCAACGTGAGTGGTCAGCCTTTTCCTTGCGAGAGCTGACTTGAAAGAAACACTTGATGTGCTCTTTTCTGAAACTCAGACTGCTATTTGACATCAGCTGAAGAAAGCAAGAGACTTCACCTGGCTTTTGCACTTCAGGACACGTTTTATACATGCAGTTCTGCGTGCAGAGCCGTCAGAGAACAATAATTAGCACGTTGTTAGGATGTAATGGATTTTAATGGCACAACTGGAAGATTGCCCACATGTCCCTAGAAAATGATAAGGAAGGATTCTCCAGCTAAAACAGACAAACAGATGGATAAATAGGAAACTAATGTTATTTCTTCTGGGGATAGAATATCAAAGTGAATATCTGATGGAGATTGGGTTTTGGGGCTTCTGTCCTTTATTTTTTCTTTCATTTTTTTTCCTTGAGCACAAACCTCACAGAGCAGAAAGAAATCAACTACCAGTTTCAGTTTAAGACTGGAACATAAAGAGGGTTTAAAGTCATTTAAATGCATATTAGAGAAGAGAGAAGAGCTGAGGCTTTTCTTAGAGATAAGAGTAAATGAAGTCCATTAGTTGTTTCATGCATGCTGGGGTACAACCCAGTCTGACTTAATAGGAATCATTGTTGAGTGATAGAGTTCAGGTCATGATGCAGCTCTCTGGAGACTGGATCCTGGGTCATCCATACGATTTGAAGGCACACTCAGGGACTCTACCTGTGATTTGACACCAGTTTCACAAGGCAGCACATACTCTTTTTTCCCCTTACAAATTACTCATGTGAAAGTTGTTTCTAAAGAATGGACCATGAAGTTTGTGTCTGCTGAGTGGAAACAAAAGTTTCCCCAAACTAAAAAGATCAGACGTGTGGTTTGGGAAGAGTCTGTCTCTGCAAGGTCCATTTCATATACACAGCATTGACCATATTTCAATAAACCAGGTCAGAAAGGCTTGTGCCATGACAAGGAGGCCCACTGCAATATGCAATGACTCACGACTTGTTTGGCTGGTAGACAGGAGAATATTGGCAAGGACTCTGGGATTAGCATGACTGCAGTACAACTGGGGGTCTTTTGACTTCCATCTGTCAAAAGAAGCAAGCAGATGTGATTGCCTGTTAACACTTTATTGAAAGGGTAACAACTCTAACCTTGCCAAAGACAGTGCTTAGTGAATCGACCATTTGTTTCACAGAAATCCTTTTGTACCTTCAGCAACAAGTTAGCAAACTTGATCTGCCACACAGTGCCTACAAAATTAGCGTCCTTAGAGAAGAGATCCTCTGTGTTCCTTTAAATAAGAGGCTTCAGAAAATACTGCAAAATTAAATCAGCAATTACATGCTCTGTATCCAGGATATTGAACCTGAAAAAGTTGCTGAGATGATTTATAATTACATCTGTTTTAAGTGGATTTGAAAAGGATAAATAACAGCAATGTCAATGTCTCAGTCCATCACAGACGTGACCTGTCTCTATATCTCTCACACAGCTGCAGCAAGGGCCAGTAAAGATGTGTGATAACAACAGTACAGCGTTTTTATGGATTCTTGGTATGTTAAAGTCTGAGGTGAAATGGCAGAGGGCATGTGCTAGCAATACAAAAAGGTGATGTGTCCAGTTCTGGGCTCCCCAGCTCAAAAGGGACAGGGAACTGCTGGAGAGAGGCCAGTGCAGGGCCACCAAGACGATCAGGGGACTGATCCTTCCAAGGACAGGCTGCGGGAGCTGGGGCTGTTCAGCCTTGAGGAGACTGAGGGGAGGCCTCATTAATACAAGTGTTTGAAAGGTGGATGTTGAGGGGATGGGGTAGCACTTTTTTCCATAGTGTCTAGTGACAGGACAAGGGGTGATGGACAAAACTTGCAATACAGAAAGTTCCACTTAATGAAAAGCTTTCCTGTTCATATGAGGGAGCCCTGGCCCAGGCTGCCCAGGGATGGTGTGGAGGCTCCTTCTCTGTAGGTTTCCAAGCCTACCTGAACATTCCTGAGTGATCTAGGTGAACCTGCTTGAGCAGGGGGGGTGGACTGGATGATCTTTAGATGTCCCTTCCAATCCCTACTGTTCTCTAATTCTATGATACCTGACAAAGGTGAGTGCCACTTCAATCTTTACTCCTTAGATGTCCAAGAGGTACTCCTCTCTGTTTTAAGCACACTTTTGAGCATTGATGAATCTATGTGTAGAGTATCAACCTCACACTGCAGTATTTACACAGAAAGCCACGTTGTTTTATGCTGTGCTCGACAGAGTGACATCATGTTGACGTGGAGTTGAGTTAGGTTGAAATTGGACAACTTCAAGAACAGGAAGCACTACTACATCGTAATTCAGTGACAATCAAGATAAATTCACCTCTGCAGAGCTTCCTCCATAGTCTAATTTACTTTTGGCAGTTGAATTGGCTTATTGATAGCTCATTTTATGATGTCTAGAGAATATTGTAGCCTTCTGTATAGTCAAAACTTGGTGGCCATAGTTATTGCTGGAAAACATCTCCTTAAATCAAGAACTGAATCTAATTGAAAGTATCTGAAGATAGGAGAAAGCATTAGGTGTGCTTGCCTTATTTTCACTCCTACAAGACATAACCTGATTAGAAACAGCACACTGATCTAGATGGACCTTTTACCCTCTCATTTCCTTTCACATTTGGCTTCCACATAAATACTAACTGTTCAAAACGAGTCCAGGTACAGTGGCACATCATTGTTGGTACTGAAACCTCAGATATTACCTCTTCCCTTTCTGTTTTCAGTGGAAACAAACAGGTTTGAGCAGGTAAAAGTTACTTTAAAGTTTTTGTATTACCTCTTATAAATCTCCATTTTGAACATTGACAGTTCAAAGCTGTTGATTTCAGAGATGTGTCAAAACAGAAATGAAGTGTGGGATCCGACTCTTCTGACCGATATATAACGGTGATTAATGTGGAGAAGCATTGCCCTTATTCAAAATAGCTGTAATTCCACTTCTAGTAAGAAGATGAGAATGGCATGCACAGTAGGATCCTTGGGATTAGCAGATTTCCCTTGATCCAAGCACTTCCCACTAATTCTAAGACAGAGAGTTCTGTACTAAAAAACAAAACAGAAAAGATGTTTTGCTGAATTAGAGGAAAAAAACCCATAAACGGAAAGAACAGGGTGTGTTTGGAACAGCAATTGATCATCAGTGGGAGGAACTGAAATCAATCCACAGTTAAAACACAATAATTTGCATTTTTTGGTTGTTTTTTTAAGTACTTGCAGTTCTTGGTGTTTGTCTTGTGCAACTGGTGGCTCATTAATGTTTCATTAGCAGGAAAGAGTATGTGAACTCTGGTTGCTGCACAACAAATTCATGCTAGCTGTGTTCTTACCATGTTTTCTCTTTTCCTTGTGTATAAGTAATGTCTTGTTAAAGTATTACCACTTATAAGAGCTCCTGGGTTAAAGGCAACTTCCTTATTCTGGTTTTCACGGTTCCTTTTGCAGAGCGTAACTCACATCACTGTTAGTGGAAATTCAATACAAGTTGAGAATATGAGAGACAGGCAAGCAGAAATGTGAGTGACCAGAAAAGGCACAGAATAACAGACAGAAAATAAAGAGAAATGCTGAGGCTCTTAGTTCAGCCTTCACGTGTTGCTGCTGCCGAGCAAGGAACAGAATTCAAACTTCTCCCAGAAACAACCACCTGTAAACACCCAGGCTGTGTGAGTTGTCATGGTGATCTGCCTCTGTTTGCAGATAAGCCCCAAGACTCTTACACAGATAGCAGGCAGCAGTGTTAGAAAGTGATAATCCCTCTTGAGGGAGAGATGGTATTATTTCTGACTGTGTGCTTGGATAAGTTGTTGCAGAACGCCTAGTTTTGTTTCTGGTGGTCTCTTTGTCCTACTGATGACAAGCACTACCAGAGCTTTCAGCCAGACAGAAAGTGTCACATTCCTTCCTAACTCTTTCAGAACACAGCACATGATAAATGTAAGAAAACTGTGTGTAAGTGCTGCTTCCAGACCTTAGAGATTAAGTGCTTCTGTGCCAAAACATTATTCAAATGTGATGAAAATTGTCTCCAAAGATGTTGTAGGTGGTAGAGAGACTGATAGCCCTACTCACAACACTTCAATCTCTCCACCAAACACAGCTTAAAAATAACATGACACCGGGTTGACATAAATTGCTGCAGACTCTACATTTGTCGTTTCTATTACTGAATAGAAGGCAGGCATTATGAACTGACATGAGTTTCATTCAAGTGTGCCAGAGACACTTAGATTGGAAAACAAATGAAAGAGTCAATACCAGTGATTAATGTAGGGTCTGGCTTGGTCTAACTTTACAAGCGTGCAAGACATTGCTTGTTGGACATCAGAATCTTTTCACCGTGCAACGATTACGGCTCTGAAAAGCACCTTCAGCCTCAGTGAACCTATGAGGCAGCATTTCTGAGAAGCATTTGTGTTTACAGTGGGAGTGAGTGTGCTCTTTTATTTGCCTGGTTTGATGTTTATAAACAGCAATTGGAGCAGGGGCTCCAGCTAGCTTTGTAACAGTTCCCGCTGCTGCAAATACCTTCCTCTGGCATTAACTGCTGCAATATTCTGAAAGCAACCTGAACCCAGCTCTAAGTAAGAATTCAAGCATGCCTCTAAAAAACAGGAATGGATGATATCTGTTAATACATCTGCACATTTCACAGGCCCTTTAATCAGATGCTTTGTAGAGTGCTCGTTTTCTACGGCTGTGCGAGCAAATTAATTTACAAAGTGTGGCAAAATCACATGAAAGCATCAAACATGAAGTAAACTCTGCATAATTCTGTGGAAGACACTGTGAAATAGTTCTTATGAATGCCAATGCTAGTAGCTTTTTCTTCATAACCTAGTCTCCTTGCAGGATAACTGTAAATGCCCAGGGTACAATAATTCCCACTAAAGGAAAAATCGGTGACGTGAAGTTTAATTATAGCTTGTTTTATTTGCACCTAGATGCACATTCTGGAGTATAGATCTAAGCAGTCAGCAGCTTCACACTTACTGCTTTAGCATGCTTGTTGAGAAAACCATCCTCAGGATTCTGCTCTGATTATGGCACAGTGTACAGACGAGAATACATTTCACCGTAAGAAAACACCCTGCTACCTTGAATAAGCAAAGCTAGCAGGGTGGAATATGACTTTTCCCTGCAGAATCTTTGCTCTAAAGCCTAGAAAAACATAAACCAGCAGGGTAAATGTAGCAGTGACCCAGGAAAATATCCAGGATAATAAGTGTAAATATTTACAGCTCGCCAAGAAGTTGGCTTTGAGCTCTAAATTTAGGTGGAAAATTTGCAAGAATAAGAGCTCAAGCACAAGACGGGAACAGCAACGTTCACGTTGTGTGGCCTTTGAATAGGTATCTTCACCTGATTTTCTCACTGAGGGGTTCCTTTGTAGCCAGTGGAGGGAAGTAGGAACCTCTACAGCTTAGACATGCAGGGTGGAAAATCAGTTCATTAGAAAAATGTCTGCTGTTATAATAGGTGTTTGGGATGAAATAAATCTGCATGCAATTATTTCCTATGTTTTACTGCTTTTAGATGTTAAACATTCATGATTCTGTTTGCTCTTGAAAAGCATGTTGGCTCCCAAGGGAACAGGGCTTTTAACCTGGTGAAGAGAGATGATAGAATGGTAGGGGTTGGAAGGGACCTTTAGAGATCATCCAGTCCAACCTCCCTGCAGAAGCAGGGTCACTTCATTCTTATTGTCTTTAAAATGTACCTGTGAATGTATAAAAGTGACCAAAGCAACAAACTAAGACATTATGACTGTATAGAATCCAGAATTTCTAATAGAATTTCTTCTACTGATTTTAAAACCAACCTGGGAATGAGTGTAGTTGTCAGGAGAGGTTCATAACAGGACTAAAGCTGGTTGTCTGCCAGCTGTGAGGAATGAATCGCTGGAACCCTTTGCAGTAAGATCTCTTATAAGACAACATGCAGCATCTTACCATCAGCAGGTCAGATTGGGCAACTTGTTTGTTTTCCCTGTGGCTTGGCTTTTGCAGTGGTACAGACTATCAGGTGAGGCACAGTAGGACAATTCTCATTCCCAACACAAAGTGCTTCTGGGAAGAAAACCAAATCAGAACTCTTTTAACAATGTGGGAAGACCTTAAAAGGAGAGATCACATTTGATAGACATTACCTAGGCAGAAGATGCTCCCAAAAAGAGGACCCAGGAGTCACACTACCTGCTCAGTTACTCAGACTATGAGCTTTGAGCTAGACTGTTTTCTAGAATGATTCAGCTGGCCAGACCAGATTAAACCCATCTGCTGCAGGATTTCTGTCTCTCTGGGTTTATAGATGAAAACTTTGTTACTTTTTTCTGCCAGAAAGCTGCAGAAGCTGAAAAACAATAGTTTACAGTCAAGGACTTAGGCAGCACTAGTATGGATCCTGAGAACTGGAGCAGACAAAAAGGTTGTATTTGTCTGACCAAATTACAGACCTCTGCAGTGCAGGTGCTTAATACCAAGGTAAGTGTCTCTGTTCCCTTCCTTGTCAGAAGTAAAGTGGTTTTCTATGGTACAAAACATCTAATCCCATGGGAACTATCTAAAATAGACCACTGACTTCAGAAGCAGCTCTTTCTCTCCATTTCCTCTGGATGGAAACCAGGCATTACCAGTCCCCATCTAGATGTCTGTATAGTCAATGGTCACTTAGGTAAGAGGATTCTAACCCAGTGGTAAAGGAGGACTTGAGAAGTCCTTACTCTCTCTTTGTCCTGGGCTGCTGCAGACAAAACAAACAGCACCTTCACTCTGAGGTAGCTCTTTGAAGCTGCTCAGACTCATCCTTCTTCTCTCTGTCCGTTCCTAGGAAGTCATTTGCCTAAATTTTGATGAACTGTAAGATACAGACATACACCTTCACACTCCCTGATATCCAGCATACTTGCAGGTAGAAGGCAGTGCCAGATGGGACAAGTTTGTTGCTGTAGGAGGATCTTTTCAAATCTCTGGAGCTCTTACAGAGGAGCAACTTATGCACCGCTGAGTATTATAAAGAAAGGGAAAAATTTTTGACCCTGGAATCACCAGATGTTCTTTAAAAAGAAGCCCACTCTACAGAGAACTCTGTTTTCTCTTAGTTCTTACTGTGCATGTTTAAAAGCTCATTAGTAAATGCTCTCATCCTGCCCAAGCACACTTGTCAACACTCTACTATACATCCTCAGTCCTATTATAAGTCCTAAGGTATCTCTGTCTCATTCTTTCAATCCTTTATCTTTCTCATGGCATAAGATATTCTTGTGAGGATGTTAAAATCACAGAATCACAGGGTTTTAAGGGTTGGAAGGGGCCTGGAATGCTCATCCAGTGCAACCCCCCTGCCAGAGCAGCACCACCTAGAGTAGTTCACAGGGGCTTATCCAGCTGGGTTTGGAATGTCTCCAGATTTCATGTTAAAAGATGTATTAGAAATAACATTTCACAACACAGCATGTGTAGCTCTATTTGTGTTTATGAATTGCATAGTGAATACATGCATTTGTATGTCTATAATATGTATATACTACATATATAACCTGTATAAGATGTATATACAATATGTATGTGATAAGTATGTACTATTTGATACATATATAACCATAACATTTAACATAAATGCTCAAGTACTGAACAAACCTCCTGAAACCCAGGAGGCTGTGCTGCTTTTGCAGCAGCACATGTTCAAAGGGGAGCATTGGATTTGATCATAGCTGAGATGGGCAGGGTTTTCTGAAGCCCAAACTGTGCGTGCTTTTATACAGATGCTGCTTGCACTCCCGTCAGTCCCGGTGGCATTTAGTGTCAAAAGTTTTATTTTACTTCTCTTTGAAGAGTTCCATCTCTTTTCTTGATCCTTTTTTTCCCCCCCTCCTTCATTTTCTCTTTTTTTTCCTTATTTTCTTGAAAGAAAGATGATGGGGGCCTGTGAATGCAAAGGATGGCTCTACTGGAGTAGCTGTTTGATGGATGCAGACTTCAACTTGTACAATGGTGCTTGCAGGGGTGAGAGCAGGGATTCTCAAAGGCATGAGTGGGAAATGAGCAGAAACTTTTATTGACTTCCATGGCTGCTTAACAGCCTTTGGTGGCCTTTCAGTGAAATTTAGGTATCTGTATACAGTCATAAATCCTCTATAAAGAGACTACAAAACAAGAGTCTGCAGAAGGAATCTTTGGTAATGAGGTGTTTTGCTGAAAGGAGGGGTGAAAAAGCAGCAGTGTTACAGCATCTGAGCTGAGAGGAAATAACTGAATCTCAGCTGGGAAAGCCTTGCAGTAGAAACTTGTTTGCTGCCTGCACAATCCTTGCTTTTCAAAACCAAAGGAAGCAGAGAAATACATTGGGACTAATCACAGAATCACAGAATGGGTCTGGCTGGAAGAGCCCTTTAATCTCATGGAGTGCAGCCTCTGTCCCAGCCCTATCAACCACCAGCCCATTTCCCTCAGTGCAACATCCACCTGGCTCTGAAACCTCTCCAGGGATGGTGACTCCAGCACCTCCCTGGGCAGCCCCTGCCAATGCCTCACAACCCTTGCAGCAAAGAAATTCCTCCTCACATCCAGCCTGAACCTCCCCTGCTGCAACTTGAGGCTGTTTCCTCTTGTTCTATTGCTTGTTCCCAGGGAGAACAGACCCACCCCAGCCTGGCTGCAGCTTCCTTTCAGGTAGCTGTAGAGAGTGAGAAGGTCTCCCCTGAGCCTTCTTTTCTCCAGGCTCAACAGCCCCAGATCCCTCAGCCCTTCCTCACGAGACATGCTCCAAATCCTTTCCTAGCTTGGCAGCACCTCTGGATCCTCTCCAGCATCTCAATGTCCTTCTTGTAGAAAGGGGCCCAGAATGGACACAGGATTCGAGGTGCAACCTCACCAAAGCCAAGTACAAGGACTGAGTGTAATCCCAGTTATGAAGCCCTTGCTTTTTTGCAGCAGATCAGTGTAAAATGGTATTCATGGCATATACCTCCCTTGGTACTGATAATTGTTTACATAGCATCTAATTTACAAACGTATAGACACCAGCGTGCAGAGCGTGGCATGTTTTGGTTGGGGTGTGATGTGTTTTGATATGTACTTTTCAACAGTGAGCAATCTGGGAAAAAAAATATATGAAGGAAACTATGCCAGGATGTAGAAATGTGTATCTCTGCTTTAATATGGCTTTTGGAAAGGCTCTGTCATTCGTTTCACAAGATCTCAGAACTTCCTCTAATGAAAAGTCCAATATTCTGACTTGACATGAGTCAGATGTATCAGCCTTCTCTGGGGGGATGTGGAATGTGGGCCTGGGGAGACCATAGAATCATAGAATGGTAGGGTTGGAAGGGACCTTTAGAGTTCATCCAGTCCAAACCCCCTGCAGAAGCAGGGTCACCTAGATCAGGTCACACAGGAACGTGGCCAGGTGGGTCTTGAAGACCTCCAAGGAAGGAGCCTCCACAAGAAAAGAAATCAGGATAATAATCAATCAGAGTCCCCTCCCACTGCTATCCTGAAAGAATCCACAGCTTCTTTTTAAAAGCAAAACCAAAAAACCAGGAGACAAACAACTTTCCCCTCTGCAAGTGTGAAATTGTTTGTAAGGGGGAAAAAAGGGAAAAAAAAGAGAGATTATGGTAACCTGTAGAACAACAGAAACAAAGGAATTCGTATGAAACACGTGTTATTATCTTTGCAATTAATTTTGCATTTCATTTGTTTCCCTGCAGTACAGCCTCACATCCTTTCATAGGGGGGAAAATGGAAGCTCATTACCATTAGTGGGCCATTTATATTCTTGGTGCCTTTTAGCTTAGAGCTGCCCAATCTGAGAGATTTTATTTGTTATGAATATTTATGTTGCTCTGCGCCATGATAGTCACATTTTATCACAAGGCTCCCTTCAAACATAAGGGTAGGCTATAAGATTTCTTCCCACACATTTCTGGTAATCACTTTTCAAACAGCTCCTGTTGTAAAACACTTTCTTTATGCAGCAGATCAGCTGTAAAATAATATTCACCGCACACCTGCATTTGTGCTAAATATTCTTTATGTAGCATCTAGATCATTTAAAAATATAGAGACATCAGCCTGGCAATTCCACGAAGCAGTCCAATTCACCACTTCTCTATATTTTGTCTCATTTTATTCCATGGCTGCAGGCCTCCATATTATCAGCTTCTGCCTCTTTCCTTCAGCTCGACTTTATTTTATTAGCAGCTTCCCCTCCTTTCTTTCAGCCTTGTTTTATCTTTTTCTCTTCCCCATCCAATTTTGCATGATGGCAAAAAGAAACCTGGGAGCTTTTGCAGACAGAAAAGTGTGTAAAGGAGCTGTGTGGCAGAAGGAGTTGACCTGGTAATCGTGCATGGAAATAGAACTGCGGGGTGAAGTTTTTGATCCGTAGCGTGGAGCCCTACGATGATCAATTGCCTGTCCAAAGCTGCTCCTTGCTTATTATTTGTATGGAAATGTATCATCCCAGCTCCTGTTAGGTATTCTCAGCTTTCCTCTGTCTGCTGTTCCAAGTTCTTCTGTGAGATTTAACGGAAATACCCTGCAAACCAAACACGGGGCCTTTGGAAAGCCTGGGTTTTACCCTGCTTGCAGGGAGACCAAAGCTTCAATTCCGTTTTCTGAGAAGTAGTGTTAGAGAAAGCAGATTGCAGAGAGCCTAATGGAACTGCCCTACTTTCTGGAGTCATTTGTTTTGATGAGAGCCCGAGTGTAAATTCTGTGCAGAACACAGACAGCTATTATGCAGTTAATTATGCACAAAGTAAACATGTACAACTGCAAACAGCAGAATGCCACCTAGTAATGGATAACCTGAGATTTATGGTATGCATGCCCAATCTGTAAAGGCTTCCACTCATGAATCTAAAATGAATGGAACATTACCTAAATGATCCAGAATGGAGGATTTAACACATCGCTCTACCCTTATTGCTACTTATTCCCTGTCAGCCGATTTTTCATTTGGCTTTAATTTATTGCACATAAACACTATGCAAATGGTTTGGTCATATTTAAAGACATATGGCCTGTGCTTCTGATTCCTCGTTAGGCATTTTGTTACCAACTACTTGTTAAAGTAATCACTTCTTTAATTATACCGGTCAGCAGATAATGATTTTGACTCCATTTACTCCAAGACCAACTGCAGCAAAATAAGTCGTAGTATGAATGTCCCTCGAAAAGCAGGGTGCATCCTTTTTGCACCTATTTATTAGCTTTCATTTTCTTCATAGGTGTTTTTTACAAATGTGGTTGCAGTCTATGTTTGTTCTTGCTCCAGGTTTTCTGTGCCAGAGACTGGTCAGTGCTCAGATGTACTTAGCAAGGTTGTGACTGCATCAGAGCCCACTAATGGGAGTGTTGGCTCACACACCGTGATTAGCCCTCATCATCTCCCATGTGGCATCTCTGCAAGGAGAAAAGGGTTTCAAAAACTCATAACTAATTGCAAAGCAGCAAGGAACCCATCTGAACTGCAGGAGCAGTTTGGCAGTAAAAAGCAGTTGTCGCTGTCTCCTCCTGCTGTTGGATTTCTAGCTCGTCCCTTTGTTTTTTTGAGGGAATAAAAGCAAACAAGTCTCCAAACCTTAAGACATCTTTTGTAGCTTTGCTGTAACAGTGACCTGTGACACCAAGGACAGAATAATTTGCATGTTTGCTTAGGTCACCACTTCAATGGAAACGTGGCTATCTAAGCCTTTGTTTTCTTCTCAGATCAGGATTATCATTCAGCACTTGTAATGTCTTGCTGCAACTGCCCTTCAGCCTCTCTGCACTTGCTTCCTGTCTTTATTGTTTTCTTTGATGACTGGTAGGTCCCCTTAAAGATTCTACAGACTCAACTGCATCGTAGGATCCTTTTTCCCCAGGGCACTGATAAAAGAATGAGACAGAAGCTGTGGAAAAATCAGTCAGGGGCATGTGTATCATAAGCTGTATCTACACTGCTAAATAAGCTAGATCCAGAGAGTGGGCTTAAGGGCTTGCCTTGGCATTATGCATGTTATTTCATTGCTGTCACACTCATGGTTTAGGCTCCAACCAGAATTTTGTGAGACAATGCCTGGGTAGAACTTAGGGGGTAGCCTGTGTTAGGGACCTCTCATATCCCTGCCCATGAGGGCTATGGAGTGTAACAATTCTGCCCTGTACAGTCCTCTAACAATGTCCCAGCACGACTGGCATCCTCAAGAACTCCTGTGTTCCCACACTCAGGCTCTGCCCTGGAGCCTCCCAAACACCTCCAGTTTCAGGCAGTGGAGCACTGATAGACTGCAACAGGAATTTCTCAGCAGCCTAGACACGTTCAAGTGAAAGGAAAACATAGAGAGATGATAAGCATGACTTAAGGTGACTGAGGCAAAGGGAAAGATGAATACTAAGTGCTGTGTAGTGGAGGCAGCTGAGCCAAGCCCTTTGCTCAGCAGCTGGTCCCTGCCTCTGTTTTATTTAACAGCAAATATTGGGATTCCACGGGGAGAGATGGAAATGCATCATACTGTGAGATATTCTTGTCTACAGGGGGATGGATGGATAGAGAACTCGTCAAATGCAACGATTAGACCTTTTGCTGATGCTTAGACAAGGAAAAACCATGTTTCCCCTGAAAAACCTGAGAGTTAATTAGAGCAGTCTGTTCTGTGCTGCGTGTCCCCCTTACACATCACTGCAATTCTGTTACAGAAGGGGTGCTATAGATTAGAAATATATTACTAATATTTCCCAGGCTGAAGTGACAGGTGTGCTGAACTCTATAATCCTCTTCATGTAGATCACCTCACAAAACTCATTTGGACTAGGGAAAGAAGAAGTGTGTTGATGCTGAGGTGTGTTGTTGTTGGCACACAAGCTGTTTAGTTCATGGCTAGCTCGTGTGGATTTGCCTCGACTGTGGTTGGGATACATAGCATTGCTGATGTTTGAACCACTTAGGCACTGTTGGCTTTCCAAACAGTATGTTACAACAGCCTCTACCCCTGTAGGTAGAGGGGAAGATTCTGTGCAGTCACAAATTCTTTCAAGCTGTGTGTTCTCCTTCCATAAGATGTTACATCTGACAGACAAACCCCAAAACCGAAGCAGGAGCACTCAGTTATACAATTAGAAGTGCTGAGATATTGTGTGAAATCACAGAGAAATGAAACACACTGGGGAGAGAGTAACCACAGGGGAAAAAAAAGGAAGAAACCCAAAAGTAAGGAATTAGGAATGTCTCTATTCTGGGCTGTTAAATGTTACAGGGCATAAATATGCACTGCATTGCATCGTGCCTTTTTGACTGCTTTGGTGGTCCTGCCTCCTTTCCTTGCCACCTTCACTAAGGGCTTATTTTCTTACAATCTGTAAAGGAGCAGGGGAAGTGCCACCTTCATCTTTATGAGACAGTAGCCTCTTTTTTTAATCCTCCTCCCCCCCTATTTGTTCCTCTATAATCAAAGCTAGCAATCCAATTGCTCTTTACTAACACATTTTGCATCCATTTCTCTTTTAAATACTCTTCCCCCTTGTATTAACAATTTTATCTCTGGTCACTACCCCTTTCCTCTGGATCAATATGCTCGATTCTCACCATTGCAGCCTGCTGTGTGAATCAGGTAAGCCTGGTAAGACACCTTCACAGTGGCAGCCCTGATTGTGTTTGCTGGGCTACGAGGGAAACAAGAAGGCAAAACAAAAGAAGCCAGCTCAGAGGCTTGCTGGTGGAAGAACCAGCCCCAGCTGAATCTACAGTACAAAGAAAAAAGGCAGAGAATTCTACAGTTAAATTGGAAATGTCTTACTGAAGGCTCTTGCTGGGAAGGAACCATCTCACGTTGTTCTCTTGATCTTGGTGGTTTTCATCTGTCTAATGTACTGCTCCAGCAGCATGCTATACCCACTTTGCATAGAGGTAAATGACAGCACACTGCCCAGGGCAACGGGGAGCCAGGCCCTTAGCCTTTACAGAAGAGCTGTGCAAACAGAGCAGTTGCCTGAGCTAGGCTTAAATTTGCTCTGCAGCAGGCAGGAGGAGGAATAACTGCAGCTAGCCTCTGGGGCTGGAAGGACTTCTAACTGTAATGGTGGCTTTGCAGCTGCAGCAATTACTGCCATGCATCCAGCTGGATGAGAGTGATGGCCTCCAGCCTGAAGCCTGCTAACAAGCACCCTGTGCTAACTAGGAGCAGAGGAAGAGGAGCTCGGAGGAGTCAGTAAGTGTGGAAGCAATGCTGGGGCCAGCTAATAGTAGTGCACTCTCCTTTTGTACCCTTGAATGTGTTAGAGAAGTATTGGCAAATCTTACCCTGCCTGTAGGGGAGTGGGTGGCTGACACAGAATAAGAAAGACTCTTTTCTTTCAGCTGCTAGTTTGAAGCCTGTTCAGACTAGAAATGGCAAAACTGTACCAGATGAGTCTCCCTCATGCTAATCAATAGGCTCGGAGTATTTATTTGTTGGCAGGAGCCTGTATCATGAAAACTCCCCTTTAGCAAGAGAATTCCTTGTGTTGTAACAAGTCAGGCCCAGGGCTTGGGTAATCTCTGTGAGGTTCAAGAATAAACAACTCTATGCTTCTGATGGTTTTGCTGTTTCTCCTACTTCTTCCCCCCCTTCATCCCCTGAGGGCTTAGCTGTGGTCTGCAGTAAGTCTTGGGCTAGAACTGGGCTGGGATTGCCTGCCTGTTATGAAAAGGAGTCAAGCAGTGGTGGAAGAGAGGGGAAAGAAATCTTTCAAATGAGAGGATGTATTTCTCAACTGTATTGAGCTCCTAGAACTGGAGTAGGCTTGAATGCTGGGCAAAAATATGGGCAAGTGCTAAATGTGGAAGAAGACAGGTTAGGCTTGAGCTTTTGCACTGCAGCTCGTGTCAAATTGTGCTGTGGGGCACAGACGTTTTCTTCCTTTTACCTGACATCCCCCCCCTGTGAATTTAGGGAGGTCAGCTTTGGACTTGCATGAACAATATCTTTTGTTTGTTTGTAGCTTCTGCTAGTTTCACCATCTGGCATGAATTGTACCATGCTGAACATGTTCTGTCTTATCCAATTCTATTATCACTTTGTGCTTATCCTGTCTCCAACGGCTGCGGAATTGCCTGCGTAAAAATAAGTGCAGCAAGGAAACCAAACTATTAGTAGTAGTTTGAAAACCCTTTAAAACCTTGTTGTAGCCATTCCTGCAAACACCTGAGGCCTTGTCTCACTCACAGATAACTTTAATGTTCTTTTTCTTGCCTGTATAGCTTTATTCTGGTTTTTGTCTGTTATTTTACAACAAATTGAGTATCTCTGGTTTTACCAACCCCTTTTATTATTACCCATCCCTTTTGTTTCGATCCCACTTGTTTATCTGTACTTCTAAAACATTATTTCATGCATTTTCCTTCTGTTATTTTTCTAGTTGAATGTGACTAGTATCAAGTTCCACTTTTGTTGCCCGAAGCCTTTGTTAATTATAGGGGAGTGTGAACAAATTTTTTAACCTGGTTTAAGTGTTTCATTTTCAGGGCACTCTTCATTAACTTTTTTTTCCCAAAGTGACATATATTTTTTCTCCTCTTTCTCCAGATTGCATTTTCCTTTATGTTCTTACACACTGTCTGTAAGTGCAGAGCTGAAGCAGGGACTGCTTGCTTTTTCACTGCTGTCAGCTACCCCTGGTCACAGTAGGTTGATTTATTCACTTTTGCAGCGTTTGGGTTTTTTGAGACCAAATCCTTCACACTGTATCAGATAAGAGTCTGCACATCATGGAAATCATAAACAGAAGAGATTTCACTCACAGCCCAAAACTGTTAGGGAAAACTACTTTCAAAAGGCACTTTTGCAAACCATTACATTGAACAGGTTCAAATCTTTGAAGCATCTTAAATCTGTTAGCTTTAAATTTCAACTCTCGCTTCTAGTTTCACCTTTTGAAGGTTTGCTGGGTTTACACAGACATCATATGCCAATAAATACTTAAGCCTGACTCCTCATGGGGAAAAAAAACCCTTGGCAACATCCAGGAACAGCAAGTACCTGATCTGAACTCATGGTTGAATGTCACAGAATCACAGGATCTCAAGGGCTGGAAGGGAGCTGCAAAGCTCATCCAGTGCAACCCCCCTGCCAGAGCAGCACCACCTAGAGCAAGGCACACAGGGACTCATCCAGCTGGGTTGGAATGTCTCTAGAGAAGGAGCCTCCACAGCCCATCTGGGCAGCCCCTGCCAGTGCTCCCTCACCTCTACAGGGAACAAGTTCTTCCTTGTGTTTCTTTGGAACCTCTTCTGTTCCAGCTTGTACCTGTTGCCCCTTGTCCTGTCATTGGCCATCACTGAGCACAGCCTGGCTCCAGCCTCCTGACACTCACCACTTATGTATTTGTAACATGAATGAGGTCACCCCTCAGTCTCCTCCAAGCTACAGAGCCCCAGCTCCCTCAGCCTTTTGTCACAAGGGAGATGCTCCACTCCCTTCATCACCTTGATGGCCCTGTGCTGAACTCTCTCCAGCAGCTCCCTGTCCTTCAAAATGTTCAAAATGTTTTCACCCACAGCACCACATGGTGTTCTGCTCTGGTGTGTTCAGAAATGGAGCAGTGTTGGGGCCTCTGCCTGAGGTGGCTGAGGAACAGCATAACTATGTGCTCATTCCTCAGAGGGAAGCTGATGTCAGCTGCAGATCTTTTCCTCCATGCTCTCAGTATCACCTTGCATTTTGCTGAGACACTGCAGGATGAAAATCAAATTAACTGCATTGAAATCTGGTCAGTCTTCTGCCAGATTCTGATTTCAGTTACTCTGGCCAAAGCATGGAAATCCTTAGACTTATGCTGATGACAGAGTGACCATGATGGGAATGTAGCCACCCATGAATGTGAATGGCAAAGTGCCTATTTACAGACCAATCCTGGAGGGAGTAATAGAAATGCTGTATTTTGTTCTAAAGCAAAAACATACAGTGAGGCAAAGTCAATAAAGCTAGTGGACTCTGAGTCTTTATTAATTAACTGGTGTGAGCTCTTATTAGTTCCTTTTGTCTATAAGGGCTTTGAAAGAGCTCTTGGCTCCTGCTGCTCTTTAGCTGAGGCAGAGAACCTAATGCCTAGTCAGAAAAGAGGAGGACTGTTAGATGTTGAGTCTTGTGATACTCCAGGTAAAATTATTTATGAACAAAGGTGTGGCTTTATTAGTTTATAATTAGAAGAAAAACCATGATTGAGTCTTACAGTGTGAGAAGGGAACGTGCTGCTATTTCACAGTCAGCTTGTTGTCTCCTTAGAGTTTTCTTTTCAGTTTCTGATTTTAAATAACTTTTAGGATTTGAAATCCCCTGGTCAGAGTGCCTTTCCAAAACCTGTGTCAAGGGGCTTTAAGCATGGTGAAGGCATCTTTTCCTAGAGATCTGGATGTTCACAAAGCTACAGCCAGGTTCTATTTTGGCTTTGGAACATATGAAACACAGATAAAGTGACAAATCACTGGAAGTGTGAAAACACTTTTAATCAAGATAAAGCCAAAAGGAAACTGAAATAATTGTCTTGGAGGCATTAATGCTTATGCCAGGCAAAATAATGTTAAGATGAGCATTTCTACACCGTAAGAGCACATCGGTTTTGTTTTCACAGCAGGACACGAAGGGTTAGTAACGAGATTTATACACAGATCCCTTGAGCAGCAGGCTGGGAAATCACATTATTGATTGGCCACCATGATGGCACTAAATCTGAACCTCCTTAATATCATTGTCACTAATCATCCCTTGATTAGACACTCCAAAGCACCATAGCCATGATCAGGTAACAGGACAGCTCTGATTGAGCAATTCACTTTGAAAGGGTCCCTGGAGAAAAATTTAATTTTCCAGGCCAGAATTATCATCTCTGTGCTTTTTGAATCTATACTAATAATATAATGGGTGAGGAAAAAAACCCCATTTCTCATGCTGACATAAAACACCTGTTTCTTCCCTTTCCTCTGGGTCGGATTATCACATTATGAGCCGAGTGTCACACAGCTCCCTTGCAGTAAGCAAAACAGACTCGTGGTAGATAGACACTTCTAATTCTTATGTTATCTCCTGTATGACTGTTGACATTTGTAATTGTTTAGCATCACATTTGAAAATGCCTTTTAAACCTCTAGATAACAAGAGATAATTAGTGTCCCTTTACAGGAAAGTAAATCCCATGCCAACTTCCCACAACTGAAACTGATAATATTATGGCAACTCTGATCTGAACAGATTCTGTTTGTGGCTAGAGCTGCAAATCGATGATACCCCAGTTTGTGATGCTACTCTGGGGGAAAGCAAAACAAAACCCCTCAAACATTTGCTTCAGCACCTTCAATTCTGTATTAAGCTGTTGATGACAATCGATAAAGCTGATAATTTCATTTTGCTTAGGCTAAATGATGCCAGTGTCAGGCTGGAATGCTTGACAGAGGGTACACTCAGGCAGCTGAGATCAAACCCTTGAGAGCTCTCACAGGCTGGAGTTGCTATCACAGATGTAGTGGCACTGACTTCATCCCATCAGTACTCTACTGCACGTTATGTCTCTCTTTAAGAGGTTAATGTGGTAGAATGCCAATCCGTTTGTCCCTGTAGTACCCCTGTTTATTAGGGTAAAGCAGGAGAAGCCTTGTCTTCTCTCTTCAGCTTGCTTTAGTAAAACCTATGTCTTAAAAAGGTAGATATTGTATGAAGAATTTTGTTACCTACAAACCAGTATTCATGACTCCTGGGGTATTTTGTGTGGTACTTGGCATTATTTTTGGGAATCTCATTAATATTGACAAATATCTCACTGGTGGGTGTCAGGAGGCTGGGGCAGCACTTTTTTCTGTGGTATCCAGTGACAAGACAAGGGGTGATGGGATGAAGCTGGAACACAAAAAGTTCCACTGAAACACAAGGAAAACCTGTTTGAGTGAGGGAGCCCTGGCCCAGGCTGCCCAGGGAGGGTGTGGAGGCTCCTTCCTTGGAGGTCTTCAAGACCCACCTGGACACGTTCCTGTGTGACCTGATCTAGGTGAACCTGTTTCTGCAGGGGGTTGGACTGGATGATCTCTAAAGGTCCCTTCCAACCCCTACCATTCTGTGATTCTATGACCTTCCTGCATCTTTCCAGAATTGCCTCTATATTTCTGAGGTCCATGACCAGTTTTTCAGATCTGGGGTTTGATTTAGGGTTGGGGTTTTTTAACATTAAGGGATCCCTTCCCTACATCTTACAATCCTGACTTATAGACTGTATCTTCACAGAATCTTAAGGGTTGGAAGGGACCTCGAAAGATCATCCAGTGCAACCCCCCTGCCAGAGCAGGACCAGTAGACATCATTAGCAGTGGGACTGACAGATCTACAAAGAAAGCAGTTGTATTTACTTAGCAGACAGATAAAGTCTCACTATGAAGCAACTAGGCAACACCCATCAGAGATCCCTGAACGTGGAGCAGTGTGGTGTGGGATACATGGGGATTTCAGGCAAAGGCTGATCTGCATTGACCTATATGGGAAATCCATCCATCAAAGCTGGAAATGGGCACACTTTCAGGTTGCTAAGTGAACCTTTGCCTTTCCCCTACAGGAAAATTCAGTCAACTCAGAACAGTTTCTGGTAGGTGCTCAACCTAATACTCTCTATCTCAATCAACACAGAGAGGATCCATTTTCTCAGTCTATACTGAGTAAGGTCCTACTCCCTCTCACCTCCCTGGAACACATTGGCATTGCTAATTTAGGCTGTAGCATTGGCTGAGAAAAGGAAAGAGACAGTTTGATTTTAATCTGCTGGCAACTCTGGGATAGGAAGCTTCTGTGAAGGGGCGTTAGTCACAGCTATGCTTGTCCTTCCGTCTCTGCTTGTTGCTCCGGTGCCAAAGCAATTTGAACACTGAGTGTGCTTGCAAAGCCACTGTTAAGAAGCAGATGTGAGAACTGTCTGCAGCCAGTTAGTGTGTGAATCCTCTGTGGCCAGGGAATTTGATAGACAATGTGTTCCCATAGGAAAAAGCAGATCTGTAAGAGGTTATGGCACGCTGGCCTCTGCTTTTGCTGCATGCACTGCTTTGTATTAGCACAGTTTTGTGGTTGTGTCCAAAAACTTTTCCCTAGAGATTTCATACTTAACACACACAAATTCCCTATAAAGATTTAAAAAAACCCCAAACATATCATAGATGGGATAAGTTAATGATCCCAAAGGTGCTCTTGGAGATTTCATAAGCAGAAAACAGAATCATGGACACTGAATCCAAGGGTTTTTGTCCACATTTGTACCTCTTCATGATGTAGCATTACCTCTTAAGGTCAAAATGACAGCCTCAGGACTGCACCTGGTCTATTTAATGTCTCCATACAGACCATTGCCTCTGTCAGGAGGAAAGACAGACCTGACAACCCCTCAAACACTGTGTCTAAAGAGAATCTCTTGTTCAGACTCCCCAGTCCTCCTCAACTGACTCCGTTACATCCTATAGTCAAAAGGGATACCTGTTGTATCTTTTGTTTTACATGTAGGAGTCCACAAAAATGCCAAATTTGTGCCAGGATATTGGGGAATTCAACCTTGATGAGAGCAGCTGTTAGTCCATGTATGAAATACACTTGTTTATGGGGTGATCCCCTGGCCAGCTGTAGGTTTGGTTACAGTGGGAGTTGTGTGGCATTTGACAAAGACCTGTAAAACCTCTGGTTTTTACAGAACCTGTTAAACTCTCACCTCTAAAACTTCTCTGGAGGGTGATTTCAATAAGAAGGAAATGTTTACAGGCACTGACAAGGGACAGGGGCAATTTGCTTAGATCTGTCTAGCAGGAGAACGTAGTTTACTCCTATTGAGTGTGGGTTGTGATGGGATGAAATGAAATACTGCAATTTCCTCTCTCTGTGAGAAAAAACAGTGGAGAGAGGAGGAAGCAGCTATTGAAAAGTATACAAGGTTGTAAAAAAAACCAGAAAGGTAAAAGTAAGCTGTTTTAGCCAAGGAAAAGAGTTAACCTGTGTTCGGAGTGGTTTGTTGGATGCATTTCCTCTCACGTTTGCTCCTATAGATATTTAATCCTCAGATGACCTCCAAAACTTTCAAAACGATACAATCACATAAATGTAATGCTATCTCTGGGTAAAACCCTTAGGCAGAGCTTTGGGTGGAGAATATCAGCACAGTGGGGCTTTGTTTAATATTAGGGCAAGATAACTACTGTTGGAACATCAAATTAACAGCGTGCAGTGGGTAGAGAATTGGGTTGTTTTATCAAAATGTAGAAAGAACCAATATAAGAAAATGCACTATAAGGTCACTGGCACATTTATGGTGCTCTGTATAAGACTTTCTGGGTGGTAACGTTGAAATTAAGATTGATTTATCACTGGATGCTAGATTCATTCTGGCATCATGGCCGTAGTAAGCAGACATCCGTTTAAAATGATTGCTGAACACAGGCAGCAAACTGTTAAGCTGCTCACAGCCCGCTGGACGCCACTTGTATGCAATGCACAGGAATCTACGCTGGTGTTATTTCACAGCACTTTTGATCCTCAAACCTTTTTTCTTAGGGAGACTGATTCATTCTTATTGAAACAGCCACAAACCTACTCCCTATGAATGCATAAGAGAGAAACAAATCTCCCAAAGATCCTGCTTTGAAAGAAACACACGTGACTCGGATCAACACGAAGCCCCTGGTGTTTCCACTTGTTTTTCTGCAGTGGATGAGGAACATCCAAGCTGCAGAAAATCGAGTGTCTAAGAGGTTTTCAGAAGTGGTATGCCTCTGCTTGCCTGGGTGAGAAACCTGGGGCATGTCCTCTTGTTCCACAGATGTGATCAAGTGCATGTTGCAGGACAAAAAGGGAACAGCATAAATCACTTGAACTGAGCTCTTGACCATTTTTTCTCAGATGAGGGAAAAACCAAACAAACTTCAGATCCCTGAAACTTGTGTGTGGAAAAGTTGGATGCTTCTATTTTATAATTAGAAGTTTCCAGATCTGTCTCTTTGCCTTTCACTACCATTCCATTTGTTTTGGCTTGTTTCCTTTCCCCACTTTGGTATGGTGGAAGGCAGTTGGGAAAGAAGACGTTAGTACAGACACAGTTTGGACAGACTTAAAACTAAAAAGGAAGAGGAAAACAACTAAACCAAAAATGGGCTTAAAGTTTCTGAAAATAAACCACAGACAGAGAGGAGAAAAAGCCCTGTTTTTCTCCCTCTGAATGGAAGAGAATTACTGATGACCTCTATTTTGCCTAAGCCACGTCAGGCTGCTGAAGCACAGGGGCACCAAAGGTGATGCTCAGCCTCAGAGCGATCTCACTCACTGGAGGAAAGGAAGTGCTGCAGAGTAGAACTCACTGGTGAAAACTCTAACTCTAGATACTGTGCACAACCTTCCTTTCCTCATCTACTTCCTTGGGACTGCTCCATTCTCTCCTACAGATTCACCTGAAAGTGCTGAAATGAATAAATCCCCATAGAGCTACTTTAAAGCCATTCATAGAATCATAGAATGGTAGGGTTGGAAGGGACCTTTAGATATCACCCAGTCCAACCCCCCTGCAGAGGCATGGTCACCTACATAAGATTGCATTCAGAATGGTTTGATATGCAGATTTGAACTAAACACCTGGAAAGAAACATAAAATCCAAGGAAAAATCCAAAGAAAGTGGCTGATGCTATTCTACTTAAAATTGATGTTTATGGTGTTGGTATGTTGATATGTGTAGTCAGGATAAGACTGTATCTCTGTCCTTAGTGTGAGAGAAAGAAGTGTGCTTTCCAAATCCCTGCACCTTATTTCATCTAGCTGGAAATCTAAATGAGATCATTTAGATGTGTCTATATGTTTGAGACTGTCACTTAATAATTAAGACTGTTTACTGCAGCTCATGGGATATGGTGTGTTTTAAAGCCCTTGTAAATTTTATCTTCCACGAGCACTTGTTTTCAAATGACCCTGAAAGCACAATAGTCTTTATTGTCAGTGTATGTGTAAAACGTGAATCATAGAATCAGAGAATGGGAGGGGTTGGAAGGGGCCTTTAGAGCTCATCCAGTCCAACCCCCCTGCAGAAGCAGGGTCACCTAGATCAGGTCACACAGGAACGTGTCCAGGTGGGTCTTGAAGACCTCCAAGGAAGGAGCCTCCACACCCTCCCTGGGCAGCCTGGGCCAGGGCTCCCTCACTCAAACACTGACACAGTTTGTTCTTATGTTTCAAAGGAACTTTTTGTGTTCCAGCTTCATCCCATCACCCCTTGTCCTGTTACTAGCTACTATAGAAAAGAGGGATGTCCCAACCTCCTGACACCCACCCTTTAGATATTTATAAATGTTAATAAGATCTCCCCTCAGTCTCCTCTTCTCCAGACTAAACAGCCCCAGGTCCTGCAGCCTTTCCTCGTATGAAAGATGCTCCAGTCCCCTGATCATCTTGGTGGCCCTGTGCTGGCCTCTCTCCAGCACTTCCCTGTCCCTCTGGAGCTGAGGAGCCCAGAACTGGACACAGGACTCCAGATGAGGCCTCACCAGGGCAGAGCAGAGGGGGAGCAGAACCTCCCTTGACCTGCTGCCCACACTCTTCTTGATGCATCCCAGGCTGCCATTGGCTTCTTGCCCACGAGGGCACATTGCTGGCTCATGGTCAGTTTATTACCAACCAGCACTCCCAGGTCTCTCTCTGCAGAGCTGCTCTCCAGCAGGTCACCCCCAGCCTGTGCTGGTGCAGGGGGTTGTTCCTCCCCAGCTGCAGGACTCTGCCCTTGTCCTTGTTGAACCTCAGGAGGTTCCTCTGTGCCCAACTCTGCAGCCGGTCGAGATCCCGCTGAATGGCAGCACAGCCTCTGGGGAATCAGCCAGTGCTCCCAGTTTGGTGCCAGCAGGGAACTTGCTGAGGGTCACTCTGTCCCCTCATCCTCGTGGGTGATGAAGATGTTGAACAAGACTGGCCCCAGAACCCATCCCTGTGAAGTTTAAATGTTTTCACCTCCTACCACAGTGAAATCCATTTTCCCTGCAGTTTGGCGTGAGCAAAAAGCGATTTTAAACATTTTTTCTTTGTCTAAAGGATTTTACACAGATTTACCAGATAATGGTGAAAGAAAGAAAAAAATGATGCAGGTGAAAACAAAATGCAACATTTCAGTGTTCAAAGCAAATGCAAAGCAACATCCTAATTCTTCAGGAATTAATAAAGTCTTCTAGTCATGATTTCCATTAATAAATATTCAGGGCAGCAACTGTCTGCTCTTCACTTTTCACTTCTTTATCTTTTCTCCTGTGTTATCTTGACAAGCTAAAGGTATTATGATACTGCTGATCTCGGGAATCTTCCTCAGCACAGCCTAAGGATATTGTGTGTGTCTCACCCGTACAGGCAGCACTCCTGCCAACCAAGCGGTCTCAGCCACAGCAGCCGTTTGTCCTCAGTCCCCTGCTGCTGTTGGAGGAGGCCGCTGAGGGAATCCTGCTGAGACCAAAACTCTGGGAAGAGGGCAAGGGAAAGCTTTGCTTTGATTCCTCTCACAGGGTGTGGTGCTCTTGGGGGCTGCAGAGCAGCGTGTACATATAACAGAGTGAGGGTAGGTGTGCAGAGGGAGGAGAAGGGGTGCAGGGAGATGGAGCATCCTCTGTTCTCAGTGATGTGTGCTCCAGCGCTGTGGCTGCATGGGGCTTGAGTAACAGAGAAATGACAGTGTGGAGGCTCCTTCCTTGGAGGGCTTCAAGACCCACCTGGACATGTTCCTATGTGACCTGATCTAGGTGACCCTGCTCCTGCAGGGGGGTTGGACTGGATGCTCTCTAAAGGTCCCTTCCAACCCTACCATGCTGTGATTCTATGATTCTATGATGCTTCTCCTTTACTCTAGGAGAATAGTTAACTTATCTACAAAACCCTCCAACTCATTTCTGTAGTTCCATTATCCACTGGTCACACCCAATCCCTTTCTGTCCTCCTTGCATCGATAAGTCCATGGAAAGCTTTTCACCGGGACCTGACACATAATGCAGCTTTTTGGTAGCAATATGTAGACCTATTTTACCACCTACCATTCTACTACCATAACACAACCCTTGTGCTTTCCTGTGTTTTCCTTTAATCTTCCAAAATAACAAGGTGGAAGTGGCCATAGTGAGGAAACTTCTGTCTTCCAGAAATGAATGATCAGAATGAGGAAGGTGGGGGAGGAAGGGATCACAAATATATTTGTTGCTTGTGACTGGAATAAGACAAAGCAAAATATAATCTACTGAATACTGAAGAGTCAAATACTCATTTGATAAGCACATAATGAGAACTATTGCATGTGACAAATAGGAGAATATTGTGTAGTGTTTTAATGTGTCTTAGATCTGACTAATGATCTGTGTGATTTTAACCTGTCAGAAAACACACATTTAAATGACAAGAAGTGTAAGAGGAAAGAGAGGAGCATTTAGAGATGGAAAGTGTCTCCTGGAAAGTGTCTGGAGAAGCTACTGTAGAGGTACTTTCTACTTGACATCTCTACAGCAGATCTTTTAGCACACAGCCTTTCCATGTGAAATAGGCAGGATTGTGGGTAATATTTAGCCAGCTGGACCAGTTAATAGGGCTAAATTAGACAAGGCTAAAATCCAGATGGATTGTTTCACACAGAGATGTAGGGTGACTATGAACAGATCAAGCTGGTGGTCCTGGCCTGTCTGGGATGAGAGAGCCCCACGTATATTCCAAGGAAAGATTATCATAGTCTTAAAGGAAATGTGCATTTTAACACTTGGTTGTTCTGACACTCTGTGGTGACTTTTGTATGGTGAGTAGACAACACTCTGTTCAGGAGAACCCACTTTCTGAGTCATTAATCAGCCAGAGATATTGTCTCTTGGAGAGTCTTGGCTCTGCTGGTTGTCTTGTCTTCCACAGAGCTGGAAAACAGATGGAGCTGTAGTCAGGGAGCCTGAGCAGCTGAGGGTCCCACCCTTGGGACAGGTAAAGAATCCTCAACCTGTCACTTGAAAAGAGGCAAAAAGGAGTACAAGCATAAATCTCAGCTGGTAGTGTGGAAAAGAGCAGTGTGTTGGCATGCTCTACAACTCATGCTGTGTGTACTTAAGGGAGGAAAGCTTTGACAATTTGAGAAACTGCACTAATAAATATGCAGCCTAATCCAGCAGGTGCAACAGCTCGAGAGCAGAAGAGAACTGTCACAAGAGTGCAGGAGCACTCTAGATCACAGATTCACAGAATGGTAGGGGTTGGAAAGGACCTCTAAAGATCATCTAGTCCAACCCTCCTGTTCTAGCAGCTCTGCCCAGAAACTGGAAGAAACTTGCCTGTCCAGAGTTTAAGCCATTGCTTTATACACAGGCCATTGCAGCTGCCAGGCAGCGACAGCATTTGAGCCCACAGTCAGTATACAGCAAAAGGAAGCAGAAAGATTTATCTTTCCATAATTTCACATGCTGTTTTATACACAGGCAGTTCAGAGCCCTCCCTCCACCCTGCACATCTTCAAATGGCACTGGGTGTTCTGGCAGGGAATGCACTGGCTGCTGTCTAGCACGAGCTCTCTAGGAAGAGCTGGTTTTGCTCTCTGCTAAAACTGCAGCCTGGAAATATGTGCTGTTGTAGACATTGTGCTGTTTGAAAATGCTGCAGCAGCTGGCTCCATAGCTGTAAATCAAGAAACATAATGTCATCATAATACTGAAAAACTTTCTTCCAGTCCCAAAGGTGAAAATGTAGTGTGCAGCTGACATGAATAGGATATAAGGCTGGGGAGGGGGAACATGAACCACTTGAGAGCTTTTTCAACTGTATGGTGCTAATATTTTACCACTGAGCTTTGCTTTCTGAATTTTCATTTCACTCGTGTTTACATCAAAGTGCTCACCTGTCCTCCATGCTTGAAATGTTTGTTTTCCTAGTGAAGGCAGAAAAAGGACACGAATTCCTGGTTCTTTTTGGGTTGAAACCTACTTAAACTGTGAACCACTTGAAAGAGTAGCTTTTTTTACTTTTTTTCTTTTCTGTTTTTCCTGTGAAATGCTCATTGTTAGTTGTGCTTTGTCTTTCATTTTTACCTAGTTTGCTTAACTCTGGAAGCAGGGAGAGAGGTAAGGAGAGAGAAATTCATTCCTCCAAGCTTTAACATGCCCAGATGCTCAGAATTACAGTGGCAAGCTCCTGACCTAAGACTTGAAGGACATGTATTTTCTTTCCTGCCACATCACACAATTCCCATCTGCGTTTATGACAGTTTCCCCTAATGCAAGTCAGAAATGTAAATTGCCAGGATGCAAAAGGAACTTTTTGCAGGATCAAAATGGTACCATTAACTTTGAGGTGTGTGGCATTCAGCTGAAGCCCACAGCCCAGAGGTGAGTACTGTATCCCAGAAGTAAATGCTGTCTCCTCACCTTAAGGAGAGCACAATAGAGTGTGACACCATGCTGTGCCCACTCATCAGCCTCTGCTTGCTGCAGACTGGCTGTTGAGTTTCCAGGGATGTACATCAAAGTGCCTCCTCCTCCAGGATGGAGGTGTCCTATTGAGTCCTGCCAGGAAGCTGTGCCTCACCATTTAGCATTAACAGGGCAATTTGTCCTCACTTTGCAGAGCAATGCCTTTACTGTCAGGCTGCAAAGACATTCTGGGATGGTGTTTTTAATTGAATTTCTTCTTGTTTTGCAAAGCACCAGAGTTGTTTTGGGCCAGATAGTGATAGGGGAGAAGGGTAAGGAAGTAACCATGGCTCACCTTCAACAGACCACTTATTGCAGGTTTGCTGCAGGATAGTTTACATATTTGAAGGAGAATCTCCAGAGGGATGGGAACCTT
Source organism: Colius striatus (assembly GCF_028858725.1). Taxonomy (NCBI): domain Eukaryota; kingdom Metazoa; phylum Chordata; class Aves; order Coliiformes; family Coliidae; genus Colius; species Colius striatus. The sequence goes on from NC_084760.1 coordinate 1,590,358, forward strand.
GGGCTGAGTGAATGCCTCCACCTGTCCTGATCTGCTCATCTACACGGCCTTTGCTTTGCAGGTGATTTGGCAGAGATGTGTTAACTCCCTCTGGCAATGTAGCTGCACAGTTTTTACAGGTGTTTAAAGGTGGCATCCTGAATCTAAAGGCAGCTCACTGTTTTGCTTTCCCACTACACACACACACTCCCTGTCCTCAGACCCCCTGAGGAAGGATTTAAAGTGAAGCAACCGTCATTCTGAGCCTTGAGTTGTTCTTTAAGAGCCACACAGGACTGAACTTATGGTACACAGATGGCAAAGTCATGGTTTATAGATCTCAGTTGTGCTGATGTGTGAAGCAGGTCTCAGACAGCTCAGCTGGCAGGAGTGGGTGCTTCACAAAACAGCAATCAAAGTACTTAGGCTTTATAGCCATGCCTATGTTACTTATCTGAGCAGTGCCAGAGCAGAGGACTGGCATTTGCTCATCCTTGCTGCCAGAAGAGTCCTTGCTACAGCTCTGGCCTGAGGCTTTTGGCACAGTGCCACTTACTCCCGAGTGCTATCTGGGAGCTCAGCATGGTCTGGGGAGCATTCCCACGGGTGTTCTGTGTGTGGCCACCCTGCTTTTGAGGCCCAGTGAGCTTCAAACTGTGGCTACAGCTAGTGACAGTCAGATTCAGAGTTTTGAGCACATTTTGTTTCCAAGTCTGGTTTACTCATCTGTATTTTCCTGAGCTGAGCAGCAGCAAAGAAACAGAGGAACTTTAGAGACCAATTCTAAGTCCTTCTGCTCTGCCTAAAACTTTGTTTTGATGCCTCCAAATGGATGTTTAAAGCTAGCTGGGAGCAAAAAGATCCTGGTGCTATTTTCTGGAGTAAATTCAGGAACCATGGCAGAGAGTTTTGCCAACTTCTTTGGTTAAATCTAATCAAGGCGAATGCTGTGTGCCAAAACCATTCCTTTAAATTGCTGCCACACATGAAGATGGAAAACATTGCAAACAAAATGCAGCGAGAGGGATGCATCTGTTACTGAGACACAGCAGAGGGGACTCATGGGTGGTGATGGGGAAGGGTAAGAGCTTAGGAAGAGGAGTCGTATTTGTGTAGATGGGGGTAAGAACTTTTTAATCCTTGCTCGTCTGAGTTTATGAGTCACAAATCCCATGAATGTGTAAAAGAAGAAATGCAAATGCTAAAAACAATGAGCAAGGGCTGTAAGCACCACTTCTTCATTCTCTAAGTATAAAATCCCTTCTTGGAGAAAAACCCCTCTCTCCTACCACATATTGTATGTGCCTTAGGCTGATGAGGAGCCTTTTATTACACACAATTGTATTTTTCTCCTGGGATTTTTGTTGCTGCTGTTGTTTTATTGTAAACTGAAATTCATCCTATGGGCTGAGACAAGTTCAGTCAACTTGGATACCTACTCCTTTCGAGATGCAGGACAAATGAGACCACATCTTGTCTTTCCAGGCCTCTTGTTTCAGTCTAAACAAGAGCCAGTGCTAATCATTAAACCTGTTTTGTTGGGGTTTTTTCCTGTCTGCACAGAAAGAATTGTAAGACTGAAGACTCCCTCAGCTGCCAGGCTAAGGAACCTCTCTGGCCCCTCTCTGTAACCCAGAGTAGCCCAGCTGTTCATTTATAAGAATTGGTCATAAAAAAGTTAGCAGAAGGAGAAATGAGGAGGAAGACTGAAGTAGAACAGAGATTAAAATGAGCCTAGTCATGTCAGTAAGCCTTATTTCTGAATGTAGGGAGACCTTAGAATCACAGAATCACAGCATGGTAGGGTTGGAAGGGACCTTTAGAGATCATCCAGTCCAACCCCCCTGCAGAAGCAGGGTCACCTAGATCAGGTCACACAGGAACGTGTCCAGGTGGGTCTTGAAGCCCTCCAAGGAAGGAGCCTCCACACCCTCCCTGGGCAGCCTGGGCCAGGGCTACTCTTCGACCATCCATGTAACTAATTCTATTTAATAAATCTTACACACATCAAATTGTCAATGAAATGAAGGTACATATTCGATTCAAAGGGGAAATGTGAGAGAAAGAGGGAAAGAGTTGAATCTAGTGTGCACACAATCATACTTCTCTGTTTCCTTCATGTTCAATCTATCATCTGTGCATAGGCAGTACTGGATTTGCCCTTCAGCTCAGGGGTGACTCCTTGCAGATAGTGACAAGAAGTCACTCCAAGTGTAGCTCTTTCCCTGCTCTGCTTCATGTGAAATGTGCTGGGCTTTAATTTGGGTGTGATCTCTGGCTGTGTGTGTTTGCCAGGAAGGTGCAGGCTCTTTCCATTATTTACAAGACACTGTATCTGTTATATGAAGACCCAAGTGCATCTACATTTTCCTGTCCTGAGGACTTTGGAGTAAAAGTTGGAGCACGGTTTCATTGGAACCCATGATACAATTGCTCAAAGCTTAATGCTCACTGTCACAGACAATAGCTCCCATGGGAGTGGGCAACCATTCCTTATAAACAACAGCCTTGTGCTCACAGTGAAAATGAGTCTCAGCTCTGAGAAGAGACACATTTCAGGAAAGGCAAGGGATGTGAATTTCAATACTGGCAGATGAATGTGTGTTGAGAAGTGTGTACTCCACATCCCACTCTAAAAATCCATTAGGAATAGGAAAATGTCTATATACAAAAAGAGAGAAAAGATAAGGAAGAGAGAGAGAGGTGCAGCAAGAGACACACATGAAAAACAAACCCTATCTTATGGAGCACAGGATAGAAAAAAGACACGAGTTCAGAATAGTAAAGCAATGCCTGTACTCTGCTCTCCTTTGGCTATTCACACTGAGGCAAAGAAGCAAGGACAAGCCTTTTTACTTTAAAGCAATAATAAGCCTTTCCCATCAGTTTTATGTTAAGAGGATGAGATTAATGCTTCAGATGTACTGTTGATCTGTGCCTTTCATATTTAATCTATAGGACTTCAGAGGTGCTTATACCTGCCTGTTGGTGTGCTTCCCATCTATAGTTCCTGATTTATAGATCCTGGCAAATCAGAAGTGGGAGGAATTACTGGATGCTGTTATCATGACATCATGTAATAGTTTTGTTACGTTGTAAGTGTTTAATTGAGGATGTTTGTTATAGTTCCCTTGGAAAATCTAGATTTTGTGCTTGGGTTTTATGTTAGTGCAGAGCATAGAATCATAGAGTGACAGGGGCTGGAAGGGACCTTTAGAGATCATCCAGTCCAACCCCCCTGCAGAAGCAGGGTCACCTAGATCAGGTCACACAGGAACGTGTCCAGGTGGGTCTTGAAGACCTCCAAGGAAGGAGCCTCCACACCCTCCCTGGCATATAAGAGTCTTTCCCCTAGTTTTGCAGAGGTATGATAGAGAACCAGGTATCTCACGTGCTCTATGATTTGAGGGCCATTTTAGTCTTTTATAATTTACTGAAGACTCTGGAGCTCCAGAAAGTGGCAGAAAATTCGAGCAGAGACCGTGCCCAGATTCCCTGTGCTGCAGGTGTGAAAGGGTAATGAAAATTCATCTTCTGTGTTTTGCCTGATTTATCATTTGAGTTTCCTATAGGACCCAAGATAGTTTGATAAAGCTCTCTCTCTGTTCCAGTTAACAGCTTGGGAAGGGGGAAGAGGAGGTGGAGGGTTAAACTGATACCAGAAATTGTTGTTTGGAATTACTTTCCTGTTACAAATCTGTGAGTGTCTGCCTGTGAAAACTTTTGCTGTTAGGTGCAGCCAGATAAAAATCAGCCACAAAGGGAATTTATCATTTATTTTAGCTTGGCTGAATGATGATTTCTTAGTATCACAGTTACTTTTTTTATAATGCATCTCTTCACTGTGAGAAGCAGATATTCTCCCTCTGGTATAAAACTGATAGGCAATAAATCTGTCTAATATCTTGTAGTTCTGTGGGACTCTAGCTGAGAATTTTGCCAATACAAATGATGCACCAGATCACATTCTGTGTTTGCTTATACTTGCTGGAACATCACATTTCAGTGGCAACTGTCTTTTATTATACACACCATTGGATGAAAGCAGAAACAGCAAATAGGATTCAGTGCAAACATAGCGGATCTTTTGCACAGCATTATCTCCCTGCTTACCCAATGTTTCACCTTTCTCCTCTCACTATGAACACTGGGTGCTATCCTCTAGCATAAGGTATTTCTAGCATTATTTTAATGTCAGCATTTGCTGTCTGCATGTGCAGAAATGCATTAATACACACACACTGCAATGGGATTTTTAGTGGGGTTTTTTTCCCTGCAAAACACTTTTTTCCCTCTGATGTAAAATTGATTTTCAATCTGTTTTTGTATGGGGTCTAGAGATCTCCAATATTATCCACCCATATATTAAAAGCTTGTTTTGTAATAGGCAGATTGGAGGTACAAGGCTGGAGACCCCTCCAGTAAGAAGAATAGTCAGTCTTTTAAATAATTCTAGGTGGTTATGGAGAAATTCAGACTTGAACATTTATTTGGCTATAGTTTTCTTTCCATGTAGAAGTAGCACTGGAGCAACAAAGATCCTGCACTGTAAATGTTTTTGTCATCAACAAAACTGTTTAAAACACTCACACTCTTAATGCAGCAAGGCAGGATCAGAATAGCAAGAGACTGTGCAGTAGTGGAACAGAATTTTCTAGATCTGGATTCATTCTTTTTTACTAAGACATTGATACTTGATTTTTTTATGTCTCTGACTTTGGGTGAGCCAGTTGTTACCCAACATTTGCCTGGCAAGGTTTGGGTAGTGGTGAGGGGGTGGTGCAGGCTGCAGGGGTGGCTGCTTTGGAAAGACATCATATCAGTCAGAGTCAGTTCCAGCCTGCTCCAAAACAGACCCACTGCTGGCCAAAAGTAAGCCCATAAGCATTGTTGGTGGCACCTCCTTGATAACATTTGATAAGGGGTGAAAAACATAGGAGAAGAGTGAGAAGATGTGAGAAACAGTCTTACCAACACCAAGATCAGTGAAGAAGGATGAGGAGCAGATTCTCCAGGTGCTGGAGCAGAGATTCACCTGTGGTGCAGCTCATGGTGAGGCTTTGCCCCTGCAGCCATGGAGGCCACAGGGCAGCAGAGATCTGCCTGAGCCCATGGATGACCTCATGCCAGTGCAAGTGGGTATACCCTGAAGGAAGCTGTGATCCTGTGGAGAGCTTGTACTGGAGCAAGCTCCTGGCTGGAACTGCAGCCTGTGAAGAGGAGCCAACGTTGGACTGGGTTTGCTGTCAGGACCTGTGACTCTGGGAGAGCAGCACTGGAGCAGTCTGTTCCTGAAGGACTGCACCCTGTGGAAAGGACCACTCTGCAGGAGCTTGTGAAGGACTGTGTCCCATGGGTGGGACCCCACACTGGAGCAGGGGAAGAGCAGGAAAAGGAAAGAGTGTCAGAGACAGAGTTGTCTTCTTTTTTCTCCCTATCCTCCTCTATTATTGACAATTACATTACTTGCCCTAAGCTGACTTTGTTTTGCCCATGATGATAACTAACAAGTGATGTCTCTGTCCTCGTCCCACAAGCTTTTTGTCATGTGTTGCCTTCCTATCCTGTTGAGAAAGAAGAGTCACAGACCAGTTTGATGGACATTTTGGGGGCTGGCCACGGTCAACCCACCTCTGTGCTTCAGTAATTTTTCAAACTGAAATGCCAAGTGCTTTTGTGTCTGTTCATTCAAGAAGCCAAGTAGCATGTTGTCTCCTTTGGGTCTTAGCCTGATCGGAAACGTCCAGATAAATGTTCTGCTATCTAGCTTTCCTGGAAGGCTTAATCAAAGAAACATGTCTAGGGAAGCCCTAAAGTCATATACATGAAGGACTCCACCATCTAGTCAGTGCTACCCAGGAGAAGTAGTGTTACTGTGTTTGGAATGCCTGCTCAGTGGTGACACTGAAATTGCTGCCTATCAATGCTGCTGAGACTGGTCTCTTCGTGGGGAGGTGAGGAGAGCCTTATGTTGGAAGCTGGGCTGCTGTGCCATATGCTGCATTGGAAGACTTTGGTTGTTTAAGGTGTGAGCCCAGATCTGTTTTCTGTGGATGGGTTAGGCAGCAAGCTGTGGGCAAACGTTTCTGTCTCCAAGTGCTGGTACTGCATGTGAGCATTTCTGAAGATGGGAAGAAGAGTGATGAGGGGCTTGGACTGTGCACACACAATCCCATGGGACCTAAGGAAGAGCATGGAATATAGGGAGATGTCATGAAACATGATTTTAAGGTTGATTTTGGCCAGTGAGGATTTCCATGTGTGTAGAACAGTGGAATAATTTAGGTTGAAACTAATTTGTGGACCAGCACAAGAAGTAATTTCAATGTTGGGACAGGGACTTGTCCAGTTGAGTTTTCATATCTCCAAGAACAGAGATTTCACAGCCTGTTGGAGTTGTTTCAGTGACTCCATACACTTTCCCACATGGAAACAACTCCAGATGAGCTTTCCATACACTTCACTTTTCTCCCTCAGAATTAGAGCTGGATCACATCATCACATCTTGCTGGGAACACCACAAGTGGTTTCCTTGATGTTTATTTGTGTGTTTCTTTTTTTCCTGAGACATCTACTGAATTTTCTGGCATCAGTTTTATTACAGCAACGCTCAGTTTTGCACTCAGCATTCCCCTGCACCTGAAAAAGCTTGTGCCTGTGAGTTGTTTTATATAAACTCAAATGGTTTCATAGTGGAAGTCACCATTTGGCAAGCAATAGGATTTTGCACATTTCAACTCCCAAACCTTCACACACTTCTTTACCACTTTTTACATGGAAATAAACTGTCTCCATGTTCTCATAGGTACACTGGTATTAAAGACCTTAAATCTTTGGTAAGTCGGTGCAGCAGCTTTCAGTGACTGGCTGCACTGTGGTCAGCTTCGGTGGCTGTTCAAAGTGCTGTTGTCTGTGAAGAGCAGAAGGTTTTGTGGTGTAAAGGAAAAGAAAGTTCTTAGTTCACATTACATTGTAGACTATCTGCTGTTGCATCTATTCTTCCAGAAATTCACCTTCAAATTTATGGGATTGTAATGAGGAGTGTGGGCAGCAGGTCAAGGGAGGTTCTGCTCTGCCCTGGTAAAGCCTCATCTGGAGTCCTGTGTCCAGTTCTGGGCTCCTCAGCTCCAGAGGGACAGGGAAGTGCTGGAGAGAGGCCAGCACAGGGCCACCAAGATGATCAGGGGAATGGAGCATCTTTCATACAAAGAAAGGCTGCGGGACCTGGGGCTGTTTAGTCTGGAGAAGAGGAGACTGAGGGGGGATTTCATTAATAAGTGTCTAAATGGTGGGTGTCAGGTTGGAGCAGCACTTTTTTCTGTTGTGTCAGTGACAGGAGAAGGAGTGATGGGATGAAGCTGGAACACAAAAAGTTTAAACATAAGGAGAAACTGTGTCAGTGTTTGAGTGAGGGAGCCCTGGCCCAGGCTGCCCAGGGAGAGTGTGGAGGCTCCTTCCTTGGAGCTCTTCAAGACCCACCTGGACACGTTCCTGTGTGACCTGATCTAGGTGACCCTGCTTCTGCAGGGGGGTTGGACTGGATGAACTCTAAAGTCCCTTCCAACCCTACCACTCTATGATTCCATGAGTTTTGAATCCTTTTTCAGGAGAGGAAGACTCTGATTGATTGGGCAGACCGTATCAGCTCTGCCAAGGAAGGAGTAATCTCAGGTCAAGAATAGCACTTGAGGAAAACAAAGTGAAAGATGAAGATGTAGAAACAGTTCTGTCTCCACTACATATGGCAGTTTGAGCTGTTTCTTTCCTTGTTTTTTATTTTTTTCCCCTTTTTATAAAAAACCCACATCTAAAGGCTGCAGGGAACAATTATGATCATCCTGGCTGAGCTCCTGCATAACCCAAACTGCACAATTTCACTCAGGGACTCTTCCACATAATGTAACAGCTTGCAATTGAATTACTAGAGCATGCTGAATTGCTGAAAGTCCTTACATGGAAACAAGTTGTTTGTTCTTTAGAAGTTCACTCTCTGGTGCTCTACTAGTGTTAGATCTGTGGTATCATAATGGTCTTCAGGAGCAGTTTGCTGTGGTCTTGGCATAAGATGGTTACGAATCCAGGTGAACTGTGAGAAAGCAACTAGAAGTTGATTTCAATCCCAGCCAAAGTTTTGGCTGAGATTTTACAAGCTTCCAAAAAACCCCTCTTCTTGGATCCTGCTGCTTTTGAACAAAAATAGATTATGTGGTCAAATAAATCTCCAGTATCTTCTTTTGGATGATGAGGGGTGAGGAAGGCTCATTGGTGGGAATGCCCTGCTATGCAAAGGGCACTGCAGAACGCTCTCCTTTCAGTCAAGAATGATGAGTCAGGTGAACTCCTTACAGATTACAGTCTGCAGAGAGTGCAGAGTGTGTCTGCAGAGCATCCTATTCGGTGTTCTCACAGAGTGCAGAGTAAGAGAAATGTTTTGCACTGAATGTATGTGTTTACTCAATCTCCATTTATTTATTTCTTCATTTTTCTCCTTAAGGTAGGTCCATTTCCTGTAATTGCTTTTGGGGTAAACTACTGCCTAAATGGAAAAGGAAAAGAAATATGAGGCTATTATGACTCTTTGGTGCTAGCAATTTTTGCTCAGCTTTTGCACTACAAAAGTGTAACAGCAACAGAGGTATTTTACAGCTGATTTGCAGGAACCATCTCTGTCCAGTTCCTAGAAAGCATCTGTGCCAAAACCCTGGAATATATGACCTGAAATAAGGACTGAGCTAACACAGTGTCACTTCAACCCACACAAAGATTCACGTTGACTTTGGCCAGCAGTGTGTCAGAATGGATCTCTGAGAGTGAGTTTAGATCTAAACTAGCCAAATAGGCATATCAGCTCAGTTTGAGACTGAGCCCTTTGTGTCAAACCCTGGGAAATGCTGGGATCTGCTAACGCACTGTCTTTCTGAAAATGAGAAGAGTAGGAGTTCAGAAAAGCGACGTGCAGGAGAGCAGTAGCATTTCTGCACAGCATTGGCTTTGACATACTCTGTGCACAACTGGGATTCTTTTGACTTTTCTTTGACTATTTAAGCAGTGCTTGTTTCTGCTGTCAAAACTCAACAGCTCTCCAAGCCCTTTGCTGCATTTAAGTTGAACTGTATAGTGGAGGTAGTTAATTAATTCTTTCCCAGTGCTTTCATTAAGCCTCTGTGGTTATTCTGTGGATTATTTTGTTTAAGTGGGTTTGTTTGTAGGCTGTTCTCTTATCTACAAACCCAAGATACAAATAGGGATGCATGCTAAAAGGCTGTTGGAAACCCTGGGCATGTATTTGAATGCATACTGAGGGTGTGCTTTCGTGCATGTGAAGGGATATACAGAAGAGATGTGACAAATAAGCTACATACTTGTGTATGTGTGGTATTTGTGGACAGAACTACATTGATGAAGTCTCTCAGGCACCTATTCCAAGGATTTAATCTTTAGAGTTAGATCTTTAGGACTTCAAGTGCTCATTTCACTAAACTTCAGTCAGTGACAGCTAAGTCAGTCACCCAGACATCTTCCAGTGTCAGTGGAGAGAGAACGAGAGAGAGATTCAGATCTAACAAAGACTAGGGAACTAGAATAGACCACTGCCTTTTAGGTGGCCAAAACTAGATAAGACAGACTTTATCATTTCAGTGTAGGTAGTCATTAAAATACTACCCATTTGTGTCTAATGCACTCCACTCTAAAATGTACTGGGGATGGCATTTCACAAGATTTCCATTGTTCATCGCTTCAAGTATCAGTCTGTAAAGTGGATCTGATGCTAGTTGGGATAAGATGCTTATTTTGCTGACATATGAGGCATGCAATTGTGTCTTTGGAAAAGGCTTTCTTACAGCTCTGATACCTATTTCACTGCCTAACTCATGTCACTTAGCACTCTTAACAGTTTTCTTTGACATCAGGTCCCAGTTTCTCAGGAGTTTAGACATGATATTTCTATTTCCAGCAGCGTAACTGGTCAGTAAGGCTGGTGTGTGCTGAGCAGAAGGTAATGGAAACACTCAGTCTGGTTTTAATTGTAAGCAAGCTACTTATTCTGGAGTTTTACAATGTATTTTGAGATCTGAGTCTGCTTACTTTGTCATTAAAATCCTTAGACATCAGTCAACTGATAGTGAAATATGCAAGATCAAGCAGGTAGAAATATGTAATTGCATTTCCACCATTGCTTCTGTAGTATTTTTTTCACCTGACATGTCATCCTATAGCAGATTTTATAGAGCATGAGGTGAATTGATATAATTAGCTTGGTTTCCTGCCATCTTTCCCATAGGTCAAGCCAATTAAAAGACAACCGAGGGAAACAGTGCTACAAACTGGAGCATATGGCACCATGGCATAAAACACACAGTAGATGAAAAAACAAATTGGCTGTGATTTTACCTTCGAAATGGAATTGAATATAAACCATGTTTGACTCTGAATCACCTTGAAATTCCCTTCCTTCTCTTGACTTCTAATTTTCAGCAGGGGTCAGAGCATTATTCTGCTCTTGGGTCATGTAAAGGCTTCTTTGCTTGCCTTTGAGCTTCCTGCTGCAGCTGTTTCACTGCTCAATGTTCCTCTGTGGTTGTAAGTAGAGATGGGTGAAACCCCAGACTTCTGATTTTTGATGGATTCAGAACCTCTAAAACTAGTTGTACTGCATTACCAACCCAAAGAAAAAGTGTAGTTTGCAAATTTTCTTGCTTCGTGGGAAACAACAAGATTAGCAATAAGTGAAAGTGGCTTGGTTTCTGCTTTTGTGGTTTTGGGCTTTTTTTTGGTGGGGTGGTTTTTTTTGAGGGTTTTTGGGTTTTTTTGGTTTTGCTTCAAGTCAAGTTTCAAAGCCCCATTCCCTGTCCAACCTGAGTCTGAACTCTGCACATGCAGAACCTGATTTCCCTTGGAATGGTCCTGGGGCACTCTGGCAAAAGCAGATTTGCTGGGAAGGTTCTATCAATGTTTTATCACAAGGGGGGTGTGTGGGTGTGTGTGTAGGGGTGTGTGTGTGACGTTTCTCTGTGCTGACACTCTGTTCTCCATGTCTCTAAGCTGTTAATGGGTCCCTTGGAATGGCTTTGGCATATGCCAGCCAAGCACTTCACAGACAGTCCTTGGGCAAAATTCATAAGTTAGAATTAGCTAGAAGAGATTTTCCTGACAAAAATCTCCATGTGGCTACTCTTTTTTTCTGGAGGCAGAGATCCTGCTAGCAAGAAGAAGGCTGTTGCACAGAGTATTTGGACATAAACCAGTCTACTTTTCTTTTTCTGCTCTGTTAGACCAAGAGCTTTTCAGGTAATCTGTTTTTTTTCTTCGAATATAATTTATCACACCTCTCACCTCAGCTGAGGCTTTGAGTGTTTCTGTTGGGTTCCAAAAATATAGCCCTGAAAACTGTGGTCTGAATCCAGATGGAGCATGTATGGTTGCTTAGGAGGGGTACAGTTCTCTCCTCATTGTTTAGGGATTCTTTGAAATATAGCTTTTGAAAGTGTCCTGTGTTTCTTTTGCACAGTCTAGTTCAGACCATGTAACTTTTGATATTTTCTAGTAAGTGCTTTGAAACTAAAAGTACTTTAACTAGGGTTATCTAGCTGCTGAGTCTGATTTTGGTTGTGGCATTAAGCACCAGCATAACTCACCTTTCCACAAACAATGGGAACACTTGGAGAGTGGAAGTGCAGCTGCATGCAACCAGAGGAACACAATGGCTTTTTAAATTGAGTGATCTCACACTTTTGCAGGCCAGGCAAAAAAGATCCAAATCCAGAAGAAAACTGGGATTTTTTCCTGGTTTCAAGTGATGAATAAATTAATGTCTGTATATGCCATTCACTGTGATCCTGGAACCCACACCGGAACACTCTCTGGTGAGCACGAGAGAGCAAAGCATCCCTGCTGAAGTTTTAATCTCATCTACAGGTTAGTCCTTGTGAAATAATAACTGTTATTATCAAATCAGATTCCCAGAAAGAATGAACTTGTCAAACTCCCTTCCTTTATCTGCTGTGGCAACTGGTGTCACTATGATAATGCCATGCCAACAGTGCTTAGGCTGAGAGGTTGTCACTTGCCCCATGATAAACTCTGGCACTGGAAGCATTTTTTTCACCCCAGTTTGTCAAATCACAGAGATCTGACATTCAATACACAGTCCTCAGGTTTTCAAACGTTCTTTTGCTCTTGATTCATGCTAACAACAGAATACTTGAAAGAATGAAGGCTTGGTATCGTTGCAGTGGCTAAGTGACTGATTAAATACAGCCCAGGAGCTGGCTGTGGACAGCTGAATTGAAGTAGTCAGTTTGGATGGGTCAAGCTGGAAGCAAAAGAAAGCTTGAACCTCATACTGGTACAGGAAGGCAGAGGAAAGAGGGGAGCAGCTTGTTTCCCAAATTTCTTTGCTCTGAAGGCAAGGTGGACCTTCAACATGTTCTTGCTATTTGGAGACCAGGCTCAGGGACTCATCCTGCTTGGCTTTAGAGGTCTTCCATGTGCATGGCTGGGTGTGGGCTTATCATCTTGGGCTCAGGCACTCAGGCATTGGATTCTCCTGTGCTCTCTTTCAGGACAAGGGCTGCCCAGGGAGGGTGTGGAGGCTCCTTCCTTGGAGGTCTTCAAGACCCACCTGGACACGTTCCTGTGTGACCTGATCTAGGTGACCCTGCTTCTGCAGGGGGGTTGGACTGGATGATCTCTAAAGGTCCCTTCCAACCCCACCATTCTATGATTCTATGAAATCACACTTTCTAGTACTTCTGCTAGAACTTTGCTGCAGGTGAAAACCTCTGTCATTCATTGGAGCAGATCTGGAAGTCTCTTTTTGTTGGCACAGTCACAAAAGTGCTTAGCAAGGGAAATGTGCTTTTTCCTGGGTATATATTTCCATCCTATCTTAAGCATGTTAATTGTTTCCATTCTCTCTCAGTCTCTCATATTAAGTTGTAGTAATCATCAGAGATTTTGTGCAGGAAATTGCATGTGTTTTTTTCTTATCTCTTTAGGCATATTTTTCTATGCTAAGAATGTGTTTCACTTAGAGCAGTATTACTTAAAGCATGTTATATGGAGCACGCTGGGAACATTGTTCTCAGAAGCATTCCATCAGATGTATCATCCTGGTATGACATTCAGGACCTTCTAGATATTCTTAACTAGGGAAAAAAAAATGTATGTACATATAACAGGTGACCATGGGCAAGTTGTTGGGGTTTTTTTTCCCTTTAAACTAGAAGCTCTTTACTTACTCTCTACGTCATGGTGGAATTAACATCTTCTGCTGTTCTGACATCCCTTAAAACAACTAAGAAAGCATTTCCTCACCACACAATGCAACTAAATCAGAAGGCACAGGGTCTGTGAAGCTAATGTTTTCCAAGCAAAACGACTATCCTTCCAAAACTCAGGAGAGAGAGGGTATGGTGTGTTATCATCACCTTGCCAAACTCGCCTCCTCTCCCTCCCTACTCTAGATTCTCTCAGGCTTCATTTGAGAGTGTGCAAACCTCAGTTCTCGGGAAAGGGCTGTTAACCTCTTTTAAAACAAAGAGCTGTACTTTTTCATCTCTTAAAACCACCGCCAGTGCTTGCATAGCAGGCACTAGAGGGCAATCGTGAGCTATAAATATGCTCCAGCTTAGCCTTGGCTTTTACATGACAGTGTCTCTCAGGCACTCTTTCAGCTCCTCTTCTCCCCTAACTGTAGGCTGCTAGCACAGCAGCAAATGCAACGAGATTGTTTCTCCACTCTTCTCAGGATTTGGTGTATTTCTAAGACACAGATGAGACTGGCGACTTTCATTACTGCAGAAGGTTACTCTGTGATTAGTCTGAACCCAACACTCAGGCTGTCCTACGGTGCCAATACACCTCCCTCTACATCTGCACTCGGGCTGCTCTTTTGAGCAATGGCTTTTGCCAGCATTGATAATAACAAGATTGAGCAACTGTGTGGGTTTACCTATTCTATTTTGGAATTCTTTTTAGAGCCAATCTAAATCCTCTTCTTCAGAGACCAAGAGCAGTTGCTACACCTTGTTTCTGGGTGCATGAACCCAATACAAGCGGCAGAAAAGGCGACAAGAAGTGAGTGAGAGAAACACTTCAGGAAAATATAAGTAGTTGGCATTTGTATTTCATGCTTAAAAATATGACACAGTTCCCTAAACAAAGGTTTCTTTGCTTTAGAATTGGTAAGCAAACTAAGCAGCACGTCCTGAGGTTGTAATTGCTCTGGGGCTTGAATTGAATGGCATTTCCTAAACTAAGCTGCCCACCTACCCCTGCTTTCTGCAAGGTCTGCTCTCAGGGGGCTGCAAGTAGAAACAAAGCCTTTATCCCTTTGACCTCTGCCTCTTGTCATATGGATTTTTTTCTGCATAAGTTGGCTGCTGGAATTAAGCTTTTCTGACAGACCCAGGATGGAGAAAGGATTTTTTCCCCTTGAGCTGCCAGTTCTTTTTTGCATGTGTGGAGACTGTAGGGAACATTTTGACCCCATGTGTGTGCAGTATGTTATTAAGTACCGATGGGAAGTGATCACCTTGAAAGGGGAATATACAGGTAAGGAAGAAAGGCTAGAAATGTATTTTTTCCCCAAGCTTTCCTTTGGCAGTGGTGAATGTTTTGATACTTTGGGTCTGTTTTCTCATAATCAATGGCATTGCAATTTAAAGGAGTTTTTAAAGTAACCTCCAAATAACACCGAGGCAGCATCCCAAACACCAGGTCAGGATGTCTGACCTGAAGGTAGATGCCTTCACTGCTTTCTGAACATACAAACACCCAAAGGACTGCCTCATTGCCCTTTACTTGGCTCTGTTGGTGGGACCACAGCTATTAGAGATGAGCCCTCGGGTTGTGAGCCTGTGATAAGATGAAGATCCAAGCTGGCATTGTCAATTTTACCTTAGCTTTTTATGGTGGAGGGAAGGAGCTCTGAACTTGTTGCATAATTGACTTTTACATTTAATAGACTCTTCCCTTACATCAATCTGCCCCTCGGGCCTTGCTGAAGTCCTGATTGATTTCTAATAGCTTTTAAAGTTAATACTGTAGCCTGCTGCTATTTTTCAGCACATTTGATTGGTATCTTTCTGTGTTGGCTTCCTAACACATACCCACATAGTGAAATAGTATGCTTCTGATTGAGAAACACTGTGGGGAGGGAGAGAAACAACCAGCACTGTTTTTCTCATCTCTTTTAATTGGAAATGCCATCAGAAAGCACTCTCACAAAGCTGCCTAGCAGAAGTCAGCAGTCCTGGGGACTAGGGACTAAGCCCTAGGATCTCATTAGCGGGCTCAGAGGATGCAGCAGTTACAGCCATGTCCAGCAAAGTCTGCCTTTACTCTTGCTACTTTTAACTAATTTATGAAATCTTTGAAAACCACCTGTATTCCAAATAAGCTTCAAATGAAACTGTAGTTGACAGTGGAAGATTATACTGCCTGTCCCAGAAACGCCTGCCCACCCAGCTGTGAATGAGAGGCCTGGGGACTGCACAGTCAATGGCATTTCACCTGCTTGTACTTGCCTCGGGCCATCTCCCACCCTGGAGAAAGTATTAACAGCACACATCATGCCTGGAAGCTTGAAAGTGATGTGGAGCTGGTGTATTTGTGCAGTACAGGGGAAGCTTGCTGAGTGTCCTGGTGAGAAGACAGGAGCAAACCAAGGGGCTGGGCTCAGATGGCCTGAGTGCTTCCAGCTGATGACTCTCTCCCTTCCATGCCTTGATGCAGGTCCAGAATGACCTACAGGTCTCCCCTGAGACTGCTGCAATTACTGCTTGTCTCTGCCCTGATTAGAAAATAAACCATCTTTCCTCAGTCTGGGCTTCATCCCACAGTTCCAACAAGCCTCTTTCCCTAGCAACTGCTTTTCCTTCTGCTGATGGCACAGCCTCCCATGAAATCTGTCTCCTCTCATTACAGCCGAGGAGCGCTCCGAAAGCCTCAGCGACTCGTGCCTAGCTGGGTGGATAGATTTGCTGCTCTGTGTTTTCCAAACACAGTAAAATAATAATTATCTCTTACTGCTCTCTTTGTGGTTCTTAAATATTACTGCCCTAATTTAAGGGGAAACATTTACATCTGTTAAATCCAAACCACATAGTGAGTCAGTGTCAGAGCCAACGTTAAAGCTCAGAGCCTCTGCCTTTTGGCCTCATTCTCAGCCCATCAGGCCATTTAACCTCCTTAGGAATCAGAAAGCTACTACTTAAGAAATATGCATGAGGAAATGCATCAAGCTCCTCAAGAAATAGCAAAAGTCTCTAAGAAACAACAGAATCCCTTCTGTGGCTGGGAAGGTGAATATCCAGCTTTGTTACCCATCTGCACAGGGCTGGTCTCACTGTGGAGTTGATGAGTGATGATGTTGCTGGTCAGTATAGTTTCATGCAAACTGCTCATCAAGTTCTTGGCTTCATTTCTTCTTTTTTCTTGCTGCATTTCTGTGCCTGTTCTCACATACTCTTATAAGTTTTGCTGTGTTTTTACGCAGCCACGTGCCAAATGCCGCTGCATGACCTTGGGCCAGCTGACAGGTGCTGTGTTTATTACAACCCAACGGGGTTTTTTTTTTAATGATCAGATACTAGAGTGAGAGAGTGCTCCAGATATCACAACTTGCTGTTCCTCAAAGCGAGTGATGAGCTTCGTGCCTGTATTTTTGTACCCAAGAACTCAACCAGTCGGATTGTGTTGCTCACTGAATTGTCCAGGGATTGTGAGAACAAGCAAACAAATAAAACCCCAAAAGCCTCATTTCAGTGCAACCTTGTGCATGAGATTGTGAGCCCACCAGGAAACATGATTTTGAATCTTCTGTGATGCACGTGAGTCAGCCTACTTCTGAAAGCAAGGACTAGAAGGAAAGTCAGATGGGAGCAGTAGACAACTTTACACAGATCATGAGCTATTTTTCACTTTAACCAGATGCTTAATTTCACTGGTGGCATGTTCTTCTGATAGAGAAGAATAATCTAAGCCAATGCACGTTAGCAAAAGGGCATAAAATGCTTAATAGAAATTGCTTGTAAAGGATTCGAGCACAGGCAGAACAGTCTAAGCTCATAAGTTTACTGTCAGCAGTGTGGTCATCCTCACAATGACAGGCTAGCCTTTAAAAATCACACCATCAAAAGCAGATCACTGGAACCTGGGCAAAGGTCAACCATCTGAGTGGGAGTCCTACCGTGCTCCTGAATGCCTGGGATCATTTTCTCAGTGATTGTGCTGCAGCACGGGCTGTCTGAAAGGATTATCCATCGCTGATGAGTGTGTGTGGCTGGAGGTATGTGTGTGACAGAAGACCTGAGTGTTGCAAACTGTGCAGGGATTGAACTTCAGAAGCACTCAATGTAATGCTTTTATTTCTTGAAGATTGTGTCCTTAATCTTTGTAACCCTGGGCAGCTGCAGTTCTGCACAGAGAAACATTACTAGGCAGAGGAATAAAATTAAGCAATGCAAGTGGCTTCTTTTCCCTGCTCTTCTCAGCTTTTCCCTCCTCTTCAGCTGAAACGGTTCGATGGTTCTGTGACTCTAAGGAGAAGCAGAGACAATGTGTGATGAACTGACTGCAACTTTGTCCTCCTGCACTGCTCAGTAGTTGAGGAGAGTGAGAAAATTGGGAATGAAGTTGAGTCTGAGAAGAAGAGACGGTTGGGGGAAAGGTGTCTTGGGACTTAGTTTTATTTCTCATTACCCTTCTTTGGTTTGAATTTCACTGAAATGAGTCTGTTTTGCCCATGAAGGTAATCGGTGAGATTTCCTTGTCCTTATCCCAACCTGTCAGCCTTTCATTGTGATTTTCAATCCCCCTGTCCAGCTGAGGAAGAGGAGTGATAGAGCAGCTTGGTGGGCACCTGGCATCCAGACAGGATCAACCCATCACAAGTAGCTGAGCCTTAAGGGCATCACCAGAGTAGCAGAACTGAAACTGACAAAAATAATCTGTAGAGGTGTGTAAAGCAAACATCTACATGGCATTCAGTGTCATACGGTGTGAGTATTGAAAGAGACAGTGTGCCATCAACATATCCAGAAGAAAAGATAGGAAGTCAAACTAGGAACAGAGCAGGTTTTCAGCAGTGGAAGTGTATGTGTGAGTGTTTACTGAGACTTTAAGTTAGAAGAAGAAATGAGAGGCTGCAAGGGAGAGACAGAAAACTTGGCAAAAGAAGTTGGGCTGATGTTTGGCCATGATCTCGGCTTTTAGTCTGATGAGACCTTCTGAAGCTCCCCAGCACAGGCTTCTGGGAAACTTTGTCCTGAGCATTTGAAATATAAATAGTAAACCAATCCAGACATGGATTTGTAATTGCTGGGCTGTCTGGCTCTAAATGACTTTCCCACACCTCTCGGTGGGAAAGGTAGTAACCTTGAGTGGGGAATTCCACTGAGTTTAGACTTCAGTTGTTGTCTTGTCCTTGTTTAAGGTCTCTCTGCCAAGGAAAAAGACTGAATGTGAACAACACCAGGCAGAGTGTTTGAGCTGTGCTCATCCTGACAGTTACCAATGTGTCTTTTGTTAAATATTCACATGTGTAGATGCACACCTCCAGATCCTCCGTGTGAGTGTTCTGTGAGAGCGCTCTCACATGAAGGAAAGGTTAAGAGGGGGAAACTCCACAGGTCAATGATTTTGTTCTTGTTTTCTTTTCCTTCTTTATGCATTTTAGAGGGCAGTGGTATTTCACTTCAATTCTTCTAAGTTTAATAGTCTGTCTGTGGGCTCTATATATCTGGTATCTAGAAAAGAACGCCCTGTCTCTTCAGCAGTAAACTGGTGCCGTGTTACTCAAAGTCTACAGAAGGTCTGGAAGGGTTAAACAATTCCCAAAGAAGGAGTGATATTTACATTCTAGGAAGGTTTTCCTGACCTATCTTATTCTAGCATTGATGAGATTCTCCAGTGAAAGGAGGTCAGCATTATCAGGCCTTTTTTGGCACGTTCCATTTAGAATACACACACGACATTCAGGTTCAGCAGTGTGTCACAGAATCTCAAGGGCTGGAAGGGACCTTGAAAGCTCATCCAGTGCAGCCCCACTGCCAGAGCAGCACCACCTAGAGCAGGGCACACAGGGACTTGTACAGGTGGGTTTGAATGTCTCCAGGGAAGGAGACTCCACAACTCCTCTGCATGAAAAGGACATGAGGAATATAAACCTAGGGGATCACATTCTGTCTATGGAAGTATAACCTTTGTGTAGGTCTCAGCTTTTTGAGTTCTGTGACGTGGTGACAGAAATATTAGATCTTTGTATAAGCTTGACAAACATTTCACATTGCCTTGGCAGCTGCCATTGATGCCATTGCTGGCATCACGCCAAGGTCTTGCTTTCCCTTTCGTGTCAGGCAACTTTACTTTTCTCTCCATGTGTTCACCCTTTAGAAACATTTGTGTAATTTTGACAGCAAAACAAAAAAAGTTTTAATAAACAGCTTCTGACTCAGTAACTAAAGGTTTCAACTTCAGTTCCTTTGTGGCTTGAAAACAAGTGTTTATGAAGAAAATGCCTTCAGAAAGGGTATGTTTTGTGATTTATTATGTGTCACAGATTAAATTATTTCTTGTTTATTTCCTTCACTTCAAATGCATAATTAATATCTTACAGTATGCTTAGATTAGTAGTTACATTTGCTTCTTTACTTAATTTCAAAAGTCATTTAAAGTGATCTTGGTGAGGCTTAGCCTTAGTACTCTCAGAGCACAACCCATAAATCAGGTTAAATGTTTGAGTCAGGGAGCTTTCAAGCTGCTTTTAAATCCAGAGCACTGGCAAAAATTACATTTTATCTAGGGCTACAGTACCTCACCTATAATTAATGATACTAACTCCACAGCTTTAAACAACCACAAACCAGGAATTTTTAAAGGCATCTCTGCTTTAATCGCTGGGACTTTGAGATCTGCAAGGTTTTACTTCATTTTCTTTAGAGATGTGGTGTTCTTGGTCTTCCCTCTATATTCTAAACAAGAAAGGTTTTGCAAGAGGGCTTGCATTTATCTAAATTACAGTTATTTATCTAAAAGAGTAAGATATGTGTTCAACAGGGTCAGCACAAGTGCAGAGCTAAACTGGAGCAGCCGCAGTAGGAACACAGGGTAATTTAGGTAGGAAGGGACCTAATCTGCTCCGACCTCCTGCTCAAAGCAGGGTCATCTGTAAATTCAGATTAGGTTGCTCAGGTTTTTATCCTGTCATGCCTGTACATGTCCCAGAACAGATTAATTTGTAACTTGCACGTGCAAAACTGCAGACTCAGCATTCATTATTGAGATGGGACCCAATGTGAGATTCTCCATCTTCTACTATCTTTTTTCTCTCCCTCATTATTGGTTGCTTTTCCCCTTCTCTTCATGTCTCTCACCTCACCTTCCCCTTAGAGAGCCTTACTTTTGGCTGAGATCAAGGCTTGCAGAATATTTCCTGAATGTTTTCTGACTGTTGCATTACCACACATGTTTGTTTTCATTAAACCCAATGAATACTCATTAACACTTTCCACGTGTCCCCTCCTGAGGAAAGGCTGTGGGACCTGGGGCTGTTCAGTCTGGAGAAGAGGAGCTTGAGTTCATTAATATTGACAAATATCTCAAGGGTGGGTGTCAGGAGGTTGGGGCAGCACTTTTTTTCTGTTGTATCTAGTGACAGGACAAGGGGTGATGGGATGAAGCTGGAACACAAAAAGCTCCATCGAAACACAAGGAAAACCTGTTTGAGTGTTTGAGTGAGGGAGCCCTGGCCCAGGCTGCCCAGGGAGGGTGTGGAGGCTCCTTCCTTGGAGGTCTCAAGACCCACCTTGACAAGTTTCTGTGTGACCTGATCTAGGTGACTCTGCTTCTGCAGGGGAGTTGGACTGAATGATCTCTAAAGATCCCCTCCAACCCCACCATTCTGTGATTCTATGATTCTATGAAAGGCTACATTTCTCTACCTGTGAGAGTTTTCATTGCTTGCAGAGTAAACTCTCTTGTTGATTGAGTTTTGAAGTCTGCTGTCCACAACTGGACATAGTATTCATCAGGCACCTTAATGATGCATTTAGTGCACCAGAAGAACTAAGCTCATGCTTTCCAAATGATGATTCTATTTGCATCTCTGTTTGGCATGTACCTTTTTCACTGCAGCATGACACTGTTGATTCATGCTCAGCATGTAAGCTGTTTGTTATAAGGTTTAGACAGTTTTCTGAAGAGCTGTTATTGCCTTTTTTTTTTTCAGTTATCCTCCACACAACTCCTGTGTGGTTCATTATTTCTTCTTAACAGTAAAATCTAGCACTTGTCTCTATCGGATTGTATCTTACATTTTGATGCTGCTTCTCCAATTTGTCAGCATCATTCTGAATTCCAATACCATCCTCTAATGTGTTTGCTGGCTGAAGCAACTTTTTCTAGCCTGAGATCCTTCTTCAAGCTTATAAAAGTACTGCCTGTTCTCATTCAGATCATTAACAGAAATACTAATGAAGAGCATCTTATGCCTTTTGTATTAGTATTCAAACAAAAACAATCAAAGAAAAATCCATCCCACCAAATTCTCCTGTTGTACAGAGCAGATTTTGAGATGACAAAGCACATACTCTTCTGTATGTGCCATAGCCCTGAGCCATGGCTACATTTATATCAGTAGATGAAGCTGTCCAGGACTAGAACTAGATTATTGTGCAATGTCTATCTATAAGATGTGGACAGCTCCCAACAGGCAGCTTGTGATAAGAAATAGGTGGGATGTAGCTGTCTGTTTTGATTGGGAAAGTTTCCCTGTGTGTGTTACTAGTCTATGTCATACCACTTGCCCATGGGATTAGAGCCAGAGCCTTGGTCTACTTTTAGCCTTTACACTTTCTAGTTGTTTTCAAAAAGGAAAAACTCAGTCCCAGATGGGGCTACTTGGAAGAGACTACTGAAAAAATTGTCTCCTGTCATGCTGGAGTCATAAGAAAATGCAAAAACAACCGGTGTGAGAGTCTAATCTGACCTAAAACTGTCGATATCCTCCTTGTGTAAGCGATAGAGAAGCTTCCATTCATGTGAGATCAGCTGCACAATTGAATGAAAACTATAGCTATGAAGTCACAAGTTTTGAGGCATTTTTGCACCCTGAAACAGGGCTAGAATCCTGGAAATGACACACATCAAAGTTCAAACAGCTGTAGCCAGGCTGGGGTGGGTCTGTTCTCCTTAAGAACAAGCACTAGAACAAGAGGAAACAGCCTCAAGTTGCAGCAGGGGAGATTCAGGCTGGATCTGAGGAGGAATTTCTTTGCTGCAAGGGTTGTTGGGCATTGGCAGGGGCTGCCCAGGGAGGTGCTGGAGTCACTGTCCCTGGAGGGGTTTCAGAGATGGGTGGATGTTGCACTGAGGGAAATGGGCTGGTAGGTGATAGGGCTGGGACAGAGGCTGCACTCAATGACCTTAATGGCCTCTTCCAGTCAAAATGATTCAATAATTCTATGATTCTACAATTCTGTATCAACAGAAGCCAAATGGAGCTAGGCTGTGGCAGAGCAACGCTAATAGTGACCACAGTTACCACAAATAACACTCCCCAAACAAAACCATGACAACCTATAGATGCCACGCACGTTCAACCCAATCTTCATTAGATGTACCCAGTGCCCTTGCAAAAGCGAAGTGAGTCTAACTAAATGAGTGCTAGAAGGAGTGAGACCAGCCAGTTTGTAAAGGATAGAAACAGCCACTTCACAGTAGGACAACATTTTTCACTCTGTTTCTGCCTGCTCAGTCCTGACACTCTACAGAGTCCTATAGAGTACCTTCAAAGGAAGAACCTGCAGACTCAAATTCATAACTCTACTTGCTACTAAAAATAAAGAGCTAAATAAAGACATTAGTTTAATGGACTATACAATTTTCCAGCTAACCCATTCCACTCATGCTGATGGTAAAAGCCCTTTTCTGCCTCTCCTCCACACAAACCAACAGCTCACTGGGTGCTGACTGACTTCCTCTCGTCTAATTGATTAACATGATTTCATTTTACTCAGATCAGTTGTATGTAGTTGCCCTGTTTTTGTCACTTTTCAGACCTGATGAACACTGAGGCACTCCTGAGTCCAGAAGCTTGCCTTTCATTTTCACTCTGTGTTTGTTGGCCCAGTGGAATATATTTACTCTTCCCATAAATTCTTTTGTTCTGAAGAGTTAGTATTTGTTAATGAAATGGGCAAGGACCAGCCAAAAATAAGTGAGGAGCCCGATTATCACAGGGTTCAGACTGAATGTTCACGTACAGTTTCTGTGAAAAAAGGGAAAAAGAAAGTTCCTTTTTGAGGTTCAGATTATTTTGCTGTGATTTCTTGCTTACTTGACCTAATCAGAATGCCTAGTGGCAAACACTCTCTGCTGAAGCAGTAAGTTAAATAGCTGTCTGACAGTATTGTATCCTCAGCAGGGACTTTAGTTTTACAGGCCTGGAGGGTAAGTTCCAGCACTTGAAAAACAGTTCAATAGGATCTCTGGAGGCAACAAGTTAATGACCAAAGATCTTAATGGTCTACAACAATTGATGAGTGTAAAATTGAGCTGTATCAGGCTTATCTGAAAGGACCTGATGAAAAGGTACTGCGTGAAGGTAGATGTTCCAGAGATAATGTCCATTAGGCATAGTACTATATTTAAACTCAAAGAAGGGAGCGAGGCTGTAAAATCACAGACAGTATTCCTCAAGATGCAGCCAAGAATGAGCAATATTTATGGACTGCTTAGGTAGCTTTAGATCAGGTGAAGCTGAAGTGCATTTTTCAAATGGTTGTTGGAGGTGAGTTTGTCTCGGTGGAAATTTCAGATGTGCAGTGTTAATAATCTTCCTGTGTCCCAGCCACAGTGTTCTCTCAGATAAGGTACTGAGAGATGGTGATGAATGTCTACAGATGCTCACTGAAATTGGCTTTATTACATTACTGTCAATAGAATAAAAAGACAGAGAATGTTGAAGTTATTACTGTGTCTCTCTTGCTAGAACCATCATTAAACATTTAACACATATTGTGCCAGCTAGTTTATTTCAATAGGTCCAACTTCCTCTACTTATGCTGTTGCAAATGATACTAATTCTCATAGTTAAACCTTCTATTTCAGTCTATAGAGTGTAAAATACACCTATCCTTTCAACAACATTCCTAATTCGCATTGGCTGAGCTCTATTGGCTCCTTACACTGCAATACTGTTTGTCAGGGAAACTTACTGTGACAGTCCTTGAGATGTTATTGTAGACAGAGCCTTTCTTTGATGAAGAAAAAGTTGCAGTGGGCTGTATGAGTCGTTGTTCTTGTTGGAGTCTTTTTTTCCACCAACAGGAAGGTACACAAAAGAGAGAGAGGGAAAAAATAAAGGCTCGAAATTATGCTTCTGGCTTCTTGATGTCAAATGGAACTTGCAGCTTTCCATCAGATTGATAATCCTGTTCATTGCCATGCTGGCAAGATCAAATCCAGAAGATAAAGACATTGTTTTCAGCTACCTCAGCACAATCTCACAGCAATGATGGAAAATATACCATTGTGGGTGTCTAAACCAGGTAATTGTGGAAACTGGAGAAACACTGAGGACTGAACATAAAGAAATGGGTTTCATTGCACTTAGTCATAGTTGCTGTGGCAATAAAGCTTCTTTAAGGTCAGCTGTCCTCTGGTATAACTATAAACAGTCTCCAGCAAAGCATTTTAAGGGACTATTCCCATTCTGTTTGTTTCTTCCCTAGGGTTATTTTGTTAGTTTTAATTCTAAATGGGACTTCAAACTGGACTAAAGGGGTTTGGTGATCTCTCTGTTCATTTCTCTCATTTTTTAAATGTAATTGAATCATACTTGGTGGAAAAAAATAAGGGAACCTTCTTTTTGGACCAGTCTAGCATCTGTCTATAATTGCCTCTGTCTTTCATAAATGATTTCCCTGGCAGCTTAAAATGACCAGCTTTGCATATCTGCAAATAAAATTTGTTGAGCATGAGTGGTGCCAATTAACTTTATCCATTCTTTCTGTCTTTTTTTTTTCTCCCCCCCAGGTGAAACTATTTGCAAAGTCAAATTCTCTCCCTGCTAACATGGTGACATCCACAATGCAGAAAGGAATAAAGGCAGTCTGCTGGAAACACAGAGCAGCACAGCTTCTGGAAAGGGAAATCCCCACACACTGACCTGCTGCAGTCCTGTGAAAGTGTCTCAGAGCACAGGGAGAAAACACATCCAGTTAGCATAATATGCTTTTAATTCTCCTGCAGATTGTGAAGGATGGATAAACTGAGTGCAGAACTGTTATTCATCAAACCATTCAACAGTAAATCTGTTGGGAGCCAGGGATGCTTTGTGAAGCAAGAGATCAGGCTCAGCTAAATCAAAAGAAGGCCATATTAAATAAAAACACAGTACAATCAGACTTGCTTATTTCTGTTAGTTCCTAAATTGCCAGTAGGCACAGGTTTGGGGTTTTTTTTCCTTTCCTTCTTGTAAAAATAATTTTCAAGCCTAGGCAAGTCTACTTGGCAGCAAGTTCAATCATGCTTGTAATGATAGCTCTAGTAATTCATGAGGTATGATGGACTCAGTATGATCCTTGCAACAGGGAAACGTGCTGAAAGGAAGCAAAAGGAAGTTAAATGGAGTCAGGGATGCTAAAGGCTGAAGAAAAGGATAGACTCAGGGTCATTTCCCTTCTATTCATGATAGGTTCATTAGAGCACATCTACATGTACCTTTGGGAGAAACCCCATCTGGGAGGAACAGAACAACAGAAGCAGGAATCTTCGATGCTCTAGAAAAGCTTTTTCTACATTATCAGTCTGTTTATGGCAACTCCTCCCTCCTGACCCTGGATACTTTCTCAGCTATTAATAAGCAAGGAGCTAACAATGGTTGTGGACACTGCATTGCTTGTGTGCTGTACTTCTTTCACCTTTCGAGTCAGCAGTGTGTACTGTGTCCAGCACTGTTTCCACCTTGAGAGACTCCAGGAGTTCAGCCACTGAACCTCAGGTACACGCTGGAAATTCATGAGTTTACTCAATGCACAAGTGTACATGGTCTTGAGGAAGGTTTGATTGGCTTCTTTCACTGAGAAAATAACTTTATACACTGTACTGGAGGTACTTCTGTTTCCCATTACTAGCAGTGTAGGAAAATAATAGCTGGGAAGCTCAAAAGTCTTGTATACACAGGGGTGGAAATACATTTTAATGCCTGCAGACTCTTCCTTATATTCCTTATTCTGTACAGATGACAGGGGAAACTACAGTTTAGTTCTAGTCTTGCAGAGCCTCCCTTGTCCTATCTGCTTGGTTCATTGCTTTTCCTGCTGGAGCTCCTTTAGGCCTTTTAAATGGTGTTCCCACAAGCAGATGGAACAAATTTTAAGGGGGAGTTAAGGAGCAGAGTATTCCAAGCCTGCCCCCAAAAAATCAGCTTTTTATTCAGCTTCATGAGCATAATGCTGTTACAAAGGTTTCTGCCTTCTAAAGTTTGATATGTTTCATAATTTCCTTTACTATCTTAAATAATACACCCCACTGGCAGTCAACAGACCTGTTAAACCATTACATAAAATGACAATCCTTTTGAGATCAGTTTTCTTGCTTCCAAAAAGAGGATGGTCCTGTTCATCTTTCTTCAAAGTACTTAATATTTCCCTTTTTATTTTTTTCTCTTTAATAATAAAAACCTATATATTGATAACAATATTCATTAACATGTTTAAAAGTCATGTGCACTAATGCCCACATTTTCCTGTTAACAAATCAAGGTACCTCTATACTAAACTGTGCTTTGGCTGGAAAACACAATCATTTCGTGATTGATGGTGCTTAGATTTCCAGAAATGTATTGAAATGATTTAAAAACAGCACATCTTGTACTTGCTTCTTACAATATAATCTAAATAGCATGAAATTAGTCAGGGGGATCTTTGCCTAATGTCTATAAAACCTTGAGAGAGGATGGTGTGTGTACTGACTGTGATAAGATAGTGAAACATGAAACGACAACCACCAGAAAGGTTGGGGGTGTGTACAGTTATTGAGCTGTTAATTACAGAACCTTTGAAAAATAAAGGAAAATCCCACCAGTTTCCTTCTTATTCACTTCACCAAAAATATAAACAACCCCCAGACTTATTGCTGGTACAATTACAGTAAATTCCATAACAGAAACAGGAAGAATGACTTTGGCCACGTATTAGTAGCATCACTTCTGAAGGGAAAGTAAATCCAGCTTCATGCTACATTAGATGCACAACACACTCTTTCTAAATCTTTAATCACAGAAACACATCTTGGTCTAAACTTTTTAAAGTGCTTTTTCTCTTGCTGTCTTCATATGCAATTGTTTGTCACTAAAACTTTTTTGGAGGGGAAACTTTTCCAACACTTCATAGTATGAAAACACATTGCAAAGTGTTGCTTTTAACTATCAGTTTTGGGGTAATCTGCAAAGAACAGTTTCATCACAGAATGACAGGGGTTGGAAGGGACCTTTAGAGATCATCCAGTCCAACCCCCCTGCAGAAGCAGAGTCACCTAGATCAGGTCACACAGGAACGTGTCCAGGTGGGTCTTGAAGCCCTCCAAGGAAGGAGCCTCCACACCCTCCCTGGGCAGCCTGGGCCAGGGCTCCCTCACTCAAACACTGAAATAGTTTTTCCTACTTTCCTGTATTTATATGTGGACTAGAATCTATTATCTGGGTAAGCTCTGTTAGTTAGACTAGTGTTTGAATAAGGATTGTAGAAACTTCTATATTTCGAGTCAGAGTAGATCTGTAAGTAGATATTGTGATGTTATAAAGAAACCTTAGGAGTAAAATGATCTATTTTTTAAAGGATAAATAGAGTTGGCATGTTAAATGTGAAGATTTTTCCTGGGACAGAACAAAAAGCCAAAACAATCGTGATTTTTAGGAGGTGAATCATTTGCCTGCTCTATAACTGAAATTTTGTGAGAAAAATCACCAGAAATGTCTTTTGAGGCTTCTAGGCAAAACATACTTTGTCAAGAGACTGACAGCTTATCCTATGGCAGTCTGCTTGTCTTTCATTAACTGTGCAGATGAGAAGGCTGCCTCAAAACTAGACAAGTGTCTGTCAGAAGCTCAGCTTCCATCAAAACATGCTGATGGGTGCCTGCAAAGTAAAACTCTAGCAGGCTTGGGAGTGGAGAAAGAAGAGAACATAGTTACCCTCTATCTTTGATAAGCCAAGGTGTATCAGCTAATGAATAGCACCTGAAGAGCTATCTACCCCTGTGGACTAAAGCAGCAAGGGATATTGGTTTCTTTGCCTAATTGGAGCTGTTTGGTGACACTGGAGATAGATAGCTTGTAGTATCCTGTCTGCTCCTAGTGCAGACCTGGGGACACAGGTTACCCTTCCATTCTGTGTCTTATCTGCTGACTCCTGTGTCTTGTTTTCCCCAACACATCTCAGATATGATGACATGCCATTGGTTATATTTAAGCAATGCAATTCTGCCCAAGGGGCTGGTCTTCTGAATCCCTCACCAGTGATCAAATTGCCTAGACTGACTTTGACTATAATGAAAGCTTAGACACAAATTTCACCTGCAGGCACCTACAGCTGAATGCTGATTCCAAGCCTTATTTTACTGCAAAATAGGTTAAAATAATTCTGTGTAAGATGATTAAGAGCAGCATTCATGAGTTGGCAGACACTTTGTTCACAGACAGTTAGGGCAAGCTGCATCTTTAGTCCACCTGGCCTGCTTGAATAGAAGAAATGTACTCTTTACTGATCAGAAGTGAACACTTGGAAAGAAAGGGTGGGGTTGATACTACAGAAAGATCTTTAAGAGGTCCAGAATACTTCATATGCTTATGCATTTATGCTGTAAAGTACTTTATATTACCTAAAGTCAACAGGGATGAAGAAATCTACTTCTTTCTTTCTTTTTTTCTTGTTAAACATTAGAACTGTAACAAGCCTTCATTACAGCATAGTTGGACTATAGTGCTGAAATATGGCTTCAGATGCTTGCATACAGCTGCCTTAATTTAAAAGACAATACCAGCTATATTTTTATCAATGAAATAACTGTGTTTTACCAATATTTGTAAAGACATTAATACTGCAGCCCCGTTTTACTCTCTCACTATCCTTGCAGAAATGTTTAAGGGACATTTACTCTCCAGTTTCATTCTAGAGGTGAAAAAAAACCACCCAACAACCCAGTCAAAAAAGCTCCAACCCAAACCCCTCACTGTTTCTAGTCTCTTTTTGTCATGAATTCAAATGATGTGTGGAATGGAATAGCACTGGCTGTCTTGAAACAGTGAAGCTGCACCCAAAACTATGAGCTACGAGCAAGCAAACCAAATAAAAAGCATCCAGCTCCCAAAGAATTGTCAGGGAAATGTCTGAAATGTCAGTCAGTTTGCCCCAATGTCCTTGTGAGTTCAGGGCTGGGCTTTGTGTAGGTTGAGGTTTGTAGATTTCTAGGAACAGTGTGAAGAAGTAAAACTTAATGGCCTGATCAAAGTTTACATTGTAAGCATTCAAACCTGCTGTGCTGTTGGTTGTCCTTTACTTTTCATGGAAGAAGCCCTTTATATATGATCAGGAAGCCATATAGATGATGGAATGTGCCTTCTTGGTAGAGTCCACAAACCAGGGTTACTGATGCTTATGAAAGTTTACTGGAACACTGCTATTAACTGAATCAATATTCCCTCTTCATTAATCCAGTGTGCCCTTTTACAGCAATTGCTTGCCTGTGGGAGTATTGATTTGTGCCTGCTCTACCCCTCATCTTTCCTGCTTTTCCCTATGATAGGAATAGTTATTCCTCTCACTCAGTCCATTGCTTTGTAGTTAGAAGGAACAAATACAGTGAAAGATAAGCAGTTTGATAGGTACAAGACACGTGCTGTCACCTTGTTCCATTCAGCCAGGAGTTCCCTGTAATACTGCTGGTTATAAACATGAACCTCAGTCCCTCTGAAAATAATTGCTGGGGAGATTTTGGCAATTTGATAATTGAATTCTATTCCATTAGAAGATAAAGCATTAGCTTACAGTCTGAGCATTTTATATTGTTGGTCCAACTGTCGTCTCTGGGTTGTTGCAAACATCCATTACTGAGGAGAATGGACAAGTTATATATTGTATTGGTTTTTGGTAGCTGAGGAGAGGCTACAGGGGTGAGTCCTATTAGAAGTTGCTAGAAGCTTCCCTCGCTCCAAGTCAGACCTGGTTCTCATTAGGGCCAAGCCAATCAATGACAGTGGTAACACCTCTATTATATCGTAGAGGGGCTGTCCCCCTGCAACCCATGGAGCTGAGATTCACATGCAGACCATGCAGGACCCTGCACCAGATCAGGTGGCTGCACCTGAAGAAGGCCACAGCTCTATGGGAACCCTGTGATGGAGCAGTTTGTTCCTTAAGGACTGCAGCCTGTGGAAGGGATCCATGCTGGAGCAGTTTGTTTAGAACTGCAGCCCATGGGAAGGACTCAGGTTGGAGAGGCTCAGGGAGGATTGTCTCCTGTGGGATGGATTCCACACAGGAGCAGGGTAAGAGTATGAAGACTCCTCTCCCTTAATGAAGAGTGGCAGAGACAATGTGTGAGGAGCTGACAGCAACCCCCCTTCCCACTAGAGGTGAGCAGGAGGTAGATAAATCAGGATCAAAGTTCAGCCCAGGAGGAAGGGAGGGATGGAGGGGAAAGTGTTCTTTATGATTTGGCTGTATTTATCACTATCCTGCTCTGATTTGATTGGTAACAGATTGATTTTGGTTTTCCTCAGGCCAAGTCTGTTTTGCCCACGGCCATAGGTTGGTGGGTGATCTCTCCCTGTTCTTTTCTCAACCCATGAGCCCTTTGTTCCCTTTTCTCCTCCCCATCCCACCGTGGATGAGGAGGGAATGAGCAGCTGCCTGGTGCTTTGTTGCTGTCTGTGCTCACACCACGATGTATGTATTGTTAATTACCTGTATCATGGTCTTTCTTCTATTTACTGTTTTATTTCCTCATGGAATTTAGTTAATTCAAATCAAGCTCTTTGTGTGTGTGTATTTGTGTGAGAGAAAATAGAAGCAGAAGGGACAAATGGACAATAACAGTGCTGTCAAAGGCTTTTCAAGGGTTTTATGGGAAGAAAACCAGCACAGGGTTACAATCCTCATGTAATCTCAACACCCTATCAAGATTTGTACTTCCAAAACTAGCTGTAAAAAAAGAAACTGAATTATTTTTCAAGCTGTACTAATGTCTGCCAGCATGAATATGCTACCAAGTGCTAGCCATGCAGGAGTGGTTAGGAGGGAACGGGTTACAAGCTCCCTGTTAGAAAGCAGCACAGCACAGCCTGTCTCTTCAGCAAAACCAAGTTCAGCTGACTGGATGTAACTGCCAAAAACTGTCAAAAAGTAAGGTGTAAGGAAGGGAAATGTGCATGTTGGGCCTCTGTTGCAGCTTCCTTTAGCTCTGTGTGATATATCATTTTTGACAAGCCTGATTGGAAAAGGCTGTTTTTGGACATGTTCTTAGGGAGAAAACAGATTTACAGGTGCCCCTCAGAGGGAAAACCACATGGGCCCACTTGGAAAAAAAGTGAAGAAAGCCAGCAAAGGCTGTTCCTTGAGGGATGGATTCAGGAGGGACAGACGGAGCCTGAAGTGCAGCTTGTTCTGAGACTTGCTTTTGCAAGCACAAATACTGGGTGCAGATAGAAGCAAAGTCCTGTGGAAAATAGGACAGCCAGTGACACAAATAGTTGTGTTTTGCTTGTTGGCTTTACAGTTGCATTATGTAGGTTCTGGGTGGTTTTGTTTGTGGTCTTTTGGCTGTTTACTCCTGAGCTAGGATACTGGATGTTGCCTTCTTTCTTTCTTATCTGAACAAGGGGGCTGATATGGCAAGCTTAGACTGACTTTAATGAAAGAGGATAAGAAAGATGACCTTAATGTGCAACAATAGAGAGTGATGACATCCATTTTGTTTTCAAGGCTGGATGTGCTGCTGAGGAATGAGGACTTTATCAAGCCTCTTGCCAGATATCTCTCTGCTTTAAATATTGAAAAGGTATGGGAAAAAACACATCATCCTATTTCTTCTAAGCTCGAGGAGTTCAGGTGTGCTTTTGTTTTCTCTAAACCAAATCTGACTCCTTTTGTGGTGTTTTTACTTTTAAGAACGGCAGATATAATCTTTCCTGCTGGTAAAAGCCTTAAAAATGTTTTAAAGGTGAACAAAACGTGTTACAGATAAAAAGATTTTATACTGAAGAATAAATCAATCTGAGATTTGTGTGTCTGGGGGGGGAATATTCTGGGTTTTTTTTGCACTGAAAACACTCCTCATAACCATTTTCTCATCACTGCTGACATAGTGAGGAGCCTTTTCCAAGTTCCAACCTCACAAATGTTTTCAGCTAAGTAACACAAGATATGTTTATAAAAAAGGTCATTCACTTTTCATGATTTTCACAGAAAGCTGGAAGTCTAATACAAAAAGAGATGTTTGTTATCCCAATAAGTTAAAGGTGGACTTTCCCTTTGACTGAAGCTGAGAAGCAGCACTTGGAGTAATAAATCCCCCTTCTCTGCCACGTGCAAATATTAGCCAAGGGTAAGTTGTCCTCGTGCCATTAGAGTCTAATGACTCTGAAGACAAGGTCTAAAACGACCTCAGAGGTAAATACCTTTAGCATACTGGTGAGCAGAGATCAGTTGGAAAGCTCCCTTTAGCCTTATAGAGCCTTATGGCTAAATTCCCACGAGTTACTTGGAAAACATGTTCTGCAAAACTGAGCTATTTTGGGTTGTGTAACGCAAAGAAGAATAGTCACCAAGGAATTCTGCAAACATAATAATTGGAACACTAATTTACTTCTCTTCTTGAAATGATAAATTGTGTCCTATTTGCACATACTATGATTTGCTATATGCTCATTCTTTCCCTGATTCTTCTCCTCTGAATTATTAAGCATTTATCTTCCAACATTCATATCCCCAATTACAACATTAAGCTGATTTAAAGAACTTTTATGCCTCCATTTATTTCTGTTTAAAGCTCCCTGTTGAAAACCAAAACAAACAATTCACTGTGGCCCCAGAAACAGGTTAATGGCAAAAAGCCCTAAGGTTTGTTTCGTCAGTGTTAAGTTTCCACGCAAGCTTCCTTGTTGACCTTCCCTTGTAGAGTTTTTTGCTTACACTTTGCTAAGCAGATGCCAGACAGAAATGAATCTAAGTTTGGAATTGTACAGTTTGCTCATCACCTTACTAATTCCTGCACATAAACTCAACGTTTTTCTGTGCATACCTGGCTATCTCTCCCTTTGTTTACAACTCACCAGAAGCAGAAGCCCTAGATTGAAGGACTGCTTCAATACAAAAGGGATATTGGACTTTAAGTGCCAAAACCACGATGAAAACAAAAGTTTTCTTGGTTTTTTTGAAAGCTTTTCATGTGAAAACTTTCATTTTGTGGTTTATAAAACCTTCCATCATTTGAAAAAATGGGATTAATCTGCCTATAGTCACAGATTCAGTGCATCATGGTTTTCTCTGTGAATTCCTTGAACAATACAAATTCTAGCAGTGAATTTGCTACGTGTTTCTGCAAATTTGGAGCAAAGTATCTTATTTGTTTTGTCAGTGGTGGACTGATGACATCCATACAGTAGGCAGCTGCTTGAAAGCCCTTTGCCTTCAACCAAATTATTCTGTCAGGGGAATATTCTGTCAGTTTGTCTGAAAGACTCTGGAGCTTCTAAATGCCAAAGCTGTCCTGATAAGAGTGGTCTGAGGTCCTGCTGTGACCATGTAGCTTGGACACCTGCTCTAACACAGCCAGGTAACCCAACATTGCCAAGTGACTTTTGGAGACTAAGGAGTTCCTGTGTGACCTACTCTAGTGGGTGATTCCCTTTCTCTCAGCTCTGAAGGGTAACCTTGAGGGATGTCCTCAATCAAAGGGGAAGATTTTGAGATACACTCCAAAGGACAATATTCAGAAACCCTCCCACACTTCACACAATGGGACTGGGCTTCTATAGAAATCATCTTGTTGTCAAGATGATTTGATCTTGTTGTTGAACTTATGTCTCTAGAGCTAGCAGGAGCATTCATGAATTAAGAAGAGTGTGGGCAGCAGGTCAAAGGAGGTTCTGCTCACCCTCTGCTCTGCCCTGGTAAGGCCTCATCTGGAGTCCTGTGTCCAGTTCTGGGCTCCTCAGCTCAAGAGGGACAGGGAAGTGCTGGAGAGAGGCCAGCACAGGGCCACCAAGATGATCAGGGGACTGGAGCATCTTTCATATGAGGAAAGGCTGCGGGAGCTGGGGCTGTTTAGTCTGGAGGAGACTGAGGGGAGATCTTATTAACACTTACAGATATCTAAAGGGTGGGTGTCAGGAGGTTGGGACATCTCTTTTTTCCATACTAGCTAGCAACAGGACAAGGGGTGATGGGATGAAGCTGGAACACAAACGGTTCCACTGAAACATAAGGAGAAACTCTTTCAGTGTGAGGTGAGGGAGCTCTGGCCCAGGCTGCCCAGGGATGGTGTGGAGGCTCCTTCTCAGGAGTTTTCCAAACCCACCTGGATGTGTTCCTGTGTGACCTGATCTAGGTGGGACCTGCTTTGGCAAAGGGGAATTGGACTGGATGATCTCTAAAGGTCCCTTCCAACACCTACCATTCATTGATTCTATGATCTAGGCTCCAGCAACAACATTATCTCTGAGATGTGTATTTCACTTCCCACTAGCTCAGGAATTTTCTCATCCTCTTTGGTTACTCTTGGAGATGACAGTTGAGTCAGGCTGATCTGTAATGCAATTTGCCACTAGAAAACAGCATGACCTTCAGCTTGTATCTTTTCACTGGGGTGAGTGCCCTGCTGCAATATCTGCAAACGTTTTTGAGAATCTGATTACAGTTTAGCCCACCAAACGCAGAGTTTGCAGAACAACTCTAATTCTATTAATTTCTGCCTGCAATGTTTGCTTTATTTTGATTTTGAAGCAAAAATCAACTCCAAAATTGTTTCTGAGGCTTGTGGCAAAACCTTTTACAGCTTTTCTGTTGGTACTATGTTTTTTCTACAGCATGTATGCCTGTTCAGGGCATAGAAATGAATAGAAATTGCTGGTTCAATGATGCCAGGAACTTGCTGTCTTAGCTCAGATCTCTTTCCTTAAAGAAATAACCCCCTCTTCTGCTGTAATTGTGCCTGCTGGCACAGTTTCAACACAAAGGCTAAAGCAATGGCTTTAGCCATCTTTAATTGAAAAGATATTCCTTAGCAGAAATGAAAGGATCTGGAGACCAAAAGCACAACATTGTTTGGAAATGAAAGAATTTTGCTTGAGCAGAACTGGAGTAATTACATTTTCTATCATTTTTATTTTCTATCAGGCCAGCATGCTGGTCCAGCCACTCACAAATGATGCTTCCATTTAAAACTATGTAATAGAAT
This sequence comes from Colius striatus, assembly GCF_028858725.1. NCBI lineage: Eukaryota > Metazoa > Chordata > Aves > Coliiformes > Coliidae > Colius > Colius striatus. The sequence continues at coordinate 1,625,800 of NC_084760.1, forward strand.
CACAGAATGGTAGGGTTGGAAGGGACCTTTAGAGATCATCCAGTCCAACCCCCCTGCAGAAGCAGGGTCACCTAGATCAGGTCACACAGGAACGTGTCCAGGTGGGTCTTGAAGACCTCCAAGGAAGGAGCCTCCACACCCTCTCATACAGATAGCCCTGTGCTGGCCTCTCTCCAGCACTTCCCTGTCCCTCTGGAGCTGAGGAGCCCAGAACTGGACACAGGACTCCAGATGAGGCCTCAGCAGGGCAGAGTAGAGGGGGAGAAGAACCTCCCTTGAATGAAGTCTCCTGAGCTGTGGTTATGAGACTGGTACTGTGACTGATAAACTGAAGCTACTCTTTGATAACTCCAGTAAGCATGTTGACAGATCTTTTTAGTGTTTCTTAGTAAAAACCTTTCTCCAAAATACTAATGGAGTTCAGCACAGCTTACCTGCTTCTTACATACACCCTGTGGGAAGATGCCTTTCAGGACAAGCAATAACCAAAAAGTTTCCCTGATGAAAGCAGAACAGATAATATTGACAGAAAATAACTATCTAATCCTTAAAGTTTCTCTTTAACTTAGAATCATAGAATGATAGGGTTGGAAGGGATCTTTAGAGATCGTCCAGTCCAACCCCCCTGCAGAAGCAGGGTCACCTAGATCAGGTCACACAGGAACGTGTCCAGGTGGGTCTTGAAGCCCTCCAAGGAAGGAGCCTCCACACCCTCCCTGGGCAGCCTGGGCCAGGGCTCCCTCACTGAAACACTGACACAGTTTTTTCTTATGTTTAAGTGGAACTTTTTGTGTTCCAGCTTCATCCCATCACCCCTTGTCCTGTTGCTAGATACCACTGAAAAAAGGGATGTTCCAAGATCCTCCCTCAGTCTCCTCCAGACTAAACAGCCCCAGGTCCCGCAGCCTTTCCTCACATGAAAGATGCTCCATTCCTCTGATCATCTTGGTGGCCCTGTGCTGGCCTCTCTCCAGCACTTCCCTGTCCCTCTGGAGCTGAGGAGCCCAGAACTGGACACAGGACTCCAGATGAGGCCTCAGCAGGGCAGAGTAGAGGGGGAGCAGAACCTCCCTTGACCTGCTGCCCACACTCTTCTTGCTGCATCCCAGGCTGCCAACCTCATGAAGACATAGCTGATTTGGACTTTAACAGTAACAGATGGGTTTTAATTTCTATCTTCTTTAAACAGATCTGTGTACACTCTAAACAGATAATTTTTTTTACATTAATACTATTTAATGCTAATATTAATTCTAAAATGACAGCTCTTCTTCTGCAAAGTGAATCAAATTTGCTTTCAGGTTTTCAGTAATATTGAGGCACTGAAACCTTAGAGTTATTTAAAGACAAAACTGAAGGTAGCAATGAGCACCTAACTGAATAACTTGCATGTATGAAAAATCAGTATATATGGCATTCACTGGTATATTTGGCATCCAGAGGTATATGTGGCATTCACTGATACATTTGTCATTCACTGCACAGAGCTGTGAGGTAAAGAAGAAAAAGATGGTGTGTTTTGATTATTTTTTAAGGTTTACATGAGCATTGGAAAAATTGGGACAAGATTCTTGGAATAAATTGAAGCAAAGGACAGGAATTATTGCATCCCTTGGTACTGTAACACCATATGCTGTGTGCACGATGAACAAACAAAGCAGTGAAAAGCACAAACTCTGCATGTCAGCTCAGCCCCTGCAAACTGCAACTTCAGACAGGAAAAACTGGGTGATGGGGAGAAAAATGTAGCTTTAAACAACCTTTTTGCATTTCTCCTGTCTTTCAAATTGAAGAAAATGATCTCTTTTCTCATCAATACATCTAATGGAATATGGCCAAAGATGTATTATATAGTTGATGGAGAATTTTTGTGGTTCTGCACTTTAATGCACTAACTCTAGCATTTGCAATTTCCTCCTGGTAAGGGGGAATCCCCATTCCTTTGGCTCATTTGCCAGGTTTCAAATATTAAGCTCTGTTGACTTAGAGCTTTTCAAATATGTGAGTCAAAGACGTGCTGTAGCTTGTGCATCATCTACTGGTTGTAAGGACCTGTTAGTATGTCCCTGGCACAATGCTGACTGGTATTAGAGCGGTCATAGAATGGCAGGGGTTGGAAGGGACCTTTAGAGATCATTTAGTCCAACCCCCCAGCAGAAGCAGGTTCACCTAGATCAGAGCTTTCTCCAGAATCTCATGGTTACATGGTCCTGAGGACCAGCAGCCTTTGTGTCTACAGAGACCTTGTTTGGGTAAGTCAGGGAATGTGGATGTACAAATACTTGCTGATCACACAAACCATTTGTCCTCAGAGCCTGAAAATTAGGTGCCTAACTCATTTTATTTATGAGGCAGAGACAGATAGAGGATCAGACAGAAAGCAGGTGACCTACAGTTTAGAAATATGACCACTTTTGTACAGTGTTTTCCCTGGAAGAAAAATATTGCCAAGAACACATCTTGTGAAAGTGTTAACGTTGCTTGTGGCACCATCCAAAACCATAGGAAAAGGGATGAAAAGGGCTTCAAGAGGACCTACTTTAGGCTAGATGAACTATATCATACCTTACTATCATCTGTTTAATTGTTTGTGAAGTCTTTCCAATGCATCTACAGGTTGTCTAGGCAATGCATTTTAGCATCCTAACTGTTACAAGGGTTTTCCTAACATAGGACGTGAATCTATCTTGCTGCAGCTTAGGTTATCTTTCATCCATCCATCTGTTGTAATCACACCTCCCCTCAGCCTTTCCTTCTCTAAATTAAACAGCACTCTTACAGCTGTTCCTATCAGCTAAGTTCTCGAGGTTCTTGTTGCCATGTGCTGGTGTTTCTCTGGCTGTTCTACATCTCAAATACTGTGTGAACTCATCTAGTTTTCTAGCTTAGGAGTAACATGTGTTGAAGACTGTTGTCCAATCTCTTAGATGGTGTTGTAACCATGTGAAATTGTTTGCTAATGATCATGTTGTCATTTACTGTATCCCAAAGTCACCCTTGTTACAGCCTTAGACACTTGTTCCTCGTCTTACATGTGTGTGTTTGTCTGACACTGAGTTCATCTCACTTAGTACTAACCATCTTAATCTCAGAACTCATAGCTGTTTCTGTTGTCAAGTGTGAAACCATTGTTATGGTCTCCCTGATGTGTTAATAAGGTGGTAATATCCAGGAGCCACCACAGCACAATCATAAGGCAAATACCTCTTTATCTGCTTTTATTTTTGGGGTCTTTTTCCCTTAAACAGCAAGCCTGCCTTTTCCCTGGTGCTCTACTTCCTAATAGTACCATTTCAGAGAACTCTGAATACTTTATTGATGCAGTTTACCTCACAAGACTTAAAAGCTCTGATTTTTGCCCTGTTCCTGGAGAAATTACAAGTAAATATTCATACTTTGCATATATATCCTATCTTGAGTATTGCACCCTTCATTCCTGTTGAGGTCATGGTTCCCAGAAAGATTTGGGAGCAGAAAATGTATCTTTGACTTGCTTACACTTACCTCACTGAATAAGGTAAATATTTTAAGCATCTTTACTGTGTTGATAACACTACCTTGTGTATGTTGCTAGATGCCTGGATTGCTGCTGTAGCCATGCTGTGAATGAGAAATGAACTCCATTTGACACCTGAGGACACGGTACAGAGGCTGAAGTAGCAGGTGTACTTACTGTTAAGATCATAACATGGTTTATATGTCATTCTGTGGATGTGTCACTTTTTAGATTGTTACTTGTAAGGTTTAATCATAATGGTGATTCACAGAAAACCTTTGAAAAGCTACTGTGGTCCAGAAATAATGTACATGTAATCCACCCATCTTTTTTGGTTTATGTTTTCATCTCTTGTCCTAATAAAGGCTGTGGTAAGACTCTTGGCACTCTTTATTAAATCCAAACCCTTGTACTATCTCTAAGCTTAAGGATTTTGTTAAATTAGTGCTAACAGGTATATTAAGTCAACACCCAGAGACTTCTCTTAAGGTCTAATTCTGTTTATGTTAACTATGTATAACAATGAACTTAAATAAATGAGTCCTGCTTCTCCAGAATCGTGGTAAAATGTTGAATTCTTGCCATGTCAGGGGCTATTGATAATTACATTCATATAATTAACGTGATTCGACTTTAACTGCCTTTATACTGAATGCTGAGTGTCAAAGACTGAATGATTGTACACGAAATGGCACGAGGAAATTAATGAACTTCTGGATCATTCAACTAATGGGGAAAATTGTGTCGAGGGCTGCTGAAAGTCCTCCCATTACCTCCTAGCCAAAACACACGTGACTTGACATATGCAGCTGCTAGCTGAAGTATACTTCACAGGGAAGTGTTTGACATTTGCATCAGGGAAACATGCTATTTGGATGTGATTAGATTCTGTTTGCTTCTCAATTTGTCAACGTGAACTGAAAAATCAAGGTTGGGATAAATACCTGAGAAGTTGCTCCCTTGCTTTGTGTTGTTGAGTGAGAAGAATAGTTGAGGTTTACACCAGCTGTTCACTGCATGCTTTTGATATAACCATGTCAAAACCAGACTGAATGAAGGCATTATCAAATGGCTTTAATTCCCATATCATGTCTAGGACCATCTAGATTAATGGGTAAGATACAACTCCAGCTCTTTGGCTGCATAAACACTGTTCAGCCTTTACATCCTGAACTATGACACCCAGCTTGTACGGAATCTTACCTGTTTCTGCATCTAACTGAAGACTCTGAAACAAACAGCAAAACCACTACTAGCAGTGGCAAAACTCAAACAAAGAAAACGTTTATGCCTGAAAGGGGATTTTGCTTTAGCAGTGCAATGGTCTCAGGTTCTATTTTTAACAAAGCAGCTATCTGCATTTGACCTAGACTCATTTATGCAGTCAACAGAGACACATCACCACTTTTAACATATCTACATGCCTGTCCTCTTCAGAATTGCCACTACCATGAAAGGAGTCTGCCTGACTTCCATGAGCTCCCCATGGCTGAAGGTCACTCCTCTGGGTGTCTCTTCAGGATTTAATTTGAGGAACTTTTCTTAATTTAATCTATTGCCAACTAATATAAAGCTTTGATTACTGATTTATATATTGAGAGAGAAAAAAACCCCAACAAACAGAACCACAAAGAAGAAAGCAAACACTACTGGAGTTGCCTTTCCTCCCCTTCATCACGCTCAGCCTAAGCCACAAGCTCCTTCTGCAGCATTGTCTGACCCTACACTACATTATGGCCCAACATGGTTTCTGAATAGATATAGAAGGGGCAGATAGACAAAAAAAGTGGCTCAGTGTGGAGTAGAGTTGACTGAAGCTACTCCTTGAGATAGACAGTTTGTGACACAGCTGAGGGGTGAGAGAAATGCTTATCCCAGGGTTTCCTCACCACAGAGGAAAAAAAGAAGCTCAATGCTTACCTAGAAGGTGTCCCAGTCTTGGTGGAGGAAGGGGAGTACAGCCCGTGAACTGGCTTGTCTGGGTCTTCAGTCTCTTTCTCCCTGCTGTGTCTTTCTCTAAGTTGATTTGAAAAGAAGTGAAATGAAAGTACTCAAAAGGCTGAAAAACTCTCTCTCCCTGGGGACTTTTATACCCTAAACTTCTTTGTCAGCTCTCTGGAGTGACATCTAACGTGGTTTGGGTGGAGACTCGAGGAACACAGATGTATTTGTTTAGCATGTAGAGGTGTCAAAGGGTAGATGTTAACTTAATACTGTGGTTAATAATGTGGTTAATTAACTTAATAATATGGTTAACGAGGCAAAGCTCTCAAGTCTGGGCACTGTGGCCTTACTGAAGCTGTTTTGAAGCTGTTTGTTTGCTTGATCCCATGATTTGTAACCAAACCAGGACTGTCTTGCCTCCTCCCTTGGTTGCTTCTCATGCCAGTCTTGCAGGTCTGCACCTCCCAGGTGTGCACAAGAGATGTCACAGCAGTATGTCCTCTGTGGAGACAAAGAAAACTATGTGTCAGTGTTTTGCTAAGGAAAATAAATGATGGATTTAATGGGATGTCTCCTCTCTTTTTCGCTGCAGCAGGCAAGCTGGCCATGCTGCATGGGAGGAGAAATGTTTGGCACAACCTGGATTCAGGAACCTGGTCTCTGTTTTTACAGGGAATGACTATTTCCTATCCTCCCTCATCAGCAGTGTGTTCACTGCTTCTAGGACTTGACAATGAATTTGTTACCACTGTCCAGAAGAAACCTGAACACATCAGTTCCTAAATTGGTGTGGAGGGCTATGGGATGAGTGCACTTCATTGTGGTGTTAAAAAAACCACATCTGAAGCAGGAAGAATCCTTTACATTTTACAGCATTTTCTTTTCACATTGGTTAAAGTCCAATGAGGTAGAAGCTTGCCTCTCCTAGTTCTGCATTAATTTAGTAAGCAGGTGCTTTGCCTGAAGAAAGCTGACTGGTGAAAGCAGAAGCACAGCACCTGGTCAGGAGCTAAATAAATAAACATGCTATAATCACCTGAACATGTGAGTCAAGCTCTTTCACTTACTTTTGACTTCCATCAGCAAACTGCAGCCTTAAAATGGACTTTTAATTTGCAAAGCCAGTCCTTTTAAGGGACTGTTCATCTTGGCAAGTGCTGCACTCAAAACATTATATCCAATATTAAATTGTAATGACTTCCAACTGGATGTGAGGTATCTTTTTATCATACATAAAAACCCTTTCAGAAGTTTTTATTGCCTGTGGCTGAATACTCTTCTACCCTATGTTTTCTGACAGGATAGAGTGAAACACCTGTGGCTAAACTTTCTGGGTGGTGGGCCTGAATTCTGCACTGAAAGGAGAAGTTATTCATGAGTTTGCAGTTGCAAACGTACTCAGCCTTTCAGAAACGAGTTGAACACCTAAATAAGAACTTTAAATGTCTGTGAAATATCCTCCACATGCCTCTTGCTGCACAATTTCCTTCATTCACTGAAGGTGACAAGTGTTTTTAACAGGGACAGGCAACTGTGAGAACATGTGTGAAGGTTTCACCCACAGACAGGTTTCTGCAAGGGTGTTCAGAAACAGTGTGTGTTAAATGCAACTGAAGCAGACAGATAGTGGCCAGGACTGGTGCAGTCTGGTATGTCTGAGGTGCAGCTTGAACTTGATTTGATTGCATACAGTTGCCAGCATTGCCAGGTACCACTTTATCATGAAGCACTGCCATGTCCAGCAGGTCTGAAATCAAACCAACACTGCATCCTTCATTCACTGGGGTGTTTTTTAAGTCATCTAAGATTGAATAATCTTGGTCTAAGGTAGTCAGCCAACTTTCCTTTGTAATTAAAGAGAATAGGTGCCTTTGCAAAGTTATTTGTCTCTTCTGGTTTTGATCCTGTCTTTGAAAGAGCTGAAGGATACTCAGTCACTATCTTTTTCTTCCTGTTTGCTATAAATAGAGTCAATACAAAGCAGTGAAAGACCTTCAAACTTCTTATGGATTCCTACATTGACTGAAATGAAGATAAGCTTGGACTAGATGATCTTTAAAGGTCCCTTCCAACCCTACCATTCTATGATTCTATGATGTCAAGAGAATGGAAATAAGCTTGAGAGGTACTCTCTTGCAAACAAGATCTGTGTAGGGGAGGACTGGGTGTAGAATCAACAATCTCAAAGTGAGCTGAGAATGTCAGGATTCAGGTATCCTTCAAGTTGGCTGGAAACATAGACTTGAGAAGAACTTTCCCAGTAAAGCTCACTAGGCATCAGGGTTAAGTCTGGGCATCAGGGTTAAGAACAAGTGAGTAAGTCTGATCCCCTGGAACACACTATGGGACAACCTCCTGGGATATAAGGTGTAAGAGTGTTACCCTCCTCTGTGTTTTATGCAGCCTTCATTTTGATGTATGTGAGCTGAAAGTGGTTTTGCAGGCAAGATAAAGAAAGCAGTGCTGCAAGTATTTCACTACATTTCAGGGCATGGAACGGCCAGCACTGTCAGAACTCGCAGTGGCTGATCAGAACCACTGAACTAGTGAAGTTTCTGGGATTTTGGTTTTGTATTTTTTGTGTTCTTTTGTTGTGTTTGGTTTTTTTTAACTGGTGGAAACACAACTGCCTGAGGAATTCTTGTGCATCCTGGCTTTAACAGCTGCTGTGTTTGAGCTCTTCAGTTTGCATTTACTTAATTTAGATGTAGAATGTTATGGGTGTGTGTTTATGATTCTGACTGAAGCCAGGGACTAATATTTCTGCCATGCAGCACCATAGGAAGTCAACCATTTGTGAAATCACTGTCAACGTTGCTTTCCAACAGTTTGGTTTCAGAAAAGGTAATTATACTTACAACAATTCTGCTTCTTGCTTCAAGGTATGTGAGTTCTTTGAAAGTTTTTAGGGTCCATCTGCAAGAAACAGAAAAGAAAATGCAGTATGTTTATTTTTACTGCTTCAGTCCCAATTGCTAAAGCTTCAGTATGCCTATATTTCAAAGTAGGTTTGTATCTGTGTTACAGACTTCTAAATGAATTACACTTCAAGTAAAAGTGAAGAATGAGTGTGAGGTGGCTATGAATGAGAAATCAAGACATGCAAATAATGTCTGGTACGAAATAACAGATTTTAGTGCCACCTTGTTTAACAGTCCTATAATTTATGATAATGGGGTAGATTAATGAAAGTAAGAAGAGTTGTATTTCTTTTTGTTCCTTTGCAATGGAACTGTCAGATAACAAGAGAATGGGTAGTCTTTATGAATCCTGAGGTGATAAAAATGAACAGTACTTCCAAACACAACTTAGGAGGGACTTCCACCAGGCATTGTGGGGTGTGGGGACAGGGTCAGCAGCACATCCTAAAAATGCCAGGGTGTGCAGTGACAGCACCGTTTCTCAGGAGTGTTTTCCTGCATTCACTTCTAGACAGTGTAACAAACCCATAAACACGATGGAGTTTAGTGGCATAAACTTCCTGCAACTGCAGCACCCACTGAGAGCAGGATGACAGTGTTGCCCAGCTCTTCCCTGGTAACAACAGCAAGAGAGTCTTGTTGTCTTGTCCTAAAGCAACACTAATGAACAGAAAAGTCTGTGCTCTTTGTAGAACAATAAAGACTTGTACCATGACCTATTAGGCTGTGAATGGTTGTCTCTGTTCTTACAAATAGTCACTGAGGGACAAAAAACAGAGAGAGAGAAGGAGAAGGAAAGACTTGTGACAGGAAAATATGTCATTTTCAAGGTGGCCTGAGACCACAGCTCCATTGCCCAAATGGCACTACAAAGGAAGACAGCCAAAGCAGTTCTCACTGCCAGCTCTGCACTTTAGGGAAGAGGAGGAAGGACCTTTTATTGGTTTTACTTTTATCTTTTCCCACCTCTTCTGGTTTGCAAAAACACACAGGAGAAGACACAAAGAAACTTTAAATACAAATCAAGGCAATGCCACTCAACTGGATTAATAATGGTAGATGTTAGATTCTATTATAGTTTTCTTCATTTTGCACCAGCACAGGCTGGGGGTCGAACTGCTGAAGAGCAGCTCTGCAGACAGAGACCTGGGAGTCCTGACTGATAATAAACTGAGCATGAGCCAGCAATGTGCCCTCGTGGGCAAGAAGCCAATGGCAGCCTGGGATGCATCAAGAAGAGTGTGGGCAGCAGGTCAAGGGAGGTTCTGCTCCCCCTCTACTCTGCCATATCTGGTGAGGCCTCATCTGGAGTCCTGTGTCCAGTTCTGGGCTCCTCAGCTCCAGAGGGACAGGGAAGTGCTGGAGAGAGGCCAGCACAGGGCCACCAAGATGATCAGGGGACTGGAGCATCTTTCATATGAGGAAAGGCTGCGGGACCTGGGGCTGTTTAGTCTGGAGAAGAGGAGACTGAGGGGGGATCTCATTAATATTGAGAAATATCTAAATGGCGGATGTCTGGAGGCTGGGACATCCCTTTTTTCTATAGTAGACAGCAACTATAGTAGCTGGCTCTGGAGGCTCCTTCCTTGGAGGTCTTCAAGACCCACCTGGACACGTTCCTGTGTGACCTGATCTAGGTGACCCTGCTTCTGCAGGGGGGTTGGACTGGATGATCTCTAAAGGTCCCTTCCAACCCCTGCCATTCCATGATTCTATGATTTCTATTTAAAACTTTAAGAATTAATAGAGTTGCAGTTCTTCCCTTCTCATTGTGTTGAACAGCAGCACCAAAATAACGTTGCATGAGCAAGAACATCAAACATACATTTTCTTTTCATGTTGGCAGCAAGATAACATTCTGTGGTTTAAAGCTCCTCTTAAAAATGAGATGTATTTTTTCCCCAGTGGAGTGTTGCACATGGCTGTGCTGCCTCTGAGTGTGATAAGAATGTACTGAAGTTTTTAGTTTTCTCAGAAAATTCTTTGCTCCAGCTGTATAAAACTTATTTTCATTAATGGATTTTGTCTGGAATTTCCATGGGAAACTCCAGAATATGAAAACTGGGTAACTGTAAAAAAACCGGACACCGTTTGTTCCGACTGACATATTGTATCTTGTAATAGAACTTTTTACTGAAGACCACTGAAATAATATAAGAAATATTGAATGAAACCACTGGTTTGAACTTGAAAACCTTCTGAAAAATGGAATTGTTATTTTTCAACTGTTTTGCAGAAAAATGATCTCCAGGCATGATTTCTGAAGAACCTGTTTTGATGAATCATTGTCTTTGTAACAGGAAAATACTCCACCTTCAGTACTTGTGTCTCACTGTAGTGTCAGACGAGACAGGAGTGAGTCAGATGGCTGTTCTTGTGCTGTCTGTGGGGAAAAAAAGTGCTAGAGACCAGAAATGGAAGTGAAATGTGAGAAAAGTGTAGAGATACATTTGAGTTCCTCATTCTCCTTTGTGCTGAATACATACAACCCCTCTTCACATTTAAAAAAATGAGACAAATAAGTTTCCATCAGTTGCAGAAACTCAGAACAAACCCTAAAGTTTTGGGCAGCATCCTAAGAGATGAACAAAAGCAAAGCATGCACAATGCTATAAAGTTATACTTAGCTTTGCACGTACGAGATATTTTTGAGACAGCCCGTTTATAATCATTAAGTTCTTCATTCAGACTGCTGACACAACAGGGACAATGTGATTTTTACATACTTTTACTTCCTCTAGTTTAATGAAGAGGAATTGCAAGATGGCTGCATCCCCCAAGTAATCCTTTAGCAGGGGTAAGGCTGAAATAGCCAGAAACACTAATGAGGAAAAATGAAAGGGCATCACCGCTTAATTCATCTCATTATTGGCTCTTAGAATGGAGATAAATGAGGGAGACATAAGAAAAAAGAGAGAGAGAGACAGACATGCATTTCATTTCATGTCTAAGCCGTAAGCATGTCTGAGCCAGGCTGTGAGTGTGAATTGTGGAGTGCCATTACCAGCTGGCAGAGACGGCGGCACAGCAGTAACACCGACTGCACTCAGGCACTGCCAGCCATGGGATTGCTTTCATTGCACCCTGCCTGATCTCACTTAAAATAATTGCAGATATTCCACCAGAAATTAAAGTTCTGTTGAAAGATCTGCTGTTGCAAGTTGCCTGCCAAGGGTGTCTCCTGAAATAGCAGCGGGCAAATTCTGCCGGAACCGTTTCATGCAGAGCTGGAGTCTCTGTGCCCCAAACAGGCAAAGCTACCTGGCTGCCAGGCACACACAGAGGCCTCGTGGGTTGTGTTTTACTGCAAGTGTGTCCAAGTGACAGTGGTCATTCTCTCTTGGTTTATTTCTCTAACTATAAAGCAGTCGGAACAAATTCGTTGACCCATAAGCTTCACACTAAAGCAACCTTGGCCATAGATGCTTCAAGATGTACCTGCTCTGGAATGGGCTTATCTACAGCCACAGATGCTTTGGGGTATCTTACTCCCATGTGGACTCACCCGTATGTCACAGTCCCTTCAACTCATGTTCATACTGGAGCTGCAGCAGCACAGAAACATCAATGCCCTGGCCATTTGCCAGCCCAGACACAAGGCCATTGCTGTTATCAAAAGGTTCCCAGGCACAGCAGACTCAGGTGACAAGCAGTACAAGACTGCAGCAAGCAGCAAAAGCAAAACAAGCAGCCACTAACAAGCACTATGTTCTAATTTACAGTGAGACGTGCCCCATGGCAAGCACAGGAGTCTGCCAATTAATAGCTAAGCAGCAATAACAGCTATAAATTTTACTTAGCACATCAATTCAAACCTGTTGTTATCTCAAAACCTTTGGGCCACACGTTGAGTGCCAAAAGGACTGTGGTGGTTTAATCCCAGCCAGCAACGAACCCTCACACGGTCATTTGCTCACGTCTCCCCTGATGGGATGGGAGACAGAGTTAGAAGGGTAAAAGTGAGAAAACTCATGAGTTGAGTTAAAGACAATTTATTGGGTAAGGCAAAAGCTGTTCCATGCAAGCAAAACAAAAGAAGTTCACTCCCTGCTTCCCATGGGCAGACAGGTGCTCAGCCATCCCCAGGAAAGCAGGGCTCCATCACATGTAACTGCTACTTGGGAAGACAAGTGTCATCACTCCAAACCTCCCCTCCTTCTTCCTTCCCCCACCTGTGTATGCTGAGCATGACATCATATGTTATGGAATATCCCTTGGGTCAGTTGGGGTCAGCTACCCAGGCTGCGTCCCCTCCAAGCTCCCTGTGCACCCCCAGCAGAAGAGGCCTTGAGTCTGTGTAAGCAATGCTCAAGCAAACCCAAAACCCTTCCTGTATTATCTACATGGCTTTAGAACAAACCTGAATCATAGCCTCGCATTAGGAAGACAATTAACTCTCCTACAGTCAAAATCAGCACAGTTTTGTTCATGTATCTCCTGTCTTTCTGCGAGGTTCAACCCTGGCTAGATGACAGGTGCCTACCAAAGCCATTCTATCACTCCTCCTCTTTATAAACTGGACAGAGGAGAGAGAAATATAATAAGTGGCTTCTGAGTTAAGGAGAGATCACTCAACAATTAGCATCATAGATTGGGTTTAAGTAAATGTGTTGACTGTAAAAGGCTATTTCAGTCTCTCCTACCTGTCTTAGCTCTTCCCTTACTAATTCTTTTGCTTGTTTATCAGAGGTGCAGCTGAGAATGGGTGCGTTGGAGAGAATGATTTATGGAATCATGTCTCGTCACTGCCACTTCCAAGAGATCAGTAAATATTCATGGCAGGTGAAAAGTTGATATGCCATTCCTTAAGGGCAGCCTTTGGTGTGTGATGGAGACGGGAGGTAAAACCCTGCACTTGTAAGAATAAATATGTTCCCTCTCTGCCAATAGGGACATTCCCATTTACTTCCAAGACTGAATTTTTGGACCACTGTGTGTGGCTGCTGCCCAGAATGTTGCTGCAGATTGATGGATTCTGCCACCAGCACTTTTTAAAATTAAAAAAGTGAAAGGACTTGGGTTATTAATTTATTGAACAGCACATTTTTCATACTCTTTCATCAAGAGATATGACAAGCAGCTTATTATCCTTGAGAAGTTGCCATTTAGTGAGAGGACCGTCAGGATTTTACCATTCGGATGCTTGAAATGTCTGGCATTGGTTTGATTTCATAGGGTGACACTACACAAAGCTTCAGATTTCTTAAAGAGAGATGGTTTGGATTATAAGCATCTTTCTGATCTAAACATAAGGCCATTTTTCCTCATGGCCAAGAGAGCCAATGGCAGCCTGGGATGCATCAAGAAGAGTGTGGGCAGCAGGTCAAGGGAGGTTCTGCTCCCCCTCTACTCTGCCATATCTGGTGAGGCCTCATCTGGAGTCCTGTGTCCAGTTCTGGGCTCCTCAGCTCAAGAGGGACAGGGAAGTGCTGGAGAGAGGCCAGCACAGGGCCACTAAGATGATCAGGGGACTGGAGCATCTTTCATATGAGGAAAGGCTGTGGGACCTGGGGCTGTTTAGTCTGGAGAAGAGGAGACTGAGGGGGGATCTTATTAACAGTTATAAATATCTAAATGGTGGGTGTCAGGAGATTGGGACATCCCTCTTTTCTATAGTAGCCAGCAACAGGACAAAGGGTGATGGGATGAAGCACTTAAAGATGAGAACAAACTGTGTCAGTATTTGAGTGAGGGAGCCCTGGCCCAGGCTGCCCAGGGAGGGTGTGGAGGCTCCTTCCTTGGAGGTCTTCAAGACCCACCTGGACACGTTCCTGTGTGACCTGATCTAGCTGACCCTGCTTCTGCAGGGGGGTTGGACTGGATGATCTCTAAAGGTCCCTTCCAACCCTACCATTCTGTGATTCTGTGATTTGGGACATAACTATTACGAACTTCAATCTAATGTTGAATTGGGTTGAATGCATCTTCTTACTGTGAAGCTAGGAACATTCTTCTAAGAACCACATGCACTAGTTCTGTTCCATATACTCTTCACTGTTTTCTAATTCTTTGTAAAGTCAAGACACATTGAATCTGAAGACTGCAAGATTAATTGATGCTGCAGGCTACTGAAATGCTGTTCAAAGAATCGAGCCACGTCCTTCTAACAAAAATCTTGATGCTCATACACTCATTATTGCTAGTGTCTCTCTGGAAATACACTGGCATATTCTAGTACTCAAATTCTGACTGTCAGTCAATCAGATTTTTGACTTGCACCAAGAGGAAAGGATGACAAAAGTGTAGGGAGTGACAGCCGAGAAAGAGATGTGGGGTAAATTGTTAAGAGAAGTGGATATGCCAAGGAGGGAAAAAAGAAAGGCATTGAAATGAGAGTTTTGGAAAGAGAGAGGGGGATAGTATAAAAATAGGTGCAGGTTTTGACTGAGTTGGGAAAGAAAATGTGGAGAGAAATGGAACTGAATGAAGAAGAAACAGATAATCACGGAGCAGTTTCATAACTGAAATGAAACCAAATGCAATACTAACAGCAATATATTATAAAAGTAGTGAAAAGAAAAACAACAAAACAAGAGAAAGGAAAAATCAAACCAGAATCAAATGATGTCCATTGCAATTGCTCATCACTTGCTGACTGATGTCCACACAGTGATCCACCCCTCCACACTTACTCCTTTCAGTTTATCTCCTCAGCATGATGTTCTATGGTATGGGATAATGCTTTGATTAGTTTGGTTCAGCTGTCCTGGCCATGCTCCCTCCCAGCTTCTTGTGCCTCTCCAGCCTGCTCGCTGGCAGGGGAGTGTTTACATAGACCACTGCTTTCTGTGACTAAAATTCTGAGTTCAAGGTGTTTAATGTTCCACATCAGCAAGTTTGGGTTTCAACAGCTGCTGTTTTAAGGGAGGACTGACAGACTCCTGTTTCTGTTTTCACTTTCAATCTACTTACATTAGGATCTGTGTGTAGTCAGTATCTTTGAAAGTCAAATAACTGATAGATAAAACAACTATGGAGAACTTAATTCATTGTACTTGTTGTAAAGCCTAATTTGCGGACTCTGCTGTCTTACATGATTCACAACAGAAGTCATTAGCTGGCAACAGGAGTTCACAGAAACTGGCAACCTCTAAATGGGAGACATCTAATAGTGCTGTATGAAAACACATGAGTGATCTGTGAGCTGGGTTCATAGCCAATGAACTTGGCACACTGAGACTGATCTGCTTTTGTTTGTACTCCTCTGTATAGACATAGTCAAAATATCCCAGTGTGAAGTAAGTGGGACAGGAGTAACTAACAGCCTAATGATAGCATGCACAGTTTACACTCCAAAAGGATGTTTTCAAAACCCTAACCTGCCTGGCTGTGCAGGGAAGACACAATCCCATTTCTTTCAATGTGCCCAAACCATCAGCTCAATGGATTCTCACGTTGCCTTTTTCTCCTGTTGAGTTTCTATCTTGGCTACGTAATGAAATATTACAAAGGTTAAAAGAAAGTCAAAAGAGAATTTCAGATGCACTCTTCCTGGCATTTGTAATATCCAAGTGATTAAGATTTCTCTTGGAATGAAGGAAAATAATGTACAAGTTCTCAGTCAATATGATTGTATTCATACTAAGAAGCAGAACGTGCTCATGACTGATCTCTGTCTCTGAGGGCCATTCTCATCTGTTAGGATTGAAGTTTGGGCTGTACTGACTGAAAAACTTCTGTCTGAAGACCATTCTTAAAGAGGCAAATGTTGACAAAAGGCTTGGAGCACTGAGGGATGTTCCCTGGAACTCATTTAGAGGTACAGATGCATCAAACCATTTTTGGGCTGTTGGGATGCAGGTGCCCAGTCCATCCAGAATAGACATTCCTACAGCAATCTGTTGTGTAGGCTGAGAATGGCTGAATGGAGTTAAGCAGACAAGGGAAATAATCTGAGAGAGACTGGGATATTTTATGTGTATCTGCTAGAAGAAATGCAAACGTTTACAGGTCTAAACAGAAGCCAGTCTGACACAAGTAATAACGATAGTAGAAGTTGCTAAAGGTGTGATCTTCTCATGGTTTCAAAATGTGCATGCCCAAATTAGGAATTTGGATATCATCTCTGTGTGTGTTTTACTTATCCATTTCCTGGTTTACCCAAGATGAGATGCCTTTGAGTATCTTCTCAGCTGTTGTTTGAAAAAGACATAAAGCTGTGCTGGCTTCTCTGCCAAGGCAGAAGTTGTAGGAAGCATTGTACTGAGGCCGTGCTTATCAGCTGTAAACTGGCCAATGTTTCTAGTCATGAAAAGATGAAAGCAAGTACATAATTATATTGCTAATTGCTGTTTTAATATGTTGTTGATATAGACTGTTATTAAACAAACTGCACTTCATAAATATTTAACTCTGCTGCTATATAGAAATACTTTTTGCCAGGTAGAAAGTGGGTGTCACTTGTCCTTTACCACAGATTTCCTGATGGTTCTCATTCAGCGGGATCTTGACCAGCTGGAGAGTTGGGCACAGAGGAACCTCCTGAGGTTCAACAAGGACAAGGGCAGAGTCCTGCAGCTGGGGAGGAACAACCCCATGCACCAGCACAGGCTGGGGGTGACCTGCTGGAGAGCAGCTCTGCAGAGAGAGACCTGGGAGTGCTGGTTGATAATAAACTAACCATGAGCCAGCAATGTGCCCTCGTGGCCAAGAAGCCAATGGCAGTCTGGGATGCATCAAGAAGAGTGTGGGCAGCAGGTCAAGGGAGGTTCTGCTCCCCCTCTGCTCTGCCCTGGTGAGGCCTCATCTGGAGTCCTGTGTCCAGTTCTGGGCTCCTCAGCTCCAGAGGGACAGGGAAGTGCTGGAGAGAGGCCAGCACAGGGACACCAAGATGATCAGGGGACTGGAGCATCTTTCATATGAGGAAAGGCTGCAGGACCTGGGGCTGTTTAGTCTGGAGAAGAGGAGAGATCTTATTCACATTGACAAATATCTAAAGGGTGGGTGTCAGGAGGTTGGGACAGCCCTCTTTTCTATAGTAGCTAGCAACAGGACAAGGGGTGATGGGATGAAGCTGGAACACAAAAAGTTCCATTGAAGCATAAGAAAAAACTGTTTCAGGTGAGGGAGTCCTGGCCCAGGCTGCCCAGGGAGGGTGTGGAGGCTCCTTCCTTGGAGGTCTTCAAGACCCACCTGGACATGTTCCTGTGTGACCTGATCTAGGTGACCCTGCTTCTGCAGGGGGTTGGACTGGATGATCTCTAAAGGTCCCTTCCAACCCTACCATTCCATGATTCTATGAATGAGGAGGGGTTCCATTTCTTCATTAATATTCAAAAAGTGAATATCTACTTGTTATCTCTTTGATTAATCCAGCCTATTGTGCCTTATAGCACCCATCACAAAACGTTGCAGAGGGTAATGAATTGCTGTGTGACTGAAGGAAACATAAGGGATATTAAAGTAAACTTCATCTTTCTAACTAACGATATACAAAAATGAATGCTGAAGATAACATTTCTCAATAGAAGGCAGAATAGCTTTCTTTGGAATCTCTGACAGATACTTTTCTACAGAAGACATAAGCACTAAAAATAAAGGCAACAATATCTTTTCTTTAATACCAGGCTCTGATGGAACAGATTTGAACAAAAGCTGGTGTTCAGAAGTTTCCCTCAAAGGCTTTAAAGTTTGTTTGTTGAGTTCTCATTTGTACTATAAAAATAAGAATAAAAATAAAGGGTTTTTTTTTTTTTCAAGAATTCAGTTTTAAGGTAATAGAAACCTTAATTAACAGGAGGATAGGCTCACCTAGCTTCATGTCTCTATATGAAAGCTTTCCCTATGCAGCACCCATAGGGCAGGTTGCCTCTTACCCTTCGCTAGTTGCAGGTGTACAGGAGTGAGCTTCCCAAGACCAACTGCACGTTTCACCCCATAAAGGTGGATGGAACCTATGAATTTTTGAAGGAGGTTATAGAAATTCTAGGCACAGAAACAGACCCAGGAAAATCCCTTAAAATGAATAGGCCTCTCCAGTCAATGCTTAAACAGATATGATTTGTATGGATAGTCAGGTCCTTTACCATCCATTGCCTGAATCACATCTCCTACTTCCATAAACAAACAAATACACACAGTGGAAAATGGAGCATGGAAAATTTGTTTGGTGAACACATCTGTTCTTTTCCAATGCATCTGCTTAACAGTTTTTCCCTTCACAAAAGACTACATGACTTTGTGTCTGTAGAGTGGTGTAACAAGGAAGCATAATAGGCTGGTGCGTAACAGCTTTCCACAGTCACACCACAAGTATAGTAATTACTAGATTCCCAGAGTTCATTGTGGTTTAAAATCATACTTCTGCCTTTGTAAGTATTGAATAATGAACTCCAAACCCCCCAAGCCTAAATATAATTCTGCCACGAGGTTTTAAAAGCTTATTTTTGTGTAGGTGCAGAGTATAACAGAAATCCTGTGACCACTGTGACTTTTGCTTGAACGAAGGCTATCCTGCTGCGTTTGCTGAAGGAGGATTAGAGAAAAGTGGCATTAATAAATTATGAAGCAGTTAAAATAGAACTGCAGGCTAGCAGAACAACAGAGTACAAAATCAGCAAGGCAAAACCTATAGATTTTACACCTGTACAGAATATGCAATCGGTGCGCAGTGCCTGGGATGCAGGCCTGTGAAAGTCGACGTTGCTGATTAGCTGTGATCACTGCCCATGCATTTGCTAACATCTCAGGCAGAGGCAGAAACATGAGAGTTCTAAGCAGTTAATTAATTCACAGGGCATTAGACACAGAGTTTTTGGAAGGCTCATCTCACGGGAGCGGTGCTGGCTTAGGCAAGTCTAGTGGTGTGCCCACAGGATCCCTACCCTTTCTAAGCTTCAAAATAACAGATGGAAAAAGAAGACTGAGCAACACAAAAGGGATGCTTCTGAAGTTCAAAGTGTGTTGGGGTCTATTTCTGGAAAAAGCCCTTTCCCAAACAGTGTTTCAGCACTGTATGCATCCACATTCCAATGCATCCACACCTTAGCCTGAAGCTCCATGTACTTGCTAACTGAAGGGTGAGGGCATTAAAACTCTTCCAAACGTTCCACCTAAGCACTAACAGTGTATGTTTTGTCATAGTATTATGCAGGAGAGTGGCGAATCAAACACACACCTAGACATGCAAATGCCACAATTGCCTTTAACTGCGGTGTAGGACAGAACAGCACATTCAAAGGAGCACTAAACCACACCAATCCTCTCCAACAACTTAATTACAAAGCTGAGTCGGATGCACAGAATTACTTTCCACCTTTATGTCCCCCTGCATGTGGCTTTTGAACAGGAGTCGATATGTTTCAGAGATCCAGAGTGGAACAAAGGAGGTCAGCTGGGGGCCTTTGATTAATGTTAATGGCAGCACTTAGCTGCCACTGACATTCTGAAATCACTTTAAGTAGGTGTATTTGGTTTACAAACTTTTCCTACCAGATGACGATACAGAGCTCAGCCCTGCGAATTCTCCATTTGATTTCGACTATAAAGCTATGGTAAGTAATAAAGCTACAGTAAGTAATAAGTAAATACAGTAAGTAAACAAGGAATGCAACATACAATTAAATAATTACCCAGTAAAACGTAAATAAGATCTTTTTCTTTTAGAGCATTAGTACCTAATTACTGTTAGAATCTCCCTGTCTTAGGTTTTCAACAGAGTTTTGTCACAGTGGGGCAGGAGTCAGGAGCAGGGACAGAGCCTGTGTTATAAAACCACTATAACATACTGCAATGGGATACCAGATGCTCATCCCATTTAGGAAAGTAAACCAGATATGGCTTTTCTACTGAGATTTGGAAGTTCAGAGAAGCTCATATATATACATCTTTAAGGTATGGTATGGCTTGTTTTACTGCAAAGTTGAAACGACTTTGCAGATGATTCCTTTCAAAGTAATCCTTTTGTTTGTCTTCCTTGGAGGGTTATCAACCCTTATTTCCTTCTTTGTGACATCAAGTTTCAAGCAGTTGAGCTGTTCTCTGAAGAGCAGCTGAAGGAAATTTAGGGAGTAATAGGAGTAAAATTTTGCTGCCTTAATGATGCCAAAAGCAGCCTAAAACTCCCTAGCATTTTAACCACATCTATCCATAACTGTCTATTTGCATGTACTTTCCTTTGCATTTCACCAGCTTTGTCCTTGTCAGTATTACAGTAATTTAATTGCTTTGTTAAAATCATAATTTTACCTTTTGGCATTATAGCTTATAGAGATTCATTAACCATGTCTATGGAACAGTTGTTCTGGGTGTCTGGGCAGCAGGAGTCTGCTTTAATCTGCAGATTAAATCTGTTACACCTTTTCTTCAGAAACACTTTGCAATTTGTGGCTGATGATGCAAGCCCAACATCATCACTAGAACAGTTCAGGCAAAAATCGAGTCAGGCCCTTTTCCACAGAAAAGCACAATCTTGAAACACTTTGTACATTGATTTTCATTCTGTCAGTGTGTCCTTTGAAGGCAGGGAGAATAAGGGGATGATGACAGTCCTGAAAACATGGAAGTACACTATTTTTATATCTTATAAATCAAATGCATTCTAGTTCTTCTTGAAATCACCTTGTTTCATGTATTTCTTTTGCATTGTCTATTATAAAGTGCAGTCAAAATGGAGAAGGGATGTTTAGGTGTAAAACTATATTTTTCATAGATATCCAATTTGGGAAGAGTTAGGCTAGCTTTTAAAAGAAAAATGAGTATAAAGGTTTGGAAATCCACCACGAATTTACTTCCTGGAGTCTCCTCTTACATATAACTTATATCTATAGTTGTATCTATATTATGAAAGTACAAATGATAGAAGTTGTATTTTTACACGTATTTTTTTTTATAGAACAAGAACAAAACCTGCCATTATGCAACATTAAGAGGTGAAAGACCCTGATATCCACCACTTTCTACAAAAATACATTTCAATTTTGAAACTCCATAAGGCTTTGCACATCTCCTCTTACTGTTTTCTGCTGAAAGACCAACCCTTACAGTTTCCCCTGTCACGTGTGAACACACATTCTAAAACATCTCCAGTGCTACAGAAGGTTATTTTGTTTTAATCCCAAATAAATGTAACCATCTATATTCAACTTTCAAAAATTAGGGGGGGTTCTGGTTTTGCTACCAGATGGCTGCATCTGCATCAGATTTGTAGCTGGGACTGCAGAGTGTTTTCCAAGCGATTCTCCTAAATGTTTACATACTCACATTTGGTTTTCATCATGGAGGGCCAGCAGAGACTACAACTGGATTATTTTCAGATGAAATTAAGCTGGAAAATATATGCCAAGGTATATTTCATGCAAATGGATGTTGGGTCTGTGACAGAGATTTAGAAACATCCCACTGATATGTGTATGTTGCTGATGTTAAGCATTCAGCATCACTGATTCACATATCCACTCCTACTCTCAATTTCTACTAGGTTTCTTGTTCACATAGGTGTACTCATAGCATCATGACACTGAATCCCTTTCATAAGTCAGGTCTGTGTACAGTTCAAGTACTGCAGTTGGAATTATTTTTCCCCTGAACTATTTTTGGCCCTCTTCCAAAAAAAATTCTTCTCTGTTGGAAAGTTTTCTTTGCCCTAATTTTCTGACTGGATGCTGTCACAATCAGTTG
This sequence comes from Colius striatus, assembly GCF_028858725.1. Taxonomy (NCBI): domain Eukaryota; kingdom Metazoa; phylum Chordata; class Aves; order Coliiformes; family Coliidae; genus Colius; species Colius striatus. The sequence goes on from NC_084760.1 coordinate 1,647,778, forward strand.
ATTTCCATTTGCTGATGTTCTGATATGGCTTAAACAAGACTTCCCCTTTCCCTGAGACGTAACCTTTAATGTTCAGATGGTGACAATCACATCCTCTTTCAGTCAGCTTTTTTTAGACTACATCAGCCAAGCTGTTCTATACATGTCAGTGTATTTTTACTTTAATTAAAGCAAAGATTGGTAGGATCTGAATAATTACTGCATTTTTAAACATCTCATTAAATAAACCTTTACATCTTCCATTATAGCTCTGTAATCGTGACAACACAGAGATGGAAAGTACCTTTCGTTTCTCTTACTCTCTGTTGCCATGGTTATAGTTTTAAGCAGCACTCTAAACTACTGCATTACCCCATTAGATTGTTCAGTTCTTATTAGATTTTATTAAAATGTTCAGAATAATTGGTCTTTAAAGCCAAGTCAGAAGGCATTGTGTGTTTTGAGACTTAAGTCTTTGTAAGAGAAAATTCTCCTTTAAATACACTCAAGAAGCTAAAAACTGTGATTTATCTGGAAACTGCTACAATCTGGGGAGGGCTAGATGGTAGTTATGTGTATATTCAGATCTAGTGCTAAGAAATCTTAGAAAAGAAGGACTCCTTGAACTTGCTTCAGTCTAATAACTGTTTTCAAAACCTTGCTGCGTCCCTTAAAATATTTGACTTCTGAGAAATGTATTTAAAAAAAAATCAAAACTCTTCTTAAATCGGGATTGGAAGGTTAAGCAAACTTAGTTAAAGAGAAAAAAGAAAAGGGAAAAGGCCCCTTGATCTTCTAGCTGCCTTTTTTATTCACGCAGGATCCTTGTTTGTCGGGCTGTGAATGCTGTTGCCAAATGCTGCGTTTATTCTCTCACTAGGAGAAAATCCTCAGGCCATTTCAGAGTCTAAACTGAAACACCTTTTAGGGTTTGTGATTAGAAGTTTGAGGATCTTGATGTCACAATATTAATGGATTGTTTACTTGCTTTATTCCAAGATTCAGTTTAGTGTGAGACAGACTGAGCCTAAGAATTCCCTTCCTTCAATTCAAATGAACATAAGGCCCAGAGACACCAGACTTCTTGTCTGTGGTGAGTGCCTCAGGAACAGGCAGCTCTGCCTATGTGAGTGCCCAGAACAGCCTCCTCCATGGCTCAGCTGGTTTATCACTTACCTCATGCTATTCCTGACTGGACTTTCATCATTTCCCACTTTGCTCTTCTGCAGAGCACACAGCTCACAGCCACAGCTGGACCACCTGAAAAACACATATAACTGTAAGCTTTTCTTAAGCACAATGATCTGGGTACTGACTCAGGAAAGGAGAATGTTAGTTCTGGTCTCCCTTCCAAAGGAAATAACATATCTGCTTACTACAAAGAAGCAATTAGAAGAGGAGTGGAATGTTGGTGTCCTGGTTGATAGGTCAGTACTCATATTACTCAGTTACATTTGTGCTCCTCTCTCTTTCCTCTCCTTCAGGTTCAAGGACTTCTGGATTCTTTGCTAGGCAGTAATAGTTTACTTGACAAAGATACAATTTCTAGTTCAGAGTAGCCTATAACTTCAAGGAGAAAGCTAAAGTATTATTCTAGAAAAAAGCATAAGTTCACTTATTTTACTCCCTATGATCTAAACCCAATGTCGTGGTTTAGGCCCAGCCAGGAACAAAGAGTTGAACAACTGCTCTCTCACTAATCCTTCTCCCACTGGGAAGGGGAAAAGTAAAGTAAACAATGGCTTTTGGAAATCCCCAAGGACATGGAGGGCTCACTCACCAATTATGGTCCTGGGCAGAAGAGATGAGACTATATAAAATAAAAACTAAATTAATCTGCCATCAACCAAACCCATAAGTAACAGAAAACAGCACAGAGTGAGACAAGGATGAAAAGAACCACTAGCCCTTTTATAAGGCCACCTTTACCACACCCCTCCCCCCTTCCCAGGCTCAGGCACCTGATTGTACAATCGTTATGGTGGGAAAAGAGCTTCAAGATCATTGAGTCCAACCAGTCACCTCACACTGCCAGGCCTGCCACTAAACTAAACCATGGCCCTCAGCATCTCATCTACACACCTTTAGAATATCTCCAGGGATGGGGACTCCACCATCTCCCTGAAGAGCCCCTTCCAATGCTTAACAACCCTCTCAGAGAAAAAGTTCTTCCTAATGTCCAGTCTAAACATCTCCTCATACAACATGAACCTCATGTCCTGTCACTCATTACTGAGAGAACAACCCCCCACCTCACTACAACCTCTTTTCAGGTACTTGTAGAGAATGGTCAGCTCTCCTCTCAGCCTTTTCTACTCTAGGCTAAATAACCCAAGTTCCCCAGCTGCTCCCCATCAGACCTGTTCTCTAGACCCCTCACCAGCTCCATTACCCATCTCTGAAGTGGCTCCAGCACCTCCATGTCCTTCCTGCAGAACTGAACACAGTATTCAAGGTGTGGCCTCACCAGTGCCAAAGATAAGTTTATAATCACTTTCCTACTGATTACACTGTTTCTGATACAAGCCAGGATGCCCTTGGCCTTCTTGGCCACCTGAGCACAGTGCTGGCTCAAGTTCAGCTGCTGTCTATTAACACCCCCAGATGGTTTTACATCAGGCAGCTTTCCAGTCCCTCTGCTCTAAGCCTGTAGTGCTGTCTGGGGTTGGTGTGGCCCAAGTGCAGGACCCAGCACTTGGCCTTGTTGAATCTCATCCCATTGCCTTTGGCCCATCATTCCAGCCTGTCCAGGTCTCTCTGAAGAGCCTTGCCCTAAAGCAGGTCTACACACCTACCCAGCCTGATGTCATCTGGAAACTGACTGAGATTGCATTGAATCCCCTCATCCAGATCATTGATAAAGATGTTAAACAGAAGAGGCCTCAGCACTGAGCCCTGGGGAACACCACTGGTGACTGGCCAAAACCTGGATTTAACTCCATTCACCAGCTCTTTCTGGACCTGGCCAGTGAGCCAGCTTTCCACCCAGAGTGAGTTGGAAGAGACCTTTAGAGCTCATTCAGTCCAGCTTCTCTTCCAAAGCAAGTCCACCCAGATCAGGTCACAAAGGAATGTGTCCAAGTGGCTTTTGAAGACCTCTCTTGAGAAGGAGCCTCCACACCCTCCCTGGGCAGCCTGGGCCAGGGCTCCCTCACCTCAACACTAGAAGAGTTTTTCCTTATGTTTCAATGGAGCTTTTTGTGTTCCAACCTCATCCCATCACCCCTTGTCCTGCAACTGGATACAACAGAAAAAAGTGCTGTCCCAACCTCCTGACACCCACCATTGAGATATTTGTAGATATTGTTTATCAGCTTTATCAGTATTAGAGTTGCTCAGCTTTTACCAACGGGCTCAGCACAGTGAACCCCAGTTTGATCTGCAATGCCTATATGTGTTATGCTATTTTTGTGCATTAAATAAATACATGCTACAAGCCTTTACCCCAGAGTACATGTTGAGCAGTTTACTTAGATGTGATTTACTTCTAACATGCACTCTTATGTTTGCTTGCAGTCTTTTACTTTCATACTTAAAGATGATCACAGCCTAGGCCAGGAGAACTAGAAACCACATGATTATTCTCTTTCAAACGCCGAGCCATCAGAGCCCTCTCCTGCAGAGGGCTGATAAGTGCTTTACATTTTTCAAATATGGTAGAAATTGTGGCCTTTCCCCTTTAGCCTTGATTGGGGTTGGGATTTAACACATGCTGCCTCCCTATTTTGTGTGATTAGACTGTCCTTGTGCAAGCGCATCCAGCGTGTGCTAGGCAGGTCAGTGATCAGCCTTCCACAGGGAAAAGAGCAAAACCAGGAGCTATTCATAATTCGTTCTTAGCAGACACTCCATAGTACTCCAGAGATATCTACTGGTTGTGGGCATTTATTCTGCAGCCTTATTATTGTTATTTTACAGTTTGTTCTTCATGTCAGCCATTACCATATGCTTTGGTTATTTTAAGACATTAGTATTTCCTGCCTTTGCATGTACAAGGCAGAGTTTAATTTTCACTGTATTTGCCTGCAGAAATGTTTTATTCTCTCAAACAGCGTTCTCAGGGCTGAGAAAATATTCTCTATTTAAACATAACTAAATTTGGCCAAGATATAATCTTCAATTTAATCAGAATTGATGAATATTAACAGCATAAGACGCTTTTCTGCAAGGCTTTAACTGCATTTTCTGCATTGCAGTGCAGTAAATACACATGGATATTTTGCTATATAAATATTTACACTGCACCATTCTCACTTATGGACAAACAGTCTCTTACTTTTTTTCCCTAAATTTCCTACCCCAAATTGTTCTTAGCTGAACATTGAGGAGTGAAATTTACCTTCCTGCAGGGAGCCAATGTGATTCCCATGCAATACAAGTCCTACTTAAACCTGAATACAGAAAGCTTATCGTTTTGCACAATCACAGGGTAGCTGAGGCTGCCAGGAATTGCTAGAGACCATCTCATCCAATCCCCTTCCACAAAGCACAGTTAAATAGAGCAGGCTGCTGCAGATTGTGTCCAGTTGGGATTTAAATATCTCCAAGGACAGAGGCTCCCCAACACCTTTGTGCATTCTGTTTCAGTGGTCAGCCACTCACCCAAGAAATGCTCTTTTCCTTGTGTTTTGACAGTATTTCCTATGTTTGAGTTTGTGGATGTTGCCTCTTGTTCTTGCACTGGATGTCACAGAGAAGATTCTGGTTCGATCTCTTTTACTTTATGTGGTGGACTGGTCTCAGCTGGCTGCCAGGTGCCCACCAAACCACTCTATCAGTCCTCTCCTTAACAGGACAGGAGGAGAAAATAAGATGAAACCCTTGTAGGTGGAGATAAGGATGGGGAGTTGATTCAGCAGTTGCCATCACAGGCAAGACAGGCCTGGGGAAATGAATTTAATTTATTACCAATCAGAGCCAGATAATGAGAAGTAGAAACAAATCTAAAAACAGCTTCCCCACACCCCTCCCTTCTTCCTGGATTCTTTTTCACTCCTGATTTCTCTATCTCTTCTGAGCAGCACAGGGGGATGGGAAATTAGAGTAGGCTGTAATACTTGATCTCTGCAACTTCTTCCTCCTCATTCTCTTACTCCAGTGTGGGGCTCCTTCCATAGGATACAGCTCTCCACAGACTTCTCTAATGTTAGTTCTTCCCTCAGGCTACAGTTCTTCATAAACTATTCCAGCACAAGCCCTTCCCATCGGTGCAGTCCTTCAGAAACAGACTGCTCCAGTGAAGGTACCTCACAGAGTCACAGGTCCTCCCAGAAAACCTGCTCTGGCATGAGCTCCTCTCCACAGGCTGCCATTGGCCTTCTTGGCAATTGCTGACTCGTGTTTAGCTTATTATCAACCAGATGTCTCTCTGCAGAGCTGCTCTTCAGCTCTTCAGCACTTCAAGCCCCAGCCAGTAAGGGACACGATCTTCTGATTACATTGGAGCAGTTTTCTTCATTTGTAAAGGCTGGTTCAGAACATTTCTGGGGACAGCTTCTGGGTGAGAAATAGAGACATTGAAGCCCAGTAATTCAACCTCACAAAAACCTTTTGTAATCACATGACTGTGACAAATCATAAGATGTTTCCAGCTGTGTTCAGCTCTGTGTGTGTGTGTTCCTTTCTGTGCTCACTGCTATAACTAATAATGGTAGCCCTTCATTTGCATGCTTTCCTGTTCCTGTTGGCTGTGGCTTCGTGGAGCAGGATGCAGAAATACTGATAAATACAGATTTGCTCACAGAGCTTTTAAAGATATGTGTTTTTTGTTAAATTGTGTTTGATTCAACAGGTCTGTGTTTGAAACCATGGGAAATACTTCTGTTTTATACAGAGGAATCAAGAGTATAACCAATAGAATAACGGAATCATAGAATGGTTTAGGTTGGGAGAGAACTTTAAAGATCATCTATTCCAACCCCCTGTCATGGGCAGCAGCACCTTTCACTAGATAAGGTCACTCAAAGCCCCATCCAAGCTGACCTTGAGCACTGAATATATTGTTTATGTGTCAGTATGAACAGTAAATGTTATGTGAGCTTGTCAATACTGAGCAAATCTTTCTGCAGTGGGGGAAGGCAACTCTTGATATTAAATACACTCAGAGTTTACTACTCAAAGTTGCTGCGTAAGGAAATTCCTTTTGTGAAGATAATAGACTTTCTCTTGCAACTACCATCATTTCCCCCAGCTTCTGATTATTTGCAGAACAAGAAATAGTTGGGCAGAAGTTAATTGTTTCTGTTCAAACGTTTGACACATTCTTCATTACTTTCAGAGCACGGGAGCTTTTCGCTAGCCACCGTTCCAATTAAGACTGATGAAATCATTAGATGTGTTGTAAACATTCGGTTTATCCATGCAGAGTTTTGCAACGTCTTAAAGGTCTTCTGTCAGGTTCATCCACTGTTAAATTATTTGTTGTTGATGCTGAATAGCAATGTGATTGTTGTCATTTGTTGTTGGGTTCTGTTGCAGACACAGATGTTTTTCGTTGTGTGGCTGGTGTTCCCAAGGTTCCAGCTGAGTGACCGAGAGAAGAACATCTCACAAAAGTCTGCAGTTTCCTTGTGAACTAAAACCATCATTTTCTGATGATTCATGAAGAATAGCAATGGATACTGTAGCTGAGGAGCAAACACTATACTTTGCTATGCTCACAATTAACTTGATAATTATGGCTCCTCATCAAACAAAGTTCCTTTTTGAGGATTAAAATTGTCGGTTTTTGTTGCTGATGTGATCCTAAATTGAAAGCTCACAAGACAAGACAGTTGTTTTGGTTAAAGGGGATGTAGAGGGGTTGCATGCCAAAGCACCTTCAGTAGCTTGGATCCTGTGATTCAACTACAAAGTCTTGCTACATTTTACCTGATAAAGCAGATCTGTGCGAAATCTTTAACTCCTTAAGACTGAGGCCATGGAAACATGAGACTGCACAATGGTAACTGTGCTGGTGATCCATAAGCTGTCTAAATCCTCACCTTTTGTATTAACTATGAAGTATTTCTCAAGGGTTGCAGCTTAGGCTTTGTAATCTTTAATTGCAAGCAGAATATACCTTTTTGGACTACACCAGTAGTGAAGACCACGAAAAAACTTGCAGCTGTCCATTATTAACTAGGAATAACCCTTGTTTTAATCTATTTGTATAGTTTTATCTAAGGAATAAGTAAGAGATGTAACTACTGCACCTGAGTGTGTAACTAGAGCATGCTCAGCAGACAAAGGTTCTTAGTGGCTGTCGTATGTCTTTCCTCTTGTGTACGTGTTTCCTTACACATAGGTGGTTGATTTAGTTATTACACACTATCCATACCATTTACTCTACTTTAAAACTCTTTCCCACGTGAATTGAAAGCAGAGAGGGACACAAAAAGCTGGGGATTTGAGATCCTTATTTTCAGTCCATGCCAGTATCCACCTTTGTATCTCTGATCCACTTCCCTACCAACAAAGAAGAGGAGGTGCAGATCTCCTTTCTGTAGCTGCTTCCTTGATTCATTGCCATGTTTTCCTCTAAATTGGAGAACATCTTTTGATGAAAGGAACTTTCTCTACAAATGCAGCTGCCTCATTTCTGCAGAAGAAACGTGTATGAAGCCATTCACTTTGCATGTTAATAGAAAACAGTTAAGCTGCCTTCTGGGTCAATTTCTGTATGTTTAGGTGTTCTACACAAACACACTCACAGTTCTTTTCAGTAGAGGCTTCTAATGCCTGAATCCCTGAGCAGCTTTTCATCACAGCTCTAAAACTGTGTGGCAGCAATGGAAATTGCCTCTACAATGCTCATTTTCTTGGCCACAAAGGTGTTGTGAGACTGAAATAATTAATACTTACAAAACACTTCAAAAATCTTAGGTTTAGATGATGAGGTAGCAGCTCTTAAGGTCTAGGACACGTCTTGAAATCTTAGAGCATATTGCCTAATACACAGAGTACTGTGTATTCACACAGTATTCACATAGTGGGGTGTTTTTACCTGGTTATAGCAACCCTATTAAATGCAAAATAGTAACAACAGGTCTGGCTAGATGCAGGTACTGAGAATTTTGAGCATGAAGAACTCTGAAACATGTACCCAGCTAGTGTACTCAGCAGCAGTGAGACTTAAATGGGCTTTTTTCCCCTCAGAATGGCTCATAACCTCATCTGAAACACATTTGCAGCAGTGATCTGGGGTTCCTTATTACTGGGAGAGCTCAGTGTGGAAAGATTCAATCACTGTGTGCCACAGTAGCCTTTTCACACAAGTTAAAGCTACTGTGACTGGTGATAGGAAGCAAGGTAATTTGGATTTTAGGTATTTTTGCAATCATATAATGGTATTTAGCTGTTATTGTTTCTTCTGGCAGTATGTGACACTGGGATTTTCCATACCTCAGCTCACAGTAGGGCTCGCTGCTACACCAGTTGTCTGATTTGACTCATTTGCCTCTACCTGGAGTAAGCTGCATCCATGGAATACTGTTTGGCACATCTCAAAGAGCTTTTGCAGGTCTTCTGTATTTTTACTACTTAGATTCTATCCTCAGGATAGATTTCTCATCAGTGTGCCACTGTTTCCTTGGGTAGGTAAATGACAGTCACGTCTATTTTACATTTCCTTTTGATTCTCAAACTGCAGGTAATGACCTCCATTACGTACCATTTTGGATGCCACATGTCTCCACAAAGTGAAGATGGTTTGTGTCTCTAGGTCAGCTGTGACACAGCGTTTGCACCGTCCTTCCAATGAATGTTGTCCACGTTTTTCTGGCAAACGAAATGGATTATTTCCATGTTTCACAACTGTGACCTGCAGTCTTTTCACAGGCACTTTTGAAGCCTTGTATTGATTTTGAAGTGTTTAATAAATTAGAAAACCCAACACTTGAAATGTCTCAACGTTTTTTCCTGACCTTCCATTGTCTGGTATTTCCAGCCGTTTAGGCAGAGCTGTGGCTGTTGATTATATGTCACAGTGGCAATCCTCTTCAAAAGTTCTTGTTTTAACCTTATCTCAGTGGCAGAAACAACAGCTTTAGAGGGATTTATGTTTCATTGCAATTCAATCATGTTTTGAGTGACAACAGCAGCCAAAACTCAGGTATATTATTTCCACTTTGGTGCCTTATTTTGGTTTCTATTGTAACCTTTCTCTCAGAGCTACCCTGGATATCTCAATACCCTGCAGTGTAGACCTTAGAAGTAGAACTCATCCCATTTAACAGTAGATGAATGCATAGTTTTACATTTATGCCTATTCAAGATGAAGTTTCTCACCCTAGTGACAATTAATGGCTGGCATTTGAAGATATAATTTCGTGATGAAGTTTTAAACTGGAGCAAAGACAGCTGGTGTAGCGTTGGACTTAGTTAATCAATTAGTATGCTCACAATAAGGCATCCTACTTAACATCACTATGGTTTTCCTTCTCACTGCATTCACAACAGTTAATAAATTGGCAAAGATCTGGGTGAGGGGCTGGGAGCATCAGGATGCACAAACAACCCAGAACGTAGCCTAGACATTATACCGTGGAGGGATATTGACTGGCTTTTCCTCTTGATCTCTGTGAGGCTTCAATCTGATGCACAGTACATTATCTTTGCAGTTTGAGAGGGTTGAGCACACATGCATGTACCAACGTATCTGCCCTGCAGATTAAGAAGTGACTGGAATACTCAAGGGAGTGCAAAGGAATTGGGAACTCTTTGACTTCTCTACAGAGTAAAGAGACACAAAATTTCAGCTGCTCACCTTAGCATAACCATTGTTTTAATAAACAAGGCATATGGTGATTTAAAAACAGCCACAGCTTCTGTGTGCAACCAGAAGCCACAGTTGTTTGCTAGCCTCGTTAAAAGCCCCACCATCTATTACATTCCTGAGGCTGTTGGTAGATGGAGCTCCCAACCCTGGCAAGCCTGAGCATATCTGAGTTGTCACAAGCACAGAAATTCATTTGCATGATAAAACTTCATTTTAAGAAATGATTTCAGAACAAAAGGGTTTATACCAATCATTCTTGGAATAGTCACTCTGCCCACAGTCCTTTTCTAGCTCTGTTTGGTAAAGAGAATTTCCCTTCTATAATACAAGAGAGAATTCCTATACTAAAGACAATAGGGGTTTTTTTCCCAATATTTTCAATTATGATAGACTACATTGCACTGAGAAATTAAATATTCTCTTCCAGACATGATTACTTCTAGGTATTTTGTGGTCTAAGATGTGTCATTCCTGAACTGGAGAAAAGTGCTTCTGTTTGTCACCTCATGTGTTCCATCCAGCTCTCTCTATTTTTCACTGGTTGTGGTCATTCTAAAACAGAAAACCCATTAATACACTTGCTCTTTTACACCACCTCTGTGCAGTCAAATAGTGTCACTCCATGGAAAGCTGAGAAAAGGAAAAGAATGAAAGCAAATCTTCCCCAAACACCTGTAAGGTTTTTTTTCATTTTCAGAACGAAGGTAGGTATCAGACATTTACAGTTAATTACAGGATAATCATGTTTAGGGTCCTAAGGCACTGTGTTGGGTTTGTGTGGAGCTGTTTCTGGTAATAGGGAAGGGGCTGCAGTGGTGGCTCTGTAAGGAGTTGCTCAAAACTTTCCCTGGTGCGAAGTCACACCCAGCTCTACAGCTGAGAAAGTCAGATGCCTCTGTGATCTCTTTTTAAGAGGGGAAAATTGGAAGAGAAGAATGGAAGTGGTAGAAGGAGTTGGAGGAGACAGAAGCTACCATGTGTGACCCCCAAGGTCAGTGAGGGAAGAGAGGAGGCACTGTGCTGGGGCTCCCCTACATCCCATGGTGAGATGGAATCTGTCTCCTTGCAATCCATGGAGGTCATCAGAAGAGACCTGCCTGCAGCTCATTAAGGACCCCACACCAGGGATGGCTGTGCCTGGAAGGACCATGACTTTGTGAGGAGGTGGCATTGGAGTAGAATGTGCCTGGAGTTGTTCTGTCTGCAGGGGAGACCTGAGCTGGAGGAGCCTGTGAGGAGCTGCAGCCCTTGGGAAAGACTGATGCCAGAGAGGTTCGTTAGGGACTGTATAACATGGGAGGGACCTCATGTTGGAGCAGGGGAAGAATGTATAGAGTCCTCCTCCTCTGGGAAAAAAGGAGCAGCAGAGACCATCTGTGAGGGACTGACCATATCCCCCATTCCCTGTCCCGGTGCTGCTGAGCAGGGACGAAGCACAGATATTGGGAGCAGGGAGCTGAGTCTGGGAAGAGAGGAGAGGTGGGGGAAGGAGATCTTAAAGGACTGGTTGTATTTTTTTTCCTTATCCTGCTGTGTTTGTGCTTTCTGTTTGTTCTGTTCCTAGTTGATGTGGATTAAACTGATCTTGTTTTCTTCCTGACGTTGAGTAGTTGAGTCGGTTTTGCCTGGAACAAGAATTGGTGATTGAGCCTTCCCTGTCATCTTTTCTCCTTCTCACCCTACCACCAGGAGGGGGTTGCTGGGGGAAAGCAAGTTCCTGCATGGTGCTTCATTTCCAGCTGGGCTGAAACTAAGACAGGCACCTTTGAAAGTCTGAATGCTAGTGACCTGAGAAGCTGTGCAGGAGGTGTATGTGGAGAACTGAAGCTACCCCTCCCTCCTTTAGGTGGTTTAAATTGAAATCTGAATTTGTGGCAGAGTATATAATGCTGAAGTCTGATGCCATCTCTTGCTTTCCTCATTAGGCATATAGCACATACATTGGTTGAGTCACATTGTCTTCCACTTCTACACAGAAGTGAAGGACCAGCTGACACGTTTTCTCTGCCTTTTCTGTATTTTTACATTTGACATTACAATCCAGGTGGTATTTTTTTTACTAATGTTCTGTGGTCCATGTTTTGCCCCTCTAGAATTATGCTTCTTTTACATTAAGTTATCACTTCTCTCCCCAAACCCTCACCCCATCTCTAAGCAGTCATTACACTTCACTGTTTGCCTTTCTGCTTCGTGAGTAAAATCCAGTCCCCCCTGTGCATGTCAACAGTTTCCTTGGGACACAGAAACTGCTGATTATCTTTCTCATATGAATCTAAATCATACACTGATTACAGTCTTACCTCTCTGATTGCTCTGGTCCACCCTGAATTTGGTCCTGAAATACAACCTTCAGGCCTCCTCTGCTGGTTAAAAGCATTAGTGGCAACAGAGGATCCCTAATGTTCAATATTCTTTCTAGAAACAGTGTCAGAACCTTTATATGAGTATATAAAGTTTATATATGGGCAAGCTTCCTGTTACTCAGAGTTAATTGCTGCTGGAAAAACAACATCTGTCGTCCTTTTAAAGCCATTGATAGCAATCTTCACCCACTTGCCAGTAAAATCTCTACCATGTGTCTCAGAGGAGTGCAGTGACCAATCGACACCGATCTTATTCAGAGCAGTTAATTAAAAGAATGATTGCTTGATAAAATCTTTTGCTTACCTTTTTTACCTTTGTTGCTTAATTATGTACATGCAAATCCACGTCCAACAGCCACATTTGTCTATCAGCCAAGGCTCATAACGTCCTTGGTGACCTCAACCTCTACAATAAATGCCCTGCAGGCAGTTTGATAGGTAGGACTTTACACAGTAAATTCACACTGTTAGTTGGGATCCTCACTGATTGTCATTGTTTTTTCCTTGCAAAGTCAAGCTCTAGTAGCCTGGACAGTATAAACTACATAAGACACTCCAGTCCTACTGTTGACAGCATCTTTACACCATATCTATAACTGCTGACACAGTTTACATACCTTCCTCTATGAGGGACAGTAGTTTAATTTGCCTGTCCTCCAGGAGAAAGTATGAATGAAATGTTTCAGAGCCCATTCAAAAGTCCTTGTTATGCATCTGATTTAATGGGAAGCAGTATGCAGAGGAGCATGGAGTGTGCTGTGTTTTGGATGGTAACTACATTAAAAGTAGGAAATGTTATATGATCCAGACTCCTGGACAGACAGTATAATGTGTAGCTTTAGAGGATGAACCTTTAGGGCCACCAACATGGCATATTAATAACGGGACTGGAGAATCTTTGCTATGAGGAAAGGCTGCAGGATCTGGGGCTGTTTGAGTCTGGAGAAAAGGAGATTGAGGGGGGAGGTCTTTAACACTTATAAGTAATTGACGTGTGGATGTCAAGAGGATGGGATGATGCTTTTTTCTGTCGTGTCCAGTGACAACAAGGGGTAATGGACAAAAGCTGGAATACAAATAAATTCCACTTAGACACAAGGGAAAACTTCTTTGCTATTGAGCTCAGGGAGCCCTGGCCCAGGTTGCCAAGAGATGTGGAGGCTCCTTCTCATGAAGTTTCCAAACCCGCCTGGACACGTTCCTGTGTGACCTGCTCTAGGTGGGACCTACTTGAGCAGGGAGGTTGGACTGGATGACCTCTAAAGGTCCCTTCCAACCCCTACCATGCTGTGATTCTGTAATTCTATGATTATTTGCAATTCCTACACACCATTCCAGGGTGCAGAACCCATGCATGTTCCATATAGTGTATATATTCCACATATCAGACTAGAGAAATAGAAGTTGGAATATTTTTGTGTTCCTTCAGCCCTCCTCATTTTTTCTTCAACATGATACATTGCCAGCTGCCACTAAGTGCCCCATCACCTTCAGCTGTGTGCAGGATGAGTTTGTGCTACGTGGGGCAGCACATCAGCACATTCTACAGAGATTTCAAACATGCAGAGTGCAGTACACAGTGTTTTCTTGCCTTTCATCTTTTCTTTTTTTCCCCCTAACGTTCCTGTCAGGACACTTTACACATAGTTTACAGAAAAGATCCTAGAGGCACATTTTGGAATGAGAAATAGTCCATTTCCCAGCTTAAGAGTATCAGTTATTCTTGATGGTTCACTGCTTTTGCTCCCACTAGCCATCATGAAAAAGGAGAAAGGTGAGCACTTCTAATCATTCCTACAGAAAAGTGAGTTAAAAGAAATACATTTGAATCACAGCATGGTAGGGGTTGGAAGGGACCTTTAGAGATCATCCAGTCCAACCCCCCTGCAGGAGCAGGGTCACCTAGATCAGGTCACACAGGAACGTGTCCAGGTGGGTCTTGAAGCCCTCCAAGGAAGGAGCCTCCACACCTCCCTGGGCAGCCTGGGCCAGTGCATTTGGAAGTGATTCAGTCTCTTCATGTAGAATCTGAAAACTGATACATATACAATTTGATTTCCAGTAAGGACTCTTCTAAGCATTGCTTTTGGGTACAAGACAACCAGCTTCTCTTTTTGTTCCTGTTTCACGTTACTAATTAACTCAGTAGCTGTCTTCAAAAGGATAGTAGGCATCGATCTGTTGACCTCCCAAAGCGATTAGCAACATGACATTTGTTAATAGGATTTGCCTGGAAGGTCAATGTAAAGCAGAAAGGGGAGCTCCACCAGTTCCACCAGCTTCACCAGTGCAACAGTTTAACGTGGAAGGTCTGTTGCATCCAAACTGTGACTCAGTTTTCAAGGTGAATAGCACTGATATTGCAGGTTTACACAAATGTTGCTTATAGCTCCTCTTGCAGGGAATGGAGATTGTCCTTCACCAGCTTAGAACAAGCTGGCAATGCTAAATTCTTCAATATGGGAAAACCAATGGTGATGAATTCAGATGAACTGCACTCAAAGGGTTATGAAGACTTGCTAATTTTGTTATGAAGATGTTTGCAGAGACACTGTAAACTGATTAGGTAAACTGTATTTCAATAAAAGAGAACCTGTTAAAATACCTGATGCACTATTAGTGTTCCTATTTCTCATTCAAATGGCCATATGAAAAAGAGGCCATGTGTGTTTGTTTCCATGTTTGTGTGTGAGAGAGAGAGAGGGAAGTATTTGCCTGAGGGAGGGTTTACTGGAAAGAAAATGATAAAGCTTGTCTTTTTTTGCACAGGTTCATTTCATAGGATATTTTCCATGATGAATGAAGCTAAATGTAACAGCCTTGCACGGCTTTTCCACTCATTTCTTGCAATAGCATTGAGGTTGTGATTGGATCTGTTGGTGAGGTGGTTGTAGGATAGAATGTGATAAAGAGATAACCATAGAGTCACAAGAAGTTCCTTCCTAAAATCTGTGATACTTAGACAACTGTAATTTTTAACTGAAAGTGTTGAAATGCTTCTCCACCAAACACAATATTGAAGCTATTCAATTTACATAATAATAGTCTGATTTGCATGTTTATTAGATTCATTTAATTTGCTGCAAACAAAGTGTTCTAATCTATAACCTTTGATTGCTCTTCATTTAGTGCACACACGCCTGCACACAGACACACACAGACTGGCCTTCGCCTGCACTTCACAGAACCACAGAATATGCTTGTTTTTTCCCAAAACACATTTCCCTGTTTCAAGAAACAGATTTATGGTGGGAAATCCCAAGAAAGAATAAGAGAATAGTGATATTTTCCCTTTTTTTTTGTGGTTTGATTGTTACATTTTGCTGCTATTGCTGATTTGGGAGGTCTTTTCTGGGTTATTGATGTTACTCTTGATGGTGACTGAGCTAATAAGTTCCATTCCAAATGCAAAAGGTAGCAACTGCAGTTTCTGAATACACCCTTTTATTGATGATCAGCCAGGTCTGTGTTTGATGTTTGTTGAACTATGAACAGGCTGCCTTTCATAAATAATGTAATTGAAAAGATCGAGGGGCTTTTCTGTACATGATTACATTGAGCATTAAAAAATATGCTTAAACCCCCCACATTTTGGGTGAAATGCCCACTCAGCACAATAATTCCTTGTAAAATGTTGAGATACCACTGTATATAACACTAATTTAAACAGCAGGATGGAAGCAGGAAGTGAGGACCATTTCCTTATTAGAACATCTATGTGTTATATCACTTACTGTTCTCATCAGATAGGGAAAAAGATAGTAGGAGCAGGCAAGAGCTATGATATAAAGTACACATAGAATACTAGCATATTATACACACTGACATAGTAATGCTAACACATAATACATACTAACACAAAGAGAGTGCAAGAGATCTGCATGACAATTCCCATGAAGCAACTGGAACAATAACTTCAAATGGAAAATACTTCAGTTTTGGAGTATCTCTATTTAAAAGTGGAGTGTGTTTTGCTGGGGGTGTTGTAGGAAGGGACAGTTATTTTCAAGAACAAAGGTAACCAGAGGATTCCTTTTTAGCCATGAATGCATTGATTTTGAAAGTGAACTCGCTGTTCATCTTGGACAGCTTTGCACTGCTGCTCTGTGTTGTCACAGGAGGTGTCCCAGCCTGCTCTGATCAATGTGAAAAGGTTGGTGGAATTCATCTTGGAATGGGGTCAACATGCCAAGGGAGGTGCTCCATAGCCACCATCACCGCCAATGGGAACTCGTGTCTATGTTCAGGTGCATCTTCCCTCTTTGTCAGGATGGCATTCAAGTTGCCTACTGAAGACAGGAGCACTCAGCAAACACACACTTTCTCAGGAAAAAAGATGCCTCTCCCATTTAACTTCTAAATTTACAGTTGTGTGGTCTTTAGTTGGCAGATGTGAACAGATCTATCTCATGCAAAGTGTTATGATAACTGCAGCTACAAAGTCTGCAGGGAGAAGATGGTTTGAATGTGGCAGTCTTGGAGTATGGGTGGACCAAGACCAGCATTCAAAAAGCTTTATTGCTAGTTGAACTCAGCTCCCCACTCCAGTCCCCACTCCATCTGTGTTATTTCTCCCTTTGCACAAAAGTTCTCGTGTCATGGAAAATTGATCAAACATAAAGACTTTAACTGTGTGGTAAGGTCCAGTTGTCCCACTGAACACTGAAGAAGTCCTGAGACACTTTGAGACATATCCTCCATAGAAATAATCCTGCTAGGGAGGAACTGGCAAGGGAAGGGAAGGGAAGGGAAGGGAAGGGAAGGGAAGGGAAGGGAAGGGAAGGGAAGGGAAGGGAAGGGAAGGGAAGGGAAGGGAAGGGAAGGGAAGGGAAGGGAAGGGAAGGGAAGGGAAGGGAAGGGAAGGGAAGGGAAGGGAAGGGAAGGGAAGGGAAGGGAAGGGAAGGGAAGGGAAAAACCTTAGAAACAAAAAGACAGATGTCTGAATGACCTGAGGGGATGGACTAGATGATCTCTAAAGGTCCCTGCCAGCCCTGCCATTCTGTGATGCCCTTATCACCTTGTGAGAGCTAGATATCCATCAAGAGGAGCTGAAATGCCAAGAAGAAGGAACATTTAAGAAGGAAATGTTATTTAATACCCTTAAGGAATAAGACACAAAGTAATATACTCATTTCATCAGAAATATGTAAATGTACTCTGAACATTCTTCTACAAAAAAAACCACCCCCACCTTTTAAACCAGGAAATTCTCATGTAAATGAATCATAAGTGTTCTCCAACTAAATTAATGTCATGGCAAGGGCTTCAGGAGTCAAGGTTTCTTGCAAAGGGAATTATTTTAACCTCAACCTAGAAATCAGAGGTTATGATGGGAGACTGTGCAAGCTCGATGATTGAAGGAAGACCAGGATAAAAATATTTCTGAACCCTAATGCAAATTTTCTGAGGAAATGCCAAAGCTCTCTTTCCTTCAGCAAGTGTTCCTGACAAAGTTCCATACTGGAGGTTAATGACATGTCTGCCTTTTGGAGACTTTGAAAGCAAATGAAAACATGGCTGAGGACACGGTGCACAAAACCAGAAAGCAGCAAGTAAAACAATTATAAACACATGCTGCCATGTTGGTAGAACTGCTAAATAACAACATTTGAATGAAAGAAACCTGCTGTACTTAGTTATATCCTATCCATGCCAAGCTGCGCTGTGTCAAAACGCTCCAGTTTTAGGGAATACTGGAAAAATCAAGATAAATGTGGCTTTGAGTGTAATGATACAATGGCAGTGGATATGCAGAGTATTCAAATATAGTTGAGAATCACTCCAGGAACTTCCACCTGCCAGTTCCTAAACTTCAGGAAAACTAAGAACATGCCCATGCCTGTCTCTTTCCTACAAGGAACTGTGTTAATTCCTGTAAGGAAGCAATGTGATAAAACATGCTTTTAATGGTCCTTGTAAGAATTGATTCTTACCATCTAATGAAATTGTTATTGGCACCAATGACTGTAACTGCTGCTGCCTCCTTTCATAGAATCATAGACTGGTAGGGGATGGAAGGGACCTTTAGAGATCATTCAGTCCAACCCCCTGCAGAAGCAGGGTCACCTAGATCAGGTCACACAGGAATGTGTCCAGGTGGGTCTTGAAGACCTCCAAGGAAGGAGCCTCCACACCCTCCCTGGGCAGCCTGGGCCAGGGCTCCCTCACTCAAACATTGAAACAGTTTGTTCTTATATTTAAGTGGAACTTTTTGTGTTCCAGCTTCATCCCATCATCCCTTGTCCTGTTGCTAGCTACAACAGAAAAAAGGGATTGTCCCACCATTGAAGTTTCCACAGTATCTCCTGCCATTCTTTGATTTATAGGTATTTAGCAGCTTTAAACAAAATATCAGTCTTACTTCTCCAAAAACAAGGGTGGAAAAAGAGATTATTGCAATCTTATGATGCAACTGCTGCCTCAGCCAGGATGAGGCCTGTCTGATGTGTTAATATGTCCTGTCCTTCCAAGGTTATTTTCAAATCTAGTCCATTCTTGGTTATTTTAAGAATATTCTACATGTCAGTCTTCCCTTACATATCCATGTTCTGCCAATTTATATGACTTGCTTTATCTGCAGGTTGCCTGTCAGCCTACAAAATAATATGTATGCAATGCTAGTTTATATATAGCACTGTAGCAATGTGTTTGTAAAATGTGCTGGCTGTACAATAAAATAATTGCATGTGGCCAAGATAGTTTTCAACTGATAATGAAAACAGAAAATGCCACTGTTTTTTTTTTTAAGCATATTCCTGCTAAAGATGGGATGTGTGCAAATAAGTCACATTCTGTTCCTTAAAGCTCCTGCCCAAAAGTCAGTTCTTATCTCTCATGAGTGAATATAAATGAGAAAGGTAATCAGGCAGAATGAAATTGCCACACTGTGAAGTTATAGCCTCCACTCCCTGCCTAATCCTCACAACAAAAGGGGCCATAGGGTTTCCTGGGGATTTATCACTGGCATGTCTTTATTTGCAGAAAGCTTCAAATCATTAGGAGAATAGCAAACTTCTGCTGGCTGGCTTGCAGACAAGGTGTCTGAGGGCTGGAGCTGCACGGAATGTTTCAATGTAGAACACTGCAGGAATTAATGTAAATGAGGAAAACAGTCTCCTCTGTTGTTCATTTAGAAAAACACAGGAAAAATATGAGCACAACTGTTGCACTTTGCTATTCCTAGCACAGGGAACAATACAATTGTGCATTTAGCAAATGCAGTGTTACTGCAGATCCATGGTGTTTAGCTCATTGAAGGTGCTTCAGCAGCATAATTTCCCAAATCAATATCTAATGATATATTTTTACTCATATTAATGACAAGTTCCAGAAAGCTGGAAGATTTTTTGTGTCCAGTTCTGGGCTCCTCAGCTCCAGAGGGACAGGGAAGTGCTGGAGAGAGGCCAGCACAGGGCCACCAACATAATCAGGGGACTGGAGCATCTTTCATATGAGGAAAGGCTGCAGGGACCTGGGGCTGTTTAGTCTGGAGAAGAGGAGACTGAGGGGAGATCTTATTAACATTTACAAATATCTAAAGGGTGGGTGTCAGGAGGTTGGGACATCCCTCTTTTCTATAGCAGCCAGCAACAGGACAAGGGGTGATGGAATGAAGCTGGAACACAAAAAGTTCCACTTAAACATAAGAACAAACTGTTTCAGTGTTTGAGTGAGGGAGCCCTGGCCCAGGCTGCCCAGGGAGGGTGTGGAGGCTCCTTCCTTGGAGGTCTTGAAGACCCACCTGGACACGTTCCTGTGTGACCTCATCAAGGTGACCCTGCTTCTGCAGGGGGGTTGGACTGGATGATCTCTAAAGGTCCCTTCCAACCCCTACCATTCTATGATTCTATGATTTTTCAGTATAAACTGAAGGGGGAGAGCTGAGCATAAGTATGATTGTTTGCCAGTGGCTATCTCACTTTCAATCTCAGCTGGATGGAATGATGAAATAAATCCATTTCAAGTGCCCTTTTGCTGGGTTTTCTGTGTCTTTTTGATGTCTACCCTTACCTGAATGTCTGCTAACACAAATTCAACTATTACTCCCTATACTTGCATTATTAAAGAGGTTGTTCAGTGATTAAAAATGTTTGAAGCAGACAGCGAATGAGAGGTGAAAAGTAATTAGACTAGGGTATTGATTAATGCAGACTTTCATATTACTGTGGGAAACAGCATTTGGTTTTGATCACCCATAGACAAAAGCTTTCAGATTACTTTCTGTCTGTTTATTTAATGCTTGCATATCTTAGATGTTTTACTGTTTGTTTAAAAACACCCTATTTCCATTTCTTTAGTGTGAGCATTCATAAGACAAATAACATAATTACCTTGTTTTAAATAGAGATGGATTTGCAACTATTAATTCTCTGTAAGGAATATTATTGTCATTGTTCCTTGCTGCTCGTGATGCTCCTGAGAAAAAATTACCAAGGGTATTGAGATTTTATGATGGTGTGGTTCTGCTTTAGGGGTTTTTAATGAAGGTTCCAACTGATGTACTTTGTTTTGCACACATTCCTTTTTAAATCCTATGGAATCTGGAATGCACAGATAAAGCTGTAGATGCTCTTGGGATGAAAAACCTAGACAATGACTTAGCAATCAAACTTATACTGACTCATATACCATCAAACCTGTATTAAATATATATATATACCTTTAAAAATTGATGATGATTTCTGAACAGTTTGAGAACCCCAGGCTTTGGCAAAGGTCATATAAATGATATTGGCTTAGCTGTCCCTGACACGATTCATACACATGATTTTCATACCTGGTTTTATCACTTCATCATTCTCAGTGACTAAGTGTTAAAAACCAAGTGGGATTAATGAAAAACTTTATATTCAGTAAATAATGTGTCAAATTATTTTTCACTGCCCATTAGTAAAGAACCACAGGATCACAGAATCACAGAATCTCAAGGGCTGGAAGGGACCTGGAAAGCTCATCCAGTGCTACCCCCCTGCCAGAGCAGCACCACCTAGAGCAGGGCACACAGGGACTCATCCAGCTGGGGTTGGGATGGCTCCAGAGAAGGAGCCACCACAGCCCATCTGGGCAGCCCCTGCCAGTGCTCCCTCACCCTCATCACATGCTTACAGCTAGGGCAGATGGGGATCTCTGGTAAGGGCAAGACAGAAGCTTTTGTTTTTGAAAACAAACAATAGTATATAAATATTATGAAACCTGACAACACAAGTTGGTGTTAATCTCCATGAACATATCACACAGTCCCTTTAGAAGACCAAATGGCTAGCCATTGTGTTGGTAGAGACACTGATTGCTTAGTGTCTTTCTGTTTCCTGAACAATCACAGAAGCATTGTGACAAAAACAATGAAATCTGCAGACAATGCCTGTAGAATTTGCCAGATAACAACCTTGTCAGCAGACATTCTGCAGGTGACAAGAAGGTCTGCTTCAGCAGAGTTGCATGCACTGATTCTAACTAAAACCAACCCTTAAAGAACAATATCTGCAAAGTTGTAAATGAGAGGCCCAGGCTGTGTGTGTGACAGCTAATGTCTTGTCACCTACAGTGCCAAATAAGTAGTTTGGTCTCTTCAAACGATGCCAGGTAGTGCATGGATTCTGAGCATGGGCCAAGGACCACTTCCAGGGGAAAAAAATGGGGGGGCCACTCTGGTTTAGAGATAATGAAGTTTAACTTTATAGGGACAGCTATGCTGTGCCAGCTGCCTGCTGTCACTGAGAATCATGGCATCACAGAATGGTAGGGTTGGAAGGGACCTTTAGAGATCATCCAGTCCAACCCCCCTGCAGAAGGAGGTTCACCTAGATCAGGTCACACAGGAACATGTCCAGGTGGGTCTTGAAGACCTCCAAGGAAGGAGCCTCCACACCCTCCCTGGGCAGCCTGGGCCAGGGCTCCATCACCTCATAGTGACAGAGTTTACGTTTAAATGGAACTTTTTATATTCCAGCTTCATCCCATCACCCTTTGTCCTGTTACTGTCTACTATGGAAAAGAGGGATGTCCCAGCCTCCTGACACCCACCCTTTAGATATCTGTAAATGTTAATAAGATCTCCCCTCAGTCTCCTCTTCTCCAGACTAAACAGCCCCAGGTCCCGCAGCCTTTCCTCGTATGAAAGATGCTCCAGTGCCCTGATCATCTTGGTGGCCCTGTGCTGGCCTCTCTCCAGCACTTCCCTGTCCCTCTTGAGCTGAGGAGCCCAGAACTGGACACAGGACTCCAGATGAGGCCTCACCAGATATGGCAGAGTAGAGGGGGAGCAGAACCTCCCTTGACCTGCTGCCCACACTCTTCTTGATGCATCCCAGGCTGCCATTGGCTTCTTGGCCACGAGGGCACATTGCTGGCTCATGGTCAGTTTATTATCAACCAGCACTCCCAGGTCTCTCTGCAGAGCTGCTCTCCAGCAGGTCACCCCCAGCCTGTGCTGGTGCATGGGGTTGTTCCTTCCCAGCTGCAGGACTCTGCCCTTGTCCTTGTTGAACCTCAGGAGGTTCCTCTGTGCCCAACTCTGCAGCCAGTCGAGATCCCGCTGAATGGCAGCACAGCCTCTGGGGAATCAGCCTGTCATAGATGTAACTTTAGAGTCCACTCTCCAATAATTACTGTGAAACCATGTAAAATGGCAGAATTTGAAAGAAAATCTGTCATTTGTCAGAGATAATAAAGCCAGACCCCAAAGAGAGGAACTGCCAAGGGCCTCACCCTGACTCTGTATGTTCTCTGTCTGTGGTGGACTCACCTACACGAGCAGATTTCAAAAGTGTGACAAAGGAGGAACATGCACCCCAGAACTGCTGTGCTGGCTTGCTCTGCTGGTCGAGTTCTCATCAGAAACACCGTCTTCAAAAGAATACCTTCAGAAGCAGCACCTAAGGAAACGATACCACTAATTTTTCAAGCCCTTTGAATTTGGGAAGTAAGACTGCTTTGTGCTTATCTACACTGGATTTCCCCAGAAGGAATGTGCTTATCCTGTCCTCCCCTGAAGTTTTCACTGAGCAATCTGAATGAAAACCACCTTAAACCTCCCCCAGTTTTTGTATCCACGTCAAATTAATAGCCATCATTTTACAGAAGCCCTTTAAAAGCTCAGGATCAGTGTAACACTAGCCATAGCTATGCCTTAAAGCTGGCTCTGATTCAACCGTGCTGGTGTGCCTGCGCTTCTCTTTTGCATCTGTTTGCAAAATACAGCCTGCTGACGTCTCCATATAACAGCATTTACACTAGCAGTTGAAAGCTTTGAATAATTAAGGACATCATCCATCTTAATGTTGTCTACAAATAAAAACATTCTTACCAAGGGAAAAAAAGAAGTACAAACTTCATCACAAGAATATAAATGAAATGGACTTTTAATGAGTGAAAAAGACATTTTAATGCAAGTTAAACTCCACAGTTGTAGGTTCCAAGGTCTTTTAAGAGGTGAGTTGATAAATCTGTTGATCTGTTTTCCTCAATAAAGTTTTGAGGATGCAATCAACACACCATCAGTTTAAAGCATCATTCTTTATGGGAGATTTTGGTTTCGTTTTGAGTCTGTAACAAAGAATCCTCCTGCTAAACGCAAAATGGCATCAGGAGAATATCTCAGCAATCTTAGTCAAACCCAGCTCAAAATGTGTCCTCATGACCAATGGCAGCCTGGGGTGGATGGGAAGGGCTGTGGGCAGCAGGTGGAGAGAGGTTCTGCTCCCCCTCTACTCTGCCCTTGTGAGACCACATCTGGAATATTGTGCCAAGTTCTGGGTCCCTCAGTTCCAGAAGCACAGGGAGCTGCTGGAGAGTGCTCAGCACAGGGCCACAGACAAGAAGGGAGTGGAGCATCTCCCTTCTCATGAAAGGCTGAGGGAGCTGGGGCTTGGAGAAGAGGAGGCTGAGGGGTGACCTCATTCATGTTTACAGATATATCAAGGGTGGGTATAAAGGAGGCTGGAGCCAGGCTGTGCTCAGTGATGGTCAATGACAGGACAAGGGGCAATGGGGACAACATGGAACAGAAGAGGTTCCAGAGAAACACAAGGAATAGCTTCTTCCCTGTTGGGGTGAGTGAGCACTGGCAGGGGCTGCCCAGATGGGCTGTGGAGTCTCCTTCCCTGGAGACATTCCAACCCAGCTGGACGAGTTCCTGTGTGCCCTGCTCTAGGTGGTGCTGCTCTGGCAGGGGGGTTGCACTGGATGAGCTTCCCAGGTCCCTTCCAGCCCTTGAGATCCTGTGATTCTGTGACTGTAGGACTGTGTCTGTCTGTGAAAAACTTCTTAAGTGCTTTGTTTTTTAGTTTTGTCTGTGGGTTTAGGGAATGAGCCCATTTTCCCTGCCTTGCCTTGGCTTTCAAGCAGAGCTGTAAAGTAAATCTGTAGGGCAAAACCATTTGCTTTGCTTTGGTTTACAGACTACAAGAAATAAACTTTTTGTGTTAATACAGATTTGGGTTTTTTTTTTTAAATGAACAAATAGAACATAGAAAACAACCAAAATATTTAATCACAAAAGCTCTTGACTTGAAGAAATCCTGTTTTCTGATGTTTCTATTCTAACATTGCTGATAAAAATACAAGAGTAGTTTGGGTCAAATTTGGCAAGTCCTCAACTTACATATTCTTAACCTGTACATATTTTAGCATAGTTGCTAATGGAGACCCCACAGAAGTTTATCTCAGTCTTAAGATCACACAAATGGTTCAATAAGCCTGGGTATTGGGTGTCTGCACCTGTAGCATCACATTTTTCCACCATCAATGTGTGATACCGTGTGGATCACTCCAGTGTGTTGAATTTTCTCTCTTTCAGGGTTTGTTGCAGCCTGGCACAGTTTAAAATGTGCATTTTACTTTTGCAGAGTTTATCTATGCTGGACACATATTGCTACACTCTGTTTGCTCCCTTTTATGCATTTCCTGAAGCTTACTCACTTGTAATTAATTTTTCTGCTTGCATGCCCCTTTAGGTTTTAATTACAAGTATGTGCCTGTTGCACACTTACACTGTTACCAGAATCTCTAGCAAATGTCCTAACTTGGGGAAGAAAACTAATGGATAGTGTATTGTCAGTGTTTTTATGATTTTAGGAGCTTTCAAAAAACCTCTTAAACTTCCAGCCTCTGGAGCAAACAAATAAACAATCAAGGACAGCAATTGTGAGGTTTTGGCTCAGTAATGTTGCATATTGGCTATTGGGTTGTTCAGCTTATTGAATGACTTTATGGAACAGATATGCCTCTTGTCTTCATTGGTGCTGTAGGAGTATATCATGTCCTATTTCAGTAGCATTGCAACATTCCCTCACTTGAACACAGGAGCTTTTCAGGCTTTAGGAGTGAGTTGTTTGTGCTGTTGGATGGAGCTCAAAAACAGTGGCTCGTGTTTGTTTGGCAGACTATCACTTACAGTGCGATGAAAGAAGGCGTCTTTCTGTCAGCATCATCTGCCCACGGTTCTTCACCTTCGTGACATCCTGCTACATGCTGGTTGTCACCACAGTGTTGCCTCAACCAAGGAATTAACTGTAGGGGTGAATGGGAGGGGGGGTGGGGAATAGCTTGCTATCTCTCTACTCACTCATCTCTGCTTTATTTCCAGTACCTTGCAAATCACCAAGTGCCTGGTGACATTAAGTCAGGGACAGCAATCAATGAAGAGAAAGTCAGAGCTCTTCAAATACCTCTCCCACCTTTGCCTGCTCAGCTCGTTCTGTTCACCACATGCAGTGAATCTGAGATTGGAGTATAGAACAAACTAATCCCCCCCCCCCCCCCGCCCCAATTATAAATACTCAGTGAATATTTAACAGTGTGATTAACACTGTGATGATTCACACCACAGTCTTTATTTGGCCCTTTCATTCTGAAGGATCCCAAAATATTTCTGATTACACAAAGACTTAATCCCACAAGACAGGGAAAAAGAAATTGTCCTTTAACAACGTAGCACATCACATTGTTGTTAATGATAATAATCATTCCTGGCAGTATCTCTAAGTCCCACCTTTGTTATGAAGCTCTCAGAAAGCAGTTTGTAATCAGGCATTGGAAGTCTTCACACACTGCAGTTTCACAACAAGTTTGTAACTTAGACCTACAGGAAAGGAAAGTGAAGGCACACACATTAACTGAACTACCCAAGTCAACAGTGCAGTTACAATTGGAGGTCTGAAGAGCTTTGAAAGAGTTCACATATTCTCACCTCAATACCCTCTTTTAGCTGTTATGACACGTTTTGGAACTGAACACCAAGATAAGATGTGAAAGAATCTAAGGAAGAAAATCCAATTCCACCCTATCTGGATAATTAGTTTTTTTCTAGAATGAGAAAGCTCTGTCTTGTTTCTGAGACAAGAATACTAAAACCAAAAATAAACCCCAATCCAAACCAAAAAAGGAGCAGAAGCACCATAAGAAATGTCCAGATATTATGGAAAGAGAACTGATAATTTTCAGGCTTATAGAGCAGAGAACTGCTGTTTGCAGCAAAACAGGTCAGTCATTAGGACAAATGTGATGCATGTGGCACACACCAGGATGCTCACAGGATGGAAACAACAGGCCAGGAATAATGAGAAGCTTAGTTGCCTGAGATGTGGACTTGGGAGCAGTTAGCTGACACTGTGTGGAGGTGGAAATATCCCTGTGCTGCATAACAGTCAATATCAGACCATTTGCCAATGACACAGAAAGTCTCTGGTTTATCCTCTGTGTAACGTGAAAAGATTCATATCTGCCCTTTCTACTCATTACCCCATCAGCTCCTTAACCCTTAGGCTACAGACTGCTTTTGATGTCCCAGGATGGGAATCACAGCAGAGAGACACATTTCATTCTCTGCTCTCTCCTTGTCAGACCACCATAAAGGAAGAGAGCACATGAGCCTTGGGGCTGGTGAAAGAGTGGCTTTGGAGAGCCTGGTGTTACAGAGTGAATGAATGAGGGAAAAGAAATGCTGGGATGTGTCCCCTGGTGATTTTCTTTGTGTGTGCTTTCCTGTCCATCAGCTCCAGATAACTGCTCTGCCTCTTTCCAGTTCTCCTTGCAATCTTGTAGTTCTTGTATTCTTGGCTTCATGGTGGATGGAAGCCAGATAAGGAGAATGGACTGTTTCCTCCAGGCAGGAGGTGTAACATCAGAGATACCAGTTCTTCCACTTGCTTCAGTTTGCATGTCAGGCATCTACTGCTTCACTGTTCTGTCTCCTGCTTTAGGATCCTTGGGCTGCACCATGTTGGGGTATCAAAATCTGTCTCTAACAGAAGAAACCTTATAACTTAAAGGATCATGTTTCCATGTTATAAATCCTCCAGGTCTATTTGTGTCTCCCTCTAGCTGAACATTTAAGCTGCACCTTTTTCTCTCCTCCCTCCCACCTCCTTTGATTACTTTTGCTGATCAGGTAGCTTCAAATGCAACAAGCGTTCTCTGAGAGAGATGGATTGAACAAACCCAAACAGATGCATCCAGCAAAAAACTACCTTATCTTCTATATCATAACCATTCCAAAGAAGATATTAGTATCACAAAACTTTAGTTCTAATATTGCTTTAGTTCCTTCTGCAGATAGACCTTTTTTCACTCCACTGCAGCCTTTGTACAGCCCCATTCATTTACCTATCAATTCTGAAGGCAAAAACTCCTGAAAGATCACTCATATAACCAGCTATATAAATGAAGAATCTACCCATCCTTCTGTCCCCTCAGACTTTTGTGATTTTAATACATTGTGAGTATTTTCATGTAACTTGTTTTTAACATACATCCTAATTTTAGAAGCTACCAACTCTCCATGTGATTTGTGTCACGTTTTATTGTAAGTACTAGACACAAAGAGCCCACTACCCTGAGAGCAATAGAGATATTCTTCATATCTGTAGTATCCTCCCCATTCTGATGCCTGGGATCAAACCCAGAAGGCGAGCCTTTCTGGAACAGACATAAAGTGAACAGCTTGTTAAACAGATCATCTTTGTTCAATATTAGTTAATGCTTTATTGTTCATGGCTTGGTAGCTTAATTATACCTATTTATAGAGGTTTCCCATTGCAAGGCAGTTTGGATGCAGCACAGCTCCCACAAAAGGAGTATGTTTAAACATTTTCATACTTAACTTACAAAAGTTACACCAAAAAAACCCCAGAGACAGTTTTTATGTAACTGAAAATCAGCAAAGTCATTACCTTCTGTTCCCTTCGCCTTAAGAAAAAATCAAGCCCCCATAAACTACACATTAAACACTGAGACTGATCTGTATGGCCAAAGAATCAAATGTGTGAATGAAAGTTGCATGCAGTAATTGTCAGTGCATTTATTTGGTTGTGCTGAGGATCTGAGAGGGTTTTGATGAGTCGTATTCTGTGCAGCTTGCCCTGCAGAGGCACCTTGGCCACCTATCTTTCTGAGACACCATGGATACATCAAGCATCCTTCACTAACAGTACCTGGTCTCAGGATACATCAGCAAAATGAAAGTCTGAAAGATAAATTCAGGTTTCAGTAGGAAGCCCTGTAGTGCTTTACCTGCTAAGTTGGCTTCTATCAAGCACAAACAGGAGACTGTATTTTAAGCAACACCAAAAGGGTTGAGGCATCATGTGGGAACAGGATAACCTTTCCCCATTGTTTTTTAAATGGAACAAAAAGTTAGTTCATTATGTTTCACGGATATGTTAACAAATTTCTGACAACTGCCCAAATCCCTTTGGTAATGACGTGTTTGAATCAGATGGGTATAAAAAACCTATTAGAATCAGACGTCGTTCTCTTAGTGAAAGGTCACAGGTCATCCCCAGAGTATTGCCAGCCCTTATAAATGCATTAGTAGCTATAACTTATACTGCTACCCTGCTACTCTGCCATGAATCTGCTTATGGATATTTAAAAGATACAGTACAATGCTATTGTGAAATGAGAAAATAAGGAAATAATAGGAAGATAAATCAGAGATGTATCAGACTTAAAACACTTATATTGCAAAGCAGACTTGTCTGATGATTTGCCCATCTTTCCTCTAGAACCTGAGCTGGAATGCTGCCTGACTCTTCAGGGCTTGGATAGAAAAAGAGGACTCTAAGTGATTGGTAAAAAATATTTCTGTCA
The DNA here is from genome assembly GCF_028858725.1 of Colius striatus. Classification (NCBI taxonomy): domain Eukaryota; kingdom Metazoa; phylum Chordata; class Aves; order Coliiformes; family Coliidae; genus Colius; species Colius striatus. The sequence continues at coordinate 1,676,965 of NC_084760.1, forward strand.
TATGAGGAGAGGCTGCAGGACCTGGGGCTGTTTAGTCTGGAGAAGAGGAGACTGAGGGGGGAGCTTATTAACATTTACAAATATCTAAAGGGTGGGTGTCAGGAGGTTGGGACATCCCTCTTCTATAGTAGCCAGCAACAGGACAAGGGGTGATGGGATGAAGCTGGAACACAAAAAGTTCTACTTAAACATAAGAAAAAAACAGGGCTCCCTCACCTGAACAGTGAAATAGTTTGTACACCCAAGAGTTGCTGTTATTAGCTGTATATATGTTATGTAGCTTCTCCCACTTTATTACTGCAGCCTGGTTGAGGTGAAACTGCTTTAGCAGAGGAATTGAACTAGATAATCTCAAGAGGTCCCTTCCAACCCCTGCCATCCTGTGATTTTGTGATTATATGTTAAGGGTATGGCACTAAACCATAGAATCACAGAATCACAGAATGGTAGGGTTAGAAGGGACCTTTAGAGATCATCCAGTCCAACCCCCCTGCAGAAGCAGGGTCACCTAGATCAGATTGAATAGGAACATGTCCAGGTGGGTCCCAAAGACCTAATGTACCTGCATAAACCTGTGCTTGTATTGCTGTTTTAAATTGTTTGGGAGTAAATAAAATACATTTTAGCAATTTGTGAAAGCATTGTGTGCTCTGTGATTTCCTTTCTCTCCTTCCCCTCCATTCCTGCCCATACAGTCATTGGCAACATTAATCAGTGAGTACATAAAGCATGCAAGGAGACACTAAAGAAAAATGTAAGAGCAAAGCTGCTAAGTGGAATTCCCTCGAGACCTTTCTCTGAGAGAAGATTTGGCATGAATGAAGGATAGCTTTACTTTTGTGCTTGTGGAAAAGAGCACTATTTTATGCTGCTTTCTAAGCCCTCTACTTTTGGTCAGGCCCATGCAAAGAGCCCTGACTGACAGATGTTCCTATTGAAAAAGTTGCAATAAAAAAACCCCCATGACTAAACCAGCAGTAGCACCATTCTGTGTCCTTTGCTGCATTTTATTCTGCTCTTTATGCTGTGCATATACTCTACTCCAATAGACATTGAAATTGAATTTAGCCTCTATCACTAAACTGGTAAGTTGTGAAAAAAACTTCCATTCTTTTCCACAACCAGAAGGAATTATCCACAGCTCAAAGCATTTCAGAAAGTGTAATGAGGGTATGATATTAACCAGTCAATTGGACTAATCCAAATGACTGTCAGTACTACAAGCAGGAGAGGGCCTTATTATCACTACAGTTATTACACTGCTGCAGTTATGAGGTTACTTAGAAAGCTGAACTCAGACTATCAGCATATTAGACATTGAAATGCCAGATCATCAAACTGGAAGTCTTAATATACCATTTGGAAATGGGGAGGTGAAGAAGGCTGTGTGTAAACTCTGAGGGTATAGGATCTCTTTGACCTAATTCTCCATATCCTCAATGGTTTGTTCATCTGAATGATGTGTGGGAAGCTCCCCTGTGCTTTCATCTTCATGGGAGTGTTTTAGCTTTTAGCTTCCAAGAAACACTTCTTGCACTGTAGGTTCTCAGTCAACTCATTAAAAGAACATATTTGCTGGAGACTCCTAGAGAGAGGCCAGTGCAGGGACACCAAGATGATCAGGGGACTGGAACGTCTTCCTAATGAGGAAAGGCTGCTGGAACTGGGGCTGTTTAGTCTGGAGAAGAGGAGACTGAGGGGAGATCTCATTAATATTTACTAGTATTTGAAAGGTGGAAAAACTTCTTTCCTGTTTGAGTGAGGGAGCCCTGGCCCAGGCTGCCCAGGGAGGGTGTGGAGGCTCCTTCCCTGGAGGTCTTCAAGACCCACCTGGACATGTTCCTGTGTGACCTGATCTAGGTTGACCTGCTTCTGCAGGGGGGTTGGACCAGATGATCTCTAAATGTCCCTTCCAACCCCTACCATTCTGTGACTCTACAGTTCTATCATTTCATTATTATGGGTATGTTTTTAAGTTTGGCTAACAAGAAAAGTGAAAGAGCTGCCAAAAGTGCCAATACTGCATAGCAGGATCTGGAGCCATTACTAATCTGGGAACAAAACAGGTTATTTTATGACTGGTGAAGATGAGCAGAGTTTTTTTTTCTCTTAAAATGTGTCAGAGTGTCTTTCTGTGTAAGAAGTTTCAAATGTGCTTTACGGTGATGCCATAAATGGACATGTCTACTACATCCTGCACTGTGCACCTAGAGGTTGAAAGTCAGGTGGACCAGGACCATAGAAGAAATAGATTTTTTGCTTAAAGCTGAGAGTTGGAACAAGGGAGAAGCTGGAGTGGCACCTTGGGTCAAATATGATCAATAAGTGAACTATTAAGGTCAGCAACGAAAAGTCCATATAAAAAGGCAAGGCAAACAGAGAAGGGCAATTTGTTCTGATCCAAACATAAGGGGCTGCAAGAAGCACGAGAAAGAAATCCAGCAGTGAGAGAAAAATGCTGGTGTGAAATGCTCTTTTCATTGTCTGGAGTGAGCTGACATTTCTCATTACCATACTCATGGAAGTTGAGCAAGCCACACTTCAGGTACAGTGGAATCAAAGCTAAAAGAGCTGTTTTCCTTCCAATTCAACAAAAACACGCTGGAAAAAAATAAACCTAATAGAAAAGTTCTGCATCAAGATATAACAGGACAGAAATGAGCACGTGACCTAGCAGAGAAAGGTATTTCTTGGTTTGTGTTCCTCTTCTACCAGTAGATGCCTGGGGACCAAACCAGAGACCCAAACCTATCAGCCAAACAATACAAATGGAAACCTAACGCAGGCACAACCTGATTTTGACTTTGCAACCAGGCTTAGAGGTCAATTAGCTTTGGGAGCTACTGTTGGACGTCTTTGCCTTCCTTCCTTCCAGAATTCACGGGTTTTGAACTCAATCAAGTTGTTAAAAACACTAACACAATTGCCAGATGGTAACAGGGAATGCATGTACAGCCAATGCATCTAGTCTCTAGTGTATACTCAGGTGTAGCAGCCTGGGAGTGTTTCTATACAACATTTTGCAGGCTGATGTGAACATATTCTAGTTGTACTCGAAGCGAATTGGCTACAAACCAACTCCAATCCCAAACTTAGATTGCAGCAGTTATGTGATATGCTATTCAAAGTAGTAAATCCAGATCAGATTGCTAAAGTACCACTTGACCCACAAACAATGTACTGTGCACCAGCTTATCCTGCCACTTTGAAGACAAAGGTACCTCCATCTCTTTACAATTAAACAGGAGAGTGTTTGAATCGTTAGATTCAGTTTTATTATCTCCTCAAATACTAATTTCATTAAAAATCTGACTTTTCAGTGTTCACCTCTTCTGTCTGAAAATCATCAGCCTTTGGCTCTCCTGTTTTGTCATCGTTCCTGCTCTGTTTTCTGTTCCAACAGCTTCCACTGCTGCTTCTCTCCTTTCTGTTGCCTCTGGGCTCAGCATTTTCTTCCCTTACTTTAGGATGTAACCTCCAGCTCGGATTGCTTTCACAGAACACACAGGACAAATATCCACCAATCCAACACCAAACATAAAAAAGAAATGGAGGGATCTGTGTAACTGTGGAAGTCTTTGTAGATGTGGTACAATTGCACACGGTATAAATCTTGTGTAAGTGGCATATATTTATATTTTATGTAGTTATAGAAAATTGTGTGTATGTACATTTAAATATTGAAGCATCCTTAGCATTTTTTTCCATGCTGTTGTGGTTTGACCCCAGCAGACAGCTGAGCACCACACTGTCAGTCACTCACTGCCCTCCTGGCACGAGGGGGAGAGCTGGAAGATTAAGAGAGAGAAAACTTCTGCGTTGAGGTAAAGGCGGTTTAACAGGCAAAGGAAAAGCTGTGCACATAAGCAAAGCAAAACAGGGAATGAATTCACTACTTCCCCTGCTCAAGCAAGCGTTCAACCAGCCCAGGAGATCAGGGATCCATCATGTGCAACAGTTTCTTGGGAAGACAAACACCATCACTTGGAAAGTTCCATTGTCCCTACCCCTTCTTATTCACCTTGGCTTTCTGTGCTGAGGATGATATCATATGGTCTGGGATATAGCTTGGGTCAGCTGTCCCATTTGTGTCCTCTTGTAGCTTCTGCACTCCCACACTACTTATTGGTGTGGTAAGGGGCAGAAAAGGCCTCGATGTTGTGTAAGCATAAACACTGCTTAGCAATCACCAAAGCATCTCTGCACTATCAACACTGTTTTCAGCACAAACCCAAACCAGCCCCATAGTAAATGCTGTGAAGAAAATCAACTGTATCCTACACACCACGAGCTCACATGGCAGTAGGTGTCCTCAGTATAGTCAATGGGCTACCTTCCACTCACAGGTGGTTCAAGTGTATCAAATCAGGGGTTGTTGAGCCTCCTTCTCTGGAGACATTCCAACCCAGCTGGATGAGTCCCTGTGTGCCCTGCTCTAGGTGCTGCTGCTCTGGCAGGGGGGTTGCACTGGGTGAGCTTTCCAGGTCCCTTCCAACCCTCAAGACTCTTTGATTCTGTGATAAAACTGTTTCAGAAACATTAAAAGAATTCTATGACTCCATTAATGTTTTATTTGAGAACAATAATCCCAATTTGTATCTGTTTAAACAGATCTACAGCATTCTAAAGTACTATCCCCACCTCTAATGATGGTTTACAAGTGTGGGGGCTTTTACCCAGTGTCAAGAGAAGAGAGAATTCTTGTGTCCCCCGTGAAGAAAAGGTTCCTTTTGAATTCTTGATTCACTTGTGAACAATTCAGATAATTTTATAACCTTATAGTCCACACAAAGTTTTCTTTTTCAAAGGGTTCAGCTGAGTGTTTATTTTCATTGAGCTGTTCTACAATGAAATGTTCCTTGCTGGGATGTTTACAGTTGGTGCATAGATAAATCATACACAGGAATTCTAATTCTTTGCTAGTTATTCATACCAGTTCCATTACAGCCACACTGCAGGCAGTGATGCACTTCAAGGATTGTGCTGATGCTGGTGTTATAAAGCAGAAGAACAAAGTTTAAATGGTCTGTAAATGTCAGCAGAATCCTCATAGTAAATTATGACCCTGCTATTGACTCCTGAGCACCTTCAGCTACATTTTATGCATTTCACATAATGAAAGTGTAATGCTCTTCAGATGACATAAACAAAAAGGTAGCACAACTGACCAGACTCATGAACCAAAAGAGAGCATCAGATATTTATCAGGAGTTCTGTGAAGTTATTTATAGAAGCTAAAGTCATCTTCAGGAAAGGAATAATACCCAGAGAGTAGTGCCACAAGAAATACTAGCGTCCCTGCTCTTAGGGGAATGAAATTTTTGTTGCAGTTCAATATATAGAGCTCTGAGATTCAGCACATTAAACTATCTTTATTCTTAAGCATAAAATTGGAATTCTTGGCTTGCTTGTAATTTATATATTGCAGCTTTGTAGCTCTGGGGGGATACATTAGTGTCCACTGCAGTGTCTGTCAGTGGCACATTCCATGGCTGAGGCGCCAAGGCAAACTGAATTCAATAATACGGAGTTGATTATGGATAAGAGAACCACAAGTTTGTGCCTGACATATAAGTGACCTTGTAATCCTCTCCTTAGAATTCTTGCCAGCATTCCTCCCTCCTGCCACTCTCTTTTATTGTGTTTTAAAATTAGATTAGGAGGACTTTGGGGCAGAGACCACGCCGTCTCTTACATCCCAAGGAAGAGCTGATTTTGTTCCTACCCTCAAAATGTATCTATTGTGCAGACCATTCTTTGGTTTCCTATTTTGAAATGTTAGAAGTTCATAACATACTCATTCACATCCCTTTCATAATCCTAAGTGGGATTCAAGAAGGAAAGTTATCCGTTGCTCATTTTATTTCATAGCAACTAAAACGCACTCTGCTGCCTTCTTTCTTTTCTCAGAGCTATCCAATAATGCATGCCTTAGCTTTTCCTTTCATGCTATTTTACTTAGTAAATGTGTCTCTCTTCTCAGCAATAGTAATTTTTCTCCTCTGTTTTTTTTTTGGCCTATCTAATTCCAAATTAGATTTGCTCCTTTGTACAAAGCCTCCTCCAACACTGCTGCAGAAGTGAGCCCAGTCAGGCAGTTCCTGCATTGTATCAGGTTTAGGATAAACATCTTCCTATAGTGCTGCTCTTTTGTTTGGGACATAAAGACAGTTATACCATTCCTCTTGAAAAGTTAGTCTGCTGGGAGACTTTTTGTTAGAAGGCAGGAGGAAGAAAGTGGGTAAAGGACAGATGCAAAGTAAGAGAAAGATGGTGAGTCTGTACCCAGTCAGAACAGGAATGAAGCTTTGACATTCCCATCAAAAGCCTTTGGAGCTTGTGGAACACCTCTTTGGCAAATGTCCATGTGCTAGGACAAGAGTTCTTCTGCTTTATGAACAGTAGAATCATCACCCACCTTTAGTGTCCAGAAATAGCTGCAGCCTTCTACTGCTAAAAACGGCTTCTGATGAGTATACAGTGCTGTCCTGAAGTTACACTGGGTGATAGTTTAGAGGACATATGAATCCTGTACATTAGAAATAAAGAGCTCCTTGTACCATGAGGGAAACCCAAGCGGTGCCTGGAGTTTCTTTCATTTGCTGCATTGGAAGGCAGCTAAGGGAAAAAGATAATAAATCAGGATGGATTGAAGCAGTCAGGAAGGTCAGGGGACCAGGGTGTGGAGAGTTTGACAGATGTGGTCAATAAAAGAGGCAGTTCCTATTTGACCATTCAAAGGAACCCACAGACCTTGAAATATTCACCAGAACTTTCATTGGATTTTTAAAAACGCCTCACAACTGCTTTTCAGACACCTATTAGCTGTTGGCTTTCATCACCAAGAGCCAGGGAGCTTGCTAAGATATTTTGGCTGCTGAAACCTTACCTGTTGGTGAAACAAGGTGGAAGCAGACAACTAGTGGACTTTTCTTAAGGAGTGTTCTGTACCCTTTGACTTCATGCACCACGTGAGAGACAATGTCTTGTGTCACCTGAATGGGGAGATGGGATGTTAGTGTTTTGCTGAGGAAACTTGGTGCATCAGAGCTGCTGTTTACATCCAGCTGTACTATTCAGTCTGTTCACAGCAGATCACAGCTCTTCCAAGCTGAGAGCCCATGGGCTGGGCCCAGACATCTCGCTACTATTACATCTTGTCACAGTTCCTGGTCCAATGTTACGTTCATGCAAGTCCATTGTCCATTATGCATTTAAGTACCTGCTGAAGACTCACTTCTCCTTTTGTTTATCAGAGACTGGGCACTATAAATATAAAGATATACCATATAATACAAATTCTCCCAATATTTTGAAATGGTTCCTATGATCTCACATCAGAGGTAACACATCTAACTCTACTCCTAGCAGCACCAAATAAATACCTATTGAGAGTGGAAGGTGTTCAAACAAATGCCAGAAAACGTGAACCAATGGTGTTATTAATGAATAATTAATAATGATGGCATTACATACCCAAGGAACACACATAGGTTTGCACAGAGTGCCCCCTGTGTTGCATTTATCTCCAGTTTACACATAAATACCTTTATGCAGACAACTACTCTGGGGCTTTCACACTGATTTGCAGTGGACTGTTTTAAGGCAAGTAACGTGACTGAGCTCAAGGTGCTGCACACACAGTCTGCTGCAAGGAAAGACAATTGTTTTCTGCTTTATCTCCACTAAAGGGGAAAGACATAAAATAGTGATAGAATAATTGGAGTTGGAAGGCATCTCTGAAGGTTCTCTAGTCCAGCCCTCTGTTGAAAACAGGTCTAATCAGATTAGGTTGCTCAGGTCTGTGCCCAAGTTTAGTCCTGACCACCTCTACGGAGCACATTCTGCAATGACTCTGAGCAACTTGTTCCATTATTTGATGAACCTTTGAACCTCACAAGCAATTGATTTTCCCTAAATCCAGTTTGAATTTCCCAGATTCCTGTCATATCCAAATAAAACCACATAAATCCTGATGTAAACCATTTTATTTAAAAAGGTTGTTCCCTGGTTTAATCTGTTGTAACAGATTAAGGTAAATTTTCTGTAAAAAGACCAAGAGATTTGCTGCTCTGTCAAACAAAATTTTAAGCAAAAACCTTTAATCTAAATGTCTAAACTAAAGATGTAATGCCTAAAATAGACCTTGCACATGCTTGGCTTCAGTCCATGTCCTAACAAGCATGACTTTGCTGATTAAGTAAAAGATATTTAGCCATGTCTTTGGAAAATACACCATGTCCAAGTGAAACAGAAAAAATCCCACAGCACTTGACACCTGTTCAGTGCAGCAGGCCAGGATAATTTTGTACTGATATTTCTACCTAAAGCACAAAAATACTACAATCTGCTCTGGCTATCTCAGTGTATGTTCTGTCAGGCAGTTTAAGGCATCTGCTGCTGAGAGGTCAATCAGAGGGACTCCTTTCCCCTTTCCTTTCTCCTCTCCTCTCCTCTCCTCTCCTCTCCTCTCCTCTCCTCTCCTCTCCTCTCCTCTCCTCTCCTCTCCTCTCCTCTCCTCTCCTCTCCTCTCCTCTCCTCTCCTCTCCACTGTGCAGGGGAGCAGAAGAATCTCAGAGGAGAAAAACTGAATCAGGGTGACTGCAAAACCTATTGTTTTGAGGCAACTGTCCTTGAACACTCTGCTGTCCCAGCTCTTCACACTAATGAGGCTTCTTAGATAACATTTTTAATATGTCTGAGGTAACATCTGTCTGTAAATGTTCCCACTCTGTTCTTTGTATTGTAGTGTATTCAGAGCAAATTGAAAGACTAAAAACTCCAATCTTATGGCAAATTAGACAGTTGTTGAAGTTGTGCAAATATCTGGTTAGAACTTTTCATTAAACACGTGAAACTCTCAGTTCCTTGTTTGATGAAAACAAAGGAAAACATTGAGAAGACCATAGCAGAATGTCAGCTGTGCTTTGTGCATGTCTTGCTCATGTTTGATCCCAACTTTTATAAGCAGTATGTGAGCACAGAAACCAAAATCCTACAGAAAACAAGGAGGAACTCCATGTCTCGTTGAGCACTTCTGAATAGTTTTCCCCACTCCTCTGACAACTCTGAAGTGATGCATCTGTAAATGCATTGGACAATTTACCAGGCTGATTTGTTCAATTCTTATTCCTCACCCTTCTCTTTTGAATGAAAGCTGTTCCCCTACAGAGCACCAGATGAATATCTTAATGTGTTCTGAAAAACCCCAGTGGGAGGGTCTCCATTTGGCATATGGTGTTTGGCAAAGTCACTTTCTGGCATTTTTCCATCTGAACTATGAGGAAAATTAGATCAACTGTGTGGTACAGATCTCAGCAGGGTAGTGCCCTGAGCAATACTAGAACAAGCACCACTCTTCAGGCTTTTCTTGATGTCTAATGTTAGAAGGGGGGAAAAAACCCCAAAGAACTTCAATATTGTTATCCACAAATATCTTAAAAAGGAGAATGTTTAATCTGAAGTTTCCTGATGAGTTTTCAGATGATGTTAATGGCAATTTAGAGAGTGTGTTAGAACTAGCTGATATATTCCAATAAAGTGGCAAGGTAAGGACCTACCTGCAGTACCTTTAGAGGTCTGGGATGAAAGATGAGATTATCACAGTTTCCAAGTGATCTGCTGTGATGCTTGCAATTGGTTGTTGTCTGGGGAGAATTAGTAAGGCAAAAAGCTGGATATTTTATACATTTCTATTACTAATTCATACAAGATGTTTTGCTTTCATTTGTGCATTGGTATGTTTTACACAGAGACCTTCATTTCATGCACAAATGTTTCATTCTGCAGTTTGCCTTCTTTTCAGTCTTCATTTGTCTATTCCAGAAATCTGTCTACAAATTACATGCCTCAGACTGAAATGACTAGTGCACCTTTCTCTTTAGGGGATTTGATCAGAATCATTTATATACAGATCAGCATTTGCTGTATTTACAAATACATATGTTGAAGATCTGATAGAAAACATTAATCCATAGCTCTTTTACTTTGTGTTCATACACTTTTGTCTCTCGTTCAATGTAACAAAGAGCTCAAATGCACTTATCTGTTTATAAGAGCCGACTGGGTTTGTTTCTGAACGCTCCACTCTGAAAGCCAAACCAGACTTACATTCACAAAAGCAATTATTTTTGTTTGCACAAATAAATGATGTAGCACTATCTCTCAAACTGAGAAACTTCAGCAACTGATTTAGAAGTTTTGAGCACATTTCATTTGCACTTTTAGAATCATCGCCGTGACAGTTTGCTGCTTCTGGCTGAGGGAATGCTTTCATTTGGAAATAGATATATAAGATGGAAAGGACATAAATCATCAGAGTCTGGAACTAGGTAAATGGTTAATTATTTGAGATGAGAAATGTAAATATCATACATCTGAAATCTGCTTTTTAAAACTGGGAAATGTATGGCAACGAGATTATTAAATATAAAATTAAGGGAAAACCTGAGGAAAAAACCAGAAAAATCTCTGTGGGCTGTTAAAGATCAACTTGATTCTCACTTTTCATCTTTGCTGCATTGTGAGAACATATCCTGTCATATTTTGTGGGGACATTTCCTTGATTTTTTGAGTTCTCAGCATGCTTTTGCTTTACACACTCTATATCAATGAGTTGGCATGATACACTTTTATTGACTCACCTTGCCTTTTTAAACTTTGGCTTTTCAGATAATGACAATTTCTTAAAGTTACCTTTAGTATGTTTTTGGCTTTTTAAATCTACTGCAGACAATAACTACTTGTATAAATCTACTGGATCTTGCAACCTGATCTAAGTGACCCTGCTTCTGCAGAGGGGTTGGACTAGATCATCTCTAAAGGTCTCTTCCAACCCTACCATTCTATGATCTTTTAACTCTCATCCATAAGTGACCTATCACACCAGGATACTCAGTAACATGCAATTTGGATCCCTAACTTGTTTAGCTGTGTTTTTCAGGATTGTTTGGAGCGTTATACTAAAGATGAAGAGTCAAATTTCTCTCCCACCATGCAATTTATTTACTCTTCTTCACTGTGACAGATTAGAATTAAGATGTAAATTGCTAAATGATATAGGCTAGAATTACAGTTAAGAATAAAATAAGGAATTTAAACCCATTTACTTCAAACTTGGGTGGATGATGAACTGGAATTGAGGTTAACTCTCAGAATTAGCAAGTAGCAATATAGATACTAATGAAATAGAGAAGAACAAAAGATCTTTGTAGCAGGGAATGGTAATCTTCCAGTAGGATTTTGGAGTGGCTGGAAAATAGGCACTGTATGCAAGGACTCTTTAAAATAAGCTTAGTGGTTATTTATACATAAGCATGGAATTTAGGGAACACAGCAAAATACATTGGGATGGAGCAGGAGATGAGGTATAAGATAATGGAAGGGGGCACTGCAGACCTGCTACAAATAAGAATCACAGGTGAAATGGAGCTGGGACAATAAGCAGCAGGAACTTCTGACTGTCCTCAATCAGCCATCACTGCAAATGTCTCCATGGTTGGTAGTATAAACCACAAAAAAGTTAAAAATAGTGGCAGAGACATGGTACAATGTAGTGAAATTTTGTCTCTCTATGTTTGTTTCTACCAAAAGAAACAAAGAGGAGAAAAAGCCCCAAACAAAACAGAACAAATCACCCAAACCTCAATCTATTTCCTTCAATACAACAACACAAACCAGAAAAAAACCCCTTTACTATATAAAATGAGTGACCTATCAACACCTGTACAACCAGCTCTGTACCTGTGCACCTCCCTGTAACACTCTTCCTGACAGTAACCTTAGCAGAAAGTCCAAAATAAGAATGGAAATGATTAAACAGGTCATGTGCTGGAGTCAGAACTGAGGAAATGTTATTGTAGTCTCTCATTTTTTTCTTGCACTCACTCCATCGTTACTTACCCTTAAGCATCAAGCATTTTGAACAAGGTGATGTGCCTCTCTTACTTCTCTGCAGTCCCCACCACAGCAGGACCCTTGCCTGTGACTGTTATTGTAATAGTTATGGATCAGTAGCAATATTCTTGACTAGTATTTGCCCTGCTTAGGATTAGGCGTGGTATAAATGGCATTTCCATGATCTGCTTTGAGATGCTGGATTGTTTTTCATTCTGTTCCTTCTGATCTCCATGCACTTTCCTTTTGATTTACACTATTCCTTCAAAGTTCTCCATTTCCAAAAGAGTGGCAACAGGAGGAGTGACACAAAGACATACTGGAGTCCATGCTAAAGACATAAAGCAAAGTGTCTTTCAGAAGACTTTGCAAGTAGTGCCCAGTGCAAATAATGAGTAAGAAATGTATGATGAGAACCATGTGATTACCACAGATCCAAACCAGCCGGACAGCTGGTGAGTGACAGCAGAGAGGTTTTCATGCTTTGTGCACTCTCAAGTTATATTTTACATGAACTGAAATGAAAGTTGGTTTATGTTTAAATGTTTTCCAGCTGAGGAACTCGTGCTTAGTGAGTGTTCATGGCTCCCTGAGATTTTGGATAGTGTGCTGTTACTGCATTTCTTACTGTTTGTTTGGTTGATTTTGTGTTGGTAATGTTTTGGAAATTTTTTTGTAGGAGAAAGAGGATTATGAAGAAAAGTGTGGGATGTGTGAAGCAATCCTCTGCTCTGCCCTGGTGAGGCCTCATCTGGAGTCCTTTGTCCAGTTCTGGGCTCCTCAGCTCAAGAGGGACAGGGAAGTGCTGGAGAGAGGCCAGCACAGGGCCACCAAGATGATCAGGGGACTGGAGCATCTTTCATAAGAGGAAAGGCTGCGGGACCTGGGGCTGTTTAGTCTGGAGAAGACTGAGGAGGCATCTTATTAATATTGACAAATATCTAAAGGGTAGGTGTCAGGAGATTGGGACATCCCTTTTTCTATAGTAGCCAGCAACAGGACAAGGGATGATGGGATGAAGCTGGAACACAAACAGTTCCATTCTAACATAAGAAAAAGCTATTTCCCTGTGAGGTGAGGGAGCCCTGGCCCAGGCTGCCCAGGGAGGGTGTGGAGGCTCCTTCCTTGGAGGTCTTCAAGACCCACCTGGACATGTTCCTGTGTGACCTGATCTAGGTGACCCTGCTTCTGGCAGGGGGGTTGGACTGGATGATCTCTAAAGGTCCCTTCCAACTTTACCATTCTGTGATTCTAAGCATGGGGAGTGTGAGGTAATAACATGCAAGCAAGCTCCTTTGCATCTTATTCCCATGAAAAAAGCAAACTCCACAAACTAGAATGGTAGTCTCCTAGAGTTTGTAATAATTAAAACAATGTAATTATTGTTTAAGAGCTGATGGTGGCAACTGCATATAATTTCCCTTGCAGATCATCTCATCAACCATAAACTCTAACACAGAGGTAGGTAAAGAAGAAACTCATTTAGAGTAGGTACTTGCTCTGTATGCCCTATGAGCACAATCAATTTCCAGTGTCCTCAGGTCCTACAGATAACATCCACTTTTGCAATTCACTTGAAAATTCATTAGTAAAATGATTCCCGCTGAGAATTCAGGGACTCCCACCAGCCCTTTTATTCCTTGGGGCTCCAGACTCCATCACATTCACTGTTGTCTGATCTTGAGATATATTGACATATCCCTGACTTTAATTTTCAAGCTGGTAACTTTCTACATAAAAACTTCACTTTAAAAAGCAATCCCCTGCACCAGACACCATCAAGACACAGCAGCCTTTTTGGTTTAGGGGAGATGCATTTCCTTCTACCTATACCCTGTCCAGATAAACCATGAAGTTAAATCTACATTAGTGTAGCAGTTATGGTTAACCTTTTCATAAGCAATGGCATTAATAAGGAGTCACAGTGACTATCTGCTATAATTCATGGTAATTCAAGTAGTGAATCACAGAATTATAGACTCCACTACACATCTAAAGGTGGGTGTCAGGAGGTTGGGACATCCCTTTTTCCTATAGCAGCTAGCAACAGGACAAGGGGTGATGGGATGAAGCTGGAACACAAACAGTTCCACTTTAATATAAGAAAAAACTATTTCAGTGTGAGGATGATGGATGAAGCTGCAACAGGCTGCCCAGGGAGGGTGTGGAGGCTCCTTCCTTGGAGGTCTTCAAGACCCCCCTGGACATGTTCCTGTGTGACCTGATCTAGGTGACCCTGCTTCTGCAGGGGGTTGGACTGGATGATCTCTAAAGGTCCCTTCCAATCCTACCATTTTGATTCTATGATTATATGGACAGCATCTTGTTTTAATTATCTAAAAATCAAAAGGCTCACCCAAGCCATGGGCAGCAAATTTCTCCAGGAGGATGCTGTGGGAGTCTGTGTCCAAGGCTTTACTAAAGTCCAGGTAGACCACATCCACAGCCTTTCCCTCAGCCACTAAGTGGGTCACCTTGTCATCTTATCTTTACCTATCCATGCGTGGCACATTGCAGGCAGAGAACTAAAATGTCAGTGGAAACTTCATCATTTCTTTGATGGAGAGGAACCAGTGTTTAGTAAACATCTATTTTCTGAGCTAGATGGCAGCCTGTAATATTTTCCATGCCAGCATTAATTAGCTGAAAGTGCGATCTCTGGAGTTAAACGTTTCTTTGCAACTACACAAACACTTTGGTTCTGTTGAAGAGTTTTAAAAGTACTGGGAAGTTTTCTGAGTCAGTCATAGAAATAATCAAACCCACTTTTAATAGTGAGAATTACAGAGGAAAATATTCCTTTATACTGGTGTTTCAGGAGTCTACATGGGATGAACCAGGCGGCCACCAGTATTTCCATTTGATTTTTGGAGGTCAAGAAGCTCAGTCTTAGCATGGAGTTAGTGAGGATTTACAGGCAGCAGTCACAGTAAGGAATGCTTTTCCTATGTGTTGTTATGGAAAATGGTTATTACAAAGTTCTTATAGTTGAAAGACTCCTTCTAGGACTGTTTCCAACCACCTGGACGGGATCTTCTCAGAATGGCGATAACTGCTTGTATTTTCCAATGTGAAGTCACTTGTAATCTTGAACTCAAAGGTGTAACAGAAGCTTCAGCAGGAAATGAAGCTACCAATTCTACACAATAAATAAAATACTTTCTAAAGGTAATTTTAATGATTCACTTTGGGGTACAACAAATATATGCTTTAGTCATTTAATTAAGAGTGAATGTCTCTCTAAATTATGCCACGTGGATTCGAACCAGTCACAAAACCAAATAAAGAGGGGAATAGAGTCATTCTGTTCTTTTACACAGTTCCCAATCTTTATTCCCTTAACATTCACTGAAATGTTGGCTGGCTTTTATTAAATACAATTTAAATAAACCTTCCAAATGTGGTGCAATAATTTATAAAGCACAAAGTGTACACATCAATTGAAGGCTTTTGGGGTGGGTTTTTTTCACTTTTTACAAGTGAAAAATGCTTCTTATCACTTCTTCTGGCTTCTGTGTAGAACTAATCAACACTGGGAAGCCTAAATATGCACATAACATTAGCTAATTACCTCCTACTATTTGAAATGTGGTTTGTTTCTTTCGCACAAACCTAAATGTGTCTCAACTTGAATGTATAGATCCCTACTCAGCAATTCAGAACCTGTTCTCTTTCTCACTTTTTTCCCCTTCTTTTACAACAGTTTGGTAATTAACTCAAAGAGGTGTTTTCAGTGTCACTTTCTGCAGAAAGTCGTAAAGCAGCTTAAAAGGATCACAACAGTTCACTATCGTCTTCCTTGAAATCAGTGTACAGAATAAATACATAAAAGTGTTGTTACTTAAAATATATATTAAGGACAAAGTTGCTCTTTATTAAACAAAAATCATTAAAAAGCACTAGCAAATATTTCTACAAGAAAAACTGGATGTGTACCTAATGTTTTTCTAAGCAGAATATTTGATGGTGGCTCTTCATCTATCTAGAAATGATAATTTGGGAGATAAAACTTGATAATCTGTGATTGAAGAGAACCATTTTTTAACAGAATCTATTTAAAATGCTGTAATTTACATCCCACTAGAATTTTCTGTCTGCTTCTGGTTCACTTCATTCTGTGCTCTTTCTTAAGGTACCTTTCCTCACACCTTGTGAAAACTCAACCTGTTCCTGGCTCCACTCTCCCATTCACCCAGTTCCACGGCAAACTGTCCACGATCTCATCAGCCACCATACAGCCTAACTCAGCAGCTGAGCTGTGTGGATGCTGCACAGGAGGAATTTGCTCAGTGTGCCTGCTTGCTTTACTCAGGAATTCCTGCTCCTGGAAGCTTTCCTATCACTGGAACAGTCTTTGCCTTACGAGAGGCTTTTCTGTTGAAAGGGTGTGATTGGTGTAGTAGGTAGTGCCTGAAACAGCTTGCCGTTGTGACTGAGACGGTCTTTCTCTCCCTAAAAGTCAGACCTGCTGAAACCAGGCTGTGAAAAATGGCAGGGAAATTATTTTCAAACCATCCTGGTAACCAAATGCACTTTTAATCAGAGGAGACTTAGTATAGATTTGGTCATTTCAGTCCTTCAAACTGGAGCTCTCCTGAATCACAAAATCACAGAATCCTAAGGTTTGGAAAGGACCCTGAAAGCTCATCCAGTGCAACCTCCTGCCAGAGCAGGACCATCTAGAGTAGGGCACACAGGAACTCATTCAACTGGATTTGAATGTCTCCAGAGAGGAGACTCCACAGCCCATCTGGGCAGCCCCTTCCAGTGCTCCCTCACCCTCATACTGATGAAATTCTTCTGTGTTTCTTTGGTACCTCTTCTGTTCCAGGTTGTCCCCATTGCCCCTTGTCCTATTATTGTCCATCACTGAGAACAGTGTAGCTCCAGCCTCCTCACATCCATCCTTTATGTACTTGCAAACATGAATGAGGTCACTGAAGCTGTATTGATTTGGTTCACATCCAGATTCCTCTTCTGGATGTGAATGTGGATGCTCCTCTGGTGGAGCTGTGAATGAACAGATTGTGAAGATGCTGATTCCTGGAACTTAGTTTCCCTGGAGTGAATGCAAGGCCAGCCACAGCTCAGAAGAGAAACTGAAGTGGATGCTGCATTTAGGGAAATGGTCTAGTGGTTGATAGGGCTGGGACAAAGGCTGCACTTGATGAGTTTAAAGGTCTCTTCCAGCCAAAATGATTCTGTGATCTGCGGCCAGGAGAAGGTTGGTCTTAACAGGCTCCCTTCTCTGTTATCTCTCCATCACCTGTGGCTGAAGAATTAATTCAGGAAAGGCTAAAGTATATTGAATGGACTTTATGTTATCTGATAGCCACAGTGGAAACTATCTGGGATTTAGAGAATTAGTTAAATTGACTAAAAACAATCCCAAAGGCAGGCATCTGATGCAGGCAACCGCATGGCAAACATCAATGTGTGCTCAAAGGCTACCAACTCTTCTAATTTACCATTTTTTCCTCTCCATGTTAACATTTAAAACACTTTTTTTTTGTTGTTTATTGGCATTTCTTTATTTCCTTGCAAATACATAGCATTGTCACCTGCTAAGTACAAATAGTGTTTCAGAAGATCACTGCTTCCCCTTAAGTTCTAATCACTTGCCAAAGCTATTTGAGCCTCTTATTCCTCTGTCAAGACAATTTACAATGCTGTGTGCTGGATGGTAACATAATGAGAGATCTGCAGGTTTCATGCTCTATACTGTGAAAACTGGGGGAGGGTCTCACTTATGTTCAATGTTTAAAATAAAACAAATGTATGCAGCTTTTTCTGACTGAAACAATGGAGCCACGTACAACCCCGGTTGTTGATGAGGGAGGTTAATTGTTATCTACATAAAAATCTCTATTTTGCTGACTGCATTAGTGGAATTGTTCACTTGATTGTTTTACCATGCAAAACTAGAATGGATGTTCATTATACATCTATTATGAAGAGAAAATCCCTCCAACATAACTTTCTCTTGTTTTACTTGATTTCCTGTCTTTGTGACAGACAAACGTAACTTCTGTTCTGTTTTGTTTGCTGAATGTGACAGGAACAAGCAGTAAGACAAACTTACACATCAAACAAAAGGCTGGAGTCAAGATTTTCAAAGTTTTAACCTGATACTCTTAGAGGAGTGTGAACAGTAGCCTGATCAACTTACAGCAACATGAAACATTTTTTGGTAGCTGGATTGCTGCAGTCTGCAAAGTGCACAACCTGACAAGGTAATCCTCTAAATGACACTAGCTGCAAAAGTTGAGCCAATGATCATCTGCTTTTCTCCACTGTGATTGTCCTTCCTCAGCTGCAGCCACCTCACTGACTGCAATTTCATTTGCATGATTGCATCTGACAGCCCCAGATGTGACCTTGAACTGGATATTAGGAAGCACTGTGAAGCTGCAGCAGTAGCAATGGCCCATCTAAAAGTTAGGTGTAAAGTGGGAAAGGTGGATCCCAGTTGCTGGAACAGGCATGATTTTAAATGCATTTAGATCCTGTCTATCTCCAGGTGCTGAGTGGAAAGAATGTAAGCCTCTCACAAGTAATGGAACTAGAAGAGAAGAAGAGCATAGAATCATAGAATAGTAGGGATTGGAAGGGACTTTTAGAGATCATCCAGTCCAACCTCCCTGCAGAAGCATGATGCAGCATTTATCAACATGGTAGGAACTGATGATTGATTTGAAGCATGATCTTTGCAGCAATTATCTTGGTGGATGTACATTGATGACACAGGTACATGCTGATCAATAGTGATGCTCATCAGGATAGCAGATAAAAGAGCTTGTGTGAAAACGTGCTTCAGGAGTAAATGAAGAAAAAAAGTCTTGTTCATTATATACAGACATTGGATCTTGAGTTGAAATCTGAGAAAAGGAAAATACTTTCAAGGTGTGGTATGGTGGGGCAGTGATGAGGTGACATTCACAGTGATCAAGCTGAGTGGTTTGGGAAAGGAAACAGAAAGATTCAAGCTGATGGCAGAATATTCCATGTGAGATGTCGGGCAGTAAGACAGGAAAAAAAACAAACTTGGAGGAAGGAGAAAGAAGGAGATTCACAGAATCATCAGGGTGACTCTATCATAAAGATGATAGATAAGTTTGTGCCTAGGGCTGAGGTTATCAAAGGTGATCTAGAAAGGGAAAACATCCCAGAGCCTTGCAACAGATCTATAGAAACACTAAATAGGATGGGAATCACAGAATGGCAGGGGTTGGAAGGGACCTTTAGAGATCATCCAGTCCAACCCCCCTGCAGAAGCAGGGTCACCTAGATCAGGTCACACAGGAACGTGTCCAGGTGGGTCTTGAAGCCCTCCAAGGAAGGAGCCTCCACACCCTCCCTGGGCAGCCTGGGCCAGGGCTCCCTCACTCAAACACTGAAACAGTTTGTTCTTATGCTTAAATGGAACTTTTTGTGTTCCAGCTTCAGCCCATCACTCCTTTTCTATAGTATCTAGCAACAGGACAAGAAGGATGTCCCAACCTCCTGGCACCCACCATTTAGATATTTGTAAGTGTTAATGAGATCTCCTCTTTTCTAGACTAAACAGCTCCAATCATGGAATCATTTGGAGGAGAGGCTGATGGATCGTTTAGAGGTAGAGGACAGTCAGGATAAAATGAATTTACAGAAGGCAAAGGTTCAAAAACAAAACCAGGCAGGTCAGGAACACATAAGGCAGCGTCTTGGTTCTGAGGGGAGATCTTATTAACATTTATAAATATCTAAAGGGTGGGTGTCAGGAGGTTGGGACATCCCTCTTTTCTATAGTAGCTAGCAACAGGACAAGGGGTGATGGGATGAAGCTGCAACACAAAAAGTTCCATTTAAACATAAGGAAAAACTGTTTCAGTGAGGGAGCCCTGGCCCAGGCTGCCCAGGGAGGATGTGGAGGCTCCTTCCTTGGAGGTCTTCAAGACCCACCTGGACACGTTCCTATGTGACCTGATCTAGGTGACCCTGCTTCTGCAGGGGGTTGGACTGGATGATCTCTAAAGGTCCCTTCCAACCCTACCATTCTATGATTCTATGAACAAAATACCCAAGCACCAAAGCACATGGTGCAGAAGTTGGAGCCATGAAGATGACCTGTTCTAGAGAAGGTGTGTTCAGTAAGGATTTGTTTCTGTTAGAATGGGGCTTTTCTGGACCTGGTGGGCAACTTTATGTCCAGTGTGTGCTACTGTGACAATGAAGAGCAGCTGAGAGTCTTAGAGAAGCAATTCCTACCTGGTGAACTCAGCTTCCTACAGAAGGCTGGAAAAAAATTGTTGCAGTATTTATATTCTCACTGAAACAAAGCCACATTCTGTCAGTCTTGCAATATTCTGCTATATAGTTGCAAGTTTAAACTGGTCAGAATATTCTAGAGGGAGAAAACAGTTTTCTCTGACACTAGATAAATAATAAATGTTCATTTTGTTCAACTTCAGCTTTGGTTTTGTGGAGGTGTGTGTGTTTTTGTTAAAATGCTCCTTTTTTCCCCCACCAATTTAATAATCCATAGTCACTGCAAAAATGACCAAGGTCCAAAAAAACAGGCATTGTGACTGAAAAATGCACCTTTTTACAATGCATACAGAAATATTGCTTTGCTTCCAGGAGCTTTTACATAATGTGATTAGATCATTTGCATGTTGGTTTTGCACAAACCAATACATTTGTGCAACTGACAAATCCATTCCTCCATATTCAGGATTCCCTGGGCACTCTCTCAGGTATAGCTTGCAGTTAATTTACAGCAACCTGCCTCTCCTTATCTGTAAGCAGTGCAATCAACATCCTATTTAAGAGAGTCATTTGACACAGAACCTTTCCCTTTCTACTTCTTGTTTTCTTTCTTAGAGTGGGGAAGTCATCCTTGACAAAAATTAAAAGGAATAAACAGGCTGCACTTGCAGAATATGAACATCACTCTTTCAATGATTCAATGATAGTTTGATCATTCACTTCAAACCAAGATGGCTACTCCTGTCCTAGGTCTAGAGGTGACCTTTCCAATGCTTTAAGTAGTAGAGAAATGATTTATGATGATGCATCCCATGATATTACACTCTGACATGTATAAATGATGTGCTGAAATTCTATGATGTGTCCATTTGCTCACGTTATCTGTAGATTTTGAGCTTTCACTGAATAAGGGACCACATTTATCCACTTCCCTAATGTCAAAATTATTGGGAAATCAGCTCAATTAAAAGCAGCATAAACAATAAAGAAATAAATGATTTAGTTAATAAACAAATGGAAAGAAAAGATAGATGTATAAATGTTTTACATCTGATTGGAAACTATTGTTTGAATGAAGTATTTCATTGTGATGGAATTTTAGCAATTACACCAAAATATTGGAACTTAAACTACTCACAGGTATTTACAAACAGCATAAACAGAAATACATGCAATTTAACTGTAACATGAGGGTTTGCTTTTGACTCCAAGATGATCAGGGGACTGGAACATCTTTCATATGAGGAAAGGCTGTGGGAACTGGGGCTGTTTAGTCTGGAGAAGAGGAGACTGAGGGGGGATCTTATTAACATTTATAAATATCTAAAGGGTGGGTGTCAGGAGGTTGGGACATCCCTCCTTTCTATAGTAGCCAGCAACAGGACAAGGGGTGATGGGATGAAGCTGGAACACAAAAAGTTCCATTTAAGCATAAGAACAAACAGTTTCAGTGAGGGAGCCCTGGCCCAGGCTGCCCAGAGGGGTTGTAGATGCCCCTCGTGAGTGCCAGGACCTCCTTCAAGGGGAGGTCTTCAAGACTCACCTGGACATATTGCTATGCAACCTAATCTAGGTGACCCTGCTTCTGCAGGGGGTTGGACTAGATGATCTCCAAAGGTCCCTTTCAACCCCTACCATTCCATGATTCTATAAGCAAGGATGGACACTCCAGAACCTCCCTGGTCAACTTGTACCAGCCCTCAGTCATCCTCACAGTAAAGAAGTGATACCTGATGCTACAATTTGTGCCCCTTGCCTCATGTCCTCTCATTGGACACCACATGAGTGCTTGTTCATATTGCCATTAGTCAACTTGTGTCATGAGCAACCTTTACAGTACTTTATGTGGCTTCATTTCTCTGAATGATGTCTCAATAAAATGTCCCAGTGGCTGATTTAGTGACATGAAGTAAAATCTTGTGATCTTTGAAAAAAAATCTTCTGGCCAGACCTCCATAAATTTAAAGCTCAAATTTCATCTCTGTGCTGCAATTATTTTATGGCATTAGATTAACATTACAACTTACCCTCTATTTCAATGTAAATGGTGAAACTGTTACATATTTCACCCTGCTTAGAATCCCACTGTATCCAACTCATCCAACTTTCTTTTTACAGGTATATATCTGTACTATCCTGGCTGTGTTGCTGCAGCTTAGTGCCATGGCACTTGCCAAATTATTCATTGAGAGCGAGACTCGTGCAATTCTCTACAGCTTCAGGTCATCTAAAGTTTCCCTTCACTACTCCTGGCAGTTGCCTTTGCCATTGGCTTCAGGAAATCATCACAGCCTTTAAACCTGCTGTAGTGTTTGTATAATGACATTTTATCTTCCAGAAGAAGCTGTGGCTTCCTGAAAGGCCTATGATTGAAAGATTTCACTAGTTATCATACACTGCCTCCTCTTAGCTGACTGGCCTGTAACATGCCATTATGTTTCACTCTTGCCCTTGAGTCAGGTACTCTCAAAGAGCATTTCTCAGATGTTGTGGCTCTGTGCAGCCAAATAACAACTTGTACCAGGCTTTTCCTACCCTTCCTCCCCATATCAACTGCAGCAGTCTATGACTGTGACTCAGTCCATGGTATCCCATCTTGTTTCTGTGATTCCAGATGTCATAGTCTCATGATTGTGAGAAACTTCACATTCTTATTTACAGCATCAGCTCTACTCACTAGCACTTAGCTACCTGAGGAAAGCCTTTGGATAACCTCTCTTCTGAGTAAGAATGTGAAAGCTCCCAGTTGCTTTTCCCACCCTGTTCGTCTGTTTGTAGTGCTCTCTCTCTCTGTTACCTTTGCACTGTGTTCCCCATCAACAAGTGATATAGTTTAATGCTCCCTTTCACCATTTTAGGGAGCATGATCAAAATCCTATTTGTTTCTTTTTGTTCAAGTGGGTCATATCACAGAGCCTTTTATCCACAAAGGAAAGACCATGATGAAGGAAGGTGTTGCTGGCACTACACACTGTAAAGCTAAACACTGATCTACCATGACAAGCATCTGCTGGCTGTCTCCTTTTCCATCTGGAAGAACTTAGAAAAGCATCACCCACAATCTTATAGCTTTCATCTTCTTGATTTGTCTTGCAACTCCTGCACCTGACACCAAGTGGACTTCATCAGAGCACACCCTCTCACAGGGGCAGAGGCAGCCACTTGACCAGAGAGCATGAGACAGATCCAAGTGCTTCTTCAGGTGAGTTTTACAATTGCAGTCATATACTAGTGAGCAATATCTCTCCTTAAGTAGGAGGACCCAAAACAAGAGTCAGTTGGTCTGTACTCAGCCTCTGGAGAGCTGTCTCATACACTACTCATTCTGGAAGCTGAGGAAATGTGGGCTGGAAGAACCACATGAAAAATTGCCTGGACTGCCAGCCTGGAAGTCTTTATTTGTTACCGTCTTCATGGGCTGCCTGGGTGATGACCTATAGGGTACAATTAGCAAATTTGCAGATGATTAGGGATATTGGCCTATGTCACTGAGGGACTCACAACCCAATCAACTCAAGCCCTGTGAAGTTACACAGAAAGGCCTTGCCTGGAGGTTATCAGTTAGACAAAGCTGTGTCTGACCCCATCCAATGCTGATACAACTGCTCTGGGTCTGATTCAGGTGAGCAGCACTTCTGCAAAACTGTCAGGTCTTCTGTACTTGCTGTCATGACAAACTCCCCTCATGACAGGCATTCTAAGCCTTGGCACAGGGCCTTTAGGCAGGTTTGGTGTGTTACCTGCCTGTTGCAGAAATCAGAACTCCCTCTTTTAGAGAAGTGCCTGGAAAAGATAAATATTTTGCTTGGGTTTAATTAATAGACTGCTGTGTTTTTTCATCACTTCTCCAAACAGCCTGACATGCAGCAGCTGAGAGGCTGGGCACTGTTAAACAAAAAAATCTTCTTACTCAGCTGTATGTGTTAATTAATAATCTTTGATGAATGGGGGTCCAATAATGCCTACACTTTCTTCACTTGTTTTTCCATTAATGGTAGTATGTTCAGTAAAGCATGTAATAATTATGAGTGGTTTAGAATGCTAAACTCTGAAAATAGATAAGCCTATTATTCTTCTGTTGTCCCAGTAATTTTTCAGCTGTTGTGGCTTTTTTTCTAGGTGGATTGTAGTTTACTGTAAAGCATGCATGATGTATTGACATGCAAAGTAAAATGAGCTGCATAATAAGATGCAAAAAACCTCAATAGATTCTTGATTACAAAGCTACTAAATCAAGAAAAAAATCCCCATAGATCTAAGTAATTTGAATCTCATATTAATTGCATCTCTTTAAAAACATCCATGCTTGAAAGTTAGCCCATAGATAACTTGCATCCTCATAAAATCTAGAGCTTTAAAACAATATCAGAGGCAGGAGAATGCAAGTCAGAAAAGAATTGGAGTAGAAGTAATGGTGTAGAAATTAACCTGGGTAGTTTATAAATGACTGAAAGAGTAAATTCCACTTCATGTATCTGTTTACTCATGCAACCTCATACAAGTCTGCTTCTTTAATGAGTAGGGGACGTGATGAGAATGCCTGGGATGCCTTCAATAGGCTCAGAACAGTTGCAACTATAGGAAGACAAAGACTGAAATGACAAAGGTTTTCAGTCATTTGCTTCAGTCCATGAGGAAAGATTTTTTTTCCCTGATATACAATTATTTTGATGCATCATTTGCTTTTTTACTACTTTCCTGTTGCTGTTATTGCTGTATAGCCCTTTTTTGTGCCTGGTAGTGTGCTCAGGACAGAAGAGCCATTTAATGTGAGTTCAGGAATGTATTTCCTTCCACTTTATCAAGGCAGGGATCTGCACACATTTTGCAACCTTTACACATGTGGTATGAGTTGCCTGCTAGGATTATCTGGGCATAACTCAAGTCATCAGTCCCCTGCTAATATAACTAACACTATATTTGAAGTGGCAATCTGTGCTGAAAATCAGCACACAACACAATCTGAAGAATTCTTTTCTATCTTATCAAATGGCAATTAACTTAGATGCCACTTCTTTATTTTTACATATACATAACTTTTGCAGTTCTTACCCACTCTCACATGACACTTCAGTCAAAAATCAAAGTTACAGTACCTTGAAGAAAAGGTTCTACATTATAAAAATGCATTAAATCTTATTTATAGATCTGATGAGTTTTTTTGCCCATCAGTGATGTTTGTTTTATGTCTGAAATGCTGAACTGGTTGTACCACGTTGATTGTCGCTATACTTGGCTTTTATTTTAGTTCCTCAAAGTGGGAGTTTTGAAGAGATGTTAATACAAAAAGAAAGAAAAGGCCTTCTCCAGAATCTGACAGTCACACAGGTCTGTATACACAGCTCTGGCAGTACAGCCATCTGTTGCAAAGGTGGGAGAAGACCATTCATACAAGCACTTCAATAAACGTGATCAAATCGCTGTAGTTTCAAGTTGCATTTAGCAAGTGAGGTGCTACACACTGAATAGGGATTCCAGAAGGGTTTTCTTCTTTTTAAAGGCTTCCTCTACTCTTCAAAATACATTAACAACCCCATTAATTTGTTCTGTCTTTAAAGGAAGAATGGATTTTAGATAAAATCTGTTTCTGGTAATGTCACGAGTTCATCAGCACTGCAAGCAACAAAAGGTGTCACTGTCTGTGCTGCAAGAGGATTACACATACATTGCTGATCTCCACTGTTCTCTTTTGTATGTGAAAGACTTTACAGAACTGAGGCACTTGAAGTCCAGTGTGACAAGATAAGATTAAGGAATATTCCAGTCCATCTCTATCATTAGCTTAATAAGCAACCTTTGTCAAAGATCTTCCTCTGCACTGCAGTTTATATCACTCTAATTAAAACCACGAGAGTTCTTTTGTTTATAATGTTCTTTGAGATCTCTGGAGGATAAACACTTGAGCAGAGAAGAGGAATAAATGCAGCTTTGTCATTTACAGTGTTCTAGGCTCTACATCAAAGCTAGATCAGTTCCATTCCTTTAAGTAGTAGTCAATGTGTTATTTGAATAGTAGTAAATGTCATTATTTCTTTTGCTTATCTTCTGTAGTGTATCCATCACTATCATATTATTTGAAGAGCACATACTAGAAAAAACCTCATTGCTATGGTACTCAAAATTATGACTAAGTATTTTATGGTATACTTTCAGGTATGCACAAATTAACAACATTTTAGATGTAAGCTCTTGTTGTGAGGATTATTTCTAACAATGGGACAAGGAGTGATGGGATAAAGATGGAACACAAAAGGTTCCACTTAAATATAAGAAAAAACCTTTTCAGTGAGGGAGCCCTGGCCCAGGCTGCCCAGAGGGGTTGTGGAGGCTCCTTCCTTGGAGGTCTTCAAGACCCACCTGGACACGTTCCTGTGTGACCTGATCTAGGTGACCCTGCTTCTGCAGGGGAGTTGAACTGGGTGATCTCTAAAGGTCCCTTCCAACCCTACCATTCTATGATTTGATTTCACTGAACTTTAGATATCTATAACAAAGACATCTACATCTGAGTCGTGTGCCTAAACACCTTTTCTCTCAGTGAAGTAAAATTAACTATTTAAAGGAATTAATCATTTGAGCTGTTATAGATATCTCCTTGAGAATGAGAAGGAATGTTCCCTGGAAATCTCCATTCTTTCCATGGATGGAAGAAGGACTGACTATTTCTAAGATGAATGAATGCCCCTCTGTGTGTCTTATGCCTGATTTCAAGGCATTTGAAGGAGAGGAAGGAAGCACACAACATTACTCTTCTGTAAAGAGCAATTTCCAGAGGAAGGCAAGAAATACATTTACTCTGTGGGTCCCAATCCAAATGAATTAAGGTGCTGTTATGCAGTTCAAACTGTCAATAAATAAATTAAATTCATAAACAGTTAAAATCAATTTTGTTATATAATTCATTTGGTCAGATGTATCTTCCCCAGGGAAGAGAAAAGTAATCAAGGGCATTTGGAACTCCCTGAGAACAGGGAGGGCTTACTTGCTACTTATGGCCCCTGGCAAAACAGGCAGGACTACTAAACTTAGGGAAGAACACAAAACTTGTTTTAAAACACCACCAAGCAAAACCAGAATAAACGGAAAACATAAGTGACAGAAAGCAATATGGCTGAAATGGTATGTCTGAAATGGCACAAATTCAGGTGTTTCAGTGATTAGTTGGAGATATCTGCAAATGCTGCTCTTCTTGTCATATTTCTACTGAAATGACCATTAGTCACTGAAGTTTTAACACCAGACAGAGCCAAGTGGAAGATATTGTTTCTGTCAACTACCACAGGAACAATAGAATGCATTTATTCTGTAAGTTTAATGAGAGTCTCCTTCCCTTGTTTATATTAACACTCAAGAGAACATAAAATTCAGATCTCAGACTTCTTTTCTGTACACACCATTCATCTTGTCTGCCAAGACACTGCCCATCATTTATCAACAGTCCTGGCTGACTGGGGATTCCCATCTGATTGGAAATCAGCAAATGGAACATCCAGAGAAAAGGAGGGATGAAAGGATCACCTGGGAAATTACATGCCTGTTAGCTTGACTTCAGTGCCTGGGAACCTCATGGAGCAGATCATCCTCAGTTCTATCATGCAGCACATGTAGGACAACCAGATGACCAGGTCCAGTCAGTGTGGGTTTATGAAGGGCAGGTCCTGTTTAACAAACTGATCTCCTATGACAGGGTGACCCACTTGTTGGATGAAGGAAAGGCTGTGGATGTTGTCTACCTGCACTTCAGTAAGGCATTTGATCCTGTTTCCTACAGTGTTCTCTTAGGGAAATTGACTGTTCTTGGCTTGGATGGGCAGACACTTTCCTGAGTGAAAAACTAGTGAGAACACTGTGTCCAATGAGTTGTGGTCAAAGGAGTTAAATCCAGTGATTTCTGGATTGGCAGGTCATGAGAAGTGTCCCCCAGGGCTCAGTGCTGGGGCCACTCCTGTTTAACATCTTTATCAATGATGTGGGTGAGGGGACAGAATGCATCCTCAATCAGTTTGCAGATGACACCAGGCTGGGTGGAAATGTTGATCTACTTGAGAGTAGGGAAGCTTTACAGAGAGATCTACACAGACTGGATGGCTGAGCCAATGCCATGAGTTTCAATAAAGCCAAGTGCTGGGTCCTACCCTTGGGCTACAACCACCCCCAGCAGCGCTACAAGCTGGGACAGGAGCTGGAAAGCTGCCAGACACAGAGGGACCTGGCAGTGTTGGTTGGCAGCAGCTGAACATGAGCCAGCAGCATGCCCGGGGGGGAAGAAGGCCAAGGGCATCCTGGCCTGTGTCAGGAACAGTGTTGTCAGCAGGAGCAGGGAGCTGATCATTGCCCTGGACTCGGCTGTGGGGAGGCTGCACCTCTCTACAAGAAGGACATTGAGGTGCTGGAGAGGATCCAGAGGTGCTGACAAGCTAGGAAAGGATTTGGAGCACATCTCATGTGAGGAAGGGCTGAGGGATCTGGGGCTGTTGAGCCTGGAGAAAAGAAGGCTCAGGGGAGACCTTCTCACTCTCTACAGCTACCTGAAAGTGAAACAGGGGTCTGTCTGTTTTCCCTAGTGACAAGTAATAGAACAAGAGGAAATGGCCTCAAGTTTCTCTCAATCTGCTGTTAAAGTCAGAAGAATACTGAACAAAGTATTGTTGAGAGATCAATGGAATTTTGCCATGATATGGCACTTATGGCTTAATTGCATTGTGAATTTAATGTAGCTGATAAATACACATACAAGCAAATCCATATATATGATGCCATATTATGTCCCTTGTCACTTGGATCACATACTGTAAAAGGGAGAGCTTAATCCTTCCTCTGTCTTTCCTTACCTGTATAAATCAAGCTCTCATTTCCTATTGTCTCTTCCATATTGTTACCAAAGGATTAGACCCTTGTTGTATTAATAAGCCTAAAATGATGTTCCTGCCAGCTTTGCTTGTGTATCACTGAGTAGGTGGATGTCTATGTTTTTTGTTAACATATTTATGAAGTTTTGATTTTCATGCTCATTTCAGTGACTAATGGTTTGGTGATCTGAAAACACTTCTTGTCTGTAAGGGCAAATTTTCTGAGAGCCTCACAATACACACAAAAAAAGTTACTCACAGAAAACTATTGCTCATGTTTTCAAAACTAATCTCAAATTGCTCCACACAGAGCATCACAAATAGCATCTGAGTCAGTACTACTGGAAAGGGAGAATTCTAAGCTGAAGATTACTGTTATCATACAAATGCACTTGAGAGTCTTTTGGCAGAAAACTTTGTCAACAATTACTCATTGATCTATACAAAGGATATTAATGTCCTTCAGATGATGCAGTAAAAGTGTTATTGAGTCTCAAGACTCTAAGTTTCAACAAAATGTAAAGGAGCTTCCAATTATCCTCATTTGAATAGAGATTTTTAGGTAGCTAAATGAAAAACCTCAGAATCATGACTTGGGATGATAATATTGACAGGAAAAGGTTTCCTTACTTCTGTGAAGCTTAATTCCCTGCAAAACTAGGCAATGTAACTAGAAGAGAAGAAATTTGAACTAAATAGGTGGTTCTGGGAGAAGTAATTCATGTAAAAAGGTAGTAAGCAAACTTAAGATAGTAGTAAGTAACAATAGGAGCTGAGTGTCTCTGGGAAGATGGAACTAGGAGTGTTTGGGGAAAACATACTACCTTGGATGTGTTTTCTTTATGTAGACAATCATTCACGCTAAAATCAAACAAACCAACCAAACATAAACCCCCTCTAAATCTGGAACAGTAGCATCAAAAAGGATGACTACAACCCTTCTAGATAGGGTTTTGCTCATAACTGTTGTAATGATGCAAGCAATATTCATCCAAAGATATAGAAAAGTTAGGTAATTCATGTACAGAGATATACACAAGCAACATAGTGCAACCAACAGAGCTGACTCAAAGCCACCCTTTGTTTACTTCTTTATATGCTGCTTCTGCCCATCTGACCACCCAGGGCCCAACTGATTAAGTTGCTGCACCTGTCTCTCATAATTGCAAGTAGCTTGCCAGCTGCATTAACTTGTCTCTACCATCTTTATTCAGGCTGGCTGTTCCAAGACACATATGTTCCTACAATTCCCCCCTTTTTCTTTTTTGGACCAGCCAGCCTTCAGCAACACATTTCAAAATTAAAAGTATATGAAGAAAATATCACTACTTTTACCCATGGCCATGAGTTTACAACAAAAGGTCAATAACAGCTACATCACTGAAGATTATAACACAGAAATCCATACATTCAAACTAAACATAATCTGATATGTGTTGCTAGGAGGGTGGCACACTGGCAAGAAAGGATGAGTTCTCTGTGCTTCAACTGATGTTTCTGTTTCCAGAACACAGACTCAGACTTTTCTTCAACTTCTTTAACAAGCTTATCTGTGACCATTATTAAGCTGTTGGAAATATTGCTTCATCTGTACAAAACACACCATTTTTCCTTTCAAGTTTCCATTGCCCATCTTGTTATGTTCTATAGTAGCCAGCAACAGGACAAGGGGTTATGGGATAAAGATGGAACACAAAAAGTTCCACTTAAATATAAGAGAAAAAATATTTCACTGTTTCAGGTGAGGGAGTCCTGGCCCAGGCTGCCCAGGGAGGGTGTGGAGGCTCCTTCCTTGGAGGTCTTCAAGACCCACCTGGACACGTTCCTGTGTGACCTGATCTAGGTGACCCTGCTTCTGCAGGGGGGTTGGACTGGATGATCTCTAAAGGTCCCTTCCAACCCTGCCATTCTGTGATTCAATTCTTTTCATGAGAGACAGATTGCTGGAGGATGTTGATTGGGTTTTCCTCTTTGCTTACTGCCTTTCCCATTATACTGGTCTAGACAACCCACTTACCTTTTCAGATGTCTTCAGGGAGGGATCCGAGTGATTTTCTTCCAAGGTTCTAATCCAACAAGTTTGGCTGATCACATCTGGTCACCAAGGGCTGTAATGGTGCAAGCAATAGTCATCCAAAGATGTAGAGAAGCTAGGTAATGCATGCACGGAGACACACGCAGTAGCATAAAAAAGGAAGACTATAACCCTTCTAGATAGGGTTTTGCTCATAACTGTTGCAATGTTGCAAGCAATACTCATCCAAGGAGCAGAGAAGCTAGGTAATGCATGTACAGAGACATACACAGGCAACATAACGTAACCAACAGAGCTGACTCAAAGCCACCCTTCCTTTGCTAGCTCTTTCCTTATATGCCATTTCCACCCATCTGATCACCCAGGGCCCAACTGATTAACTGGCAGCACCTGTTTCTGATAATTGCAACTAGCTTGGCAGCTGCATTAACTTGTCCCTACCATCTTTATTCAGGCTGGCTGCTCCAAGTCATATTTGTACTTACACATAACAATGTTCAAATCCATTTCTCCCATGCTTTTCCACGCCCACACATGTCATTCTCAGGCTGCATCCTTCTCCCATTGTGGATATGGCTCCCATATAGAAACATGCAGCAAAAAGTGGAATCTGACCTTTTGTTTTGTGTTCCTTTCAGACTCACCAAGTGGGAATTAGTTCCTAACCTATCTTGAAAACAAGCCCCTGACTTAAAGAAACAATAAAGACAACAGTGGCAAACAACCTCTCCTTGCTTTTTGCCTGTTTATTTTTTAAATAAACTAAAAAAACCCAACCAAACCTACAAACTAACAGAACCTCAGAGTAATATCAGAAAGCCTAATGTTATAATTAACATCTCTGTGAAGCCTACAAAAAGGGGGGGGGAAAAAGACTAAGATTGATCTTAGACACGTAACTTTCAACACTGACCTTTAGAGAAGAGAGCTGCCTGTGTTGAGCATTTTCTTTTGATATAGCAGAGGTTATTCGTTGGATGTTTTGCTGTTAAGGGTACAGATACTTTAAATCCCTTCTAAAGTGCAGGGCATTGCTTTTCTCAACTATTTCAGCAAAGTGAGTGAATTATTCAGGAACCAGTTTCGTTGTCCTGGGGAGCTTTGGGTTGTAACTATTTCACAGGACTAGGGTGTGGGGTTTTCCAAGCAACCCCATGTTTGTTTCATTTTTGATTGGTTAGTTGGTTGGTTGGTTTTTATGACCTTGGGTGTCATTTTTGCTGCTCAGAATTCACAGAAGTGGCCTCAGCCTACACCATTAGTATCTTCAAAATAAGCTGTAGCTAAGAATCAGTAATTTTGTGCAGTAATTAATACCCTGAAGGGGAAGGGAAGGATGAGCTTGATTAATATCACAGATTGAATTGAAGACATTTTATCTTCATTTCCTCCCTCTGTCACTTCTGGTATTTGTATCATAACCGTCTGCAAAACTCTTGAACTGTTGCTCACAACTGATACTATCTCATGTAGTTGGATTCTTTGGGGCAATAATTGCTTCTTTCTTTCATAGATCCCCACACAATGGGATCTATACATGGGATTTTGCTGGTTTTGATGTTGTTTTGGTTTGTTTATTTGGTTTGTTTTGCTTAGTATTTAAAACACAAAGCAAACCAGCATTCTCACAGTATGAAATAAATCCTGGGATCAACTGTCCTCCACCCTTGCACAAGTGTCATTGGCCAAATCTTGACTCACCAATCAATCAATTGGGAGTACACAATTTATTTGTCATTTTCATAACCAGACTCAAATCTGCACCTGATTCCACCCCACAGCTAGAAATTATTACTGTTCTCTCTGCTGTATAAAGGCTGAATATAGACCCAAAGCTATCCCATGAGAAAAATTGTACTAGAATAGAAGAAAATAGTAATTTCCCCAATTAAACAAACCTTAAGGCATGGCTAAGCTATGCAAGTATTGAGGGGGAATGTCAATAAACTTATCCCCAACTCTGAGGATGGGCAAGAGCTTTTCACACTCAACTTGTTACTGGACCTGAGAAGGGATGCTTTGGGAGTGAGAGTAATTAGAGAAACATAAGCTATTAGATCAAGCATTTGAGGGAATGCAATTTAACTTTGAAATCACCTCTCTGTTGGGTGTAACAGTTGCTGTAGGGGATCCAGTTGCAGGGAAGAGGTTTAATATTGGTCTGTGGTGTACCCACGACACTGAGATATGTTTTTTGTTTGTTTGCAGACTGTTGTACAAGGAATGTGGCAGCTACTTCCACGACAGCAGAGTTTTCTCCTGGCAGATATTAAATAAACTGTGACTTCTGCCAGAGCTGGTGCCTGTGGAATTCAATTTAGACCCCATCATGAGAGTGAGCAGGTGATTTGGCTGACTCTTCCTGTGGAGACTAACTAGTTGCATTATAGTGCCTGGATACTTCCAATGGGATCAATCAGGATATGTTAATTGTGCCAAGATAATTTTAAAGTGGTGTAATGGGAAATTTGTTAACTTGGGAGAAATGCTATATTTTTAACAGTAAGGGGTATTGTTATTATTATTCTTTTGAACAGGTGGTCTAACAGCATGGAAGGAACCATGCCGCTGACAGCAAGAGAAAAGAGAAGGATGCAGAGAAATGAACCAGCGGGAAGTTCAGAGTTTGTTTGGATAATCTGAAAAACTTATTAGTGGATGGCTCATCTGCACCAAGAAATACAGTATGCTCAAAGTGAAGGGACTGCAGCATGACTTCATATTGCTTTCTCAATTGCTTTTATCTTTAGCTGCAGAAAGCTGTAACAGAGGGGAAAACCCTGGATGGCCATCTTTTAGGCAGTATTAAAAGTAGTAAACCCTGGTTATTTGAGAGAAAACAAAGAGTAAAAAGCTAGTGAAGATACTCTGGAACTTCTGTTATAGCTCTTGTTAAGTCTGATCTTGTCTTGGTAAAACTGACACTCACTAAAGAAGCAAAGCCACAGTATCAAAGGTCTGCTCTTTCTGGTGCTGGTTGTTAAGAGTAATTGCATATCAAGAGAAAGGCAACCCTGCAGGACCAATGCAGCAACTCCCATTTGTTAGCTGAAGGCAAAATATCATCCACGAAGAATGGGGCATTGTTGAATGGAGCATGCAAACTATAAGCAGTAGAGGAGAAGAAGAGTTTAGCAGAGGAGTGGTAGCTTCAGTAGACAAAACAGAGAGGAATTGGAAAGTGAATCCAATAATAGAAAATGTTAAACAGTTCACAATAAACTGTAGCACAGCAGTGTGTTTGCTTCTGTGGATTAGGCCTTCTAAGGACAGATTATATTAATGATAACTTCTGGGCAAGAATTACAACTGACAGAGTAAGGACAATGGAGAACATCCCTGCCTCAGGCCCTTCTTCTTCTTGCCTTGTCATTAAGGCTGCTCCCTCTTGCTGCCTTGTAGACAACTTATTCTCCAAGTTCTCCCTCTCTCCTCTGCCCTGCTGAGGCCTCATCTGGAGTCCTGTGTCCAGTTCTGGGCTCCTCAGCTCAAGAGGGACAGGGAAGTGCTGGAGAGAGGCCAGCACAGGGCCACCAAGATGATCAGGGGACTGGAGCATCTTTGATATGAGGAAAGGCTGCGGGACCTGGGGCTGTTTAGTCTGGAGAAGAGGAGACTGAGGGGGGATCTTATTAACATTTATAAATATCTAAAGGGTGGGTGTCAGGAGGTTGGGACATCCCTCTTTTCTATAGTAGCCAGCAACAGGACAAGGGGTGATGGGATGAAGCTGGAACACAAAAAGTTCCACTTAAACATAAGGAAAAGCTATGTCAGTGTTTCAGTGAGGGAGCCCTGGACCAGGCTGCCCAGGGAGGGTGTGGAGGCTCCTTCCTTGGAGGTCTTCAAGACCCACCTGGACACGTTCCTGTGTGACCTGATCTAGGTGAACCTGCTTCTGCAGGGGGGTTGGACTGGATGATCTCTAAAGGTCCCTTCCAACCCCTACCATTCTATGATTCTATGATTCTGGGATTGCTCCTGACTATAAATCCTGGTTGGAGGTGCCAGCTTGAATTCACTGCCTCTCCCATGGATTAGGACATAGATAAACTTTTAATAGTCAGGTCAGACAGCACTTATTTCAGCACACTCACTATTGCAAACACAGCACTCCTCTTTCCATGTGTAGCACACTCACCTTGAGTACCTGTCCTGAGATCACAGAGGTTAGCTGAACACGGCAGGGTGATGTGGTGCCAAGTACTTGGAGAAGCTTTCTTTTTGTAGAAGCATGTGATGTGATACCAGACAGCTGAATGTATGGTTTGTGTAAAAAAATAAGTAGCACAAACTTTAGAATGAATTTGGTAAATTCAGAAAGTAAATTGAATAACAGGAAAGAAATGTTTACTCTCTGAGCTAGTCTTTTCCATGTTATCAAAATAAATACTAATTAAACAGTAGACATTATCAACATAAATCAGAATTCTGTGTCATGTGTAAGTCCATGCAGGATCATGAACAGTTCCAGTCACTTGCTATAAATGTGGATTAACAGCTACCATTTTATAAGTAGTTTCTTTACATTTTTTGTATCATTACATACAGTCTAACTTGGCTATTTTATTTGTGGAGATGCAGCACAATAAGACACAGAAATGTGACAGTATGCTAAGTGATTTGAAAGAATAAGGGATGTTTTTTACTTCACATACAATTAATCTCCTTCTCTGGAGATATTCCAAACCCACTTGGACAAGTTTCTGTGTGCCCTGCTCTAGGTGGTGCTGCTCTGGCAGGGGGGTTGCACTGGATGATCTTTCCAGATCCCTTCCAACCCTTGAGACTCTATGATTCTGTGATATCTGCCTCTAGAGGGGCAATGTGCAGTCAAAGAGGAGATATATATGGTGGATTGGGGCAAATCAAATGGCAAATAGGTCCTGCAGTATAAATTCAGTATGAATGCCAGAGCCAGCTATGCATCATTGGAAATTGGGAGACACATTTCTAATGGAGGGGGTTTATTTGTCATGCTTATCCAACTTTTGGGATATTTATCTTCCAAGAAGGCAGCGACAGTTGACTAATAAGTCTCATCTATTAAAGTATATGGTGAAATGGCTGTTGACAAGATTACAAACTGTCCCATAAAGCATCATTTAATAATAAAAAAAGAAGATTAGAAGACATTGTTATCACAACCTTAAAAACATGCAGAGAATAAATGGAGTCATACACAAAGTGAAATCAGGTAAAAACTTAGAAATATATCAGTGTTCTCATCTGTGCTGGTATCTCTATTTATTAGTATTAATATATGGTTGAGATGTTTATTCTAACACAATAAATTTCTTACTCTGTGAAGATTTATCCAAGATATTCCTCCCCTTATCACTTTTCCAATTCATTCTGAAGAACTGTCAATTGAAAGATAAGTCAGATTCAGGTTTTGAATTGGTTCAGTGCTCACTGAGATATATTTTGGGCACTTAGAACTACCTGGGTTAAAGATCCCCTAGGGATCTCAGTCCTGACTCTATGGTAAATCCTTACATTGATCTTGCTCATGTGAGTGAGGTAACTGATTCTGACTTCAGCATTGCATGGCAGAACCTTACAAGCTGAGGAGCACTGTTTCCCCCATCTTTTCTTGTAAACAATTGAGTGAAACATCATATCAATATCTTAAACATGAAATAAAACTGCAAATTTTGAATAATATGGGAAGCTTTAGCTAAGGCAATGGCTCTGTCTCTTTGACAGTCCATAAAATATTACTAAGAGGTTGGAACCTTGTTACCTAAGGGTGTCCATATTCAACCTTCCCACCTGCACGTCTCAACCCCTCATCTCACTCCTTTTATGATTGTAAATGATGTATGATGTAAGGAAGAAGTAGAACAGGCTGCCTAGAGGGGTTGTGGAGGCTTCTTCCTTGGAGGTCTTCAAGACCCACCTGGACACGTTCCTGTGTGACCTGATCTAGGTGACCCTGCTTCTGCAGAGGGGTTGGACTGGATGATCTCTAAAGGTCCCTTCCAACCCCCCTACCATTCTGTGATTCTATGAAATGTACATAACAACAAAAAATCCTTATCTAGAAGTGGACAGCAGAGAATGACCCTATCAAATATGTTAAGCACTCTGCCACTATGCTGGGAGGTTCTTCTCCATTAGCT
Source organism: Colius striatus (assembly GCF_028858725.1). Classification (NCBI taxonomy): domain Eukaryota; kingdom Metazoa; phylum Chordata; class Aves; order Coliiformes; family Coliidae; genus Colius; species Colius striatus. The sequence continues at coordinate 1,714,116 of NC_084760.1, forward strand.
GTTATAGTCATTCAACGTTTCATTTTGCTGTGATGTTGCAGGTGTCACAGTCATGACCTGTGAGGGTTTCCTAATTAGCAGGTGTGCAAAAACTGTGGCTGAATGATTCTTAGGGTTTCACAGCACACAAGGACATGGAGGCATGTGTTTCTGAGAATTTCTATAATACAAATGACTACAAAGCAACTATTAGTAAAAGGAAATATATAGAGCATGTATGTACAAGTCACTACAAAGAGCAAGCATATGTCTATTGCAAGAGTAAAACAAATATAAGTTATTACTGGATTTCAACTACTGAGGCAAGTATATACCTATGATATATATATACCTATACCTGTGGGTATGCACCTATAAATATATTATGTGAGGTGTTACTGTTACAACACTCATCAAGCTGCTCCAACCAACAAAGAGAAATTGTCTTGCTTCAAAGATGATCTGTGCCAGCTATTGCATAGTCAGTCAAGCATCCCCAGCAAGGGTCTGTTCTATCTTGCTCAGGCCAAGCACTGGAAAAATGAGCAGAGAAGCTGCCTGAGTTAAGGAGAGGGTAACTTTTTATATCTTTTTAGAGTGAACACATAAGAGGGCATAGGATATTAGTTCCCAGAATAGTTGCTGCTGACTCCTGTTTTCCTGGAAGGTCAGTTCATTATGACAGTTTCTTTGTCTTGTACCCATCTTTGTCCTGCCAGTTACTCTCCATCACAGAGGTTTTGGGTGAGCTAATCAGAGATGTCTTGGGACTTCAGCTAAGGATATATCCTTCATAACCATATATTCTAGGTTGCCTTTTTGATGGTTCTCACCAGGCGTAGTAGTGAAGTTATTTAGATTTTCAAGTGTGTTTTTACTTTAGTTATAAATGTAATTGTTATTTTCAACAAATGTGGAATTAGTAAAAATGCATCCTGGTCACCTCAGAAATACAACTAAGTGCTCAGTTTTATAACATCTGCTTTTCTATGCTTCCCATATTAATCTGTAAAAGATTTTTTCTTCTTAATTTTGCATATTTGTGGTCCTAATCTCTTTGCAGTATTGCATAAGGGATCTTTTTGTATTCAGAAAATATAGTTATCTCCTAAAAATTCCATCATATATTGGACTGGGCAAATATGTGAAAGTGGGAAAATCCTTACTGTGGTGCATGTGAGGAAAACCCTTCAGTATAAAGAAAGAATGAAAATGCTAAATAGCTATGTAGTCTCCATGTTTCCTTACAGTGGGATTTTATTTGCATCAGAAAGAGAGGGGATTTGAGCAAGGAGACAGAGGTAAGTCAGCAATAAAATCACATTGGAAATGCTTTTTGCTGTATCATGTGCATTGTGTTTCCTCTTTCTCCCTAAGAACGAGCCTTATTGCAAGCACAGGGGAATTTTATCTTTGCCTCCAGAATGTACAGATCAATATCTCTTTGTTGATAGGTATGTAGCCATCAGTAACATCCCTAATATAGAAAGGTAAAAAAACCCACAGAAGCAAATTTTCTACAATGTAACGCTGAAAGGTATCGATTGAAGCTACTTGTATTTTTGCCCCAAATAATGGCTAAAAGTACCAAATTACCATCTTTGTTTTGGTACTTGTTCTCAGCTGTGCTGCACCTGCATTGCATGCATCCAAACATCCACAGGTAGGAAATGCAGTAGAGAAAAGCTTTCCAGGTAGAACAATAGGAAGAGTGAGAATGGAACAGTAGCAAGAAAGAGAAAAGTGAACTCATTTCTTTCTCTTTTCTAAGGTATTTAGCAATTAACTTGTAAGCTCCCTTCTTGATACTGTTTAAGAATAGTTAAATATTTTATCAGGCTTTGGATTACTGCATGGAGGAATCCCTCTGAAACCCAAACATGCAAAACAAATCATCCCAAAAGAAAGGGAAAACAATTTCTTCCTGGTTGGAAGTACTGAATGGATCAAAATCCCTATCTTTGACCTCTCCTACCAATCAAGGGTCTCAGCTGTGGGTGGATTGTGTTGACATTTTCAGATTCTCGGTTTTCTGATTGGGGAGTTTAGGGGATGTATGTAGGAATGGACTAGAAACAGAAGTGTCAAATCTGTTTCTATGGATTTATTGGGGAAAAACCTGTCCAGGTTCATAAATGTCTGCATAACAAGTCATGTTACATCTATAACAACTAACATTAAGATGAGAGAATTGCTGTTTGTCAGATAAATGAATACAAGTGCTATAGTTCTCCATCCTGCTCTGGCAGGGGGGTTGGACTGGATGATCTTTCGAGGTTCATTCCAACCCTTAAGATTCTATGAGTCTGTGATTTGATTTGGCTTCCAGAAACACTGGAAGTATACAAAGGAAGGATCCAAATTGCAGATCTACATGGTTACATGTGCTTTGTAAAATAATGCAGCACAGTTAGCTAGATTGCAAGGCAAAGTCAGATACAGCATGGCATACTGCAGCAGTCAAGATTCCTCAGTTGCTACAGGTTATTCAGATGATTCCGTTTATTAATATACAGCTTCCTACATTTTCCTTCTGTCATAGCTCAGAGTCCTTGCAAAACTCTCAGTTAAAACACTGTGAAAATATGGAGAAGCATAATTATAGGGAGTACTAAATTTATATGAGTAAACTCTTACAGAAAACAGAAAATATCCTATAGAGTACACAGTAAATTAATGAATTGCTACAAACACCTGTAATTTCATAGTAAATATTAAGAACACCAATTTAGAATTAATTTCACATTAGAAATAAATTGTATCTGTCTATCCAAATGTATTGGATCTGGCTGAGATAGTGGTAGTTTTCTATAGCAGCCCTCATAGTGCTGTAGTTTCTATCAGTAGCTAGAAACATGTTGATAGCACACCGTTGTATTGGCTGCTACTCACACAATTTCTCCCCCCATGTTCACCAAGAGGCTGGGTGTGGGCAGGATCCTGCAAGGAGATGTGGCCAGGACAGCTGAGCCAAAGGGATATTCCATACTGTAGGACATCAGCTTAGCAACAGAAACTCAAGAAGAGGAGGAGGAAGGAGGGGAGGGCATTTGTGATTTACGTGTGTCTTCTGAAGCAGCTTTTATATGTAGTGCAGCCCTGCTGCCCAAGGAGCAGTTGGACATCACTGCTGGTGAGAAGCAGAGAGTAACAGCTTTGTTTCCTTCTGCTTTTATGCATGTTACTTTGCTGTTACTTTATTAAACTGATTTTTTCTCAGCCCATGAGGTTTTCCTCTTTCTCCTCTCCGTGGCATGCTGAGGAGGGATGTGAGCACGCCATTGGCCTGGTGGGCACCTGGTGTCCAGTCAAGGTCAACCCATCTCATCAAATTTCTTTAAAATCGCTTGCTTCTGTGACACCATCACAGTTATTAACTGTAGAGGAGAGGGACATCTGGTCAATATAGGAGGGAAACAAAAACTTTAATGAAACACCATTTTCATCTACACATGAAACCCTGCAGTATAAAAGGGACCACATAATAATGGTCTTCTCTATATTAATAATGGACCTATAGAGATGTCTTTTTGTGTCCAAAGAAGGGCAAAAAAGCTGGGAATGGATCTAAAGAATAAATCTGATGAGAGGCAACTAAGGGAACTGGGAAATTTATCCTGGAGAGAAGGAGGCTGAGGGGAGACATGATCACACTCCACAACTACTTGATAAGAGGTTGTGGTGAGGTGAGCGTTGGTCTCTTCTCCTAAGTTGCAAGCGAAAGGACAAGAGGTGCCTCAACTTGCACCTGGGGAGGATTGGATTAGATATTAGGGAAAAAAAATCACTCAAAGGTTTATCAAGCATTGGAACAGGCTGCCCAGGAAAGCAATTCAGTCACCATTCTTGGAAGTATTCAAAAGACCTATGGATGTGGTGCTTAGGGATATCATTTAGTGGTGAATGTGGCAGTCCTAGGTTAAAGGTTGGACTCAATGATCTTAAAGGTCTTTCCCAACCTAAATGATCCTGTGATTCTGTGTAGCCATCAATTTGCAAAGAGAACAAAAAAGAAAATGTCAGTTTCTATCACACTTAATCACTTTATCCAGTTTCTTCAGCATAGCATCAATTCCATGGAATTTACACGGTGAAATTGTACAAGGGAAAAACGACTTTAGAGTCCAGGGCAAAATGCTATTGTTGCTATGTCAGCAGGATAGGTAGATTTTTTCATATCTTGCACTTCAATTTATTTCATGTGCATACAAAATGGTAATTTATCAAGGCTGAATGCAGTAAGCAAAACCCTGTGCAGTCTGATTCTCTGCCTCATGTATATCACTTGCACTAGCAGGAAGCATTCACAATCAAGGAAAAGAAGTTTATGATATCCATATTATAAGCATCTATAACCATCACATTCCATTATATTGATGGTAATTGGCTGTTAATCCATGCAAAGTTCAGGACATAATACTGCTCTCCTCTCTCCAAGTTCAAATTAAATACAAGGTTGTAGAATGTTTATATATCATCCTAGAGGATTTGTATGAGCACGATTTTTAGTACAAGGAGCAATGGTTTGAATTCCTAAGACATGGCAGGCATTTAAACCTGATGAAAAGTTTTGCTCTGAATACTCCTATCTCCCCACACTCTTTTGCATATGACTTTCTTTTTAAACTCTGTCCTGTATATCTGGTGTTTGTTCTGTTAAGAGCTTCCAAAGAAATGTAAGGGAGAATTTTTTCAGCGTGAGGGAGCACTGGCAGGGGCTGCCCAGATGGGCTGTGGAGTCTCCATCTCTGGAGACATCCAGATCCACCTGAATGAGCTCCTGTGTACCCTACTCTAGGTGGTCCTGCCCTGGCAGGGGGGTTGCACTGGATGAGCTTTCCAGGTCTCTTCCAGCCCTTGAGATTCTGTGATTCTGTGTATAAGAATTTTAAAAGACTGGGTTTTTTTGTTGCCTGCTGTTATAAATAATCAAACCCCCAGCTCTGGTTTTCACTTTACTCCTTGTCTTTACAATTTTTAACGTAGTTTATTAATTCATATCTTAGTAATTTGTATTTCTTTTAAAGATTGGCTCTTACTTGTCTTCTAAAAACCTCCCATTATAAACCCCACCAAATAAACTAATATTACATAGTAACTTTTCTGTATAAATTGTACTGACATCGATTTGGTCTTCTATTATATTCTGTACTTTTTTGTTGGGTTGGGGGTTTGGTTGATCCAATATCCACATCTCCTCTTTTGTTCAACATCATACCTCTATAAAGGTATTATGATAACTTTGGCCACGAGCTGTTTTATCTCTCCTATGCACAAAGGTTCTCTTTGAATTCTTTAGACTGTTGTGGATCAGAAACTTGGCTTGGAAAAAATTCATTAGTAGTGCAGGAAACTACTCAGATTCAGCTAACTGTAGTGAAGTCAGTAGGAATAAAATATGTAATTATGCTTAAATATATGCTTGAGTGCTTTCCTGAATTGACAATTTAGAGCTCACCTTGTTTTTCAAGATTTGGGGTCAATTTTCGGATCAAGAGCTGGATGGAATTATCAAGTCACAGCTAGAACCATCAGGAAAAATCAGAAATCACATGAACAAAACATTAGAGATCAATCTTAATGATAGGTAAAACAAAGATCTTTTCAGAATTATCAATCCCATATTTCTCAAAATGACTAAATGCACAACAAAGAGATGGCACTCGACCTTTAATATATTCTGCTGTGCAAAAAACTTCTCAGTGTTATGCAGTGAGCTGCTTTGTGAATTCCTCTCTGTTCATTAATACTTATTTGTAAATTACAGATACTAGTTTCTGGAAGTAAATGTGCAGTCTGGTTCTTTATGAACAGCTTCATTCAGGCAAAAGTAATAGCATGCAAATGACAGCTGAACTAGTTGTTGATCATTAAATTAGTATAATGGAATCTATTTTTAAAAGTAATTTTAATGTATTCTTGCATGCTGTTTACTACTATTGCTTCTTCTCAGAGAGAACATGTATTTATAGAATCACAGAATCACAGAATGGTAGGGTTGGAAGGGACCTTTAGAGATCATCCAGTGCACCCCCCCTGCAGAAGCAGGGTCACCCAGATCAGGTCACAAAGGAACATGTCCAGGTGGGTCTTGAAGACCTCCAAGGAAGGAGCCTCCACACCCTCCCTGGGCAGCCTGGGCCAGGGCTCCCTCGCTGAAACACTGAAATAGTTTTCTCTTATGTTTCAGTGGAACTTTTTGTGTTCCAGCTTCATCCCATCACCCCTTGTCCTGTTACTATCTAATATAGAAGGGACGTCACAACCCCCTGACACCCACCCTTTAGATATTTATAAATGCTAATGAGATCTCCCCTCAGTCTCCTCTTCTCCAGACTAAACAGCCCCAGGTCCTGCAGCCTTTCCTCATATGAAAGATGCTCCATAGCCCTGATCCATAGCTGCCATTGGCCTTATTAGCCACGAGGGCACATTGCTGGCTCATGGTCAGTTTATTATCAACCAGCACTCCCAGATCTCTCTCTGCAGAGCTGCTCTCCAGCAGTTCAACCCCCAGCCTGTGCTGGTGCATGGGGTTGTTCCTCCCCAGCTGCAGGACTCTGCCCTTGTCCTTGTTGAACCTCAGGAGGTTCCTCTGTGCCCAACTCTGCAGCCGGTCGAGATCCCGCTGAATGGCAGCACAGCCTCTGGGGAATCAGCCAGTGCTCCCAGTTTGGTGCCAGCAGGGAACTTGCTGAGGGTCACTCTGTCCCCTCAGCCACTTGGCTGATGAAGATGTTGAACAAGAGTGGCCCCAGAACCCATCCCTGTGGAACTCCACTGGCCACAGGCTCCAACTCGACTCTGTGCCATTGCTCAGCACCCTCTGGGCTCTGTCACTCAGCAGCTCTCCATCCACCTCACTGTCCACTCATCCAAGCCATATTGCTTGAGTTTTCTGATGAGGATGTTGTGGGAGACAGTGTCAAAAGCCTTGCTGAAGTCAAGGTAGATGACCTCTGCTGCTCTCCCCTCATCTAGTCAGATGTTTATGCACTCATAGAAGGATATGAGGTTGGTCAGACAGGATTTCTCCTTGGTGAAGCCATGGTGACGCCCCCGATAACCATCTTATAATCTCATTTTGTCAGTTGATTCATGGTTAAAGATAATGGTGACTACCACAGAACACTCGATTTTACAAACAGAATGTGCACTGTGTATATTGCTTTCTTTAAATATCCTTCTGAAGCAGCTAGTGATAAACATTGACGGCCCTTACTATTTGTGACAAATCAGTACGTTTCTCCCTCTCTTCTTTGAAATATTCAATAGCCCAATTGTCACCTTTGTGGTTTGTTTTTTTGTTGTTTTTGTGAAATACTAGATGTCCCAGAGAATTTTTTGGAATGAATCAGTTCTCTACTAAAGCTCTGTTGTTAGAGGGGTTTTTTGTGTATGAATTTTCAACACAAACCATGGAGAATCAAATAAAATCCTTCCACCAACATTTATAGGAATTTTATATGGAATTCTCTACTCCACATTTGAAACTTTCCATTCTGGTCTCACGGGTTCCTTGGCTATTGAAATACATGGAATGAATCAAATCACATCTATAAGCAAGAAAGAATGACTGAAGAGCATGGAGTATGCAAACATTATTGCAATTTGGCCATTGTGCTTCATAGGAAATAGGCAATTCTCATAAATCTGAATGTATTTTGACTCTTTACTATCTAGATCATCTAGAACAAGAGGGAATGTATGGCTCTTATAAAGTGACAACAATTAGGGGTTTATTACATATAGTACAACTACTTTTTGCTATGTTTGATCTTCTGCCCCTCCGAAGCTTTGCTTATTTCCTTTGTAATCCATCAGCTACCCTTTTTCTATAACCTTTTGAAGTAAAACACAGGACATTAGCTAAAGAAATGACGTTATATGAAAAGATACTATCTGAAGGAAGACCCCTGTTTTTAATTTACTTTGTATTGACACAGATTTCTATCTGCTATCACTTTTCCTTATCAGGCTGACAAAATACAATTTGTGCACTGGATATATAGAAAATTCACCGAATGGCTATCTGTCATAGTCAGAAAAGGTGCTATCTGTCATCAGAGGAGACTTTATTTACTTTTAAAAGTGTTTGCCCATATGCAGTATATCAGCTGTAGCGTCCTTGTCCTTTGCTTCAAAGAGTGCAGTTATTAGAAATGAGGCAACGAATACTAAATAACACAACTTTGTCTTTCTGCTCAGAGATATTCTTTCAAATATTCTTTTGCACCAGCACAGGCTGGAGGTGACCTACTGGAGAACAGCTCCAGGTGAGAGACCTGGGAGTGTTGGTTGATAATAAACTGACCATGAGCCAGCAATGTGCCCTCGTGGCCAAGAAGCCAATGGCAGCCTGGGATGCATCAAGAAGAGTGTGGGCAGCAGATCAAGGGAGGTTCTGCTCCCCCTCTACTCTGCCCTGGTGAGGCCTCATCTGGAGTCCTGTGTCCAGTTCTGGGCTCCTCAGCTCCAGAGGGACAGGGAAGTGCTGGAGAGAGGCCAGCACAGGGCCACCAAGATGATCAGGGGACTGGAACATCTTCCTTATGAGGAAAAGCTGTGGGAGCTGTTTAGTCTGGAAGAGACTATGGGAGATCTCATTAATATTGACAAGTATCTAAGTGATGGGTGTCAGGAGGTTGAGACATCACTTTTTCTCTGTTGTATCTAGAGACAGGGTGTAATGGGATGAAGCTGAAACACAAAAAGTTCCATTTAAACATGAAGGACAAACTGTTTCAGTGCTGAGGTGAGGGGGCTCTGGCCCAGGCTGCCCAGGGAGGGTGTGGAGACTGCTTCTTGGGAGGTTTCTAAACCCACCTGGACACATTCCTGTGTGAGCTGATCTAGGTGAGACCTGTTTTGGCAGGGGGGTTGGACTGGATGTTCTCTAAAAGTCCCTTTCAACCTCTACCATTCTGTGATTCTATGATTCTACGAAACACTCCATCTGAAAGCTGAACTAAATCTCAGGAGGGGAAACAATCCCAGGAAATATGAAGAAGTATTAATACAACAAGGTAATAATGTATGGATCTGATTTTAAACACATTTGAAACATTGTTTAGCTTTTGTCATTTCCAAAGAAAAGGACCACACAGTTCCTCTTTACCCATTGATGTTAAATATATTATCTCAGTGTCCTAAATTCTTCTATGTTATGTGTACAACTCCACAACAAGAGTTTTTAACATGTTTTTCCACACTTAAATTAGGGAACTTAAGGATAAAACCCTCTTCCTGGTTTAACACTGTCCAATGATGATGAAGAACAACTGTTATTTTAGAGAGCCCATTAACGTGGAGGCAGTAAACCTTGATGAAGAAATCACTGTGCTAAGAATACAGAAGAGAAAAATGAATTAAATGAAGGAAGAAAACCAATCTCTATCTCAAATACTGTAATGCCACAAACATTTAGTTCCCATAAAGTGCTGGGGATTTTTAAAACAGCTAATATTTTAAGTGATCATGCCCATGGCAAGATTGAATGTGTGCAGGTGACAAACATAAAGAAGTGTGGAAAACTTGCCTATACCCTGTAGGACTGTGCTACAAGTTAACCACTGTTCAGCCAGGAGCACAGACTGCACCAAACTGTGATCTGAACAACAAGGATACTTTCTTGGTACTTGATGTTTCTGATCCCTGGAAGAATCCTTTTAATGTATCCTTGAGGAAGATGCTGATCTTTGGGGTGTGTTGCTCCCTGTCACCCAAGTGGTTACCTCATTGGTCATGGCAGTGGCAATTCTGCTGCAGACAGCAGTTCTGCATGGGAACTACTTGCTACTCCTTTTGTCAGGACTGAGGACAGTTCATGGAATCACAGAATCACAGGATGGTAGGGGTTGGAAGGGACCTTAGAGATCATGTGGTCCAACCTCCCTGCAGAATCAAGTCCCTTGGTTGCATAAAGCAGTGCAAGTGGCAGTTGCTTTTCAAAGGAAAAACTGCTGTTTATAAATAGACATCCACTGTTTGCTCTCAGCAAGGGCAAATCATGAAGCCAGATTGCAAATATAATGGAGTTCTCCCATTGGTTTCATTGTTCAAAGGAAAGGGCCAAGATTCCACCCTAAATGTGCACAGTAAGGAACGTGCACCAATCTCTTGGATTTATATCTTTGTGAAGTGGTCTGAAAAGACATAGACTCATAAGGTAACATAAAGATCACCATATCCTGCTGTGTCTTGCACAGTGAAGGAAGGACTATTTATAGATATGTCCCACATAGTGTGCTTATTTGTTTATCAGGGTTTAACAAAGACTTTTTCCCTCCCCAAATGGAGCTGAACAAATGGCAGCACAGAAATAGTAAGGAAGAATGGTGCTCTGAAATTAAAAACCCTACCATCCCACTTAGAAAATGAGAAGGAAGATAATTAGAAGTAACATCACTATAAAATAATTGCAGTGATCAGCCAGCTTTACATGATTACTCTTTTCTTTTTCCTAAGGAGAGAGAGAATTAATTGCAAAACAAAATTCAGAAGAGTACCACAAACTCCCCTTTTAGGAGGGAACTTGTTGCTCTACGATAAATTCCTTAGGAATAGTTTTTAAAACAGAGATATTTCAAATTAAACATAAATGGATGCTGTGATTCTGACTGCCAATAAAAATTTAAGGCAGCTGTGAGACACTAGTGGCAGATTCTTACAAAGCTTATCAACTAAAAGATCAAGGGATGCTGTATTGGCCTGAAATAAATTAGAAGAGGTATGATCTTGGGATTTTTGCAATGCATGAATAATATCTGCAGTGGAATTCAAAGGAAAAATGGACTCATCTGAGCTGTAGCTTTTTTTTCTGGCCCCTGTACATGCAGCACCATTGCATCCTAGAGATGGTGGGAGCTTTTTGCTCTGGGTTTAGAAAAGCCACAAGAGGATGATACAAATATTTTGGGATCCATCTGCCTATTGAGAGAAATCTATGTTTGAGTTAGTCCTCCAAAACTCTCTCCTAATCCATGGAGGATTATCACTTCTGAACTGAGGTATTACAAAGTAAGTGACTATTAGAGGGTAAACTAACTTGATTTTTTCAGTAAATATAAAGAGAGTCTAAAAAGTGAGTCTCAGATACAGATCTCTACAATGTAAACATCTAGAGTTAGGTGAAATGGCTATTTCCCTTACAACATTGATACCATCTGTTCAGCTGCTTCCATCTATGTGCCCCTCCTTTCTTGCAAAAGTTGGTCATTTGGTGTTACCTTGCCAAACTCTATAAACATTTGCTTTTGATACTCAACCCCCTTATGCAGAAAGAAAAGACTTGTACAAACAAGTGGAAGAAGAATAAGAAAAGATAAAAGAGCTGAAAATAAGAAACAAAAACAGAGGCAGTATTTCTTTTGTGCTCCCAACTACCTCTTGCTTTCTCCTCCCAACTAATTTACAGGTAACAAATACTACAAGCAAAATGATAATTGAATAATACCAAGGCATACAGCCATCATGGAAGCTTTGGTGGATGCCATATCACTCACTATTGATCACGCAACTCTCAGCTACACAGCTAGTCTTTGGTCAGGGAAGTAGTCTGCTCTCTCCAACTCTCTGTAGCTTTGATAGCTTTATGAATAGATGGGCACTTCTGCAATGCTGAATCACCACACCACATCTGAGAATGGTGGGATGTGTTTAGACTGCATGTTACTGCTACAGGTCTCCTCTGTAAATAGTCACAATTCAATGACCAATTCAGTTCTGTATATGCTGAATCTACCAGTACTTTGAGTCACTCACATGACATTCATATCTGAAGGACCTACTTGATCTTCAGCATATCTTCAAGAAGAGGAGAAATCACTGGAGAAAATCCATTCCCATTCTCCAACTAGACTTGTCTTCTGGTCAGATATAAAAAGTCATTTTGAGGCCAAAAAAATTGCAAATGACAATTAAACAAGTAATTAAACAAGTGTGGACTGAGCATGTCGGTTGAGATCTCTCTACTAACACAGTTGCAGCAAATCTGGTTAGTAATTGAACAGTAATTGATTTTGGGCCAAGAGGAGAGGTGATGCTGGTTGATTGCTGTCATTGGTGGGAGGTATTTTTTGCATGGGGATGTTTTAAAGGGTTATTATTATTATTTCTAATGCAATGAAAATGTAAGCACACCCTTTATAAAAATATAAGATGTGATTTTATCATTATATGAAATGAAGAAGAGTTGCTGGACATGTAAAGTGGCTGGATTCAATCCTTGACTTCCTCTGAACCTACTTCTCTTGCTGGTAAGGTGCACGTACTAGTCACTAAATGAAAGTTTTTCCAGATAAAGTGAGATGCCATTTTCTCCTCCAATGAACATTTGTGCTAAAAAATGTGAGATTTACTAGAAAGTGCTAACTAAAAGAGAGGGATTGCAGCTGGATGTCCATGTCATATGTTGGAGAGGTATGCTCACTGTATTTGTAAGAAATCAACCACCAAATGATATATAGAACTCAAGAGAATTCATACCTGAAGAAAATGTTTCATTTCTGATTAAAAGAAGTAGACTTCATGCACGAATCAAAGTCTGATTTTATAAAGAGGTTGCCTCTGTTCTGTTTTTTGTCATAGTTGGCATGCAGTAGACCCAGTTCACTGGTATACAGAGCGGGAGACTGGCATAAAACTCATGCCCCTCAATTCCTCTAATTTTAGCTTTTTAACTCATTTCCCTGGTGTCTTTTGAACTGCATTTGCACAGTGGTACAGTGAATTTAGCCTCACAACAGAAAGATGTGTCTGAAAATTAAATCATACTCATATGCCTCTGAAGTAAAGCCTTATTAAGCAGGGAAATAGAACAATAGTCCATAATCTTTAAGTGTTCTAGCTGATTCTATAACAACATTTTCTACGGCTGTTAGGACTAATGTCTCTCTACTATCTCAGAACATTTTTATAGTATTGATTTTATTATTACTATTTTATGCTCAATAAAGTTTTAGCGTTTTTTTTAACAATTATATGTGATTTTTCTGAACAATAGATAGTCTCCCAGGAAAAGGAGGCTTTAAACAACTCTGAATGTGCTGCATACCAGTGAGATAGAGGGAGTCTATTACGTAGCTATTTCATTTCAGTGTGCACTACGCAGAGACAAGAGCATTTTGTTTGATTAATACCATGCAAGATCTTCTATCAAAATATTAATATCCTTTAAATAGGCGTATCCACTTAGTAAATGAGATATCATCTACTTTCTCTATTGGGAACATTACAATATTTATATGTTTCTCTGGTAATAGTAGCTATAACTCTATGACCCTAAAGAAATAAAACATGCATATGACAGAGCAAGGGAAAAGGTTTGCAGTGTATACATCCACAAAGATTTCTGTCTTGCATTTGTTGTCATAGGTACTTAGGAGGACTAAAAAAGCAAAGTGGCACAAACCCCAGCAATAACTACACACAGATAATCTAGAAACTGTCCCCTGGAAGTCAGCCTAGAGAGAAAAAAGTGCACCCTTGTAACGTAGAATCATAGAATGGTAGGGGTTGGAAGGGACCTTTAAAGATCATCCAGTCCAACTCCCTGCCAAAGCAGATCCCACCTAGATCAGGTCACACAGGAAGGTGTCCAGGTAGGTTTGAAAACCTCCCAAGAAGGAGCCTCCACACCCTCCCTGGGCAGCCTGGGCCAGGGCTCCCTCACTGAAACAATGACATAATTTCTTCTTACGTTTAAATGGAACTCTTTGTGTTCCAGCTTCATCCCATCACCCCTTGTCCTGTCACTGGATACAACAGAAAAAAGTGCTTGCCCCAGCCTTCAGACACCCACCATTTATATACTTGTAAATATTAATGAGATCTCCCCTCAGTTTCCTCTTCTCCAGACTAAACATCCCCAGTTCCCACAGCCTTTCCTCACAAGGAAGATATTCCAGTCCCCTGATCGTCTTGGTAGCCTTGTGCTGGACTCTCTCCAGAAGCAAAACCATCCCTAAAGAAGTCCTGTTAATGTAATCCTGTGCATTGGGAACAGAACCTAATAATAAGCCCATCATTATCTCTGAATTTCAAATCCACGTATCTGTAGAATTCCCATGATAATCTTGTTGCTTCACATGATATATGCACTCAGAAGCTGGGATTTGATTGAACATAATTAAAATTCAAGGCAGAGGTGCTTAAGATTTTTCAGATTACATACATCATATGGCTAAATACCAGGGAAAGAGGAGATTACTTCAGTTAAAAGGATAGTCTCGTCACACCAGTGAAGAGGTATGAGTTGGTTATCCAATTTTAACTGGAAATCTGAAAGACTATGTGCACCTCAGTAACTCTGTATCAGTGGTAACTTGCTTGGCATTAACCAACCGAGTGTCTCTGTGCATAAAGCTGTGTGTTGTGTTTTGTAGGCGGACTCTGAAAGTTCACAAACTGACAGCGTCTGACGAAACAAAAGCAGAGTAATTTGGTTTAAAATAGCAGCCCCTGAAGATTGCACATCAGTTCCAAGAGAATGAGTTCAATCCACAGGATAGCCTAGGAGGATTCAAAATTGCACTTTCTCCCATTTCCAAGGAAAAGACCTTTCACCACAGCACAGAGAAAGCCAATTTCTAGAGCTCAGTGATGGGAACATTCTGCTGCATGTTTTCATTTTGAACCCATGCAGGCATGGACACACCTCTATCAAAGCACACTAGTGGTACCTTTCTATTGGACAATGTATATGGAAACATAAAAACCTCTCAGATCGTGCTGTGATATTTCCCCAAAACATTCTCTGAGAATTCAAGTATTTGTTTCATGGAACCTACAATAACTTCTGTACATTTCAAAGGGTTTCTCCTCTGTTGTTTTGTCACACTGAACATGGATAATCTTACAGTTTCTATGAACCTCAGTGACTAAACAGGGTGAGATGAAATCTTGTTTTGTTCAACTGAATCAGCCACCAGTTTCACTTAAAATTTCTTTGGTTTTGCACTGGGAAAGGCTGAACAATCAATCACTATTCATCTCCTCATTGCCACTCTTGATTCTGTAGTCTTTTATCATATTCCATTTCGGTATTTTTTTTCCCCAGGTTTATGAGTCCTTGTCTCCTTAAGCCAACAATCCTATGGAAGTTATTCTATCCACTTGAACAACCTTTTTTACCCTTTTTTGAATATTTTCCAAGCACTATTGTGGTGATTCACCCTGTATTCAAGACTGTAGATTTATAACACCATTTACTGATGCTTTGCAGTTCTGTCTTTTGTTCCATCTCTAATTTATAAGGTTCTTTTTACTTTTCTGACTACCATTCAGCCCAGAACTGACATTTTTATAAAGCTATCTTTATAATCTCAATATTATATTCTCCCTGTTCTTAAGATATAATAATCAGTTCAGGAGTCCATCACTATGTAGGTAAAATCAGAGCTTTGTTTTCCCTTGTGCCTAATTTTATATTAAAAGTCTACTGAATTTCATTTATACCTTTATAACCTGGTCATTATTAGAGCTCTTTTGTAGAACTTCCTGATCCTCACATATATTAATCTTAGCTGCTGGTTCCAAGTTATTTTGAATACCTCTCAGTTAAACTCCTTTTTCAGGTCACTTGTAAATGTAAGGTACAAATGGATTTCAATACTGCATCCTCCTGTTTGAAAGCTAAACAATTCTGCTTCCTATATTTCAATTTTAACGTGATACTTACATGCTTTGACATAGAGCCTCATCTATGGAAGAGTGAACAAAACATTAGATAATTCTTTTTCTGGGGCATATAGAATCATGGAACGGTAGGGTTGGAAGGGACCTGCAGAGATCATCCAGTCCAATCCTTCTGAAGAAGCAGGTCAACCTAGGTCAGGTCGCATAGGAACATGTCCAGGCAGGTCTTTAAAACCTCCAAGGAAAGAGACTCAGCTGCAAGAGACCTTTAAGATCAAGTTCAGCCTTTGTCCTTCCCCTGTCAACAACTAGAATCACCCTATCAACTACTAGCAATTCTCTTTGAGCAATGGAAAACTTCTCAAACATTCATTCTCTCACTGTTCCTGTGAATCTTAGAGTCACTGCTCCAGGCACTTTAACTGGAAAGGACACATTCACTTGTGTTGTTTAATTGAATTGATAGCCTAATGTAGATCTCAATCCTATTGTCTAAAGAAGTTTCCAGGCTGAGAAAATTGATGTCCATATGGTGTCCACCTCAGTGGGGTAATTGGATACATTATCTAGAATAGTTAGAGGAATTTCTCCTTTACATTCTTCCACTACTCTCAACATCCACGAATTATGGTGAACTCCATTCCTGGCTCCATAACTCCTCCCATGTTTGCACAGAGAATGTATGTTCACTGCTTAAGTTTATGAAGTCCACTGACTGTTGTGGTGCCTAAAGGTGTGCTTGGTAACAGCCTTGTTCATTTCTCAATCTGACCTTCAGAGATAAAAGAAGTACAAACTGCCATGTTTTGCTCATCAGTAATTTGCTCATACCCCTTGGTAAATGCATGGGAGCTCTTGTTTCATAAAAGCTCTGCTGTCATTCAAGTTCAGTTTTCTTCATTCCTAAACCAATTTAATGGTTCACCAAGTACAATTTAAATAAGCCAAAAAACTCACAGAAAGCTTATAAAAAAAGAAAAACTAGAGATACAAACCACATTTAACACTCAGAAAAATTAACTTTTTGTGATTTGTTTTTACAAATAACTGTTGGCCTCTCTTGAGACTCAAGGGCTTAAAATAGTGGTAATTTCTGATCTCACTGTGTATCTTTCCTAGGAAGATATATAAAGAAAGCTTTGATTTCACAAGCACACTGTGCATAAACCGACACTTAAAGGTAAATGAAATTGTAAGGAGAATGTACATGGTCATCTTAGAACTCCATGACTGTTTAATGATTTAACAAAGCATTCTCCAGTAGAACAATGCAATTTTGGCATTTGTTACTTACATTCATTCGCCTCTCAAAGGATCATGCCATTCTTTTCATTCTTTCTCCTTTTGCTGAGTGCTGCTCCTGGTATTTGTAACTCTTTAACACAACAAAATAGTACCTTGGTGTCTTCAGCCATCCTTCTTCCTGTCCCACTAAAAGAATTGCTTGACTGATAAATGCTTCAGTTTTGCTCAATCAGCTCCTTCACGTTTCTTCATGACTCCAGAAAGAGCTAGTTTTGTATAATTTCCCTTCAGTCCTCATATTTTTGTCAATAAATCAGGTCAGTAAGGGAGCTCTTATGAATAAATCTCCTTCCACTCTATTCTCTGTCATATGAGCATTACAGAAGGAGCAGGGTAGAGCTCTATGAGCTCTGAACTGGAAGGTTTCATGTTAAATTTCTATGACTTGAGAGGGCATTTAATCAAAGAACTGACAGAGAAAATGCTTATTGTACTTTATCTGTTCATCATTTAGTGAGAGAATAAAAACCTTGGGTTTACATTTCCTCTTCCTGAATTCCACTTAGAATGAGGTTCTGTCCCTCTCCAGTGAAAAAGGTCTGCGTGACCATCAAAATCTGAAATGTCATCTGGAAACTTATAAAATACTATGACAAAGGTCATTTACATTACTTAAACGGTATCCCTTACCCTGGCTAATTACACTGCATTTAACCAGAATGCCATAAAGAAAACCCCTTGTGTTTCTTTTCAAGTAATAGCAAATTGTTGCTTTCACATCTTTAAATGCATATCTCAGAATTTCACATTATTTACATTCTAAAAGCCCTCCCTTCCATTTGGTGCAATTTTATATTACAATACCAATGTTATGCTAGCACTAAATTCATCTTCTTTCTTTAATGCAGCATGGAATTGCTCTTTTTTCTTTCCAGTGATCTTTTTTCTACCTGATTTTTAATAGATTCTAGTAAACATTAAGTATGCTGCTGCTGCTTTCACAGAAGTACTTATATGACACTTTCATTCTGGTTTTAGACTAATAATCTGACTTAATTATGAATAATGCCAAGATTATAAATGATTGGGTTGTCTTCTCAAAATGTAAAGTGATTTTGCATGCTTTTTCTCCCGTCTCTCTCTAAAATAGACTTAATGTTCCAAGATGTAACATCTCCTTTCACTAAAATCCTTATGCATTTTCCCCAGCAAATACACTTATAATATGTAATTTCTCTAATTTTTCATCTTTGTTTCAGTCTTATCAAAAAGAGAGTTAAATCACTTCTCCATGTGATGCATGTTGGCATTTTCCTTGGGATGATGGACCACAGAGCTCAGAGCTCAACGGCCATTCACAACATGGGAGGAGATCCTCACTCATGAAGTGTGAAATCTGAGTGAGATCTGCCACTACAGCTTTAGGTCTGCCCCTGCCAGGAGCTTTGAGAGAAGAGGTTACATACTACCTCCCTTGGCCTGTCTTGATATGGGGAAACCAGTGTGCCACTCTGAAGACTTCCTCTGCAGGCATTATGTGTTGTGCATTAAGAGTGCACATGTACATCAGAAAGCAAAGACATAGTGACCTGTTTTCCCTCAGGACAGGGCAAAGGTATAGAAGTTCCTCTCAGTTCTTCCCATTTCAGCCATTTTTGCACTTCAGAGAGAAAAATCAAGGACAACAGGTATTTCTGCTTCATTAGAAAAGGAAATGGAAGAAGATTTTTCAGTTGCTCAGTTTGACCAGTGGCAGTGTCTCTGAGGGGTCTTTGGAAAAGTTAAAACAGGACTTTTACACAGAAAAGTCTTCCAAACCTCCTTTGTCCTCATACCTGTGTCAGAACTAATAAATAAGCCAGAGACTGAAAAAGGGTCAAGCTGAAAGTGGCTGTGCATACATGTCGACTTTTCAAGGGATTCCAGGAATCTCAATGTACGAGTTTGAGAGAAAAGCAAAAGGCAGCCTCCTAGACAAACAAAAATTGGATTTAAATGCATTCATTTTTGCTATACTAGCTTCAAGTGAAAGCAGCTATGCAAATAACTTAGAGTAGTTCCTGAAAGTGCCAGTGTTTCTTTATTTTTCCCTTTTATTTCTTCATGGCCTCCACTCCAAACTTTTTTAACAACCTAGATGCAGGCTAAGCAGGCAGTTGCCTTGGGCAACGACAGCTTTAGTACCTACTTTTCCTTTGAAAAGCTTTGCACATCTTTCTGTTGAGGAGAGCCAGGAAATATTAGGGGCAGTAGTCACTGAGCAGCAATTGCTAATTCTCCCACCTCCCCCTGCATAGTCTCAGCAGGATCAACAAATTAGGTCTTTAAGCTCTATCTCCAACTTTTTCGCTTCCCTCCTTATCAGCGCTTCAACCCGACATCAGCTATTCAAGCCAGCATGGTCCATAACTTCCCCCAGCAAAGAACGACTTTAACACAACATTCTTGGAGCAGATAAATCTGGTTGTGGTGGTTTTGTTTAGGCCAGGTTTTGATAGTGGCTTCTTTAAACAAAGATCTGCCAGAAGTTTCCCTTGTAGCCCACAGGGCTCATGCCAGTCAGTTCTAAGCTGGACCCACAGCTGACCCAGGCCTGGCCAATTAGTGACTGAGTAACACCTCTGTGATTTATGTACTAAAGAAGGAGAAGTTGCTGTCCAGTTGCTGAACTGCAGCAGCACCAGGGAGTGAGAATGTGAGAACATCTCCACACAGACCAAGGTCAGTGCAGAAGGAGGGGAGGAGGTGCCCAGGCCCTGGGAGAAAGCCTCCCCTGTGCCCTGTGGTGCAGCCCGTGGTGAGGCAGCTGTGCCCCTGCAGCCCATGGAGGCCATGAGGGAGCACAGACCCACTGGCAGCCCCTGGAGGAGCCCACGCTGGAGCGGGTGGATGCCTGAAGGAGGCTGTGACTGTGTGGGAAGCTCACCCTGGAGCAAGCTCCTGGCAGGACCTGGCAGCCCGTGGGGAGAGAGGAGCCCAGGCCAGAGCAGGTTTGCTGTCAGGACCTGTGACCCTGTGAGGGCCCCAGGCTGGAGCAGTCTGTCCCTGAAGGACTGTTCTCCTGTGGGTGACCCACGCTGGGGCAGGGTGTGAGGAGCTGCCCCGTGGCAGGCCCCAGGCTGGAGCAGTTGGTGAGGAGCTGCAGCCCATGGGAAGGAGCCACGCTGGAGCAGTTGGTGAGGGACTGTCTCCCGTGGGAGGGACCCCACAGTGCAGCAGTGGCAGTGTGAGGAGGCCTCGTCCTGAGAAGCAGTTGACCAGATAACTAACTGTGAGTGATCTCCTTGTCCCTATCTTGACTCACAAACTTCTCATTATATTTTTCCCTCCCTGTCCATTTGAGGAGGGGAAGTGAGAGAACGACTTGGTGGGCATCTGGCACCCAGCCAGGGTTAAAGGCCACACCGATTTTAACCCTGCTTTTGAGAAGCACACAGTCAAGTTAAGATCCAGGTAAACATTCATCTTTCCCTGAAGACCTCCAGAATCCTGGAAATGAAAAGATATGGGTTTTTTAGTTTACATTTAAATCCCACACTATTGAGATTCTTCTGTGTGTTGGCCTTTTGACCTGCACTCAGCCAGATGATTTCCTTCTCCAAGGCTGCACTCTACAAACTTACAAATTGTAATATCAGCTTAAAAATACTTCTAGTATTGCATGCTAATCAGTTCCAAATTGGTTGAAGTATATTTAT
Source organism: Colius striatus (assembly GCF_028858725.1). Lineage (NCBI taxonomy): Eukaryota > Metazoa > Chordata > Aves > Coliiformes > Coliidae > Colius > Colius striatus. The sequence continues at coordinate 1,734,674 of NC_084760.1, forward strand.
CACCATCTATTTGTACCAGAAAATGTATTTGTGATGTTTAATTTCATCTGTATTACTCCATGTTTCAGTTTTTTTCCAGTTTCAGTTTTCACGGTCTTCTACCTTTTTAAGACCTTTATCTGTAAACACTCATGTAACATACTGTCATTTGCTAAATATCTTCAATTTTTTTTTCTTGTTCTTTTCACATATGAAAAGGAAATAGAAGAAATAAAATGTAAGACTGATGAATTGGCTGAAGAAGAAAGTGTCAACACGACAATTTCAGTTTCAGTTTTCTGGGCCAAATTGGAAATTACAATCCTGGAAATCTTGTTTGCATTGAAAGTTAATCATAGTCACCAGAAAAATTAAGACAGTTTCATGGCATTATTTGGATGTTTTCCTAAACAGAAAGTTGGAACTTTAATTTTTGTAACAGTGCAGATTATAATGTAAATGGATTATCTTTACAACTCATTCGTACCATGGCCACCTGTTCAGTTCTCTTGTGCTGCATCTAAACACCAGGAGTCAGTGCACTCACTGCTTCTGGAAGTGACTGATATGTCACATTCCCATGGAAAACCAGAGTAAAATGAGCAAAGCTACAGCTGATACTTTGAATCTACTGATTTTTCTTTTTTTCCCCCTTTTGTTTTCCAAGAAATTAAAAAGGCTGCTTTGTGGTTACTCACCACATTTCCTTCCAGTGTTGCTCTCTTTTACTGTGATTAGAATTTTACATTAAGTGTTAATGCTTTTTTACTCAGAAGCAGGTTAATTGTATCATCTAGTTTCAATTAGCTCTAATAGAGTGCATGTATAGCTCCAGAGTCTATTGTGCGTGTCCTCACTTAGATGGGAAAAAGGAGTAAAAGCTATTATTTTGATGTCCTGATAAATTATGTTCCATATTATGTTAGATTAACAAAATGCATGACTAATGTCCCATGTACACATGAGCTGTGACAGCGTTTCTGAGTGTTAATAAATCCCAGCGCTGGCTGATGTCCAGTTCTCTTTTTTTTTTGATAGTAAATGCAAATTAAGACCACATCTTCTCATGATACTTAATAATTTACTTCTAAATGATCAAATCTAGTCATTATTGTTGGCAACCTTTATACTGTAGCTCTCCAGACTGAATTAAAAATAATAATGAACATAAAGTAACGATTACATCTAGATTGGAGCCTGAATGAAATTGTTCTGTCTCAAAGCACATTGCAGTTATAATAAACAAATCAATGGCTACAGGCAGCACTTATTTGAAGCACAGAGGGCTTGAAAATACTGATTTTTTTTTTTTTTTGCAAACTTTAACCATATTCAAACCAACAAAAGGGTTTTTCTGTGCAATAGGATATAAGTATCAGAAAATCTTGGGTTTTGCAGCTGTGAGGTACTATTAATACCAAGGACATGGGAGCACTGGTGTCTGAATAAGGATATGGCTGTCTGCAACCTTGTAGGGCACGTCAAATAACAATTTTAAGAGTGCTTTAGAACCCCTCCTGTGGTGTAGATTGAACCATTCCCAGTCCTTAGAGGACTGTGATGCTTTTCTTAGGCACGGTGAAACTGAAAACTGTTTTCCTCTTATGAGTCTGAACTGGAAGCATTCTTCAAAGCCTGGTTGCTGCTTGGTTTGCAGAAGCAGTTGCACGCAGAGGCAAGTTCATAAAATGGATGTCACAGTCTGGGCTGCCCACAGTGCACTCTGGACACAGAGATAATGTAGATCTAAATAATAGGAGGCAGAAAACTTATCCAGTACCTGGAATGCCTGGTTTCTAGAATGGCTAACTCTACACAGAAAACAGTATTTTCCTTAGCATGTGCTGTTGGATTCAGAATCTTGATTCAATGGCATTCTTTTCTGTTGTTGAGGTGACTAAAATCCTAGAGTTGTTCTTAGAACATTTACTGACTCCCCAAGACTCTATGCAATAAAGAAGTGTAACACTGTGAGGGCAGAGGACAACGTCATTTTCCTGAGTGGCAGACCAATTCTTGCACTGATGGGAAGGGACTGTAATGAACCTTTGCCTGTAGAGAACAAGAACCTAATTCTTTCATCTAGTGAAATATATGAAGTGGGGCACTTTACAAGTAAGTTATGAGCTGGGCTTTGAATCTAAAGCTGAAGCTACCCTAAGTACAGTATAGATGAGAGGCAGGTGCAGTGGGTATAGCATGATTGGAGAGCAGTGCACCTGTGATTGTGGCATAGGAGACATAAATGATTCATCCTGCACTGTCTTTTGCAATCCAGCCTTGGGTCACAGAAAAGGCTGCTTTTTTTTTATGGTGCAGTAGACATTCTCAGGCTGCTTCAAAGAATATTTGTGATACAAATATTCTAGATGTGCCTTATAAGAAAGGCATAAAAATTCATAGTAGCCTGGCTTGAGTATAAGAGTTTGGCAATGCTGAAAGAGACTATATTTAACGGGAAGAATAAAACTCAAGTTCTTCTGGTAAGTCTGTTCCATTTATGTCTGAGTATTTGACTGCTGGGCCATAACATACAATGACTTCTAATTAACTATTGCTTTGTGCCTACCTGTCATTTGTGAATCTTACAAAGAAATGCTACTGCTGTTAACCCAAAGAATTAGGTCTGTTATATATATATATACAATCTCTCCAAAAGTCTCATCTTTGAGATATCTTCATAGTCTATTGGTAAATGATGAACAAATTAACAAACTGAATCTGACAGAATAATATTTCAGTAGCTGTTCTGTACCATTTTTTTCATGTCAACATGATTCTAAAGAATGTAAAATATTAAGGGGGAAATGAGAGAAATACAGTTTATTTCACAGGCAAGTATTCTCAGCTACTTAAAGTATAAGGAGTCAAAGACAGGAATAACTTGACAATTTCGATAGTAAACATATACTGCATGTTGTAGAGGCAGCAAGTTCATTCCAGACAAAGGTCCAAATTATTTTGCAGAGAGCATGATGGTTGGAATTTAATTATTTGACAGAGCTGGAACCTCTGAATGGCTTCTTTATGTGTATTGGTGAGAACTGTAATTGAAGCAGACAATGAACAGGTCTGAGACTGATTAACTGCATCACCGGCCTTGCAATTACTGTTACTGCTCTTGAGGCTTTTAGCTGTGAGAACTTTTCTCAAGAGGTACATTTGTAGTTTTCAAAGAAGGTTTTTCTTCCTAATCTGCTGAAATATCTAAACATCACATGAGTGTAGACTCATCACCTTCATCTAGGGAAAAATAGACCTCCAGAGGGTGTGTTCCAACTCTTCCTAAAATGTATACCTAAGATGAATTGGTTTCTGAAGGTATCGTTTCTCACTATTGTCTTCAGAAGAAACCTAAAGTGATTAATGACATATTTAGACATCAGTTGAGACATCTAGATGGTATGCTTTCATGGAAGATTTCTTTGCATGTGAGGAGAAAAATAGCTCACACATAATAGTAGTTTTGATTCTGTATTATTGAAATAATGGGATCAATTATTAGATGTACAAACAGTCCCAAATAATGACAGAGGTCATAACTCTACTTGTGTGTTAGAAAATGGTCATTCAGATAAAAATGGGCAGATCTGCTCTATTTTCTTTTGGACTAATACGGAGAGAAGATTTTTCTGTGAATAAATTCTGGTATATTTCTAAGTAAAAAGGACAGCTATTCCATTTTTATGACAGATTATCCATAAGCAGATAGACAATGTTTGTTTTGGGGTTTTTTAATACATTTTAAATTCTCTTAAGCAAGTGGTAGAAACTCTAACATTCTAGAAATGAAAATCTCTGATAGATTCTGAGCATGTGGACTGGGATTACCTATGATGGTGAAAAGGAGGGCTGTGTTTCCTTCCTCACAAATTACAAACCCGTGTCTGCATTGGAGAAGGTTTTTGAAAGCAATCCCTTGAATTAGATCGAGGTGCCATAGACAGATTTCTTTTTAATGTGATATGCCCTTAAGCTATTCCAGATTAGATATCTGAGATTACTTGTCCCTGTTGAAAATTTCATCTAAATAAGCCAAATCCAGTGACATCTACCTGCAATATATATCTCTGCTATCTAGTTCTCATACACAACCTGGATTATTTGAGAGATACAGGTTAAAATGATCCCACACCTGTCTTCGCCATAAAATCCAGCATTTCTTCATATCAGCTGTCCTCAAGATTTAGGCTCTGATTAGTCAATGGATTTGAATATTCTGTTCTATTCCTATATCAGATTTTTACAATTCCCTGTCCATTTTAGCAACATCTCTCCCCTTTTTCAAACCATTTTAGCATATTTTGTTACAGCACTTAGTCTCCTAGTCAGACATCAAAGATCTATCCCAGCAAAACATTTAAACGCTTACTAATCACTGTCTGGAGCTGCAAGTATTAATTCCTCTAAATCCAATTCCTCTAAATCCAAGGTCTGCTTTCCTTTTATTCCTTTTTCTTTCCCTGTCGAATATAATCGGAGTCAGAACTTCTTAAATTCTCATCCACAACCCTCTTTTTCAGTAACTTACAATTACCTATTGCACTCCATGGTGCTAATCCAATTTTACAGTGTTATGCTTTTTAGAGGATCAAGTGGTTGTGATGTAGGTTAAAGTGCATTAAAATCCTGATTATGTCAAAAAAAGTGACAGATCAGGTAAGGAGATGAAAAGGGAATTCTTCAGGGCAGAGAGGGCAGTCTTATCTGATGTAGGTGAACCAGATACATAACAAATACCTCATGTTTTTGAATAGAAGTGTATGGCACTCATATAAGAACACTTCCACGGGAATCCTCTCATTAAAAGCAGTCTCCCTTTCTCATGTTTCAAAACTATGAGAAGCGAGAGCTTCCCACCACAACCAGAAGTAAATGATGTAAGTAATTAATTGAAAGCTTACTTAAATATATGAAATGAGAAGAGGGTTGCAAGCCAGTTGGCAGCATGCTTTGTTTAGCATCCTGAGTTAAAAATACTCACCTGTAATAAAATCGAGGAAACGGAGTCAGTGTTGTTTTCTCATCCATTGAAAGGTGTAAGGAAGGCAGAGCAACACGAGTTACTTTGATTTGTAGCAAGAAAGGCAAGAATGAAAAGTCCTTTTTCCAAAAAAAAAAAAGAAAACTAGTGAATCGAGGAAAACAGTCACAAATTCTATATTGGTAATGACATTTTCTTTTGATCTGCCTTTTCTGTTTAGATGCATAGATCTTTTGAGCAAGGCTTGCCTGGTTTGGTATGTTTATATGGCACCTAATCTGGTGTATTTTGTAAGTGTTGCTTTTAGCAAAAACAGTAAAACTGTTGCTGGAAAACCTGTAGCCAAACTTCAGTTTAGTAATTTGTCCCCATTATATTGTACAGTAGACTTTGATTTGGGAAAATTTCTGGAATAATCTTTTAATAGATTGAGTAAGGTGAAGTTTCTGTCTTGTGTTTGAGCAGATGCAGTGAAAAATGGGCACAAACTCTTGTGCAAGTCTCAGGTGATTCCTTCTTCCATTGTCAAATGAGTGCTAATGTTCAGCATTGCAATAGTCAGCACAGTACTGTTCTCTTTTAGTCGTACATATGCTCCATGAAAAGAAAAATCCATCCTCTTATTTCTGAGCAACACTGGAGATGTGACTTAGAAATACAGTAAAAGAATATTCTTTCATGAGTTGTCATATGTGAGAAGAAGACATAAAGAATGGCTTGTGGAATGATATTAGGTGTTCAATTACTAGTTAAAGTGGAACTAGGATGATGACTACTGAGGTAATATTTAGTTTAGAAAGGAGGAGACTGAGGGTTGATCTTATTAACATTTGCAAATATCTAAAGGGTGGGTGTCAGGAGGTTGGGACATTCCTTTTTTCTACAGTAGCTAGCAACAGGAGAAGGGGTGATGGGATGAAGCTGGAACACAAACAGTTACACTTAAATAGAAGAAAAAACTTTCAGTGTTTCAGTGAGGGAGCCCTGGCCCAGGCTGCCCAGGGAGGGTGTGGAGGCTCCTTCCTTGGAGGTCTTCAAGACCCACCTGGACACGTTCCTGTGTGACCTGATCTAGATGGGACCTGCTTCTGCAGGGGGGTTGGACTGGATGATCTCTAAAGATTCCTTCCAACCCCTACCATTCTGTGACTCTATGAATTCAAATGTATTAAATATATATATAAACTTATTTAAAGTAAATTCTGTCATGAAGACTAGGAAAACAAAGACAGGTTTTGTCTTTGTGAGGAAATTTAAAGGCAGAAGCTATAACTCAGAGGAAAATAGTTATCTTATTCAAGCATGCCTGCAGTATCAAAGAGCATTTGAGGCATTGGAAATTATAGATATTAAACATAATTCGTTGCTTAGGTTTCTGCAAAACACAAATTCACTCCTGGGCATGTTTTAAGTGGCATATAGTATTTCCTCCAAATTGTATTAGATAAAGTCACGGACTATTACACTGTTGTCATTCAGCTCATTTTGATGAGAAAGCAATTACTTATGGTAGATTAATGCAAAGAGTAGCCATAATCACCGTAGGTTAGGTTAAGAGTTTATTAGAAAAACACAAGCCATTTAAATTAACCCAAATGACCAGCATGTCAGTTCAAAAGAAACATATGCTTTAATTTGTTAAACTGTAACCTTTGCTATATTAGAAAAATACTTTGACACAAACACTTTACAAATGTCAGCAGAAAATCCATACTCCATTTCTTCACATCGGTTTTGTGACACAATGTTTGCTGATATTCGTCAAGGGATAAGTTACGATTGATTTCTTTCCACCCTTACTCTTTTCTCTTCTATTATGAGGAATTAAAGGGCAAAAATGACCTGTTTTGTTCCCAAACCATTCATATGGATATGCTACAGTAGGTAAACTTAACTGCTGCCTGGAACTTAAAGGTCAACAGAATCTCTCAGAAAAGCTTTAGGTGGTAACAGTTAGAGAGAGTCAGAACATTCTAAGATTGAGAAGCAAAAGTAGTGCAGAAAAGTGAAAGAGCTGGTGTGGAATGATATTCTGAGCCTTTTGCTTCTCTTTCTTTTCTCTAGATATTGTTCCTGTGTATTTACATGCCAAAATGGAATTGCTGAAACCGGCTTGATTGAAAGTTCAGTAACGTTCCTTGCTTTAGGATAAAATCTCTTCATTTTCCTAACTCTGTTTACATCTGTCCCTTTGAAACACTGTTATCAACGTGAGATGTAAAGATTGTGTTTATACACTGGATCTTTGTTTCCCTGTTGAAATAACATTGCCCCTTTGTTAAAGCATTCTCAATTGGATGTGAAAATGTGATAAAGACACTTGGAAAAGAACATGAAATCGAGATCCTACAAATGACCCAAGCATATGAGTTGCTTTGTTTCCACACCTGTAGGTTCAAATATATGTCCGTGAACTGTTAATACACCTGAGAAATGAACACACATATGTATGTGCACACATATGCATATGTACATCTCAAGTGGCTTGTTGTGCTATCTCAAAACTACTTAGGAGAGAGATATTTAAAGTAGGAGTAAATGGTTTTGCTGATGCTATCTCAAGAAAATTCATTGAGGAAAAGAACCGCCTTTCACAGCAAAAAGAGACACAAAGCCATGTACCTCGTGAATTTGAGTCTTAAATGTTTCCTTTTTTGTTGTCCTTTATTCTCCCAGAAGGAATCTAGTCAAAATAAACTCTTAGAGAAGATATCTCAACCCAGGCCCTCACAGAAATAGCAAAACCATGATTAAAATGGAATTCTGTTATATTACTCCAGGAGAACTTTCTACAATGGCTCTGCAAATATTCTGTCTCAAGGATATTTGTCCTTCCTCTGTTGACAAAGATGGGCATTAAGAGCATTCTGAACAAGTAATGTGGTAGGTGGAGAAATAAAGGGGTCAGAGAAACACTCTTGAGCCAGCCATTAAAATAATGTATATGTATTTTTTTTTAAATAGGCTAACAAGATAATGTTGTAAATATGTCAAAATTACTAATGAGAACGAGAGAGGAGAACACTTAAAGGGGAATTATGATGATATGTGTTATATCCCACAGCATTTGGGGGTTGAGGGGCAATAACCCCTTGTTTCTAAAAATTACCTGAAATTGCTAGCACAAGCTCTGCACTAACCTTTCCTGATACACCTATCTTATGTTGCTAGGGATGTTCCTTAGTGATTGTTGAGAAAGTCGTCATGGAGTTGCATCTTTTTATGTGATTTAATAAAAGATTTGATTGTGTTGTGCACAGATCACAAATAGGAAAGAAAAGGAAAATAGTCCTTCCTGCAGAAGTACACATATTCAAAGCAACGCAGCCTCTTGTGTTCTCTGTGATGGGGTAAACTAAAGGGGTTCCCAATCCTTACATAGAATATTTTTTCTGTGTAGGAATCAAAGAAAGAAAATACAATGTAATAAAATTTGTGAGGAGTTTAGAGATGATCACAGACCATACATTGGTCCAGAATTTGTGTGGTCTCAGTTCAAAGACATGTGATCCATCAGCTTTCAAAACCAGAAAGGTAATAACAAAAAGCCTTAATAAGAGACATCATTGTGCACTTCAGCTTTTTGAATGTCATTATTCTTAATGGAAAATGACAAGGACCTTAACAAAATTAATAATCCCTCATTGAAATCCCTCATTGGTGGGTGGAGAGCTGGCTGAGTGACAGAGCCCAGAGGGTGGTGATCAATGGCACAGAGTCGAGTTGGAGGCCTGTGGCCAGTGGAGTTCCACAGGGATGGGTTCTGGGGCCAGTCTTGTTCAACATCTTCATCAACCACCTGGATGAGGGAATAGAGTGTACCCTCAGCAAGTTCCCTGCTGGCACCAAACTGGGAGCACTGGCTGATTCCCCAGAGGCTGTGCTGCCATTCAGCGGGATCTCGACCGGCTGCAGAGTTGGGCACAGAGGAACCTCCTGAGGTTCAACAAGGACAAGTGCAGAGTCCTGCAGCTGGGGAGGAACAGCCCCATGCACCAGCACAGGCTGGGGGTTGAACTGCTGCCGCTCTGCAGAGAGAGATCTGGGAGTGCTGGTTGGTAATAAACTGACCATGAGCCAGCAATGTGCCCTCGTGGCCAATAAGGCCAGTGGCAGCCTGGGGGCATCAAGAAGAGTGTGGGCAGCAGGTTGAGGGAGGTTCTTCTCCCCCTCTGCTCTGCCCTGCTGAGGCCTCATCTGAAGTCCTGTGTCCAGTTCTGGGCTCCTCAGCTCAAAAGGGACAGGGAAGTGCTGGAGAGAGGCCAGCACAGGGCCACTGAGATATCAGGGGACTGGAACATCTTCCTTTAGAGGAAAGGCTGCGGGAACTTGGGCTGTTTAGTCTGGAGAAGAGGAGACTGAGGGGGGCTGCCCAGGGAGGGTGTGGAGGCTCCTTCCTTGAAGGTCTTCAACACCTGCCTGGACAAGTTCCTATATGACTTAATCTAGGTGACCCTGCTTCTGCAGGGGGGTTGGACTGGATGATCTCTAAAGGTCTCTTCCAATCCTACCATTCTGTGATTCTATGATTATGTTAAAAGAACAAAAATTTGTATTATTCCTAGCAACAGAGTGTCACAAGAAGTTCCAGTGCTCTTTTAAAGAGGGCAATGGACCTTTGTAAAAGGTTTGCATTGGTTGAAAGAGCTGAAGTATTTATTTCCCAAAATGTATATTACCATATTGCTTGATAGATGCCAGTGATATGATACTTGAACCTTTTTGATTAAGCTCCTGTTGAACTTTAGATTGCAATAATCAACAGTCTGTACAATTTAAATTTTAGATTATTTAAGAAGTCTCCAGAAGCACAGATATTATAATGTGAGATGATTATTGTCGTTGTTACGAAGGAGGCTGCTAAATCCAGTGGGAATGTTCATCAGCATACTGTAATCAGCAGCTTCGGAGAATGCTTAATTACAGTTATTTAGGTGACATGTTGATGCAGTAGTAGTGGTGTTGAAAGCAGAAAAGTTGCATGAATTAGCACTTGTAGCCATGTGAGAGGATATTAAAAGGCATCAATATCAATGCAGAATGCCTGATTATGTGGCTGTTTATACTAATTTTTTACTATTGAACTACAGCCCTCAGCATAAGAAACCAGTGAGTTTACATTTTCTCTTTAATACTTATTCAAAAGAGAAATTACTACATTGTATTTGATTGTCCAGAATTAAATGTTCATGGTAGATTGAAATAGTTTTGATGGATACACTATACAAAAGACAAAGAAATACATGCCTAGAGATTTCTTGATTCTCTAAGCTTCATTTTTAACATTTTCCTGCTTAGATTTAGGTGTCAAAACTGGTCAGTGTGAATGCACATTTTGTATATTCATTAATGTTATGTAGCTAAATTTGCATAGCTTGGTGACAATCATTGCTTTAGTTTACTAATGAATAGCTTCTGAACTTGCCATCTTTTAAGAATGAAGTTCATCAGGCTGTAGTAAGTTTTACTTTACCTAAAAAAAAGTTCTTTTGAGTTACATATTACATCCAGAAATTAACCAAGTTGTTTATATTCCACTTTTCATGTAGCCATCAATCATAGAATCATAGAATGGTAGGGTTGGAAGGGACCTTTAGAGACCATCCAGTCCAATCCCCTGCAGAAGCAGGGTCACCTAGATCAGGTGGCATAGGAACATATCCAGGTAGGTCTTGGAGATCTCCAAGGAAGGAGCCTCCACAACCACTCTGGACCCAACCGAGTATGTGAAACTTTCTGTGAATTATTTTACCCTCTTTCTCTACTGACACTGTTTAGCTCATTCAGGAAAAGTGAGAAGGAAAAATTGAAATGATCAATGCAGAATGAAAAAGAGATAGTGATCTCTCCAGCAGCTTTGTTAAGGGGAAGCATCAGTTGTATGAAATATAGTTAAAATAGAATAAATCCAGATGTTGCATAATTGCTTTCAAAGCAGAAGACAACCACACTGAGAAAGACCTCTGTAAAATGTCTTTGGTAGATATAATCATTGTTGTGGACAGATGCTAGTCATAGTTCCTCATTCACCATTATTGACCTAATGTATTCAGGATGGTTTATACATGCAATTCATTATCACAGAATCAGAGAATGGTAGGGTTGGAAGGAACCTTTAGAGATCATCCAGTCCAATCCCCCTGCCAAAGCAGGGTCACCTAGATCAGGTCACACAGGAACTTGTCCAGGTGGGTCTTGAAGCCCTCCAAGGAAGGAGCCTCCACACCCTCCCTGGGCAGCCTGGGCCAGGGCTCCCTCACTGAAACTGTTTTTCCTTATGTTTAAGTGGAACTTTTTGTGTTCCAGCTTCATCCCATCACCCCTTGTCCTGTTGCTAACTACTGTAGAAAAAAGGGATGTCCCAACCTCCTGACACCCACCCTTTAGATATTTGTCAATGTTAATGTATTTGTGCTAATTGAATATCTAATTATATGTAAACAACAAATTGATACTTACAATTTCTGGTAAGCTAATGTCCATAAAGTGTCAAATCACATGTGTTCCCTTGAATTCTCCAAAAGCAGTTCATCTATTACCAGATAGATACAATGCTTCTGTTCCAGAGCCATGAAGAGTGATGATTTCTAAACCATAGAAAATGTTGCCACAGATCTCATTGTATAAGGTAACCAAATGTTCTGAGACAGCACAGTGTTCATAGTTTGATAGAAATTCCCCTGCTCATATCCACTTTGCAGACATATGACTGTTGTATATTTGTTTCTAAATTCGTTCTCTGCAACCATGATCCAGTAGAGAAGAAATGAGTGCACAAAAAAAGCTGTGGAACTTACAGCACCTACATGGAACTGAGAGGGGTCATCAAATTTAAGAAAGAGTTTAAGATAAATTAATTTTTGAGTAATTGTTCATTTAATTTTCATCTTGGCTTACATCAGTAGAAACAGCCAGGATGATTCAGTGATTGCAAGGATGTTTGTTGTATAATCATCTCTTTTGTCTCTTTTCCATTGTATTTTGCAGACCAAGAGAGACTTTTTACACCTCTGTCAAACACGAGGCAAAATTTGATGCTCATTTTATTACTCTGAAAAGAGAGTTTTTTAAGGGAGAACTAACAAACAAAATACCACAAATCCTACCCTGTGCTCCTGAGCTTCAGCTGAACCTACAGTCACTAACACATTTCCACCCCCAAGCTCTTTAACTAGCTCTCTAAGGATATCATTAAAAGTACTGTATACTGTGTATAGAAAAGGGAAGAAGCACAAGATGTCGTCTGCAGTGGGCTGTATGCCTTCTATATAATAAAGCAAATCCAATTATGTGTGATGTGACATATGCTTGGGAAAAGCGTCTGCAGGTACACAAAGAATAAAGCTAATTTAGAAAGCCAGGGTTTTAAGAGTAGATGGAAAATAAGAAGCAATGTTGTCTAAGAGTTTTCTGTGCAGTGTAGGCTAGTGAAAGTTTTCAGTAAACTCTGACTTTTTTATTAAGACATTTTCTCCCTGGCTGCCCAGGGAGGTTGTGGAGTCTCCTTCTACAGACATTTTCAAGAGCTGACTGAACATGTTCCTGTGTGACCTGGTCTAGGTGGGACCTGCTCTGGCAGGAGGCTTGGGCTGGATGACCTCTAAAGATCCCTTTCAACCCTACCATTCTGTGATTCTGTGATAATAAGTCACTGCTCTAGCTAATGGACCAAGCTGATTGCCGATGACAAAGAAACAAGTGTTAATAGCACAGATGAACTTGTCTGCATGCAAATATCAAAAGCATGTTAGGGAGTAGCATTTTTGATCCTTTCAGACTCTAACATGCTTTTGGCATTTACATGCAGACATTTAAAGCACAGAGCTTTAAACCAAATTCAGAAGAATGCACAGTTGCAGAAAGACATTCTGTAAGATACATTATCTCTACCTGTTAAAGACACTTTGGGGAAACATGCTGGACCTGTAGAAATCAATGATTAAACTCCACCCTTTAAATTCCTAGTTCTCCAGACAATCTCTTTTATACTAAAGACAAAAATCCTTATTTTTAAATCAGGGAAATTAAAAGTGTGCTTGTTCTTACCTAGGTATAGCTGTATCAAAACCAACTCTTGAAAAACATAATTTATGCTTTTGGGAAAGAATTAAAATCAGATCAGTTGTTACTGCTTGGAATGAAGAGAGCTGAGTAATGGCATAACTATTGGTATCATTTTCTAAATGTTGTAAATGGTATCTTCTCCAGAAGAAAACACCAGCAGTGCTAAGGTCAGTGATCTTGTTAGATACAAATTTAATTTGTACTAGTACTTGATGAATATGTTGATTCTCATGCCAAGCTTGTCAAAGAGAGTGAGAGTAAATCCAGTATTACCCTAAGCTTCTAGAATGTAAATATTTTAACCTAAATTAGTTGTTTAGCCTGTCTCTGAAATCAACACAGAAAGATCCCAGTGGACAATTCAATTCATCATGTGTTAAATATCTGTAAGAAAGATAAGTGGTATTCTCTGTGGGAGCCTGTCTGGTGTGTTAGACCAAACTCTGAGTGACAAACTGACTACACTTGTTGCAGTTTCATTAAAATCATCTGGCTGTGCAACTGTATTTGGTGTGCATGGCATGGTTTTAGTAACAGGAGGGCTGTAGGAGTGGTTTCTGTGAGACACTTAGATGCCTCCCCTATGTCCAATAAAACCAATGCCAGATGGCTCCAAGATGGACCTGTCATTGGCTGAGGCTGAGCCCATGGGTGATGGTGGTAGCACCTTGGGGATAACATGTTTAAGAATGGAAAAAAGGGCAACTGCAGATGGAGAGAAGACACAGAGTATGGGAGAGCAGCAACATGTAGACATCAAGGTCAGTGAAGAATGAGGGGGAAGAGGTGCCTCAGGTGCTGGAGCAGAAGTTCACCTGCAGCCTGTGGTGCAGCCCATAGTGACAGCCCATCCCTGCAGCCATGGAGGCCACAGGGGAGCTGAGATCCATCTGCAGCCCAGGGTGAACCCCATGCTGGAGGGAATGGATGCCTGAAGGTGGCTGTGACCCAAGAGAAGCCTGCACTACTACTAGAAGGCTACTGGCAGGATCTGTGGCCCCGTGGAAAGAGGTCTATGCTAGAGCATGTTTACAGTCAGGACCTGTGACCCCATGGGACACCCACACCATAGCAGTCTGTTCCTGAAGGACTGTGTCCCGTGAAAAAAGCGCCACACAGAAGAAATCTGTGAAGAACTGCAGCGTGTGAGAAGGACTCGTGTTGGAGAAGCTCATGGAGGACTATATCCCATTGAAGGGATCTCTCACTGAAGCAGAGGAAGATTGTGAGGAGTCCTTCCCCTGAGGAGGAAGGAGAGGCAGAGATAACACATGATGAACTGACCACAATGCCCATTCTCTGTCCCCCTGCACTGCTGTGAGGAAGGAGGTAGAGAACCTGGGAGTGAAATTGAGCCTGGGAAGAAGGAAGGAGTGAGGGCAAGATTTAGTTTTTATTTTCTCATTATCCTAATGGTTTGTAATGAACTAACTTCCCCAAGCCAAGTCTGTTCTGACTGTGATAATCACCAAGTGATCTCTCCCTGTTCTTATCTCAAACCACCACCCCTTCATTATACTTTTTCTCCCATGTCTGTTGAGGAGAGGAGTGATGGAATGCCTTTGATGGGAACCTGGCATCCATTCAGGGTCAATCCAATACAGTAACTGATTTCTCATCTTGCAGAGGGTCTTTAAAAATATGGCCATTTTCCATACTGCTGCATGGGACTGTCAAGTGTGCATGTATGTTTTAATTCTGAGCATGAAAGAAGCTCATATATCGGAACATATGATTTTCTAGATCAGTGTTATTAGAGTGAACTTTATGTGACAAGCTATTATGCTCTGAAAGACTTTCTCCAGATGCAGAGTAATGCTCTCAGCAGACAGTTGTTATTGTTTATTCAAAGTCTCACTCAGACAGAAAACAGGACATTGTCAGATATTTAACACATTTTACCTGTTTCCATGAGCATTAGTTACATGACCATTAGTAACTTTCAGTACTTAAAGAGGGTTTATTAGAAAGATGAGCATAGACTTTTTAAAAGGGCCTGTAGTGATAGAACGAGATAATGATTTTAAACTAAAAGAAGTTAGATTCAGAGTAGATATAAGGAAGAAATGTTTTATGATGAGGGTTGTGAAACACTAGATCAGATTGCCCAGAGAGGTTATAGATGCCCCATATTCAAGGTCAGGCTGGATGGGGCTTTGAGCAGCCTGATCTAGTTGAAGATGTTCTTGCTTATTGTAGGGGTGCTGAATTAGATGACCTTTAAAGGTACCTTCCAATCCAAATCATTCTATGGTTCATTCCATGATTTACCAATGTTAGCCCTTTTAATAGTTAATTCAGTTATAAAATCTGGGAAATTCTAGGAAGAGAAGACTCATATTTGTAGGGTAACTAGATATTAGTGTCAGCTCAACCCCTCTATCTTGGTTGAGATGGATAAATATTAAGAGTTGAATCCATATTTTATCAGGTTAACAGTTAAGCATCCTCTAAGTCAGCCTTTTCTTTTCTCAAGAGAGTACTCCTTCAGAAGGTAATTCATCTTGCTTACACTGGACTTTTAGCTCACTTCTCCTAAATCTCTATTCAGTGCCTGAAATGAACCCCATTATCCACTGAACAGGGCTTCAATGACCAGCATGGGCAAGAAAATAAACGGTCTGAATATATTTTGTTACTATGTGGAGTGTTATCAATATTTTCTCAAAATTTCAAAGATAGAAGCCTTGGAATGCAAAAATCATTGTTTTTTCTGTTTTCTTCACTGAGATTTGGGATATGTTTAGTCAGAATAGAAACATAGAATAATCATCTTTGAAATACGCTTGCTCAAAATACAGTATTTCCCTTAACCTGTCAAATCCTGGGAGCACTTGTGTCTAGCAAAAAACCCCCAGAATTAGAATATGTTACTTTTGTTTCTTCATTTGTCAAGGAGTGCTTTTATTCTGGAGTGTACAAAGAATTAGATCACTCCTTTAGTTTTCTGAATATATTCATTTAGTTGTAGGAACAGTTCTAGGTTATAAGAAATCCTGTATGAAATAGCTTTTTGAACTAGAGTCTTCTCAAAGGCTTATTCTCCAGAGATATTTTTCTATTGACAAGCTCTGTTTTAGAGGGTTAGTTACAAGTGTGTCCTTTCATTTCCAGGTCCTCTTCTAAAAAGATTGAAACATGTTTACAAAAGGAAGGTCCAGAGCTGCAATCTCAGTTTCTTCATGAGGAGTGCAGATGACTACGTAAGACATAAATACATATATTTTCATAAACAGTTCTGCTACTGTAAGTGTATTTGGTTAATCCAGGCTTGCCTCTGACTGAACCTGTGAATCTGTCTACCTTATGTGACCTGACCTAGGTGAACCTGCTTATGCAGGAGGGTTGGACTGGGTAATCTCTAAAGGTCCCTTCCAACCCTACTGGTCTATGATTCTATGATGAACAAAATAGGTTTAAGTCTTCCTTCACTGGAAAAGTAACTCATAAAGGTTTAAAATTTTCACACAGACTTTTTATAGTGGATGCAAGATTTGCTTTAGCATGTCTGGGATTGCTAACTGAGGTTGAGCCTTTGGATAGAAGAGTTGAAGTCTCATACGAAATGATTGAAACACATGTGAACTTGTCTATGTATATAAACACAGAAAGGAGATCTCGCCTTATTGAACCAAGCATATTGTCTTACAGTTCAGCTATGCAGCAAACCAACTTCTTAAAATCTAGTCATAGATTTGGGGTGCTAATAGCCCAAACACTTACAGTGGGAGTCAGGCTGAAACCGAGAGATCTGGTTTTGGGTTGTCTACATTGCAGGAGTATGCCTCAGTTAATTAAACACAACCTGTTTGTGACCTGATCTAAGTGGAACCTGCTTCTGCAGAGGAGTTGGACTATATGATCTCTAGAAGTCCTTCCCAACCCTACCATTCTATGACTTTATGATTCTGTTTCAAAGTTTAACACACCCTCAAGCATCCCAGAAAGCCTCTATGTGCCTCTTCAGCAGGATATAGGTGTCCCAACAGTCCTATTTGCCAGCTCTGTGATGATGTCTCAGGTATCCAAGCACATCTCAGATGGCATTGGACATGTATTTCTAGGCATATTCCTAATTCAAGAACTGTAATCTAGTTGTCTCTAGGTTCACTATGTGTTTAAAGTAGTTGCTGACTAGAATCTGCCCAACTCAGAAGGTGATTCCACTGTCCAGCCACTAGCTGTTTATTTCGGAGAGACTGACATGTAACCCAAGAGTAGGCAAATAACACACAAATAAACAGATTTGCATTGTTTGAACTTGGACAATGTCTTCACTTTATATATTCAGCTTTACCATCTATAAAAGAAACATGGATGTTGAACACTGTAAACTGTAGTGACGTGAGATTTCATCATGCAGAAGCCTAACCAGGAAAGCATAATGATTCTCTACTCTTCTGATGGAACTTGTACTTGCAGCAGCTGAAATGCTGATGGTCTTTTTTACCTAGACCAGTCAAAACTTCAATCAGATCTTCTATTGTTCAGAAAAATAATGAAAAGAAGATCAGCTGATAAGTTTATAAAATGCTCTCAATGCAGCAGATTGTTTCCACTGAACTGCTAAAACAGTCTACTGTGGCATTTACAATGCCAATCCATTCCTATTGACAAATCAGTGAAAAATCAATGCATTTGCTTGAAAAAACAAAGTCTTTGCTGATATAAGGGTTTAAAAACATACATTCTAAATAATAAAGGCTTACACAGGCTTGTTCTGCTTCTCACCCTGCCCTGCCTGCAAGTGGGATGGAGGTGCACAAGAAGTTGAGAAGAGGCAGAGCTGGGACAGCTGTTCTCAACATACCAAAGGGATTTTCCTATCTCTGAATTGAAAGCACTTGTCTGCCCAATTAATCATTGTGTATGATGGAGCCCTGCTTTCCTGAACACCTGCCTGCCCATGGGAAGTATTGCATGAATTTCTCGTTTTGCTTTGCTTGCATGTGAGGCTTTTGCTTTCCCTATTAAACTGTCTTTACCTGAGCCCATGAGTCTTCTCCCTTTTGCCCTTCCATTTCTCTCCTCCATCCCACTGGGGAGACTGAATAAGCAGCTGTGTGGTGCTTAATTACTGGATGGAGTTAAACCATGACAGGTTTGTACATGGAAAAAATTAAACCAGAAATTCTGTTGAAGTACAGAGTAAAGTTGAGCCTGAACAGTTCAAGTGAAATGATACAGTCTAATGTTAGCTCTGCAGAGGACGTAATTAACTGCACTGCATTATTAAAACTCAATTGAAATGCTGCTTGGCTTTATAGTTTAAGAAAGGGATATGTTTATTTACATAATGTTTTACAGCAAGATGACCATGTATTACCACTAATGTCCACTTGCTACTTGCACAACAGTGATTTCAATAATATTATTATCTTTAAAACTGCAAGAAAAGTAATTGTAAACATTGCATGATAGACTGCAGCTCCACAGAGGTCATTAACGTGTAGCTGAATGACAGGCTAAGACTTAAAGAATGGCTAATGTCTTAGGCAGCTTAAAACCAAAGTACTGTGCTCATTTCTGGTTTAAGATGAGGTTTGCAAATCTTGTGTTATTTTAAGGGGAAATTTTCTCTTTAATTAGCTGATAAGTTCTATAATATAACACTAACTTGAGGAAAATCATTTAAACCCTGCATTTTCATTTAAATAACCAATTACATCCAATTCAGAAGATTTATTTAACCATGGATGTTTTATATTTCTGCTTAATATCATATTTAGGAACAAGATTATTCTTTCATTGCAAAGAGAGAAAAGTTGTGACAGTGAATTAAGAGCAGTCTTCACTTTTATGCTGAGAAACAGAGGCTTCTGCTGTGATTTCATACTGGTTTTCCATTAAGGGTGATTTCATTAATTTTTAACCTTCAGGGTGAATCAGAACAACACAGGAGTGGAAACAGCATTTATTTAAATTAAAGTGTGGCATACTTAATTCCATAAGTTTTCAAATTTTTACAGGAGTCTTCCTTGGAGGTCTTCAAGATCCCCCCTGGACATGTTTTTGTGTGACCTGATCTAGGTGACCCTGCTTCTGCAGGGGGGTTAGACTGAATGATCTCTAAAGGTCCCTTCCAACCCTACCATTCTGTGATTCTATGATTCTAAGATAGCCCAAATCACCTTGATTTATTCAGCACTTCTCCACGCCCAGAATCTTTGAGATTTGTTTTAGTGTTTCTGCTTATACTGAAGGCACAAATGAAACACTCTCAATGCACAGCTGCTTTATGCCATGCGTTTAACAACGGAGCAGACTGCTGCTGCTGCAGCATGAGATCTGCTCAAAGCTGATAAACCCTTCTGGAAACAGGACTTGAACCAGTCAGAATCCCAGAATTATATTTTAAACAGTGAAAAGTATTTGGTGCTCGAAAAGAATGTGAACTAATTTCAGAACTAGAAAATGCAGGGTAACTGATTTTCATTTTAGGTCTCGATTTCTTAGTCATTGGCTTCAATCTGAAACAGGAGGGACATTATTTTACATGTCTACTAAGTTCTGATCTTAGAGAAAGTGAGCCATTCTTCATAAGATATTTTAAATCACAGAATCACACAGAATCACAGAATCTTAAGGGTTGGAAGGGACCTGGAAAGCTCATCCAGTGCAAAACCCCTGCCAAAGCAGCACCACCTAGAGCAGGGCACACAGGAATTCGCCCACGTGGGTTTGGAATGTCTCCAGAGAAGGAGATTCCAGAACTCAGCTGGGCAGCCCCTTCCAGTGCTCCCTCACCTCAATAGGGAAGAAATTCTTCCTTGTATTTCTTTGGGACCTCTGCTGTTCTAGCTTATACATGTTGTCCCTTGTCCTATCATTGGCCATCACTGAGAGCAGCCTGGCTCCAGCCTCCTCACACTCATTTGTGAAGTTTCTGTTATGATGCTTAGCAGAAATTCACTGGGGACTTGTGGAAGCTAAAAACAAGTCTTTAAATTACGATGAATGTGTTACAGAGGAAACATAAATGATGGTTTACTGAAAATTATATGTTTACAGATTCAATTCCTATTTATAGTCTGAACTTAAAATTGGATCATACCTATTTATAAAGCAGGAAAGCATACATTTAAAATAAACACTAATTTTCTATCAATTACTCATTTAGAAAAAACATTCAATTATTTTTTTATCTTTTTTATTCTGGAAGATTAAGGTGAAATTGATTTTCTGATTAGTTATTCATTGCCCTTATTGACTAGGTCAATAGAAATATACAGAGCTTTACATACGTGTTTAAATATGAATGCCAAGTCTTATGCTGAGCTTTTAGTGACTAGTGCAGAGATATCATCCAAAATCTCTTTTTAGCAGTACAATAATAATAATAATTTTTAAAAGTTGCTTCCACAACCTTTGCACTTTCGTAGAATCACAGAATGGTAGGGATTGGAAGGGACCTTTAGAGATCATCCAATCCAACCCCCCTGCAGAAGCAGGGTCACCTAGATCAGGTCACACAGGAATGTGTCCAGGTGGGTCTTGAAGACCTCCAAGGAAGGAGCCTCCACACCCTCCCTGGGCAGCCTGGGCCAGGGCTCCCTCACCTCACAGTAAAACAGTCTTTTTTTTATGTTTAAATGGAACTTTTTGTGTTCCAGCTTCATCCCATCACCCCTTGTCCTGTCACTAGATACAATAGAAAAAAAGGATGCCCCAACCTCCTTTCCCAACCTACCCTTTCATAATACTAGACCATGTGAGATGACAGATTCCTAAATATCTTAGAGTGAAATGGAGCTACCAGCCTGCAGATGAATTGCATTTAAAATGAATGTATTTTTGTTCATTCTGGTTTTGCAAACAAGATTATTGTGTTTAAACAAACACCATGAAAGAATTACCAGAGAAACACTGATTCATAAATGCCAGAAGAGTTATTCATTTGAAAATGTTAAAATAGTCTCCATTCCCATAATACAATCATGTTTTGCTTCCTTATTAAACTACCCAATTGGTACAATATTAAGCTTCGCTTCCTGATGAGGGGTGCTAACATCAAGGCTCCTGTCTAGATAGATTTCTGCATGATGGCTTCTTTCAGGGCCAACAAGCTAATGAAGGGAGTGGAACATCTTCCTTGTGATGAAAGGCTGAGGGAGCTGGGGCTCTGTAGCTTGGAGAAGAGGAGACTGAGGGGTGACCTCATTCATGTTTACAGATCCATAAAGGGTAGGTGCCAGGAGGATGGAGCCAGGCTGTGCTCAGTCATGGCCAATGAGAGGACAAGGGACAAGGAATACAGGCTGGAGCATAAGAAGTTCCAAAGAAACACAAGGGAAAGCTTGTTCCCTGTTGAGGTGAGGGAGCACTGGCAGGGGCTGCCCAGATGGGCTGTGGAGGCTCTTTCTCTGGGGACATTCCAACCCAGCTGGATGAGTTCCTGTGTGCCCTGCTCTATGTGGTGCTGCTCTGGCAGGGGGGTTGCTCTGGATGAGCTTTCCAGGTCCCTTCCAGCCCTTGAGATTCTGTGATTCATTGCAGTGAACCAAATCACACTATCTTCAGAAATCAGCAAAAGAGTGCTAGTCCTCTGGAATTCCACCCCAAGCTTTTCACTGACTTTATGGTCAGTTGCAGAGAAAGTGCTGCTTAACACTGAACTTAATACTGACACAGAAGGAAACTTCTAGATCAGTTCTGCTGTGATTAGACTACCAAATCAGAAGTAAAGGCTTAAGCTTTGTGGTGAGTTGGTTTGTTTCTTTCTTTAGAAGAGAAAGAAAAAAATGTTTATCAGCAAATATAGAAACTCTTGAGAAAACTGTGTGTCCTTACAAAAGACATTTGGACCATAAATTCTGTACACTGACACACATTCAGGTTTTTAATGCTTCCCTAACAGGCTTCTGAAACAGCAGTTTGCCTATTTTCTGTCCATTACTTAGGTACTGTGAAGGAATCGGGCACATTGACTTTAATGGGACTTCACTCATTTTCTTGGCTGTGCTCCAGCCAGTCAAACGTGGAGCCCAGGAATATTCTCCAGCTGCTCTGTTTTGCCTTTAAGACAGTTGGCACTTAATACAGCTCCTTCCTACACCTGATTTTTTTTATATTGTTTTAAAATATCAAAGACACTTTGAAGAAAATGAGAAAGAGAAAATGCTCTAGCACAATATCACTGCTTTAATGTGGAGCTTTATATAGCATTTGACAGGATTGATTGCATATAAAGCTTTGCAGCTGAGGAGGTCCCTGTTTCCTACACTGATCTGAGATTCTGCTGTCAGCTGCTGTGAATTTGTACCCAGACTGCAATAAAAGGAACATAGATTTCTGTTTACATGTGGTGCTATACAATATTTAAAGTGTAAAGTGTATTTGAAAGGCTGTTAATAGATGGAAATGTTTATGCTAGAAGAGACAGAAAAATTGAATAAGGAGTAGGAAGCATATGGTAACTCATATGAGAAATATTTCATACTGGGAGAGACACTCCTCCTCTATGGTGGGTTGAATAATCTGTTGTGGGTGTTTTTTCTTTGTTTATATGATGTCTTGAGAGTTGCACGGTTCCTGTGAGGAAATTAGTATTTTAATGGATTTTAGACAGTGTTGCCTGAGAGAAATAAGTATATATCTATAAAATATGAAAAGATAGCCCCAGAAGATGATGGCTTCACATTTATTGTTCTGTGTTTATTGTAGTAATGTCTTAAACATCTCAGGCAAGATGAGGAGCTTCTGCTTATAGTGTATAGCTCTGTATTTTTAACTGACTGCTTCAACTGATAGAAGAACCTTTGAAAACAGATTGTGAAATGAGATTTCTGCCTGTTTCTTGAAGTTGTGTGTTTGATTTAGGGAAAAAGGGTGAATTAAGCAGAGTACCATTTAAATTTTCTGAAACTAAGAATGTGAGTGTTGTGAGATGTGGATATGTGACAAACCCCAACCTCAGAGCCTGCCTCTAGAGCAGAATTTGCAAAGCTAATTTCAGTTTGGAGCAAGGTGAGATTGACAGCTGACAGTGCACTAAATGTTAGGATGCCCAAACCAATCAATAGGAAACGTGGAAGAGCAAAGCATTTCTGAAATGCTGTGCCCTGCAGGGACTGCACTACCCAAAGCTGGAAGCCAGAGTTCTGGTGTTTGCTTGCTTGCCTGATAAAAGCACTTGTCCAAGTGGTGTTCTGCTTCTTGGGTTGCTGATGGAATTTGCATTTGCTACTTATTGGATAAAGGAAAAAGGAAATAAATCCAAAAATATTCTGAGAGCAGCTACTCAAGACAGCATCTTTCCCATCAGAACAGCTAACATCTACTCTCCTCTGGCCCATGTTGCTTTTGCAGTTCTTGCACATAGTGGTGCAGTTATCCACCAAATGGATAAAGGCAATTCTCTCTCATAGCTCTGTGGTTATCACAGTCTGTTATGATGCACTAGCTCCAGTCCTAACCTTCCTCTTCCTTCAAGGAGAGGTCTCAAAATGGGTCTGTTGGAGCAGATGTTCTTATAAACAAGCCATTAGGAGTAACAGTTAAAGTAAACTTTGTATGTTCTGTGAACTCTAAGAAAACCAGCTGAGTAGAGATTTTCAGGAGACTAGGGGAGGAATGGTTAATTTATGGTGTTGGAGAAGGACAGATCGTGAAAAGACAGACAGACAATAATCAGCTTGGCAAAGGCCATGTACAACATAGTCCTTCTTCAGACATTTTGAGAAGTTAGCCTTCAAAACTTTAGTGTGTCTCAGGCATCTGTGGATGTTAACTTTCTTCCTTCCTATGCCTCCTTTCTGGTTTGCAGAGGTTTGTTCTCTATTGGTTCTCTGAATTTCAGCATTTCCTCCTGTTTGAGACTCAAAAAGCTCCTCATTGTCATGTTCTTAAGTCCAGATCCTCCAGTTAAGCAGAAAATGGACTTATAATGTCAGGTACTATTGACAAAGATATGTGCAAATATGTAAACATTTTTGTTCGAAAGTGATGGGAAGGATTTCTTTCAGGTCACTTCAGATGCATTGCATTTAAACCAGGGATGCTGAGATAAATGTTCTTCTGTCACTTGGCTATACTCAGGTGATCCTCCAACAGGTCCCCATGAAACATGTCAACACAATGCTTTTACTTGCTTCAAGTGTTCAGGGAAAGATATTAGAAGTTGCAAGATATGTTCATTTCTCTGATAATTCCTTCTCTTAGACTTAAAACAATGTTAAAGTACAACTCAGTCGAGAAGTGAGATTTCTAGAGATAATATCGCCCCCAGCAACAGACCAGTGATTGATTGATGGGTATATATTAGCTAAAAATAATGATGGTCCTCACATTTTTCCTCCTACAGCCTAGTTGTTAATCTTAGCCACATTCCACCCTGCCCCCCTCTCACAGAAATACTTCAGAATGCTTTAGATATTAGGAAACAAGCTTCTTTTCTGCTCTGATTAGTAGCAGAATGTCACCTTTCTCCACTTAACTGCAGAAATATGTATTTATCTCATACAGAGGATTTCTTCCAAGAAAGAGGACACATCCAAACCAAGGCAGAAGCAAGGATGCATTACATTGAGTTTGCCAGAAAACCTGCATCATTTTCAGCTTGAATCATGCAAGCAACAGCATGCTGAAGGCTTCTTTTAGATTATTGCTGTTATGTGTTTCTTTGCTTTTTGCCTGACAGTATTTAAATGAAAACTTCAGTTCTGAATCTTATTGAAAAACACAATGTCCAGGGAACATTGTTTATCTGGGACTCTACAGTGTTCCCATTTCTTTTCCCTGTCTCTGCTTAAAGGTTGGATCCCTGGCGAGCAGCTTTTGGGCTGTGTGGTGAATGTGCTGTGACTGTGTGGAATAACACCAGGACACCACTGACATCTTGTTGATAAGCTTTGCATTAAAACATATTCTCAGACAGCCCTGCCTTGCAAATATATATCACTGTGGAACCATTATCAATTTCAGACATACTGAAATCATGCATAGAACCCACAGAAACATTTGCCAACAACAGTTATCCAAAAAGCTGGAGTGAAGCAGGTAAAACACTTTGTTACAGTTCAGTTCTCTGTTGTCTCGAGATGGAGAAAAGCACCAAAACCACAGTAATATGTTTTTGGTTTAGTCATCTTCCTTTATTTCTCTGCAAATGTCTTATGCCAAAGCAGATCATTAACTTGCTCTTTCTTGTCAGCCTGATTCATATATCTAGGTATTTTGTCCTCATCTTCCTATTCCATCTCTTCAGGGGAACTGAGTGCAAAAATGCTTTTGAAGGTTTTGTTGTTGTTGTTACTATTTGCTTCACAACTACTGTGGTTTCTGGATTAGGCAAAACACACCAAAAACTGCAGTTTACTACTTTTATTTCTCAGTTCTGGGATGCCACTTAGTTTTACAGAGGAGATACACAATCATGGACATTCAACCCATAGAAAGGCAACCAGGTAATCAGTTGATATTGTGCAGTTGATTACACCAAGTAATCTTGATCTCATATGACTTGCTTCTGCAGGGCGGTTGGACTAGATGATCTCTAAAGATCCCTTCCAACCCTACCATTCTGTGATTCTATGAATAGTAAAACTGTCCTTTACCCCCACTGAACAGAGATCTATGTTAACAAGAAGTATTATTCACATCACTAATTAGCTGTCAAATTACACTGTAGCATGGTTCAGCTGGTGGCAAGAAGTCTAGGTGTGGACTGAAGATCAATTCAATCCATACTCTGCTTCCTCTTTAGTCCAAGAAGCAAATAAAAGACTGACAACATAGCTGCCAAACCCCAGGGGAATTAGAAATCTGGATCTTGATGCCATGATTCAGTTTCTCCATGAGCCAGCAGAACCTGGTATTGTTTCACTTTGAAGTTTTCCACTCCATAGTTTACAATCTGGATGAGAAAGAAAACCTACCTGCTAGCTTTTTGGTAAGTGACAAGATGGAGTGACTACACCTAGGAGCACTGTTTGTACACTAGCAGTTGTTTATGGGATCAATAGTTTTGAGTCCAATATTTATGAGTCCAAAGTAAGGTATTTTGTGGTGCTTCAGTAGATCCAGCTGAATCACCAAATCTGGACTTCCCTGTACCCACATCTGTCCTAGATCTTCCTTTTATCTCCTCTCAGTTCCTGAAGTGATATGGCTATGTTGATGTATTTCTGAGCTGAGGTGAAGGTCCATGAGGAAGGATTAATGAGCCCAGGTGCAGGACCAAATAGAGGAATTCTGTTTTCATCTTTTGCATCTCTATGTTGCTCTGATGTGTTGCATTGACTTTTTAGATCAGGTCAGGATTGGTTTGCAGAACGCTTCAGAGCCTGTTGACTTGGTGTAGGTATTACAATAGTGTTACTAATCCTGCTCAGTTGCTGTGCTCAGTGCTAACATTGTCTCTATCCTAGCAAATGAATTGTTCCTGGAACCACTGTCTGACAGTGAGGACAGCTACAACAAAACAGCTTGCATCGATATGAAAGGACTCTTGCCTTACAAAACAGGGCTGCTGCAGGCAAGTTTCCTATTGGGAACTGGTCCTGACCTCTGCTGACTGCTGAACTGTACTCACAAGTTGTTGAGCACTCCTGTTTGTCACTGCCCAAAAGCATGCTAGGGGCAGTTTTAATAAGGTACTAATGCAGGGAACTGAGCTCCTGTGCCCAGAAATGTTTCCTCTGCCTAGTATATTTGTACTCACGGAGCACAGACTGCACTGCAGCCTGCCCTCCTTTTACCCTCAGCCTGTTGCTGCTCCACAGCAACTTGCTGGAGGAGAAAAGGGAATTGTGGTTTTTTTCTTTCTCTCTTCTTTGATTTTAAGACAAAGAATCATACAAAGGTTTAACCACCCTTTCAAGTCTCTCTCCCTGCTCTCCCATCCCACCCTGTACAAGACCTGTCCTGCATGCATGTGCTGCAATTGGATGCTAATAACCACAATAACATTTGCAGTGTAAAGGAGTCTATGTCCTGAAGACCTGCTTTCATGTCTCTTAAATGTACTCCAAGGGCTTTTGAGCTCGAAATAGCTTGGGGTTTGTGGGTTTAATTCTTTTACACAGGCTATGGTTTCCAAAAGCTTTCCCAATCATAGAAGGGGCTAAGATAGCTCCAAAGCAATTATGTCTTGTAATTATAAGAAAAAAGTTCCCAACTATGTCTTAGTGAATCACAACATTTACCAGTTTGGAGCCTGCAGCTACATGGATGAGATTAGCTGCTAATTGGAGGGAGGAAATAAACCAGAATGAATAGAAAATGAATTTTCTGTTTTAAAACAGACTTGTATCTGATTTACAGTGAGAGAGTCTCTTCTTCTTCCCCAGAACAAGGAAAGATGAAATGCATTGTTGTATGTACAATAATGTGTGTGTGTTTGCAAACCACTGATACTTTTGTAAAGGAAAAGTGGGGAAGGTTGGCTAAGGTCCAACCCCTGTGTAATAACAATAATACATGCTGTCCTTGCCATGCTGAGAAAAGCAAGACTTCATGGACATTAGGGCACATCAGAAGAAGGAGGAGGTGTGTTGAGTGGGGCTTCACTCTTTCACTAGTACAAAGTCTCCTGAAATTCTTTTCTCAGCTATACAAACTGCTCTTAGGAACCTCCAAAGGCCACATTTATGAGACAGACTGATATTTAGTTTCAGGGGTGGGAATATATCTGTTAAATGTTACGCAGTTCCAGGTCTCGATCCCAACCAATGTTCTCTTTCAACTTGCAGTGTCAGTATAGAAAGCCCATGTAGCTTGCACAGACTGCAACTGGTACACTCACAGACTTATGCAGTAACTGGAAAGCTCATTTCAGATGCTGAAGGTGGTTGAGGCATGATAGCACATTGCCAGCCCAAGGTAATAAGTTGTACTTCTCAGTCTAATTAGCTTCAGTGCAGAGCTGTGCAGCTGATTGCTTCCATCCTAGTACTACTGAAAGCTTCACTGAACAGGGTGCTGGGGCAGGTGGGGGGTATTTCTGCACTGATTTCTATTGAACTGCATAGGTGCACTTCAAAGTGTAATTAAGAACCTCCATGCTGCTTTGCATATGCCAAAAAATTGGGACATAAAATTAAAGGCTTCTTAGAAGGATCTATCCCTTGCTGTTAATCTGTTCCTTTGTAACATTTTGCTATATCAATTTATTTAACAGGTTTTGTGTTCAGATGTTGATAGCTTGAGGTTTGATTTATCATCCTGTCTTCCTCACAGCAAAAGTAATGCCTAATTAGCATTCAGCTGCCTTGCTGTAAAGTTGATTGAGGTGGTGGATATTTTAGGTGGTTGTCATGGAGTGAAAATGACAGAAATAGCAACTATCCAGGGCTAACTGGAATTTGAAAGGGGAGGGTTTCTTCCAAGGCTGGCAAATGTTATCTATATGGTGCCTAAAGAAAAGTGCAACATTTCACAGAAGATAAGATTATGCTACATGAGAGGAGTCACACATAGGTGCTCTTGGCAATTCCCAGACTTTAAATCTAAGCCTGTGCATCACTCAAAGAGTCAAGTAATAAATTCTTCACAAATAAAGGTAATTGCATAAAAGAAGTAATGCAAGTACAGGACATTTTCTTTCCAAAGCTGTAAAATAACACAAACATGGATGGGTGCTGCCTTTTTAATGGGTTTGGTGACTGAGTACTGTGATGAAAGCATTGCAGCATCCACAAATTATTTGTGTGCCGTTTCCAGAGAGGGAGTTCATACATGCAAACAGTGAAGGCTATTTCTTAATGAAAAACATTTAGCTTGGAGCCTATTTGCATCCAAAACTGTGAGATTTTCATACCAAGCTGTGAGATTTTCATATATGTCAGAAATATGATCTCTTAAAACCCCACAGCATAGCAACACGTGGGTCTGTACTCCATGCTCTGCAGGTTGATTGGGACTGGGCTTGTTGTAATGAGCCTGCACTATCTGGTCCAGTGTTTCTTCAGATTACCTATGCCTCTTGTTATCCTTGATCATTTCAGAGCAATTTGCACTGGAACAGAACTGCAGAAATTTTACTATTAGACATTTCTCCAGAACTGAACTTCTGAGTCCTCCAAATTATTTGTGTTATCAAGTATATCTCATATCCTTTGGTCCAAAGAGAGGGGAAGATATGGAAAAGTCAAGGTATTTCTGCTGTTTATTTTAACATTAGACTATCTCTTGTAGAGCATTTGTGCGTAGAGTTATAGATTGTTGAGATGTAAAGAAATCTTGATCACTAGTTTGGCTATGTTGCTAGTTGAGTCATTTCCAGACAGCCTGTGTCTTTCAAATACCAAAATGATGTTGATAGTAAATATGCTGAAATTAGAATCTACTTTAAAAAGCACCAGCAACACAGCTGAACTGGTCTGACTTTGTCTCATAGATGGAGCCTTATAAATGTCTGAAGAAGGACTTCTTTTTTTTTCCCCCCTTTAATATAAATACCAGGAGGTCTGAACATACAGAAAGTTTTGATTCATTACTTATGTCATCACCCTTACTATTAAATCCTGTGTGAAATACACTGATGTTTAGTCAAGAGAAGAACTTTGGTTTCAGGAACCGACACAAAGTTTTGTGAGAGAGAGAGAGAAAAAAAAAGCTCAGGCAGGGTGACTGGGATGAGTGGGCAGTGAGGTGGATGGAGAGCTGCTGAATGACAGAGCCCAGAGGGTGCTGAGCAATGGCACAGAGTCGAGTTGGAGGCCTGTGGCCAGTGGAGTTCCACAGGGATGGGTTCTGGGGCCAGTCTTGTTCAACCTCTCATCAACCACCTGGATGAGGGCACAGAGTGACCCTCAGCAAGTTCCCTGCTGGCACCAAACTGGGAGCACTGGCTGATTCCCCAGAGGCTGTGCTGCCATTCAGCGGGATCTCGACCGGCTGCAGAGTTGGGCACAGAGGAACCTCCTGAGGTTCAACAAGGACAAGGGCAGAGTCCTGTAGCTGGGAAGGAACCTCTCTTGCCTTCTCAGAGACAGTTGTGTCTGGGTTTTTTTAAGGTCCTTTGTTGGTTTTTTTTTGTTGTTTTGTTCTTGCTCAGTACAAAAGCAAGTGGCTGCTTCTCAGTGCAGTTTTGAGGATACAGAGATACCCTCAATGTCACCGAATCTGAAGGGTTGGAAGGGACCTCGACAGATCATCCAGTCCAACCATTCTGTGTTGCTCAGATTGTTTGAGTAAATTCATTGACATTGTGTGATGACCACCTTAGTGTTCTTTGTATCTCTGTAGCTTGGAATCTATTGTGTCATTTTACATATCATCAGCGAGGCAGTGGTGTGGAACATTATTCTGAAGCATTTCCTATTTTATTAAGTTCATACAAGTACTCTCCTTTGTTGGATTCTGGAATATGTTTGT
Organism: Colius striatus; assembly: GCF_028858725.1. Taxonomy (NCBI): domain Eukaryota; kingdom Metazoa; phylum Chordata; class Aves; order Coliiformes; family Coliidae; genus Colius; species Colius striatus. Next base: position 1,765,017 of record NC_084760.1, read on the forward strand.
GTATTTTTTGTGTGCAAATGCATTATGACAAACTGTGGAAAGTCAAGAAATGTCACCAGTGTTAGCTTCTTAGCCATGGTATGTTAACTTTCTGTCCAAAATGAAAACTGATAAATCATAGAATCATAGAATGGTAGGGTTGGAAGGGACTTTGAGATCATCTAGTCCAAGCCCCCTGCAGAAGCTTCAAGAGCTTCTCTAAGTCGGGATTTTTCAGCTAGATGAATTTGTGCCTATTACATCTCACTGGAGGAAGTCTGGAGGGATGGGGGTGAAATTAATGCCTGGGCATGTGGTATTTAAAAGCAATGTGGTTACTCTATCATCACATCAACTGACAGTGAAATCTATGAATTATTTGCAGCCTTTATGAATAGCCACTTGAAGTATCTCTTGGGGTTTCCACCATAAGGCTGCCTATTACTCTTACTTAGTTGCTAGGACATCAATTAAGCTTGATAAAGTAGAAAAAAATGAATGTCACATTTGGTATACTTCTGGCTGTCTGCATTGATTTCTGGCTTCTGAATAGATTCAATTACGTGGTGTAATTCAAGCTTGTCATGATTGTAATTTTGTTGGATCTCCTCCTCGTTTGCTAATTTCCCGTGGGAGGTCAAAAGTCACTCTAGGAGCTACACTTTAAAAATCACTGGGCACTAGATTTGTTAAAAACACTTAGGAAAAATAATTAGTTTAATAAATGCTCTTACACACAGTTGTCAGAAATCTGAAAATGTTAGAAACAGCAGGTCTCTGAGACTCACTGAGTGCTGGAAAACATTGTGGCTTTAAACACCAATCCAGTCTCATTTGATGGAAACCCAGGCTTGGAATTAATGATGTTCAAGATCTTATTCTCTTTTCAGATTCTTGATTTGTGATCTGGCTTCATGTGCATTCTGCTGACATTCAAAAGTTTTCTTCCACGACCATTTTCCACCTGTCCCTCACATTCCAAATCACTCCAGATATTACATATGAAAGCTGAAGCTGGAAATGAAGTATAATCATTTACCTTACTCATGCACTTCACATTATTACTCTAGTCATGCTGTCTTTGATATGGAAACACTGACATGATTCTTGGTTTTAATGACTAATTACCTGGGTCTCAGGACAGCTGATACAGTTCCTATATCTTCATCAGCTTTACAGGTAAGTACTTTAAACCAGTATTATTAAGGCTGTCTACTAAAATACAGAAATGCTGTTTCCTGTTGAATTAGCAGCACCACAGACAGGCAGTTAAATAAGGATATATTTTGATCATGGTCCTGAGACAATAAATGTAGGCAAGGAGTCAGTGATGTGTTTTTCTATTTCCCAATGAGAGTAATTGACATGTTAAAATTTGATGCTTGGAAAACATTATTCATAATTCTATTTGTCTGGTTTCAGTCTGTTTAGGGAGTGTTTTGGGGGCTGTAAAGTTCAGGAAGCCATTGTACTGAATATTCTATATCTATTTTTGTTTGAAACAGCATTTCTGCTGAAAATAGAGAACAAGAAGTTAGTATATTCCAAAAAAGAACTGGAGAAAAAGAAAACAAGGAAGTGCAATCATTATCATTCAGTTGGATTACCTTCTTTATTCCTTAATAGCCTCATGTCATGTTACTTAATTCCATCAGTATACAAACAACATCCTATTTTGCTACTCCACAGGCTTCTTGTTTGGTTTACTGAGTCACAATGATCTGTATGGTGAACTGTGTTGAAAGTAAAGAGAGTGTTGAAAGCAATACAGTTTATCTCTGAGGGGAAAGAACCCCAAGCCACAAAAATCCCTCGAGCCAGTAGAGAAATATGGTTGTGTGAAGCTGGAAAAAAGTGGATTGAATGTAATTCAGTGCCAAAATTTGTATGAATTTATCACTTAAGCCCATGTCCTTAGCTGTAGTAAAGTGGAATTCCCTGCTCCAAGGCTCATCCATTGCCTCCTCATTTCCATGTGAGGAAAGACTTCCAAGTTACTCTGGACTCAAGGTTTATGTTGGACAAGAGTGAAAAGGGTAACACGAAGCTTTTGAGGAGCTAGTTGGCTGGAGAGTGATTTGCTTCTTTGACAGAGAACTCTGTTAGAAAATGGAGCTGTGAGCTTTCTTTGGGAGTCAAATGGCTTAACTGCACTATCTGGTGAAAAACCTGGGTGCCAAATTTTGTTTGGGAAAGAAGGTGACCGCAGGAGGTCTTTATTGCCTTCTCCATAGGTGGGCAGCTCAAAAACAATAAAAAGAAAAGGATTACTTGTGCAGTGGAAATTGATGCTGCAGGCCATGAGGCAGCTCTCAGCCATTGTCAAAGGCACAAAACCATACTGAATCTTTAGATTGAGTTTCAGTATAACCCACTACAGGGTTCTTATGATTAGATGAACAGTTTTGCAGTCTCCAAAATACAATGGAACTGTAGACACCTCAGATACAGTCTGTATTGCTTTTGCATGGGGTGAATTAGGGGAAATCCACACTAAAGTCCATGAAGCTGGCCAGGTGATACTCATGTGTTGCTTAACTATCCTGTTGACTTGGTTGAGTGGCAACACTTGGTGTTTGCAAGCTGGTTGTGTATTAGGAGACAACAACATAACCCTATGTGAAAAGGGCTTACACAACACTGTGTGCACTTGGTAGTTTCCCACTTTAGATCTTAGAATGCCTTGGAATAAAGTCACATGTTTGACATCAGTTAATGAGGCTGTATCCTAGGAAGGTCTTCACAGCTCATTGGGCAAGACTGAGTCAGGACACCTTCTTCTGACTTCCTTTGGAGTATCCATCTCGGGATTGTCTCTCCAGCTACAGGTGTCTCACGGCAGATGGTTGAGTGTAGCAGGTTGTGTAACAGCAAATCACTCATGTTCTTGGGCTGTGTCATCTGCCCTTGTTTCCTTAAAATAAATCTTGATTAATAGCACTATTTTCATGAGAAGTATGTAGACAGCACGGAATCCATTTACTTAAGAAGCTTTGATGCTGTGGGCTGAGGCTAATGAAAACCATATTAGTCTTAGTCGAGCGACACAGGTATTTTGTTTCTTACTGTGGTTTTGTGGGGAAAGCCTGATGGGATTAGCTGCCAGTAAAAAAGTGACTCTCTCAATTTTAAAGTGTAACAATTAATGCATTTTTTAAATGAAAATAAATTAAGATTATTGAAGGTAACTAGTTCCTCACCCAGGGAACCTGATTTAATCCAAGAACACCACGGACAAGGAGAGTGGGGATGTTTATTCCCTGCTTCTCACACAAGAGCTAAGGCATCCAATTAAAGTGGCCTGCAGTGGGTTTTAAAGGAACAAAGGAATGCTTTTCCGTGCAAGGCACAATTGAATAATGCAACTCATTGCTACAATGTATTTTGGGTACCAGAATCACAAACTGAATTAAAGAAAAGAAGTTTGAGAGAAATGGCTTTGTTTGATGCTGTTAAACATTGTGATCCAGCTGCAACCACAAATTAGAGACAGTGAAACTTGCAGAGGAGGGTCACTTTATCCTTTTCCTGTTCCTTAAGCATTGCTACTGATTTCTGTCAGAGATGTAATACCAGGTGAAATTAATTTTGAGGCTGACTCAGCAATCACATTTCCACGTTTTTCTCCCAGCATTAACCCCTTACTGTCATACCACTGTCATATCACATTGTCCTAATCTCATTTCCCCCACTGACTGACACCCAGCTTTGGAAAGTTCAAGGAGTCCTTGCATGACAGTGCCACTGCTGTTGGGTGATTGACTTTATTCCTTCTTTCCCCCTTCCAGCTCCTGTGTGATCCTGTAGGCTCCCCTGAAGCAGATCCCTGGAGCTTGCGTGGCTCACACTGTCAGTCAGGTCACCCCACTTTCCTGACTCAAAACCAATTTCTTCCCCTCTCAGGTTAATTTTCATGAAAACCTGATCTGGTTTGGAGTGCTGTGACACAAACTTCAGGGCTGATGAAAAAGGGTAATGGGAGCAGAGGGTTAATCTTTCAATGGATTATCAATCCTTGTGTCTTTTTGATGTTTTCTTTTAAAATATATGTTACTGCTACAGATTCTAATCCTTCTCCCTGGTCCTTTAAGCCTCGTTTAAGAAAGAAATGCCTCCTAAATTGGAAATAACTGTTACTTGGTTGTACTTTTGCTGGGATGTGATCTTCAGAGGGACATTTTACAGTTCTGTCAATAATTCTTTTTTTACACTACACAGTGTAAAAAAATTGGGATTAAATTTTTACACCCAATTTCTAAGTCTGGGCTTTGACTGAAGCACACTTCAAAGTAATACCTTCAAGAGATCACATGGGTGTATCTTGCATGTTACTATTCACTTTGGGAATCTGGTATGATAGTACAACCAATAAATGGTAAACTCAGTAGCAGCTAATTATGTTTCATCTGATTCTTCCAATAAAACAGTAATTCCCTTTTTTTAATTAATTGTATGTACATTTACTCTTCTTTTAATGCTCAAAATACACAAACCACTCATCAGCCATTTTGATCATTGCTTCTCAGCAAAAATGTATCAATCTTTGGAATCACCAATGAGCAACTTAAGCCCTGAATCTCCAGTCAGAGTAGTTCAGTATTAGGTCTGTACTACAAAACTCTTTCAGGTTGCTCCAATTATCTATTGGTGCTTGCAGTCTAAATCCACCAGACATCCTCTTAGAGTAGCATTGTCAAGTTATTGATTTGGGCATCTGGATTTCTTGCATGTTTCCCTAGAATTGTCTGTGTCTTAAGGATTCATTTTCCTTATTTCTCACAAACAGGTATCTTCCAATATGTACGTACCTGAAGTTAAACTTCTGCCAGATATATTATACAAAGAGTTTATTTAAATTCAGAGCAGAAGATGGAATTCCTTTTTGCAGCTTTCCCTCAAATGAGAACATGAACTTTGTGAATTTAGTACCTTTCTTGTAAATTTACTAAACATCTGATCTCTTTTCTGTGAATCATCACGTTTTTGTGGTCTTAAATGATGAACTCTGAACTGGATCTTATAACTTGTGTGAAGCTTTAATGTAAAAAACACATTGATCAACAGAACTTAGAAGAAATTGCTTCTGTAAGAGGTGGAAAGATTGTGTGTACCTTCCTGTCAGTTGGCCTACTAGCACTTACTCACTTCTACAGTACTGTTCTGTATTAGAATACTCCTTGTGAGGTTCAATTCCAGTCACAGGTCTCTGAATCGTCAAGGTAGATACAATGCTGTAATCCCAGAGGGAACTGTGTAGGCTTTCTGATGATCAATCAAGACAAAAGGGTACTTTCTGTGAATGACTTTTTTGACTTACTTTAAATGTTTACCTTAAGATGAGATGAATGACTTTGTTATGCTCTACTGAGCATAGAGGAGTTCAAGTGACTGCTGGGTCAGATGCAGACATGCAAACAGAGCGAAAGGAATCCCATCTCAAGCTTCTATCATGATGTTAATGATTTCAGGTTGTAAAGCTGTAAGATTTTTTGTTTCATTGAATTATTTTAGTTCTGTACATTTGGTAAAATCTCTCACTAGATGTGATGGTGTATTTTTGTTTTCTCTCTTGTTTGGTGACTAGAAAGCACACACAATGTGACTCTTCTGCCTGTTCTGATTCCCACAGCAATGGATACATCTTTAACTTGATTATAGCTTCCATTATCTCTGTCTATACTCAGCTGAGGGCTCTCTGACAATTGAGAAACAGTCTGAAATTCAGCATTCAGTTGCTTTCTCTACTGGTGGCTTGACCATATTCACAGTGTACTATGAGTAAAGGAGTGTACTATTTCTAAAGGAGTATTAAAAACTTCTGTTTTTTTCTAAAACCCTCATATAATCCACTTAATCTTTCTTGCAGATAACAACAGGGAGAGGTGGTGGCTCAGTGTGTTTCCTTCTGCCTGGATGTTTCTCCAATATAATCCTTCTGCCATTGTTTTAGGTCATGTACTTTCTGTCCATTTTGAAAAGGGTAACTATTTCCTTTGCTTTCAGGCATGTGCATTGTTTCTTTTGTGACCAAATTCAGTATATTCCTGCCAGGCAGTATTCCATAGCACTGCCACTGTTCTTCTGTATGATGTGTATACAGACCTGGTATTTCCAAACTCTGTGAAGTAACATAAGTCACTTTTTTTACACTTTGAGTCCCTCTCCTGACTCACTGGTAAGAGTCTGTACAATTGCCTGTGCATCCTTAGTCACATGTCAGTCAGGCTTCTGCCTGGTCTCCAGTAACATATGAAGCAAGTGCTTGAGCACATTCTGAACAGGAGACATCTTTTAAGAACATCTAATGCCCAGGTGGGATATCCTAGATTATCTCAAAGGGCGCTACACACCTATTTGTAATATATTATGTTGTACCTTAGATCTCTACTGACTAGAATGTCAGTTTAGTCTAGTAGGCAATACATCTTACATTAAGTTCTCAATTAAGTCTTTGAGTTTGTCCCATTAAACTTTTCTCAAACTTTTAAAGTTTGTATATGTTTTTTTCTGGAACACTTTGAGTTGTTATTTGAATCCTTGTTTCCTTCCATCTCATCCTTCCTTGCCCCACAAATGGTATACGTTCAGCTATCTTTATGTCTCGTCCTGTTAACTCAGAAATTGTTGAACTCTTCACATGGTTGCCAGAATGAACTTTTTACTGACAGGAGTGAGCAGGTAAAAGAACAAAGAGAGGGGCAGAAGTTAGAAGAGTTTTCTTTGCGTGCACTCCTTTCTCTTGGAGTGTGTTCTATCTGTGAAGGATGCTTTCTAGAAGAACTAGAGTTTTAATACTCTGATTTTCTGGCAGCTGTGTGGCTACCCAGCAACATGGGAAGCTTAAATGATTTGTGCATCTAGCCATAAGTGATTTGCCTTAACTTATCTGAGAACACAATGGATGGGAGCTGAAGCATGCACGACCTAATCTGGTGCACTAACCACTTGTTTATTCTTCCTCTGCACATATGTGCTTGCAATTGTGTTTATTAAAAATGTTCATTGTTGTCATGGAACCGCTCCATACTTGGATCCAGACAGTATCTCTATGGGGTAACTTGAAGTTTAACCTCTGTCTTTGGTAAATTCAGACATAAATTCACGTTGTTTAATCATCCCTTTCCTAGATTAAGTGAATACCAAATGTACAGGCTGTGTATCTTCCTCTTGATTGCAGTGATAGTTTTAAAATTCATCAATAATTATGTTAATTAAATCATTCAATGCCAGCTTCTTATCAGAAAGCCTGAACACAGCTGAATAATTGCCTGGCAGGCCTTCTTAAACCAGCTCAAGGTGCTCAAACTGCTTTGACATTACTTTAATGTCCATGTAGCATTCACTGCCCGGTGTGCGGAGTTCATGGTTGCAGTCTCCAATGCTATGAAGTCTGCATATCATTCCATAGGGATTTGAGAACTGTGCCTCTGAAACGTGTGCTACAAAGAGAAGCCTGTTCAGTTTTGTCCTGCAATTGGTCAGAAAACTGACCATTTATGTGTTGACAATAGCAACAAACCCACATTAATCTGTTTGTTCCATTGTGCAGTGGCATTCTGATCATGACACACATCTGACAGCAGACACAGTGTTTTCTCCATCTGTTCATCTATCAACCCTTCCTTGGCATAAAACATGAAGAGTTTTGTCCTTACATGGCAACACAAATAGAAATACAATTTATACTTATTTATACTCACATTTACACTTTTATATTGCCATTTATATTGTTTATCTTAAAATATGGTACCAATTTGACCTTGGCTATATGGAAACAATGTCACACACATTAACTGCTAATTGCCCTAAGTATGCAGACAGTCATTAACAGTTCTGTTTCTGTTCCTGTGTTCACAACAGCTTTAATGCTATTTGTCTCTCTGAGTACAGAGAAATGGATAAGAAAGGAAAATCAGCAACCTGTTCTCCATTCCAAGGGGGGTTTGTGTGGTTGAGCCTGCTGTGGGTGGGTTTTTTTTGTGAAGGATGAATAATTCTGGTTGAGAAGCAGAGTACAGGGAGTTGTTATTTTCTACTTGCCAGCAGGTGAAAAATGTGATGGATGATCGCATCCAGGAACATAACAAGAGCTCTGGAGACAGGGGTTCAAATCACTTACTTTCTCTCTCTATATCTCCATCTGTACGAAAGGAGAAGCGACGTTTTCCTTTCTCATAGAAATGTTGCAACAGTGAATGTGATGCTATATAGGAGTCACACAAAAGCAGTGATGAGCACTGTATTAGGACAGAGATCAGTAAATGCACCAGGCCTGAAAGAATCTTAGAGAAAAAAATCTTTTATTGACCTCCTTTTCTTCCCAGTCTTTGAAGGTGTGTGAATAAGGGGCACTGAATAATTGAAAACATGAATCAAGTGCACCTCTGACAGTACGAGCTACTGCTGCTTAACACCCTGAAACCACTGCTCTAGGAGGAGTGTGAGGAGGCCTATCCAGCTTAATGGCCTTCTAAAAGCTGAGGACAGGTGTGGTAGATGAGGAATGAGGAGGAATAATCTTGTTAATACTTCCTAAAGAGAAGGCTCTTTCTGGAAAAGGTCTGTCTGGCTGGTTTTTTAACTTTCACTGTAATTGCACAACTGACTGTAAATTCTGCTCACTTAGGGATGAACATTTTTCCAGAATAAGCAGAACTGCTTCAAAAGGGATTAGTTGGCTAGTCCTGGACAGGCCTCAGGGGCTTATGATATTGTAATAGATAGAAATAAGCAAATAAGAATCTTCTGTCCCTATATCAGATTGCCTTCACTTCAGAGAAGTAGTAGTCCACGTGCAAAAGAGAGGACAAAGTGTATCAGCAGTCTGAATTGTCTCTAATCTTTCTTTTTGGGGCAAGTACCTTGGACAACGTGGGAACATAACTGTTCTGACAACGATTCCTGCTGTACATGTGTAGCTGAGTAAAAGCCCCCAAGGAGCAACTGTGGGCTTTTAACATTGATTTGACTTCCCCATGGTACAGGGCAGGGTTGAGCTAGAACAGGATTGCTACAGAGAAGCTGGTAGCAATAGTTTCAATTAATTTTCCTCAAATGGAGTCTGTATTGCCTGTGACTGTGAGAAATCTCCCCATTTTTATCTCAACCCATGAGCTTTCCGTTCTCATTTTGTCCCCCTGAAGAAGAGGGCTGAGTGAGCAGCCAGGAGGGTGTTTGGCTCTTAGTAAAGTTTAACACACCACAGGACTGTGTAACCTCTGGGAGGGACATTCTTTGGCCTAGCACTTGTTATCTATTCACTAAATGAACAGCACAATCAAACAGAGTCCTTGTTATGAATGAGGTCAGACTAGAGGGTATAAATATCCCCTTGGCTTTACGGTTCATAACCATTAAACTTATTCAAGCTTTGTGCACAGCCTGAAGGGAAGACAAAGTTCAATCTGTGACCTGAACTGTCTCAAAGCTTTGTAAGATTACAGCTGTTTATGGTGTAGTAAGAAACTTGTTAAACTTGACAACTTTGTGCAAATTCACTGGGACAGTTGCCCTTGATGTGGGTGGAAAAGCCTAAGTGGTTTAAAGGGTCAGTCTTAATGAGGAGATGTGTATGTAGGAAACCTTGCTTTACTACTCTGTGTTTATACACTGGTTAGGAAAATGGGAACCTAACCTGTGGCTGAGGTTTGGACTGCTTTTGCAGCACAAACTGTTAGTTCTGTGAGCATTGACCTAATCAAGTCTATTTTATTATTGATTTCTATCTCCTGGTTAATTGTGTGCTTCAGTGGAAGCTATATCTGTGATCAGAACACCAATAAGGCCTTTGTCACAGAACCTCTGGTGTCTAATTTTAGTCTTTCTTTGTATAAATCATTTTGTGACAGCTACTGAGAGCCATAAGGTCTTTCCAACACCAGCTGGCTTTTTTTTTCTGCAAAGACCTTATATACTTTCTATTGTCTTTATATTTTACCTCTTCTGCCACATCTGGCTGAAATCAGACAAGGTGTTCAGAAGTTATTAGAGAAACACTTTGTCTTTCTTGTGTATGTACACACACTCAGTGACTGAGCTGAATAAGCTTTGGCTTCTTTGGAAGGTAGGGTAATAGAGAGCAATAGTGAAAGATTGCCTCACTCATTGTCTTTGGAGGCTGTACTGAATGTAAAGTTTGCCCTCGCAGTATTCAAAAGGGTGTCAATAAAAAAGCATATCTGCATACAGGGCACCACAATGGAAACTGTTCCAGCACATGTCATCATACCACTTGGGCTGGACCAGGAAAATCTGTCAGTGTGAGAGAAGCAAACATTAAGTGTTGCCAAAGACTCACTCCCTCTGGCTATTATCAGAGCAGTGCAGATGTGTTCTCAAATGTCCTCAGGGCTCTTGAGTGTTAAGTGTACAAAGGAGGAGGAACAAGTGTGTTTGTGGGCAGGGGAGGGAGGGGAAGTGGAAATCTCACAGGTCACAGCAACAGGAGAAAAAGTCTGAAGCAACAAATCTTACAGTTGCCTGTGTTGAGTCTCTACACATACGAAAATATCTTGGCATTTCTGGACCATGAGAAAGATGCAGACCCTGGAAGATATATTACAGTCCTAACAGATATCTGCTGTCTGATATCAGAGGAAAGAAGGAGCTTTGAGGTCTAGAGTGATGTTTTCACAGAGAGATTTTGCTTTTTCCTGAAACACCAGTACTCTGTTCTTTGTTTCTAAACCTGGGGCTTCAAAATGCAGTACGCAGGAGACTAGTCCCTGGGCATCTGAAGAGAAAACAAGAGACCAGCTGTTGGAAAAGCAGTTACCTCTTAAGTGGTGTTCCCCTTATTTTCATTACTTCATTACAGAATTTGAAGGTAGTCTTGGTAAAAATACCATTTCCATTGCAATCTTTATGTCATTTGGAAGCTTCCAAGTTACATTCATCTCTGTGGACTCCTAGACCACAGCAAAGATTCTCATGGGTACCATTGTGGTTGTGTCTATCAGAGACTACACTGGTTTGGACAAGTCTGAGGAATAAAGGTCTATAGAAGCAGCATCATTCCCAGGTGTTTCTATCATTACAACTGTCAAAACAACTGAAAGTAGAACTGTTTCTCTTCCATTTTTTCTTTATATTTGTTTTTTTTAGTTTTCTTTCTTTTCCCCTCAGTTTTTTCTTTTAAAATTGAATAAAACTGGAAGATGAGGTTGCCTAGATCTAGGAGAGATCTAGAACTTAATCATGGCTGAATTTAAAGATCTTGATAAAGCTCTGGCACAGTTTGGGGCCCTTTATTAAAGATCTATTTGTAAGAATTTGAGAATTGGGCTGTTTGTACAATCTATAAACAAACCACATCATCAGTAGTAGGAGAAACCTGTTATTATCTCCCATTTATTGTTTAACTTCCCTGGACACCTAACTATGGTAAGCTGGCATCACTGTAGTTTACTTATTTGGAGCTGCATTGCATGGGGGAAACACAAATAAAACTTCTCTGAATCTAACATGACGGAATAATCATGTACTTCATCTGCTTCCCCAGGAAAACAAACCACAACAAACAAAAACAAAAAAAAACATGAAGGAAAATAAAAAACCACACTTATCATGAAGCAGACTTTATTTATCTAGTAATGATATATCATCAGGCTTTGGACACTGTCTCCCATAACACCCTCATCAGAAAGCTCAGGCAGTGTGGCTGGGATGAGTGGACAGTGAGGTGGATGGAGAGCTGCTGAATGACAGAGCCCAGAGGGGGGTGATCAATGGCACAGAGTCGAGTTGGAGGCCTGTGGGCAGTGGAGTTCCACAGGGATGGGTTCTGGGGCCAGTCTTGTTCAACATCTTCATCAACCACCTGGATGAGGGGACAGAGTGACCCTCAGCAAGTTCCCTGCTGGCACCAAACTGGGAGCACTGGCTGATTCCCCAGAGGCTGTGCTGCCATTCAGCGGGATCTCGACCGGCTGCAGAGTTGGGCACAGAGGAACCTCCTGAGGTTCAACAAGGACAAGGGCAGAGTCCTGCAGCTGGGGAAGAACAACCCCCTGCACCAGCACAGGCTGGGGGTGGAACTGCTGAAGAGCAGCTCTGCAGAGAGAGACCTGGGAGTCCTAATTGATAATAAGCTAAACATGAGCCAGCAATGTGCCCTCGTGGCCATGAAGGGCAATGGCAGCCTGGGATGCAGCAAGAAGAGTGTGGGCAGCAGGTCAAGGGAGGTTCTGCTCCCCCTCTGCTCTGCCCTGGTGAGGCCTCATCTGGAGTCCTGTGTCCGGTTCTGGTCACAGATGATCAGGGGACTGGAACATCTTTCATATGAGAAAAGGCTGCGGGACCTGGGGCTGTTTAGTCTGGAGAAGAGGAGACTGAGGGGAGATCTCATTAACATTTACAAATATCTAAAGGGTGGGTGTCAGGAGGTTGGGACATCCCTCTTTTCTATAGTAGCCAGCAACAGAACAAGGGGTAATGAGATGAAGCTGGAACACAGAAAGTTCCACTTAAACATGAGAAAAAACTGTTTCAGTGAGTGAGAAATTTGGGCTGAGCATCAGAAATCATTTGCACTCAAAAAAAAAAAGGCAAAAAAATTACCACAGGAGTTGTACCCATATGTTTCTCAACTTTGCTTCAGAACTGAAGGGTTTTAAAAGAGCACTTTAAAGTCTCAGTAAGGCAGAAAAAAAAAATGCATTTCAATGTATCATAACAGTGATCCTACAACAGCAGGAACATGAAATTTAGTGAAGATTAATAATCACAGTTGAATTGATTCCTTCCCATGTGGAAGGTAGAAAAGACTTGACTGTGTAAAACCACTTTTAAATGGCACATTGTTAAATAAACAGTGTAGCCAGATGTACCACTGCAGAAAGTTAACAAGATACTGTGTAATAAGTGAATAACTCATTGCATAGATTCTTTTCAGCTGCCTTTTTAGTAGCAGGAAAGAGTTTATGCTGCAGTACTGAAAAATCTGTAGTCTAGTTTCTACTTATATGTTCTGCTCATATTCAGAAAATAAGTGTCTCTTTCCATCCTGTTTCATGAGTAATCTGTTTTCACTACTTTGAAACTTTTAAAGGCAATTAGCTTCCAGTCTAAAAGCTTTGGGATGCATCAAAAAGAGTGTGGCCAGCACTAGTTCTACTCTCCCTCTCCCCCACCCTGTGGGGCCTCATCTGGAGTCCTGTGTCCAGTTTTGGGCTCCTCAGCTCCAGAGGGACATAGGTAGGTAGCCAGGTGACAGATGAATGGTGAAAGAAGGATAAAGTGAGACTTTATTGAAGAAAGCTGGGGGTGAAAGGGATGGATATTAATCCTCATATCAGCTGCCGGGAACAGTCAGAGGAAATAAGTAACAGCCCATTAGAGGTAATGGGGAATATCTTCTGGTTGTTAACCCAGAGACACAGTCCTTGCCTCAGAAATTTCAGTACTATGCTAGTAAGGAATGGCAGGGCTCAAGCAAACTTCTATTTGCAGAATTTCCTGGTGAATTCAAGGTGTGTTTTTAAAGTAGAAAAGTCATGATTTGATGATGTCTATTGTGATTTAGGAGTGCTTGGTCTTATGGACGTGATGCCCTGAATGTTGCTACAGCATGACCTGCTTTGTCTAGGTAAGGACCTACAGTGTAGAACTATATAGTCCTCTCCAGCCTGGTTTACAGCAATATAGTGGCCTTTAAGAGAATATTAAGAGAGCAATGGACTTAGGCATTTTCACAGTGAGGGCTTCAGGCAGTTCTTACTCTTAGTTTTTAAGCTGTTTGTTTTATTCTTATGAAGCTCCTTTAAATGATTTATTTATATTTAATGTAATTGTAATATTTTGATATTGACAAATATCTACATGGTGGGTGTCAGGGGGCAGCACCTTTTTCTGTATGGACAAGGAGTGATGGAAATAAGCTGGAACACAAAAAAGTTTCATTGAATCATAAGGATAAACTGTTTCAGTGTTTCAGTGAGGGAGCCCTGGCCCAGGCTGCCCAGGGAGGATGTGGAGGCTCCTTCCTTGGCAGTCTTCAAGAACCACTTGGACATGTTCCTATGTGACCTGATCTAGATGGGAGCTGCTTCTGTAGGGGATTTGGACTGGATGATCTCTAAAAGTCCCTTCCAACCCCTACCATGCTGTGATTCCTTGATTCCATGATGTACACTGGGTTTATAAAGACAGTCCTTGTGCTCCACAGGTGTACATTACTAATTTTCTGCCACAAGTCTTTTACTTTCTTCAGTGACTTCTTAGCACAAGGCAGTCTATAAAGTACTCAAAGCAATTCTGTCAAAAAAGTGAAGGTGACGCCAAAACATCAAAAGAATGAGGACAACTTGGTTAGGAACACTGTAAGCAGAAACCTGGGTAGGATGAATGAGGATTACAGTCAAGAGACTACAATGACCTGCTTGTATCTGCCAAACAGTGCAGAAACTAGTTTGAAGGCAATTCTAGAAGGGGGAGATGGTGACTAGTGACTCATGAAGGACCACCAGAAACCACTGAAGATCCTCTTAGAATATGTGCAGCAACAGACACTTAGAACGACACAGCAACATTATAATTGGATGGAAATTACTAACAAACCATCCTAATTGGGCTTGTATAACCTTCAAACTTTGTGTAAAATAGAGTGCAGAAACTTGTATCAGGTGTGTTTGATTTATGGCATTACCACCGAGCACCCAGGCTTGTGCAAACCTGAAAGAAATCAGCAACATCTCTCCCGAGCGTGTGATTATTACTGAGTTGCACACAGGGTAATGAAACCAGTTTTTAGATAACAAAGGCATGCCACACTATGCTCTGTATGCATTGATAAAGGTTTTGCACACGAGGAAGTAACTGCTGAATTTGAATGAGATAATTATGGGCAAATGCATTAACAGAGAGGTGGATGGTTTAAAGCTTCAGACACTAATTGCCTGTTTTGTTTTGTTCTTGGCGAGTATCTTTCATTTATGCCTTTGAAAACCTGTGTGCTTGCAGCCAGCTTTCTCAGATGTGTAAAATTAAAAGCAATACATCCATTTGAGAAATAAGAAGTAGCCACAAATGTAAACAAGATATGCCTTTTTGTTTCACATCAGAAGACGTTTTCCTTTTGACCCTTACCAGTCTCCTGCAGCTTTTCTCGGTAAGGCATGTTTATCACAAGGACAAGACACTTTGTCAAATGCAGCTGTGATCAGAGTAAGGAGTTATGCAGCTATGTGGCTTCATCCAACATATGCTGTAAAACCAGCTACTTAGCTAGGTGATATTGTTTTGGAAAGAAGCTCTTAATCCCATTGGAAGTCCTTACCCATGCTAACTGATGGAATCAAGATACAAACCAGCTATGGGTTAGATTTCTACACATCCCTGTGCAATGTCAGTTCCTTTGAGCTGGAAGAGTGATGTCCACATTCAAACTTTTTCAAGCAATTTCACTTTGAAGGTGGGCATCAAACAACCTCTTCTTTTCCCAGGTCCTTTAACAATTTCCAGACCTTCAGTAATCACATAAAGGTTCTCTATCCTATTACCAATGTACTCTCATTCACTTACCCTACCAGTTTTACCCTCTGGGCTATCCAAACTCTTTATCACTTCCAAATACATCTGACACTGCCAGGAATTAATACAACTACATATTTAATACTCTCTTAATTTCAAGTGTCCATCTTTAACAGCCTATTATACATTCAACTTCTCTCGTGTTACTCTTAGTAACAACTACACATAAAGCTGGCATGAAGAGTATCTCAGCTAAGTCTAGCCAATCATTAAATGTGAGCTGAAAATCAACGATAAAGTCACCTCAGTTTTTGGTGAAATACATAAATTTAGATGTCCTTCCTGCTGTTTATTACACCCCTGTTTGAGCAGCATTCTCAACGTGGAGATCTTCACAGGAGCTGCTGGCAGCTGTGAAGAGTTTGCAGAGTAAAAACTGTTCTTCTTGGTTTTTTGCCTGCATATTTGCCCTGAATTCACATGCCAGAACAATTAATGAATGAAAGCTATTGGTTATCACCAGGGACCATCCACCTCTGTCCATGAAAAGAGGATTTTGGAATCAAATCACTTTTCTTTTTGCTTAAGAAGAGGAGGAGAAAATATCCGTTGGTAGCTCAGAACCTAGAGAAAGACAAAGCAACTGGAATTGATGGGTGTCTGAAGGGAAAGCTGAGATTTTAGATCAAGCTGAAAGCAGTATGGAAGCCCATCACCAGGCACAGTTAATTGCACTTTTTAAATACAGTTTTGGCTCTTGTATTTTATTTTCTTATGCTCATAACATAGAATCATAGAATTGTAGGGGTTGGAAGGGACCTTTAGAGATCATCCAGTCCAACACCCCTGCAGAAGCAGGGTCACCTAGATCAGGTCACAAAGGAACGTGTCCAGGTGGGTCTTGAAGAGCTCCAAGGAAGGAGCCTCCACACCCTCCCTGGGCAGCCTGGGCCAGGGCTCCCTCACCTCACCTTAAAATGGGTTTTCCTTATGTTTCGATGGAACTGTTTGTGTTCCAGCTTCATCCCATCACCCCTTATCCTTTTCCTAGATACCATAGAAAAAAGTGCTGCCCCAACCTCCTGACACCCACCATTTAGACGAGGATGCCACTCTTGTTTTCAGGACTCCAGCTTTGTTTGTCATTTCACATTTGTGTAATATAATGCAAAAGACCAGAGCATTGTGAGTGTGGTTCCCAATGGCCCTTGATACTGAATCTGAAATGATGACTTTCAGTTTTAAATTGAAAAAAAAAAACCCAGAAACAACACCTTTGACTTACAGCAAATGTGAGTCAAAATGTAGGCACCGTGGGTCAACTATACTTTCAGCTTTAATCCAAGTTCAAGACCTGAATTAATACCCCAGTGTGAACACAAATCAAGACATTCTCTGTTAATGGAAATCCCAGGGAAAAAAAGAAGAAAAACTGAGAAAGAATAATGTTTTTCTCCTTCCCTGATCATCAGGCATTCTGGGAGGTATATTCTATGTCTGCAAGCTCCTTTTTACTCTGTTGAATGGGGAAATGGTAGGAAGGAACTACTGAGGAGGAATTAGAAGTTGAAAGTACTGTTGGTCTTTGTGACAAAGCCTCTCTGATCTGAACTTTACGTCTCAGTTCTCCAGCCACAGCATGAAACACTTTTGGAAGTGCTCAGGAAGGGAAAACCCCAGGGAAAAACTGGTTTTGCTCATTTAACTATTTATTTTTTTGCCAAGCATTTTCAGTTTGCAGTTTGGATTCTGTCAACACCCCTTAGGGAGGTATTTCTGCTCTCTGGAGAAAAGCGTGAGAGATACAAACTCCACAGGGATATGTAAGATTAAACTATACACGCTGACTGGCTGGTGCACTTGAAACAGCTGCCTTGAGCGTAGTCCTGAGCTCACGTTTATTCTTTACAGTGTTATTTTAGTATAAGGAATTTAGCAAATGCTTCACAGGCAGAATAGAGTCTTTTCTTTTAGTTCTCTTCAACTACTTTTCTTGGCTGCCTTTCCCTAATTGTAACATCAACAACTTCTTATGAGCAGATACTCACAATTTCTTCCTTAGTTTTGATAGACTCACAGGTTCATTTAAGCTGGAAAAGACCTGTAAGATCATGGAGTCCAAGCACTACTCTAGCACTTCCAAACCCATCACTAAACCATGTACCTCGGCACCTCTTCTATGCATCTTCAAATATCATCAGGGATGGTGACTCCACCATTTCCCTGGGCAGCCCCATCAAATGATTAATAACCCTCTCAGGGAAAAAGTTCTTCCTCAGCTCTAATCTACACCTCCCTTGATGTAACTTGAGCCCCCTTTCTTGTGTCCTGTCATTAATTACTAGAGAGAAGAGATTGATCCCCATCTCTCTACAGCTCCCCTTCCAAGCAGTTGCAGAGAGTGATCACATCTCCTCTCAGCCTCTTCTTCTCCAGGATGAACATCCCCAGCTCCCTCAGTCACTCCTCATCACACTTGTTCTCCAGACCCTTCACCAGCTTCGTTGCCCATCTCTGGACATGCTCCAGCACCTCAATGTCCTTCTTGTAGTGAGTGGCCCAGAACTGGACACAGTATTTGAGGTGTGGCCTCACCAGAGCCAAGTACAGAGGGACGATCACTTCCCTGGTCCAGCTGGTCACACTATTTCTGATACAGGCCAGGATGCCCTTGGCCTCCTTGGCCACCTGGGCACACTGCTGGCTCATGGTCAGCAACTGTTGATCAAAACCTCCAGGTCCTTTTCCTTTGGGCAGCTTTCCAGCCCCTCTGCCCCAAGCATTGCCTGGGGTTGTTGTGACCCAAGTGCAGCACCAGGCGCTTGACCTTCTTGAACTTCATCCCATTGCCCTCAGCCCATCCTCTGAAGAGCCTTCCTGCTCTCAAACAGGTCCATGCACTTGTCCATCTTGGTGTCATCTGTAAACTGACCAAGGGTGCACTCAACCCTTTCACCCAGATCATTGATACAGATGTTAAACAGAACAGGCCCCAGCACTGAGCCCTGGGGAACACCACTGGTGACCAGCCAACAACTGCATTAACTCCATTCACCACCACTCCCTGCACCCAGCCATCAGCCAGTTTTCACTCATCTCAGAGTAGATCCAACCAAGCCATGGGCAGCCAGTTTCTTCTGGACTCGATGATCTTAAAGTTCTCTTCCTTCAAAAATGATTCTATGATTCAATGAGGATGCTGTGGGAGACTGTGTTGAATGTTCTTCTTGTCCAGGAAGAACATATCCACAGCCTTCCCCTCAGACACTGAGTCATCTTGTCACAGGAGATCAGGTTAGTGAAGCAGCACCTGCTCTTCATGGAACCATCCTTGTTGGGCCTGAACCCTTGGTTATCCTGTATCTGTCTCAGGGTGAGCTGTTCCATAACCTTCCCTGGCACTGAGGTCAGACTAACAGCCCTGTAGTCCCCAGGATCTTCCTTCCAGCCCTTCTCATAGCTGGGTGTTACATTTGCTGCTGGAACCTGTTAGCCAGGAGGTTTTGTCTGGGTGCAAAGTTCCAGTGACCTAAATGCTAATGTAGTAAATGAAACTTTAAATGGCACAATATAGGATGGAAAACGCAGCATTACACTGGCAAATTCTTGATTGAAAATTAAAATGAGACAATTATTTCACGTAAATATGTGGAATAAAATCTTTCTTTGAATCCATTTTTCACTTCTGAGGTAAAATGATGACAGTTTTTCCAAGGAAATGAGATTAAAAATGTCTGTCATTGAATGACCAGAACTGAGCATCACGGAATCGTCATAAAATCATGGAATCATGAATTAGCTTCACTGACATTGTCAGACATTTCGGGTTTAAAATACAGATTATTTCATCAGTTCAACGCCCATTGACAAAGTTTTGGTAATATTTCAGCTGAGAGCTTTTATACCCTCTAAAGACAAAAATATTTGTTGACATAAGGTGCTGATGTTAATGAATCTGTCAAATTCTTGGTCACTTCTGTTCTTTTCCCTGGGCTCGGGATGTCTTTTTGTAACTGTTGTCACATTTGATGCTGTTGTGACAGGAAGAAACTGCGGAAACCTAATGTCATAAACTTTATAGATATATTCTGTGTCTCAAGAGAACTGTCATTAGCTGTCAAAAATGATAATTCAGTGTTGACAACTTGTTCAGAGTCTACACCGTGAGGCAAATTGACAGCCAAAGCTATACTTTATTTGCTACTTACACTGTTCAGTTTGGAGCTTTGTGTTTTTTTAACAGAAGCAATAAGTGTGTAAAGCCAGATTTCAAAATATTCAAGAGCAGGTATTATCTCTGAAGATATCTTCCAAGTTACTGTTAGTAAGGATTAGTCAATAATCTCATTTCAGCTACTTTAAAAACAAACTGCTGTGAGCACTGTTAAGGACCTCTTCTAGGTGGATCTGCTTCTGAAGAGGGGTTGGACTGGATGATCTCTAAAGGTCCCTTCCAATCTCTACCACAGAATCATAGAATCATGGAATGGTAGAGGTTGGAAGGGATCTTTAGAGATCATCCAGTCCAACCCCCCTGCAGAAGCAGGGTCATCTAGATCAGGTCACACAGGAACGTGTCCAGGTGGGT
The DNA here is from genome assembly GCF_028858725.1 of Colius striatus. Lineage (NCBI taxonomy): Eukaryota > Metazoa > Chordata > Aves > Coliiformes > Coliidae > Colius > Colius striatus. Next base: position 1,785,052 of record NC_084760.1, read on the forward strand.
CTTGAAGCCCTCCAAGGAAGGAGCCTCCACACCCTCCCTGGGCAGCCTGGGCCAGGGCTCCCTCACTCAAACACTGAAACAGTTTGTTCTTATGTTTAAGTGGAACTTTTTGTGTTCCAGCTTCATCCCATCACCCCTTGTACTGTTGCTGGCTACTATAGAAAAGAGGGATGTCCCAACCTCCTGACACCCACCCTTTAGATATTTGTAACTATTAATGAGATCCCCCCTCAGTCTCCTCTTCTCCAGACTAAACAGCCCCAGGTCCTGCAGCCTTTCCTCATATGAAAGATGCTCCAGTCCCCTGATCATCTTGGTGGCCCTGTGCTGGCCTCTCTCCAGCACTTCCCTGTCCCTCTGGAGCTGAGGAGCCCAGAACTGGACACAGGACTCCAGATGAGGCCTCACCAGATATGGCAGAGCAGAGGGGGAGCAGAACCTCCCTTGACCTGCTGCCCACACTCTTCTTGACGCATCCCAGGCTGCCATTGGCTTAATTGCTGGCTCATATGGAGCTTATTATCAATCAGCACTCCCAGGTCTCTCTCTGCAGAGCTGCTCTCCAGCAGGTCACCCCCAGCCTGTCCTGGTGCATGGGGTTGTTCCTCCCCAGCTGCAGGACTCTGCCCTTGTCCCTGTTGAACCTCAGGAGGTTCCTCTGTGCCCAACTCTGCAGCCGGTCGAGATCCCGCTGAATGGCAGCACAGCCTCTGGGGAATCAGCCAGTGCTCCCAGTTTGGTGCCAGCAGGGAACTTGCTGAGGGTCACTCTGTCCCCTCATCCAGGTGGTTGATGAAGATGTAGAACAGGATTGGCCGCAGAACCCATCCCTGTGGAACTCCACTGGCCACCGGCCTCCAACTGGATTTTGTGATTCTGTGAAGGAAACAGAATGGAAATAAAGGTAAGACAATGCAATATGAAAATTACCTTCTATCAAATACTTTATTGCTCATTACAGGATAATTTAGGCTGGAATGGATTTTCAGAAGTCATAGACTCATAGAATCACAGAATGGTAGGGGTTGGAAGGGATCATTAATTGTTATTATATTGTTTTTTTAAGGTGTTTGTCTTTCTGGCTGGTTGGTTGGTTGGTTTTTGTTTCAGGCACTAGGCATTGGGTTGATTCAAGTTCAGTTTTTGGGGCTACTTAAAACTATGACTTGAAAATGACGTGCAAATGCCTGTGGGAGTATTTCTATGTGTGAGAGAGAAAATATATGCATATTGCTGTGCAATGACAGACAGAGTTACAAGGGCCATCATAACTGTAGGAGCTGGAACAATTGGTTGTCATGGATTTCTTGCTCTGGAAGCGTGGCTTTGGATCTGTTCTCAACATTGTACTGTGTTGACATCCCAGACAGAGCTTAAAAATGACATCCTGAAGATTTCTATTGCTTTTTGTTGGAGATGTATGAGATGCTTCATGAAGCCTGGGGGCCTTGCTGCCCCTACTGATACTGTGTGAAAAGTAAAGGGTTTCTTTCGTGCATCCTCATTTCTTTGCTAATAGCTGCAGTGACATTAGCTGTAATTAAGCTTTTACAAAACAAATGTGATTTGAATATTCATAGCCATGGTGATTCCTCCTCTTAATAAAAATATGCCTTCTTGTAAAAAGGAAATCTTAAACCATCCCACTCTTAAGCCCCCAAATCTTATGTACTAACGGCTGTGCTGTGGATAGAAAGCTCTTTGTTTACTGTGGGGATACCATCACTATTCAAGATGCTGAATTACCATAACCATAAAACTTTCCTTTTATTTGCTATTTTAAAAAGGTGTTTCTTTCTCATTCACCTCTTTTTACAACTGTTAGATATAGAAAAACAATGTAGGATTCCACCTTGATCTGGTGTATTACTACCCCTGGCACTGAGTGAATGAGGAATCAAAAGATTTTCCAGTGTTTACTGTAGTCTACAAAATAAAAGAAGAACCAGAAATGAGCAGAGACATCCCTAACAATAGGGCAGCTTACTTTTCCTTACATACCTATCAATGTCTAAAGGAAAAAGGGCTAGACTGTGATAAATGATGTCTGCAGTCCCAGAGCAATATGTGGGTTCAAGCAGAGGAGTGGGACTGACTCAATGTGCTTTTCCAACAGTTTATTGAAAGTTTAGTAGTGCATGCACTGACTCAAATGCAGAACAGTGCCTTAAAGCAATGTGGAATCAATTGCAACTAGATCTAGCTTAGTTTGTCACTAACAAAGATGTTTGAGGTTTCAGAAATGTTATTGGTTTTACTGTTTGTGGAATCTGCTGCAGGCTGGAGGGCAGAAAAAGTATCTTTTATCAAAAGACTTTAAAAGTAGGTTTGTGTGGCTAATATGACATAGGCAATGTTACCAAGCCTGAAGTTAGGCTTTGTTAAGGAAAGAGAATAATTGAGATTATGCTTATGCTAATCATGCACAGTAATTGTGATAACCAGAGACAGGAATCTCTCAGTCACTGCTAGTAAGGGTGACAGTTTATCTTTAGGACACACAGGCTCATGCTCTGTATCCATAACAGTGAATCATGCCCAGGAAGTCAGGTGTAAAATATGCCATCATTAAGAATAAACTTCATTTGATCTGAGAGCAAAACAGAGCACACCAGCTGCCTGCTAGGAATAGTCATTCCAATCACAACTTGAACCAGGCTGAGAGAGCTACCTGGCCTGGACTGAAACCTGCCCACGTTCCATTCTTGCAGCTTAACAATACAGACAGCTGATTCCCAACATCCAGGATGTGTTGTTCGGTTTACTAACATTTTTGTAGCCACAGGCATTGTTTCAGATGGTGTAAGTGCTGCTTTTCCATAGCAGCTTACTGGATGCTGCATTACGGGCATACTGTCTCCCAGAGAATATATCACTCAAAGTCTTCTGTTTGCATGGAACTGATTGTTTGAAGATTAGTTTGTTTCTATCCTCTGTCTCTGCATATACACACACACATTCCTGCACCTCTTTGGAAAGTGACAGTTACCTCCATAACCAAATGGGGTGATTTGGAATGCTTTCCAGTCAGTGTGTAGCCTCCAGGGTGATGCTGCTGTTATCCAAAGAAGTAGCAAGTCAAACAAAAGCTACATTCTGCTTAATTTTATTTAAACCAGCCAATTGAAGCACGTGGCAAAGATTCAGGTTCACTCAGAGCCTGACAAAACTAGACACATATGCATCTTGTGTTGCTCAGCTGGCCATGCCAGAGGGTCTTCTTAGGCCAGTGGTGCCCAGGCAGTGCTACATATCTGTAACATGGTGTGTGCAGCAGGACTCATCCTGTAGGAAGCCTTGGGCTTTGCCCTACCACACCTTCAGGGTCTCAAACCACATCCCTTCTGTAAGCCTCTAGAGCTGCCAAGCCACATCCTCCTTGGAAACTGCCACCGTGGCAACCCCAGCCTGGCCAGGCAGGGCTTTATGGGCTGGGCATGCGTTTTGCTTGACTAGTCCAGTCAAACCCCTCTTCTGCTGCTCTCTACTGACTCATTGGCCAGTTTTCATTCATACACCCTGTATGCTACCAAGATTTACCTCATCCTGAAGCACAGCACTAGGAGTCCCTATCTCTGCATTTGTATACAAACTGCATTTGACTTCCTTTATAGCCACACAAAGATAATATCATAATATATATAGAAGAATATAGTCACAAACAGATAATTTTAATGAATTTAAGCATGCACTAAAATGAAATTAATATTTTCCTAATACTGTATTAAACCCCTCTGGCTGTAAAAACAGCTTGTAACAATAGCTCAGCCACAGGTGCTTGTGTTCTGGGTCTACACGGGTCGCTGAGGATTCTCATGAGCCTCTTCAGAAGTAATCTGCAGCTCATAACACTTGGTGAGATATGCATTAAAATGCACAATGCATCAAGAAATAAGCTGAGTGATGCATTCATTACTTGCTATTCTGAGACTCTGTCCTGAAATCTATCACTAGAAAGTCCACACCATTGATTTCTCCTACTACGTTTTTCTACCTTTTAGCTGCCTCAAAATTCAACCACATTTGTGTAGATTATGAACATTAGGGAGCTGTGTCCTATGCAACTCTACACTTCAACCTGGATCTTTGTGGTATTAATATCTCTCATATCAGGCTTCACTCCACAAAAGGAAAGAAAAACAGGAGAGAAAGGAGTCTCGCTATGACCTTAAGTTGTGCTGCTTCATTGCATTCTCATTTATAGTCGTGAAGAAAGAAAAGGGTCAGTATATTTACCTTGACTTCTTTTTCACTGCTTTGTTTTCCTGTCACTGCCATGCAATATAAAAGCCACAGAAATCTTCTACTGCAATTCTCATATTCATATGGAGAGAAGTAACTTCTCTCAGTGGATTAATTTCTTTGAATGATAGTGTGTAGAAGCTCCATTTCCATAAAGTCATTTTTGATGTTGCATGTTTATTTTAATGCTCAGCTCTTGTTCTGCATCACTAGAATAAATAAAAACAAAGCTGAAGACTCAATTTGGAGTTTGTGTCAGCTTTTAAAACAAATGACTAACTTTGTCCTTGTATTAGAATTAATTAAGCATCTCTCTATTTTCGTGAAGTATTTTCAGGGGAATGGTAATTTCCAGACATTTCTATTGAAAACAGTTCATAACAAGATCAAGAGCACAACTTTCTAATTATTCAAGTGTTCCCTATAATCAGTTTAGCTCGTTTACCCACAGAGGGCTCATGATCAAAGATTTGGAGGAATTAAAGAGCATTTTTGTGTCTCCTCATTCTAAAAACATATTGCAGTTTGCTTGACATCTTAATACATTGGCTATCCAAACACACCCAGCAATTCTGTTGCCACACCAAAGGCTGATAAAATGAACTCCTAGATGTTTCTCTAGGAGTCTCACTGATTACAGATGTTAGATGATTTACAGTTTAAGTAGAAACCTAATGAATTTAACGTGTAGCAGAAAGAAACAGTTTATAGTCCATCACTGCAGGTTTGCTGGTCACAGGGTGCTGACATTCCAGCACTCACTGGTGAAGCTTTCACTGGGCATTGGCCATTTTCCAGTTTACTAAAAATCAGAAGGTGTTCACAGAATCACAGAATCTTAAGGATTGGAAGGAGCCTGGAAAGCTCATCCAGTGCAACTCCCCTGCCAGAGCAGCACCACCTAGAGTAGGTCACACAAGAACTCATCCAGGTGAGTTTGGAATGTCCCCAGAGAAGGAGCCTCCACAGCCCATCTGGGCAGCCTGGATTTCAACAACTGCAGGAAAAAATATTCTGGGATGATGGTAAAATTTCTGTATCATTCTTATGGGGAAGAGTTTTTTCTGGACTTTTCAGTATAGATAGGTTTTGTTTTCCCATGGACTTCAGTGAGAGACAAGCTTTCAGTCTCTTTGGATCTGTCTTAGCACGGCAATGTGCTCATTAGCACTCCACACAAAGAGGCTATTTGGCTCTCTGTGATAAACATAAGCAGAGGATACTTACATGAACATAAACATGTGTTGGTAGACCTATAATATACTAGTTTTAACAAGTCCAGTAGCATGCAAAGTGTTACTGACCAGCTTATGTGTTACTGAGCAACTTATGGGCAATGACATATAAAATAAACTGAATTTGGGGTTAAAATAGAGATGCAAGGAAATGATTTTAAAAAGAAAGTCAAGCAAAAGAAAAATACTTTTATTTGGAATATTTATGGAAAAAAAAGGGAAAATATGCTTTCCTTTCAATGTATCCTAATTTTATTATCCTGATCAGAACCTTGCCAATATTTGTTTTGTGTGCTGAACCAAGGACAAACTCAGGTTCATTTATGATCAAATTGTCTTTTGGCAACTAAGTGTCTGTGTGGAGTAATGGAAAACACTTGTGGCAATTGAAAGCAATGATTTGGGTATGCTTTTATGTTTCTGAAGTGCTCCAACAGCTCTTTAGCAAAACTGAAGGTAACGAAAGAGAGAAGTTAAAAAACCTACAATAGAAGGGTCTAGAGAACAGATTTTGTGAGGAGTAGCTGAGGGAGCTGGGGATGTTTAGCTTAGAGAAGAGGAGGCTGAAAGGAGACATGATCACTCCCTACAGCTACCTGAAGTGGAGTTGTAGTGAGGTGGAAGTCGATCTCCTCTTTCCAGTAATGAATGATAGCACACCAGGAAATGGATTTAAGATACACCAGGGGAGGTTTAGATTGGACTTTAGCAAGAACTTTTTCACCCAGAGGGTTATTAAGGATTGAAAGAGGCTGCCCAGGGAGGTGATGGACTCACCATCCCTGGAGATATTCAACAGACACACAGATGAGGTGCTGAGGAACATGGTTTAGTGATGGGCTTGGCAGTGTGAGGTTAGTGGTTGGACTTAATGATCTGAAGTCTTCTCCAACTGTAATGATTCCATGATTCTGTTTCTACCCTGTACAGCATGACAGCAGTCAGAAAACGTATTGAAGACATATGATCCATCCTTATGGATTTAATCTGATTTTTGTTTTGCCTCACAGTAAGCAAGAGAAAGATTTCATTTTTCTGTGCCATAGCAAAGCATATTCCCAACACCATGCGTTTTAAGGCAAACCTGGGTCTCTGCTGTTGATACTGTTCTTCTTGACGTTAAATATTTAAGTGTCCTTTAAAACATCAAGCAAAAGCTCAAGTCTGTAGTTCAGTTGTCTAGATCTATACCTAGCTTCTAAACATTACTACAGTGACTATTAAATATTTACTAAAGCTAGAGCAGAGTCCCCAGGAGAGACTGACAGTAGCCTTTCTCAAAGCTTGTTATAAAATAGTAGAGTATACTCACTGAACCTGTTAGCTGAGATCCCTGAAGAAAAGCAAAGGAATTTTGTCATGGACTTGGGATGAATGCCCTAGCCACCGGGTTATTGAACATGGAGAAAAGTCAGAACCTGTGCATTGCAGCTCTTCTCCTTTTGGTTTTGTTTCAGGGATGGGGTAGCTTTTGTTACAAGTCTTTCCAAAACAGAATAATCCAAACTAGGGATACAATTAATTTGATTTCTCCAAACTTCTCATTGCTTTGGGAGGAATTCTTCATTTTAAGGGCATCTTTTTTTTTTTTTTTTGCCAAATACCCATAGATTAAAAGTCAGACAAATAACATCTGATGGTGAAACAAGCCTTCTGTATGACTCACATTTCAGTATCTTTTTTTTTTGGTCTTGGTGTGAAGAGCCGTGATTTGTGCCTGGCAAAATTCTTCCCCCCACAAAGAGCAGCAATGTTTTGTTTTTTCACATTATTACAATGCATAATAATAATAATAAAAATAATAATAATATCATCATAGAATGGTGGGGTTGGAAGGGACCTTTAGAGATCATCCAGTCCAACCCCCCTGCAGAAGCAGGGTCACCTAGATCAGGTCACACAGGAACGTGTCCAGGTGGGTATTGAAGACCTCCAAGGAAGGAGCCTCCACACCCTCCCTGTGTAGTCTTTTCCAGGGCTTCCTCACCCTCACATAATAATAATATGGTCATGGTTTCAATAGTTAACTCTTAACATGAGTTAGAAAGAATAAAAATAATGTTATTTTTGCAAAGATCCAGAAACTTTGGAAATCTTGTCAATACTGTTATAGAATGAAATGAAGATCTTCCAAAACCTCTAAAAATATAACTACAATCAACATGTGAAAGACTCCAGTTCCTGCTTAGGTAACAGTACAGCTGTCCAATCTTTTTCTCACAACCACACTAGAAGCTGAAGTTCTTATTTCACAGAGGATAACCTCTATGTGTAGCAACTCCTGTGGCCTGTGGTAGAAATTTCATCTGGGAACTAAAGAACACTTCATGTCATGTAGTAAGTTTAGGTTTTCCACACAGAAACATGCATCTTGGAAAAACAAAAGTAAGGTTGGAGTATGCTACACTGCTCACTGTCAAGGAAGGTATTTCTATTTCTTTAAAATACCAATGTATTTACACCACAGAATCATGGAATGGTAGGGGTTGGAAGGGACCTTTAGAGATCATCCAGTCCAACCCCCCTGCAGAAGCAGGGTCACCTAGATCAGGTCACACAGGAACGTGTCCAGGTGGGTCTTGAAGACCTCCAAGGAAGGAGCCTCCACACCCTCCCTGGGCAGCCTGGGCCAGGGCTCCCTCACTCAAACACTGAAATGGTTTTTCCTTATATTTAAGTGGAACTTTTTGTGTTCCAGCTTCATCCCATCACCCCTTGTCCTGTTGCTAGCTACTATAGAAAAAAGTGCTGTCCCAACCTCCTGACACCCACCCTTTAGATATTTATAAATGTTAATGAGATTCCCCCTCAGTCTCCTCTTCTCCAGACTAAACAGCCCCAGGTCCCGCAGCCTTTCCTCATATGAAAGATGCTCCAGCGCCCTGATCATCTTGGTGGCCCTGTGCTGGCCTCTCTCCAGCACTTCCCTGTCCCTCTTGAGCTGAGGAGCCCAAAATTGGACAGTGTTTCAGTGAGGGAGCCCTGGCCCAGGCTGCCCAGGGAGGGTGTGGAGGCTCCTTCCTTGGAGGTCTTCAAGACCCACCTGGCCACGTTCCTGTGTGACCTGATCTAGGTGACCCTGCTTCTGCAGGGGGGTTGGACTGGAAGATCTCTAAAGGTCCCTTCCAACCCCTACCATGCTGTGATTCTCTGATCAATACACTAGCACAGATTTGGGATTTTTTAATAGCAAATAGTCAGAACAAACTATTTGTGAACAGTCTACAGCCCAGTAATTATTCATGTAAATTGAAGAATGAGAAAGATTCCATATGAATTATTCAGCCAGCTCTCTTGGATGAGTGTGTGTGTAATCATTTATTAAAATCTGTATAGTACATTGAACAAGTAAAATGCTGTATTTACTTGGTCTAAAAGATGATAATATGCTAAGAGCAGAAAAAAACCCGTTCAAATGAATGGGCTGAGGAAATGTATGAATTTAAAATAATCGAAAGTGCTTCAGAGGCAAAGGGAACAATAAGAATATTTGGCTACACAAACTCAAATGTTATAAATAATATTTCATTATGTGGCTCAAGATTAATGAGCAAGTCAGAGCTTTTGCAGAGTACTGAGGTGATTAAATAAAAAAAAATGCAACATTTGAACTGCTCCCAATTTTTAAGTTCATTGAATTAGTGTCAGAAAACACATTGTGACATTTTTTCAGTTGGAGATTCCAATGAACAAAATATGTAGCCTGAATAGTTAAACTGAACCTTGAGAAACAAGATATTTATCATCATCTCCTTAAATACCGAGTGGATGTATTGAAAACTGAGTGCTTCTGGGGCTGTTTAGTCTGGAGAAGAGGAGACTGAGGGGGGATCTTATTAACATTGACAAATATCCAAAGTGTGGGTGTCAGGAGGTTGGGACATCCCTTTCTTCTATAGTATCCAGCAACAGGACAAGGGGTGATGGGATGAAGCTGGAACACAAACAGTTCTACTTAAGCATAAGAACAAACTGTTTCAGTGAGGGAGCCCTGGCCCAGGCTGCCCAGGGAGGGTGTGGAGGCTCCTTCCTTGGAGGTCTTCAAGAGCTGCCTGGACACGTTCCTGTGTGACCTGATCTAGGTGACCCTGCTTCTGCAGGGGGGTTGGACTGGATGAGCTCTAGGGGTCCCTTCCAACCCTACCATTCTCTGATTCTATGCTAGTGTGTTACACAAGAAATAGCCTAATAAATTCAAATTGTAGTTGAAAAACTCAAAACAAGGGTTCCCCTGGTTTTTCTGCTTTATATTTTCAAAGGACCAAATACATCCTATTAGAAGTAGAAAGTAAGTACATTTTTATAAGGTACATTTCTTGATTCCCATGTTGAATGAAAACAAACCAACCACCTCCAAAATCTTCCTCAATTCATAAACCAAACAACTGAAACCAGAAATCTTACCAACTGCTTCTTCAGCTCAGGTTATTTTATACTTACTGCCTTCACTTTCAGTTGATGGGTCCAAAAATGGTTGCTTTATGCCCTGGAAAGTAGATGTGTGAGGTGTGTGGTGTTAAGGGAGTTGATTATTCATATTAAATAAACAGATTTAATTAATCTGAAAGAAGAGAAACTCCAGAGAGAGGCTGGAACTCTGTGCCTAGCAGGCTGAGCACACAAGAGTGCAGGACCAGATATCCTTCTCCAAAACCTCTCTGTATTTAACAGACCATCTTCATATTAAAAGAGTAAAAAAGACATTTGTCTTCTCTGGAGATGATTAGTACAAAAAGATTGAAGTGAAACTCTGAGATTAACACCACTTAAGTTTATTAAGTCTCTACCCAGTCTTGAAAACTATAAAGTTCCTGGGCATGCCTCTGTCCAGCTGAAACTTTTCCACATGTGCCTGCTAAGTCAACTCTGTCCAGATTCCCTCTGGCTTACATAAGTTGAGACGAGCCAAAGCTTAGAGATAAAACCAACTCTCTCAGTAGTGCAGCTGGGGAAGAGCTCTTTAAAACAGATAAACCCAACTTGTTAATCATGGTCAGCTACAGCGTGAACGCTTGCAATGCATAGCCACACCTATACCTATGTCCTTTAGGTATATTATGTATTTATTATCTTTAATATCCATATGTGGGTATATTCTGGCTTGGCAGAAGTGTCAAGAGCCCTTGTTCTTCCATCCTGGAGGCACTGTGTACACGTGTGCTGTTCACATATTTCCCACCAGTTGTGTGCTTTGCGTACTGTAGGAGAGAAGATATGAGGGTAGATTGATTTTTGGACTAAATCAGTGTGTCTAGCCTGATGTGCTCATAGTCAGTGCAGGCTACCAGCTCCATGGTAGACCATGCTTCTGCTGCTAGTGCTCTAATACTCCTCTGTTTCACAGTGACTACCCAAGTGACTCTCTTGCAGAGAGCTGCCTAGTGGGAGCTGGATGCAAAAAGACATGAATAAAGAGATGCCAAAAAATATCTATGGTCAGGACTTATGTTTTTTTCCATCTATTTCCTGGAATGGCTGCACTCTGAAGTGTACACAGATGTGAAGAAGATAAAATACAAGCAGATAACTACTTTGAATTGTCTGGTATTAATCATTCCCATTGTTTCAACAGAGTCCTCGCTACTGATAGAATGGGATGTTTATTTTTGGTGGCTTTCAAGGGAAAAGCTCTTAAAATATACTTCCTTCTTTATATTTTTGTTTGTACAACTTCTCTGTGAAGTGCTTGGGTACAAGTTCAGTGGTCAAGAATGTGGTATATTGACTGCAATCTGTTATGAAGCACAAACCTTATTAAGATCTGTATTTCCTTTGCTTTAGGTTATAGTTTTATGTTAATAATTTACCTTTACTATAACAATTCCTATAATAATAATGTGTCTACTCTCCCAATACACAGCTTGCCCATAGAAGGATATGACCATGCTGTTATCTCCATATCAAGGGTGAAGTGAGGTGCATAAAAGCGAAATTATTTGATTAATGGCTTAGAAAACATTTGTGTTGAGTCTCCTTCTCTGGAGACATTCCAAACCTACCCAAGTGAGTTCCTGTGTGACCTGCTCTAGGTGGTCCTGCTCTGGCACGGGGGTTGGACTGGATGAGCTTTCCAGGTCCATCCCAACCCCTGAGATTCTGTGATTCTGTGAACTAAAGACAACCTTTTTCCCCCCCCTAAATCCCAGTGCTCCTTCTGTTAACTGTTATCTCAATAACAATATTTTATATGTATGAATATGCTTTGTAGTAAATGTGTTTTTATGCTTGTAAGAATTTTGCTTTCCTGGTAGAGAAGCAGAAACACAAATTGCTAGAAGCTGTGAGAAAGACATCAATGTACCAGCAGAAGACAAGTCTGAACTCCAGGCAAAGTTATACACATTTTGGCCAGTATTTAAGTGCATATTTAATCCAGATCCAGTCAACACTTTGTAATGCTGCTTAACTTGAGTCCTGCAGGGTAAAACAGTTCCAGCAGCTATAGATATATATGTACTTACTCACACTGGGGAAATTAGAACTCAGAGAGTGAGCTCAGAGGAACAGGTATTGATTCTTCACAAAAACCCTTTATTAGTAAGGGTGGTTCTAACCAAATTGTTCTATAAACCCACATTAAGATGGCTGCAGTATCTTCAAATGTTACAATAGACACCCAGAAGAGTAACTATTCAGCACATAACAGTGCTAGGGGAAAGGAGGGACAGTCAAATAATGCCTGGCTCTTTAGAACAAACACTACCACTATCAGCTGAAAGGCTGAATAGAGAGCTAAAAGCAGCCAGGAGCATTTTGGTCTCTCTAGCTCTAGAATGTACCTACCTTTGTATGCAGGTGTGGGAAAAGACTGATGCAGCTGTGAGTGTAGTTAGTTTTTAAAGGGCAGACTGCATCCACTCCCTCTCTTACTTCTCCCAGTGCACCAAAAGATCTAAATCTTACTCTGTAATTATAACATGATCTCGGACCGAGCTGAGACCCAGTTTATCTGGACCAAAGCTCTGCTCAGCTGAGAGAAAGGAAAGAGAAGGAAATGTTTTTGAAATCTAGTTAGTGTCAATATTTATCATGATTTTTCTTACAAAATCAGGTCTGTCAGGGAAGTGTTTGAAATTCCCTAAGGTAATAACTTTCTCAGACTTCAGAAATACCACACGGTTGCTATAAATCAAAATGCTTTGTGTTTTCATTTCCTTCCCTGTAATTAAAAGCTTGCTTTGGTGTTTAAAATCATAAATATGCCCAAGAGTAGAGTAGCTAGAAAGTGCTCAGATTTGATGCTTCAGTAAACCAACACAATTTACCTCTTATTAATAACAAAAATGACAAAAAAAGAGCCTTGTGTTAAAAATATTCACTGTCAAAGGTTTGATACATTGAGCCCTTCCTTGCAGACAGCAGCAAACCATAAAGAAATGAAAACTGGGAGTAGAAAACCCTCTGGTTTACAAGATGTTAAAGTGCATAGGTTTTAAGAGCTTGATGAGATAAGGACATGTACTTTGAATTAAACCTATAGGACTAGGAGAATCTGGAAGGACTTGCACAAAACTAGAGTGAAACACTGCTAGGCTATTATGCTATTCTATTTTATCATCTGGTCAATTGGTTTGATTTCATCAAGTGCTACTCAGCTGCAAAATTTATGAGTGCCTCTTGGTTCTGGGCTCTGGCTGTATCCCACCTGAGGCATCTTCACAATCATTATTTCTTGGTTTTCTGCAGGGTGAAACCCTGACACACAGGCCAGAAGAAACTAATGATGAGCTGTCTAGTTCACCTACCTATGGGACTAAGGCCTTAGTAACTCAGTGTACATGCATCATGATGCAAACATACAGGATCTTGGGTTAAATGAAGGCAGTCTCACGTTTTGCACACCTTGGAGTAAGAAATTTGTGATATGGAGAGGGACTGAGAGAGATGGGATTGTTCAGCCTTGAGATGGTGTGTTGGATCTGGTCAATGTGTATAAATATCTGATAGGAGGGAATAAAAAAGAGAGAAACAGATTAAAGGTAGCCAAGGAAAGGACGAGTTGTAATGGGTAAAAAGTGTAATAATAGAAATAAAGAGGGGTTATTTTGGGGTTGTTTGGGAGAATGTCAAAACACTGACACAGGTTGTCTAGAGAAATGATGGACTCTCCATCCTTGGAGATACTCAAAACCTGTCTGACCCAAAGTAGTCTGCTCTACTTGTCCCCACTTTGAGCAGCAATGATGGACTCCATGATTTCCTTTCCAACCTCAACCATTCTCTGCATCTGCAGTTCTGTGATATTAATATACATATATATTTATGTGCACATTAATATACCATTCCATACCATTCCATACCATTCCATACCATTCCATACCATTCCATACCATACATCTAAATATAAAAACATATATGTATCAGCTTGATGTAGAGTAGTCATCTTTAATTTACATGAGATTGCTGTTATCTAGAGGAGAATTCACCCAGAAAAGACCTGCATTTATTAGCACATTTCCTCCTTCTATCCTACTACATAATTTTCACTCACAATTAAAAGTGAGTGGCTCAAGGGATGATGGTTGGTGTTAGCAACAGATTACTGAGTGTGATTTTGTGTGTGTGTTAACCTCAGGGATCTAAGTCAGAGTGGCTAAAAGTAATGAAAGAGTTACAGACAGAGAGTTGTGGGCTAAAACAAGAGAATATTGGAAGAACTCTTAAGAAGTGTACTTAGTTTGACTGTGGTGGAGTTAATCTTCTTCAAAGGAGGCCTTATGGTGCTGTGTTTTATATTTGTGACAAAAACAGTGTTGATAACACATCAGTGTTTTTGTTGTTGCTGAGCAGCACTTGCACAGTGCCAGGGCATTCTGTTTCTCACTCTATCCCCCTCAGTAAGTAAGCTGGGGGTGTGCAAGAGGTTGGGAGAGATCAGAGTCAGGATGAGTTTTTCCTTTAACTTATTTTTCCTTCACTTTATGTAACTGCCTTTATTTTGACACAGGATTTTTTCTTGCTGCTGCTGAGGGGTCAGAGTAAGTGAATATCTGGTGGGCACTTAGTAACTTGCCAAGGTCAAACCTTCACAAATGTAGTGAAGAACATACAACTGTCACCAGCAATTTTGTTTCACATAGTTACCCTTACAGGATTTTAGCACCTGCTGATGTGAAGGTGCATATCATTCTCAGGTTGTGACTCCAAGGTTTAACTGGGCTTGGATGCATTCAAAGGAAAGATACCATGCTAAAAATACAATGACAGCAAAATGCAGAAAAGATTTCCTTTAAAAAATAAAGCATAAGAACTTTATTTATCTCCAGGGTGATTTTGTACAACTTCAGTAAGAGTCCAGAAGATCAGATGATGCCAAAGAGTAACCAAAAGTCCCCGAAAAAGAGGTCTCACTAACACAAGTATTTAAAAGATGTTTCTCAAGAGGATGAAGCTGCACTTTTATCTGTTGTCTCCAATGACAAGATAAGGGATAAAGAAGCTGGAACACAAAGAGTTGCATTGAAACATAAGGAAAAACTTTTTCAGTGAAAGGTGGGGGAGCCCTGGCTCAGGCTGCCCAGGGAGGGTGTGGAGGCTCCTACTCAAGAGGTTTCCAAACCCACCTGGACACATTCTTGTGTGACCTGATCTAGGTGGGACCTGCTTTGGCAGGGGGGTTGGACTGGATGATCTCTAAAAGTCCCTTCCAGCTCCTATCATTCTGTTATACTAGACACACAGATATTTATAGAGATAATGTCTCTATAGATCTATAAAATGGTTCTGGTTTATGTGTAAAAATATAAGATCATGTAATTTGTCATAAAGTAACATGCTGTGCAACATATGCATATTTGACTTGCCTTTGGGAGCATAGAATCATCGAATCATAGAATGGTAGAGTTGGAAGGGACCTTTAGAGATCATCTAGTCCAACCCCCCTGCAGAAGCAGGGTCACCTAGATCAGGTCACACAGGAACGTGTCCAGGTGGGTCTTGAAGACCTCCAAGGAAGGAACCTCCACACCCTCCCTGGGCAGCCTGGGCCAGGGCTCCCTCACTGAAACATCAAAACAGTTTGTCCTTATGTTTAAATGGAGCTTTTTGTGTTCCAGCTTCATCCCATCACCCCTTGTCCTGTTGCTGGTTACTATAGAAAAGAGGGATGTCCCAACCTCCTGACACCCACCCTTTAGATATTTATAAATGTTAATAAGATCCCCCCTCAGTCTCCTCTTCTCCAGACTAAACAGCCCCAGGTCCCGCAGCCTTTCCTCATATGAAAGATGTTCCAGTCCCCTGATCATCTTGGTGGCCCTGTGCTGGCCTCTCTCCAGCACTTCCCTGTCCCTCTTGAGCTGAGGAGCCCAGAACTGGACACAGGACTCCAGATGAGGCCTCACCAGGGCAGAGCAGAGGGGGAGCAGAACCTCCCTTGACCTGCTGCCCACACTCTTCTTGATGCATCCCAGGCTGCCATTGGCTTCTTGCCCACGAGGGCACATTGCTGGCTCATATTTAGCTTATTATCAATCAGCACTCCCAGGTCTCTCTGTGCAGAGCTGCTCTTCAGCAGTTCCACCCCCAGCCTGTCCTGGTGCATGGGGTTGTTCCTCCCCAGCTGCAGGACTCTGCCCTTGTCCTTGTTGAACCTCAGGAGGTTCCTCTCTGCCCAACTCTGCAGCCGGTCGAGATCCCGCTGAGTGGCAGCACAGCCTCTGGGGAATCAGCCAATGCTCCCAGTTTGGTGCCAGCAGCATAGGAAATCCAGGAACAGAATCAAAAGAAACAAAACATGGAGAAGAGAATTCCAAGTAATTTGGAGAAAGCTTGTACTGATATCTGAGATCCCTGGAGGCTGCTGGCCATAACAGTATTGCACTCTAGATGTTTGTCAGACTTGGCTAAGAATCCCTGGAGAAGCACAGTTTTAACTAGGGGGGATGAATCTGTGATAGAGAAGGTAAAATAGGAATCCATATGCTTCTTGTATGGTAGGGGGAAATCAGCCATTTTTCACCACTGATATTTGCCATTTACATTGGTTTTTGTTTGCTGTACTGATATTTATCAACTGACTTTGTATAATCTCTTTCTCAACATCAGTCATGATTTAAGGATGTCACACGGAAAAGGAGGACTGAAAAAACGTTAAGAACACTTTCTAACTGCCAACTAAATGCCATGAAAACACAATATCACAGATTCCTATTTTGTGTTAAACTGAAGGCCAGGTTGTTAAGCAGCATTACCTGTAGAGGTCTCAACTGAATTACATGACAGTGTTGGAGTGCTGAGGTTGTGGGTAGTTATGCAAATAGCTAAAAGTGTGAGGAAAGCTTCAGGTGGATGTTCCTAGGATGAGGGATATAGTGCACCCTTAGTAAGGTTGTAGATGACACCAGGCTGGGTGGAAGTGTCAATCTACTTGAGAATAGGGAAGCTTTACAGAGAGATCTAGACAGGCTGGATGGCTGGGCCAAAGCCAGTGCCATGAGTTTCAACAAGGCCAAGTGCTGGGTCCTGCCCTTGGGCCACAACCACCCCCAGCAGCGCTACAGGCTGGGACAGAGGGGCTGGAAAGCTGCCAGGCACAGAGGGACCTGGCAGTGTTGGTTGGCAGAGGCTGAACATGAGCCAGCAGCGTGCCCAGGGGGCCAAGAAGGCCAAGGGCATCCTGGGCTGTGTCAGGATCAGTGTTGTCAGCAGGAGCAGGGAGCTGATCATCCCCCTGGACTCGGCTGTGAGGAGGCTGCACCTCGAATCCTGTGTCCAGTTCTGGGCCCCTCTCTACAAGGACATTGAGATGCTGGAGAGGATCCAGAGGTGCTGCCAAGCTAGGAAAAGATTTGGAGCATGTCTCGTGAGGAAGGGCTGAGGGATCTGGGGCTGTTGAGCCTGGAGAAAAGAAGGCTCAGGGGAGACCTTCTCACTCTCTACAGCTACCTGAAAGGAAGCTGCAGCCAGGCTGGGGTGGGTCTGTTCTCCCTAGGAACAAGCAATAGAACAAGAGGAAACAGCCTCAAGTTGCAGCAGGGGAGGTTCAGGCTGGATGTGAGCAGGAATTTCTCTGCTGCCAGGGTTGTGAGGCATTGGAAGGGGCTGCCCAGGGAGGTGCTGGAGTCACTGTCCCTGGAGGGGTTTCAGAGCCAGGTGGATATTGCACTGAGGGAAATGGGCTGGTGGTTGATAGGGCTGGGACAAAGGCTACACTCCATGAGCTTAAAGGGCTCTTCTAGTCAAAATGATTCTATGATTCTATCCTAGGATCACACAGCAGTTCTCAAACAAAATCAGAATCTCTGGATTTGCTCAACCCAAGCTTATATCAAAAAAACCCATTGCCTTTTAAAACATATCCTAGAAATCAGTTTCACTTCTGATAGAGGCACGGTACAGTTTTGTGAGATCCCACTTTAGACTCTTGTGCTAACCCAGCTTCTTTAACTAATCCTGTAGCCCTCAGAAATAGGTGCTTACAGCAGCGTTTGTGCTGCCTGGAAACACCAGTGTATTCCATAGCTGCATGCTGTGTATGCCCACAGCAATGATGAACCGTTCACCGTCATGATCGTGTTTTTACTGCTTCACATGCACAAAGAAATAGTTATATAACTGGTACTCGGAGCACATATGGTAGTTTGTCAGTTTCCATCACTAAAAATGATGGTTTTCAAAGCTGATGATCTTCTAATGAAAATTAAATCAAAATAATCCTGCCCCAAATGGGAAAAAAAATCAGAACACTTTAAATTAAGATAAATGGCTTCTTGCTAAGACATCTCAATGCTACATTCAGCCACTTCTTTGCTTAAAGAACACCTTAAGTTCTGTGCTACATGAACAATGAATTCTAGCCCAAATGTGAGCTCTGGAACGTGAAATTTACCCTTGCCTTTACCATGTAAATATAGAATTGGTTAAAAGTTGCATAACAAATGACATGACAGATACAGCTCATAGAACTTCCTCAAGAAATCATCCAAAGATGTTAGAGCTTGAAATCGTGGACTGCGTTAAGTCCAGCATTTGGCATTTGTATCTCGGTTTGCTCGTGATTCCACTTACTATGCAACACACAGAACTTCCTAGAAGGAAACTGAGCACGGTAACTACAAGATGAGGGGCTATTATTTTTAGAAATTACTACCTTGGTATTGTTTTTTGGGCAAGAGGCCAGAAGGAAGTACTCACGTTCATATGCTTTATATATCTTTGCTGTTTCTGTTCCTGTCACTCGGCCACAGCAAAAATGCTGTGCATAGACCAAGGATGGAGCAAATGATTCCTGAGTAGCTATGGAGGAAGGTGCCATGGCCACCTGGATCCAAACACATATGTACAGGCTTGTAAGGTTAAACAGAGTGTTTTCTGGAATCCAGCCATTCTTGTGAATCAGGAGCAGAACATGTATCTCAGCCAGGGATTCTTGTTACTCTGGAGGCACCTGGTGCTTTCTGTAGGTCTTCCAAGTCTCTTGCCTCTCAGCAGATGTTCTCCAAGCATGTTCTCCTCACCTCTCCTGCTTTTTATGCAGAGCCTTGATTACTGATTGTGTAAAGAGACAGAGAAAGATTACATTTTCGTGTGAGTTAATAAGTTGTTCTACCTTGGTGTAATCCCTTAAGGATCTAGAAGTGCAAGGTGAACATTGCCTGTAAGGTATGGAATATTTCAGGCTCATCTCTTGTCTCCCTTCAGCCTCATTGGATTGATCTCATTGGATTCAAATACAGATGTGAATGTACTGTCTACATCAACTTTATGTAGATGGTGTAACACATCATAACAGCACAAAAAAAGTAGTCAAATGAAGTCTCACCAGCCATCATCTGGGCTATGAAGTTCTCCAATCTAAATGATCCCTTTTACTGTTTGAAAATAAACAATGGATTTTCCTTCATGTGGTATAAAAATGCACTTGTTGTCCAACACCATTTCAGGTTCATAGTGAAGGGCTTTACCATACCATGCACAAGTCTCCTCTGTGTTGATAAAGCAATTTCAAGTCTGAATACGTGCACTCAAAATGTATTTCACTCCTTGTGCAGCTAAGACTTTGCAGAGCTAAGATAGCAATGCCTTGGAGATGTAAATAATCACCCCTCAGTGATGAAAAGTTTGTGTATAAAGTTTGAAGGCCTTGGTCCAATGAAGGGTTATCATTCACTGCTCATACTGTCCATAGGCTGTGCCAGAAGCAGCAAGCATTTCAGAGAGGAAATCAAAGCCCACTAGGTGATTTGGAAAATGTTAACAAAAGAGGGTTTAGTAGCAAGAGAAGAACAAGGCAATGGTAATGGCTCAGGAACAGGGGAGTCTTGAATTCTTGTTACTGATACAAGGACTATTTAAGACTTCCAGGCAGCGATTACAAAGGACTAGGATAGGACTAGGACTAGGTGGAAAACATGTTCCTACTACTGTGAATGTGTTGGGTTCAGTCCTATCTGAAGAAGGATGTTCCTGCTGCTAAGATAGCTGAGACTCTCATTTTTCATTAGACAAGTTGAAGCCAGCTTCCTCTTCACCAGGTTATTAGTCCCTATCAGTGCAAGGAAGCATTGCAAGGTGGGTCTGGCAGGATGACAGTGTCCCTGTACCTCTCATTGCACTGAAAGAATAAGCACAGATTACTACTCACAAACTACAGGATAGCAAATGGCTCAGTGGAGAGGTGTCATGTCTTGCCTCACCCATCCTCCTCAGGCCCAGAGAGACTTTTCTGTGGGTGTGGGGACACTTCCCTAACTTTAGTCATGATTTTTTCTTCCTTAGTCTTATACAGTCTGGGCATAGAAATATGTTATTTAGCCTCTATCTATGGTGATATGTTATTTAGCCCCTATCTGTGGTGAACCAGTCATTGTAATACAAGGGTAATTTTTATCATGACATGGCATTGCAAGTGCAGGACTGTAATTTAGTGCATTGAAGTGTCATTAGACCTCAGCAGAAAATCAAACTGAGTATTGTTGCAAATAAAATCCTGAATGTTCATCTTTGAAGAAGGGGGAAAAAAGAAAGTCTGCAATAGAAACACTTTGCCTTTCAAACTCAGTAAACAACAAAGCTGGATATCAGCTGACTTTTGGTGCTTTCCCCACTCCTCATTCTACAAGTGATAGTAAGAATTCTTTAGTTATATGAAAAACCTAAACCATAAATCGTTGTACATGAAGGAAACTTAATGGGAAGGGCCATGTCTCAGAGGATGCTGATTGGGAGCAGGTCACTTTTGCTTCTGGTGGTGAGGAATATACTCAAGCACTTCCAGTTTTATCAGGATTCTGTAGCTTTATACAACTTGTCATTTACTTTTCCTTTTAATTATGACTAGAACAACCCAGTGTTAAAGCCATTGGCTATTTATCAGCATTTACAGTCCTATCACAGAACCTTAAGGGTTGGAAGGGACCTCAAAAGGTCATCTAGTCCAATCCCCAATGCCAGAGCAGGACCACCTAGAAGAGGATTTGTGGAGAGTTCACCCTATACACACTGAAGTAGTCATGTATAATTGCTGTTAGTGATGACTGAATTTTGGGTGCAACTCCTGAATGGCACAGAAATGTCTGTCTATCATGACTATAGATGCTGCTTGGAACGTGACTCAGTTACAAGCACTTACAGTAATGGTTCTGTTGCATGAACTACCAAAGCCTCTCAAAGTACAGAGCAGATAGGTAACAGATTATGTTTTGTTTAGGCTTAATAATTTTTGCCCAGATTCCACAGAACTTTATAAATGGTATTTCTAATGAAATGAATAGAATCTCGGTGGGAATTCTGTGAGCAGTTTAGCAAGAAGTGATTAAAAATGAGGAAAACATAAGGTAGAGTGAGGCAGAGTACTTAGATTAAAAGTGCTATAAACCAATGAAAGCTTAGGCCCTCACAATGCCATATTTATTTGTGATATGTTATTCTCCCTGAACAACTTCTTTATAACATTCAAGAGGGTAAGACAGTATATTTCCCAATAACTGAAGGAGGCCATGTGCAAATCCCAGTCACATGGTGTTTTCACTGTTTTCTACTTTATAGCAATAGTCCTTCAGTTTAAATTTTCAGTGCTAATTAGGTTATATAATACAAACACAGTTCCTTTTCTCCTCGTCTTTGAAGGTCTACTGTTGTGCAGTCTATAGATCACACTCTCTGGGAGTTTTTCTCTAGAATCCTGTTTGGACAAGTTTTAACCTGTATTTCTTTATTGCTCACTTCACACAGAGCTTTTCCTCATAGGCATCACAAAAACTCATTCACATCTTTGAAGATCCTTCAAAGCTTAGTAATATTCTGATCTGTCCTTGATTCCTGTCCTCTGTTATTATCTACCACAGTATTGCCTGATGCAGAACACACTCATCAGTAGAGAAAGATAGGAAATACAGAAATATGGCACAGAACTGAGTTGGAGCCTGTGGCCAGTGGAGTTCCACAGGGATGGGTTCTGGGGCCAGTCTTGTTCAATATCTTCATCAACCACCTGGATGAGGGGACAGAGTGACCCTCAGCAAGTTTCCTGCTGGCACCAAACTGGGAGCACTGGCTGATTCCCCAGAGGCTGTGCTGCCATTCAGCGGGATCTCGACCGGCTGCAGAGCTGGGCACAGAGGAACCTCCTGAGGTTCAACAAGGACAAGGGCAGAGTCCTGCAGCTGGGGAGGAACAACCCCATGCACCAGCACAGGCTGGGGGTGACCTGCTGGAGAGCAGCTCTGCAGAGAGAGAGACCTGGGAGTGCTGGTTGGTAATAAACTGACCATGAGCCAGCAATGTGCCCTCGTGGGCAAGAAGCCAATGGCAGCCTGGGATGCATGAAGAAGAGTGTGGGCAGCAGGTCAAGGGAGGTTCTGCTCCCCCTCTGCTCTGCCCTGGGGAGGCCTCATCTGGAGTCCTGTGTCCAGTTCTGGGCTCCTCAGCTCAAGAGGGACAGGGAAGTGCTGGAGAGAGGCCAGCACAGGGCCACCAAGATGATCAGGGGACTGGAGCATCTTTGATATGAGGAAAGGCTGAGGGAACTGGGGCTGTTTAGTCTGGAGAAGAGGAGACTGAAGGGGGATCTCATTAACATTTACAGATGTCTAAAGGGTGGGTGTCAGGAGGTTGGGACATCCCTCTTTTCTATAGTAGATAGTAACAGGACAAGGGGTGATGGGATGAAGCTGGAACACATAAAGTTCCACTTAAACATAAGGAAAACCTATTTCAGTGTTTGAGTGAGGGAGCCCTGGCCCAGGCTGCCCAGGGAGGGTGTGGAGGCTCCTTCCTTGGAGGTCTTCAAGACCCACCTGGACACGTTCCTGTGTGACCTGATCTAGGTGACCCTGCTTCTGCAGGGGGGTTGGACTGGATGATCTCTAAAGGTCCCTTCCAACCCCGACCATTCTATGATTTTATGGTTCTATGATAGGGAAATTCAGTAAGATTGTTCTTAACAAGTCTTTTAAATATTTGCCTAAAGGTACTGCCATGCTTAGCACTTATATATTTAATCCTACAGTATAAGTGGATTTACAAAAGAATATCAAGACATATTCTTAGGTGAAGAAGCCTTCTTCAGTGTGTGTGTGATGTGTCAATCTATGGTTATTTGCCTGACATTAGAGCCCTAAAGGAATGATGGGGCTAGGACAAAGGCTGGACTCGATGACCTTAAAGGTCTCTCCCAACTGAAAGGATCCTATGATTCTATGAAAGTCTTCTATACTCAGATATGGTGCACCTCATCTGTGTATATATAGATCCACTGTGATTCAGAGCACTGTGAGGGAAACTTGCATTTCTACAACTGCCAGACTGAGTATACCTTGGCTATTCCTTTCCTTGATGATCTTTAAGAGGAACATTATAAAATCATTGTCATTTTTCTCCATGTACAAGAAAGCAGTCATAACCTAACAGTTGCAAATGAATCAGTGCAATAGCTGGTTCTTTATTTGATACTTTACAACTCTGGCTTCATCTTGATTGTATGGTAAGTGTATGACATAGGTTAACCAGGACTTTAGCTCTCTACAGCTACATCTATAACAGTAAATGAAACAAATCAGAAAAGCAGAGGATCACAGAATCAAAGCAGCACAAAGTAATTAATGATGTTGAAGGGGATTCCTGGAGATGACCTAGTCCTAGGGCCTTGCTCAAAACAGTTTCAGCTGGGGTAGGTTGCTCAGGTCCATATCCAACTGAGTTTTGAATATCTCCAAAGACAGAGACTCCACAATGTCTCTGTGTAACCTGTTCTATCACAAGCATCCTCCTACTGCTTATTTTCTGCCCACTCATTACCCTAAAGCTGGGGAAACGGTGAAGAGGTGAAAAGTCCCATAAGGGTGACTGTTTCCAAGAGGAACTGGGAATCAAAGGGGTTAATTTTGATTTTTGTGTCTGGTTTTGGGTGGTAAAGGGCTGCCAGGATACCCTGTGTGGGAGAGGGTTGT
Organism: Colius striatus; assembly: GCF_028858725.1. Lineage (NCBI taxonomy): Eukaryota > Metazoa > Chordata > Aves > Coliiformes > Coliidae > Colius > Colius striatus. Next base: position 1,808,918 of record NC_084760.1, read on the forward strand.
GACCTGTTCTGTGCTGGGCACAGCAGGTTCCAGTCAGATCTGGCACTAAAATAAACAGCCTGTGGCATCTTGAAACTGCTGCAGCTGGAGGAATCCCCAGTGTCTCTGCTCAGGCAGTGATGAGAGACTGCCAGACACTGGGAGAAGAAATGCAGGAGCTGTCTGCACTGCCTGCCAGGAGTCTGCATTTATGATGCCACTGAGAGGATGCTGAGCCTGGTGAACCCTGCAGGTTATTATTTGCTCCTACTATTCCATGTAGGGTCTAAAAGTACTGCCATGAGGCAACTTGGAACCATCAAAACAAAACTGTTTGTCCCTTGAGGGGACATTAAAAGGATCTGGTTCACAGGCAGTTTCTCCTCTGTCCTCCCAGTCACAGGAAGGTGTTTAGGAAGGAGAAGCAAAACTGAACTGGCAAACATCTGATGGCATGGCTTGTGCCACACTCAAGGTTGTGACTTCTGTGATCATGGATCTGTCTGAGAATGCTGGTCTGTTGGGAGCTGGTGGAATTCACCTGACCAAGTAAGGCAAGAAGATCTTTGTCAACAAGCTGGCCAGACTTACACAGAGAATGTTAAACTAGAGTTTTGAACAACAGAGAAGACCCAATGGCTGCTGATTTGTTGGGAACCAACAGGGTGAAATGCTTCAAAGGAGCTGGTGCATGTTACTCTAAAAAGATGGCAAGGTCAACAGCCCAGCTGAAGTGCCTCTACATCAATGCCTGCAAGGTGGCTCACAAACACAGGGACATGGAAACCACAGTGCAGCTAGAAAGCTGTGATCTAATGGCTATAACAGAAACTGAGATGAACTGCATGGATAGCTGTGAACTGTTCAGAAGGGACAGGCAAGGAACTAGGGGTGGAGGACTGTCCTCTGCATATGAGAATGGGTTGGCTGCACAGAGCCATCTTTGAGAAACAATGGATAGCTTATGAATAAAAAACTTAAGGGCCACACCAATCAAGAAAACCTTGTGGCTGGTATTTACTACAGGCTGCCTGATCAAGGGGAGCCTGTTGATGAAGTGTTCTCAGTTAAATTACAGGAAGCATCATGTTTGCAGACTCTGCTCCTGCTGGGGGAATTCAATCACCCTGACAAGTGTTGTGAAAAGTTGCACAGTAAGCTGTGAACACTCCAAGAGAATCTCAGTGAGTGACAAGGATGATTTCTTAATCCAGGTGATGGACAGCCTGGCTAGAGGAGAAGTGTTGCTGACCCCTTGCATACCAACATGGGTGAACTAGTTAGATATTTCAGCCTTGGTGGCAGAGATTGGTGACAGCCTGATTGCAGTCATCATGCCCTGGTGCAGTCCACAACACTGAGGCATACGAGCCAGGGCAAGGTTAGGGTCAGGATGCTGAATCCAAGGAGAGAAAACTTTCATTTAAGGAATTGATGGATGGAAAACTGCACTCAGGCTCAAAGGAGCTGAACAGAACTGGCAGCTCTTTGAGGACATTTTCCTTAGAGCACAAGAGCTTTTGTGAGATTCTGATTTTGTGACCTGATCTAGGTGACCCTGCTTCTGCAGGGGGGTTGGACTGGATGATCTCTAGAGGTCCCTTTCAACCCCACCATTCTATGATTCCTATGTGTAAGAAAAAGGGCAAGGAAGGCAGGAGACTAGGATGTCTCAATAAGGACACTCTCATCAAACAGCACATGGAAAATAATCAATTAAATAAGTATTTGTGTCAATAGATGGTTGTATTAGAGTCCTAAAGGAATGATGGGGTTAGGACAAAGGCTGGACTTGATCTTAAAGGTTTCTTCAGGTCTCTATGCAACCTGATCTAGGTGACCCTGCTTCTGCAGGGGGGTTGGACTAGATGATCTCTAAAGGTCCCTTCCAACCCTGCCATTCTGTGATTCCATGGTAATAATAAGAGAAATAAACCCAAGGAAGCTGAAGCGATGGCCACTGCAATTGCTCAGCAACCACTGACCGATGCCTGAGCAGCAATCCATGTCTCCCAACAAACTCCCCCCTGTTTATATACTGGGTGTGACTGGGTCAACTGTCCTGGCCCTGCTCCCTCCCAGTTTCTTGTGCCCACCCAGCTCATTCACTGGCAGGGCAGGGTGAGGAGCAGAAAAGGCATTGACATTGTGCCAGCAATGTCAAAACATCCCTGTGTTATCAACATTCCTTTCAGCACAAAGTAAAAAAATCAGCTGCATCCCAACTGAAAGCAGGACACCACACAGTGCAAGCATTTGATGTCTGCAGCTGCAGTGCCCTTCCATGTCAAAGGAGTAGCCCAGCACTCCATGGCAGCCTTCCTTTCCTAAGCCTGTGCCAAGGACAGACACCTACCCACTCTTTCCTGCCACTGCTGCCATCACTGTCAAGTCCAGGGCCAGAGGGAAGAGCTGAGGAGAGATCTAGTGGGCGTAAATTGTCTTTAAGCTCTTGGCAGGAGAGGAAAGAAGGGAAATTTCAAGCTTAGTGACACTGAGAATAGCATATACAGAAAGAAGAGATGCCTGAGGGAGAGTGAATCTGCCTTCCCTGCAGCTTGACAGTCTCCCATGGCAACTCAGCAGAGAAAATAAGAGAGAAATCATCAGCTGGTGGATTATCTCTGTGTGGCAACCATCTATGCCTCAGAGCAGGGTGCCACCCCAAAGGGTATGCAGTATGGTGACAGCAGAACCAGTCACACACTCACATGTCCTGAACAAGACAGATCCTGTTAGGGTTCCACACATGGCCACACACGGGATTATCTTTGTTTGTCCTCTGCATGGGGGAAAAGAAGCCATGCTGCCCATAGAAATGACACTGCCCACAGCTCTTGCCAAATCCCTGCCCCTCGTGCCTCCCACATCCCTGAAAGCAGTAAAGGTGGCTTTTGTTACCAAATGTCGTTTCATTTATGAAGCATTATCTGGAGGAACCAGTTGCTCTTTTCTTGCACGTCCTACCCTCCATGACTCCTACTCAGTCCAGCTGCACTCAAATGCTAAGCCATGCCACAATTCTTGCCCTCCTCCTCCCCTTTCCTGTCACAGGTCTGTTTTATCTGCTGAGTTTCTCTGAAGCCTTGCAGAAATCTGGACCATGCCTGATCTCCAAGGCAGCCTTATCAGAAGGAATCATATTTATTATGCTGTGAGCACAAAATCTGTGCCTTGTCTGGCATTCAGGGTAAAAATGAACATCTTTTGTTTCCTCTCACAGGACAGCCTGTGAGCCCAGGGAATGTGGCCCTGATAGTCACCTTTCTACAGGATGCCGTTACAGCTCCTCTGGGACACTAAGAATCCTTCCTGTGCAACCCTTGGCACTGGAAGTAGAAGCGTGCCAGCTGCATAGCTGGTTGACTGAAGCTCTGAAGTCACAGAAGCTCTGCCTGACTAGTTTCACACCTGACAGGGCAGCAGCATGACACAAAGAACAAGAGGGCAGAGAGGCCAGCACCCCTTCGTTCTGCTGCAAGGCATCCTCCACTTGCAGCACCACTGGTGAAGCTTTTTTCTTGCAGCACCATATGCTCAGTCCATCTCCCATACAAAACAGGCTGCAAAGAGACAGTGTTCCCAGCTGCTAGAGAGGACTTCACAGAGGCATCTGGTAATAAGGTCTGGAAAGCATCCAGGGAAGCACAGAGGCTGCATCCATCAATACAGGTCTGAAGCTCTTTTATTTAGAACCCTAGGCTGACCCATTGCAGCCTTCAGCTGCCCTTGCAGAGGGCTATGGGCCTCACCTACATGCAGTAACAAATAACAGAGGGACAGGGAGGGCTTTCAGGTCTTCTTCACTGTTTGATCTACTTGAACCTAACCCTCTCTTAGGGTGGGACTGTCTCCTGGGGCTCCACAGGTTATACTACATCCACAACGCCTGTGTTGCCAAGGTCTTGTGAAGCAACACAGCAGCTACTTATTTAATTGATTGTTTTCCATACTTTCCCTCTGCTTCTGTAACTACTTTTCTTCCCTCTTACATACATGAACCAAAGTTTCACACAGTAACCTTTGTAACTGGTTTATGTTGTCTGCTAATGTTGTTGCCTGGTGACTAAAGGATATTTTGAGTGCCTGGGTAGACTGCATGAGCACAGGGCACAATGCAACACTGGGGGAAAATAACTAGGGGTAAGAAAGCCCTAAAAGAATGATCTGACTGTGACAGGGGAGTGAAAAACGTGGTGTGAGAATTTCTGCCTGTGTAGGGCACAGAGAAGAGAAAAAAAACAAAGACACAACTGAAAAAGAGCAAAGAAAAGACAAAAAGAAGAGAGAGGGAATAGCTGAAAGCGAGACCTGAAGCTGCAGCTGCCAGGGAGACACAGGGGCTGTGGCTGTCACTGCACCCTGCAGCAAGACAGAGGTGGAGGAAGAGGGTGGGGATGACTATGGTTGATCAGCAAAAGAGAAGCAGAGAGGAAAGCTGGATCTATTTTTAGCTGCCATTAATGGTGAAAGAAAGTGAGACACAGTGTTTGTTGCTCTAATGGAGCTGGCCTCGGGGCACACAGGCACAGATGGTCTCACACACTTCTCTGTCAGGAGGTCCTGTGGGGTCAGGAAGGCCAGGCTGGGCAGCAAGGCACTGGAGGACCTGATTTGGCTGTGGCTGCTCCTGCTGGAGCGGATCACAGCTTTTTGCTCAAGCTGCATGAGGCACAGAGGGCGGACGTGGCACTAATGGCACCGGGGCTCTGGTGTCAAGCCTGCCTGTGCATGCTCACTGCCGAGCAGCCAGCTGGCTGAATATCTCCTGTGAGATCCTGCAGGAGGATGGCAGGGCCCAGCTGATGGGAACATATGGCCCATAGCTGTTACCAAATGTCCACATCATCCAAGATTACATCAAGTGAAGTGCTATCTGCCAAGGTGTGACACTCGAATCTCCTCCAGGAGGCCCTTATTTGTAGGTGGTATCTTTAAACTACATGAATGCCACATGCCCTACCAAGGGTTTTACACAATGCAGTGCCCAGCTCTCCTCTGGCAAAATCCCTTAGCATTCTACATTTGTTTAGATGAGATCTGATGTCTCCTTTTTTCTCAAAGAAGTGACTAAAGCAATTAACCCTTTCAAGCATAACTGGCACTTAACTGAGATCTGGTTTCAGGTTGAACCCTCTAAATTTCTCTGTCCCTCTTACACACCCTTCTGCTGTGCTCCTCTGCTGCAGCTACATATTAAAAGCAAAAAGAAGCCAAAACCCACCGACTGACAAGACTGCAGCCCCAATCAGTTCTTTTTCAGTACATAGTACATCTTTTTCATAGAACATTTCTTATGAAAAGCATTTACTAGAGTGATTTTTTTCCCCCAGAAAGAATTATGAAGCATAACTCTTCCATACTGCATTTAAAGTGATTAGCTTGCTGTTTTGATCTATCTAATCTGTCTGTAGTCAGAAAGGGAAAATAATAAATTGAATAAATTCAACAAAAAAAAAGGTTTTTTAGGTGATGCATCTTCTGTAAAAAAAGACTGGAGTATTTTTCCCCATCACTGCTCTATTTTGTGCCTTTCGTTTAGTCATCTGCATATCCAAATCAATTATCTTCTCCTGCAATCATCACATTCATTTGTTTTGAAAGCTATTCCATCGTTTCCATTTCGGCTATTTATGCCACATGCCTGAATTCCATCTTCCTTTTTGGACTTGCTGTTAACAGCACTTCTTGGTTCACATCAATATCTTTCGAGCAATCCTTACGGTGATTCGTCTTACTGCGTGTTGCGATTGGAAAGCTGATGGGCTAAGATGAAGATGGTTAGGATAACTATCAAAGGTGGTAGTTTATCTTTACACACCCACTGTGTATGGAAGTGAATCACCTAGATCTCTGTGGTGCTTTTGCCTGGGACAGGGTTTGGTAGCAGGGCAGGCTACAGAGGTGGCTTCTTTAAACAAAGATGTGTCAGAAGCTCCCCCTGTAGCTCACAGGGTTAGGGCCAGTCAATTTTAAGCTGGACCCTGCACCTGACCCAGGCCTGGCCAAGTAGTGATGGAGGTAACACCTCTGTGATTAACAGGTTTGAGAAGGAGAAGAAGTTGTTGTGCAGGTGCTGAACTGCAGCAGCACCAGGGAGTGAGAATGTGAGAACATCTCCACACACACCAAGGTCAGTGCAGAAGGAGGAGGTGCCCAGGCCCTGGGAGAAAGCCTCCCCTGTGCCCTGTGGTGCAGCCCATGGTGAGGCAGCTGTGCCCCTGCAGCCCATGGAGGCCATGAGGGAGCACAGACCCACTGGCAGCCCCTGGAGGAGCCCACGCTGCAGCGGGTGGATGCCTGAAGGAGGCTGTGACTGTGTGGGAAGCTCACCCTGGAGCAAGCTCCTGGCAAGACCTGGGAGCCCGTGGGGAGAGAGGAGCCCAGGCCAGAGCAGGTTTGCTGTCAGGACCTGTGACCCTGTGAGGGCCCCAGGCTGGAGCAGCCTGTCCCTGAAGGACTGTTCTCCTGTGGGTGACCCACGCTGGGGCAGGGTGTGAGGAGCTGCAGAAAGAAGAAAGCTATCAAATTGTAATGAACTCTTTCCCCTTGGATACCACATAGTTACTGAAGCACCATGTGCTCTGAAGAGCAGCTCTAACAACGTGTAAAAGAGATGTCCTCAGAGAGCCTCTGGGCACCTCCAGGGTCTGCAGCAGGAACTGCCAAGGATCCCCAGCTGAGTGCTCTGGAAGGATTTTTACCAGGCTACTTTCACTCTGTCTTGTGAAGGACTTACACATCCCTAGTGGAAAGTGATTTGGGGTTGTCAGATCATGAACCCTCCCACTAGACTGTCCAGTGGTTAGAGCACATAACCTTATAGAGGAATTAGAAAACCTGAAATGTTAATTTATGTCCTATGCTTACGATAGCTGGTGCAGCATGAGTTCCTCTATTTTAGGATCTACTGTGGCTCTGCAGAACACACAGCTCCTTCAAACAATGATTCCCTTCTTTGTCGTTATATTTTGTTTGCAGTTCTCAGTTATAATTTTAGGTAAAGTTTCTAGTCTCTTTTTATTATCTCTCAATCCTCAGCCTGGGGATTGTATACACTTTATTAGGTAATACGATCTTGAAGACAATCTTTACTTTTCTCTAATAAAACTGCTGCAACTTTACTTCTCCCTTCTGTATGTTTAAAAAGGAGGGAGGAGAAAGGAGTGAAGAAAACAGCTTCACGGCATCCTTTCCTCTTTCTCATTGAAATACTTGTATAGGGTGACACATCTTTAAAAAAACCCCACAAACAGAAAATCCCAACCAAAACCCAAGTGAAGTGCAGCAAAACACCATCTCATAGCTGTATGTATTATATGTCTAGAGTCATCTCTCTGCCCCTGCAAAAGAACAATCAGCACTTTAGCATTTGTAGCTACCTGGACTGACCTGCACTACTTAGTAAAAAGAATGGGGCAAGACAATGATCATTACTCAGGCATTCCAGGTATCAAAAGTATATCTCAAAGTCAGAGAAATACACTCTACTGGACTAATAATGCTTTTCTTTTCTGGGGACAGTCCATGCCAGGGCCACCAAGATGATCAGGGGACTGGAGCATCTTTCATATGAGGAAAGGCTGCAGGACCTGGGGCTGTTTAGTCTGGAGAAGAGGAGACTGAGGGGGGATCTTATTAATAAGTATATAAATGGTGGGTGTCAAGAGGTTGGGACAGCACTTTTTTGTGTTGTATCCAGTGACAGGACAAGGGGTGATGGGATGAAGCTGGAACACAAACAGTTCCATTGAAACATAAGGAAAAACTCTTTCAGTGTTGAGGTGAGGGAGCCCTTCAAAATCCACCTGGACACGTTCCTGTGTGACCTGATCTAGGTGACCCTGCTTCTGCAGGGGTTTGGACTAGATGATCTCTAAAGGTCCCTTCTGACCCTACCATTCTATGATTCTGTGACATTGTTCTTTAATGGTTTTATGTTCTTTAAAGGGAGAATTAAAAAGTTTATTCCCTACCTTCCCTGTTCCTAAAAGACAAAATTAGGAAGGACATTTTAGCAGGGGATGTGAACTTTAGCTCCTAACCTCCAATATATCCTGTTATTTTTGCATATTAAACTGAGAGGATTGCGATAAAAACTTGGTTTGTATTTGTTTTCATTCCAAAACCAGCAAAAGGGAAATAAAGTCACCCTGGTAGCACCCACAGTTCAACAAAATGTGACTTAATCCAGCATCTTACCTACCTCATGAGCCTAGTAGTCTGTGGAAAGATCTTCATGTTCCCTCCTGCTCCAGAGTTTCCCTCACAGCAGAGTGACAGGGTGAGTCAAACCTGTCCAGATGTCTGTCAGGTGCCCACCCAAGTTGCTCCATCAGTCCCCTCCTAATCTTGACAGGGCAGAGAAAACATAGTGAAAGGTTTGTGGGTTGAGATAAGGACAGTGAGATCACTGACTAAGTGCCAGATTCAGATTGGGGAGATTAGTTTAAATTATTACCAAACAAAATCACAATAGAATCATGAGAAAATAATAATTACATCTTAAAACACCTTCCTCCACCTTTCGCTTCCTCCTGGGCTCAACTTGATTCTTCATTTCTCCACCTCCTCCCCTCAGCAGAGCCCGGGAATGGGAAACAGGGTTACAGTCACAGATTGTCCTGCCATCCACAGGTCCTTCCAGAAGCCTGAGCCAACATTGGCTTTTCATGGAGTTACAACCTGCTTTGGACATCTACATGACAAGGCATAGAGTTGTCCCAGCCTGCATGTGGGTCTCTGCTCCCTGTGGCCTTCATGGCTGCAGGGCCAGGGCTTCATTGTGGGCTGCACCACGGGCTGCAGGGGAAAGTCTGCACTGGTGCCAGGAGCACCTCTTCCCTTTCTTCTTCACTCACCTTAGTGTCTGCAGAGCTGTTTCTCTCACATGTTCTCCATCCTCTCTCTGGCTGCAA